>NW_026061884.1:2435000-3085476 GCF_023897955.1 Schistocerca gregaria
GGTAGCACGTCACAGAGTACTCGTTTGGGTTGGGTGGTCCCATACAGAATCTCTCCATGCTGCCTAATGTTTTCCTAACGTCACACTCGTCACGTACTTCACTTTTATGTCATAATCATTTCTGAGAGGTAAGGAAATTGCATTACAACATGCAGAGCTAGTTGCGTCAAAATTAACACACATACTTTATGTGACTCAAAAGCCGAACGAGTTACTTTCCGACGTTGTTTCAGATGAGTAAGTGCCATTCAAAACTCGCGGTGTCGGCACTCTGCCGACCATTTCACTAGTTAACACCGGTCTTGTTGTGTGTGTTTCAAGCTCAAGAGCATCTCCAAGCAAAAAATGGTCAACAGCAACATTCAGAAGGTATCGTAGTGCTCAATTGCTACATTAAAACGGTATGTTTCTATTTCAGAACTGGAAAAACATGAGCGTGACAGCATTCGAACCTGTAATTTTCAGATCCGAGGTCCGACGCCTGATCCATCAGGCCACACGGTCACTGACGACCAACTATAACATGTATACGACTCATCTTGAAACGCTCACACCCCTGACGATTTGTGTTTTCGTTCTACACAGCCGCTGCCGCTTGCTCTTTCCCACCCACTCGGTACATTCAACCTCTTACGAGACCGACCAAATATAGACTGAGAAACAAGACCACACACTTTGTGCATTCGGAATCGAAGGCAGGGCGTCCCTCGCCGGATTTGCAACGCTGGCCATTTGCTAGTTCTGCAGAAGCGGCGGCGGCGGCGCCGACGACGACGACGACGACGACGACGACGACGACGACGACGACGACGACGACGACGACGACCGCGAGAGGCTCTGAGATACGTGAGAAATACATCTATAAAATGTAATTCAGACTGCCTCGTCCCACCGTATGCTGTACCGCTTTGGTAAATGCTTTATCTGCGCCATTCGCCTTAATCACATCTGAGAGTAATTCTTAAAAAAACGCCTGTCGCTAATTGTTCGTCATCACAGATACTGTTTGCTATACGGCCACGACGCACAACTGATTTCCGAAATTCATCTTTCTCCTGTTAGGATGGAACTTAAGACTCCTGGTTTATTAGAACGCTGCTCTACCGCTGAGCTAAAGAGGCGCGGCCTAGCGGTACTGTTGGGTACTTCGTCCTTACGGTCGTCTGCATCATCCGACTTCAGCTGACAACACTTCATATTACCGGCTAATATTTGCAGCTATGACGACCCATTACTGCTTAGCTACACATCTGACACGTAACCAATGTTCTCTCCAAACAACAACACTTGCATTTCAGAACATGTCTTTCACACATGTCTACAAAATCACCTTCACCTTCAAATACAGTTTTCTTGTGACTGACAGAGACATAGGCAAAGTTTAAAGTTGCTTTTTCCATTACATCTCGTTAATCAGAAAAACGGTAATTTACATCTGCAGCGGAACAAAATTCCGTTCCTCCCAGCGTGTGGCTCGAACCCACGACCCTGGAATTAAGAGTCTGACGCTCTACCAACTGCGCTAGCCGGCTACCTCGGCGAATACATGCCGGGTAGCACGTCACACAGTACTCGTTTGGGTTGGGTGGTCCCATACAGAATCTCTCCATGCTGCCTAATGTTTTCCTAACGTCACACTCGTCACGTACTTCACTTTTATGTCATAATCATTTCTGAGAGGTAAGGAAATTGCATGACAACATGCAGAGCTAGTTGCGTCAAAATTAACACACATACTTTATGTGACTCAAACGCCGAACGAGTTACTTTCCGACGTTGTTTCAGATGTGTAAGTGCCGTTCAAAACTCGCGGTGTCGGCACTCTGCCGACCATTTCACTAGTTAACACCGGTCTTGTTGTGTGTGTTTCAAGCTCAAGAGCATCTCCAAGCAAAAAATGGTCAACAGCAACATTCAGACGGTATCGTAGTGCTCAATTGCTACATTAAAACGGTATGTTTCTTTTTCAGAACTGGAAAAACATGAGCGTGACAGCATTCGAACCTGTAATCTTCAGATCCGAGGTCCGACGCCTTATCCATTAGGCCACACGGTCACTGACGACCAACTATAACATGTATACGACTCATCTTGAAACGCTCACACCCCTGACGATTTGTGTTTTCGTTCTACACAGCCGCTGCCGCTTGCTCTTTCCCACCCACTCGGTACATTCAACCTCTTACGAGACCGACCAAATATAGACTGAGAAACAAGACCACACACTTTGTGCATTCGGAATCGAAGGCAGGGCGTCCCTCGCCGGATTTGCAACGCTGGCCATTTGCTAGTTCTGCAGAAGCGCCGACGACGACGACGACGACGACGACGACCGCGAGAGGCTCTGAGATACGTGAGAAATACATCTATAAAATGTAATTCAGACTGCCTCGTCCCACCGTATGCTGTACCGCTTTGGTAAATGCTTTATCTGCGCCATTCGCCTTAATCACATCTGAGAGTAATTCTTAAAAAAACGCCTGTCGCTAATTGTTCGTCATCACAGATACTGTTTGCTATACGGCCACGACGCACAACTGATTTCCAAAATTCATCTTTCTCCTGTTAGGATGGAACTTAAGACTCCTGGTTTATTAGAACACTGCTCTACCGCTGAGCTAAAGAGGCGCGGCCTAGCGGTACTGTTGGGTACTTCGTCCTTACGGTCGTCTGCATCATCCGACTTCAGCTGACAACACTTCATATTACCGGCTAATATTTGCAGCTATGACGACCCATTACTGCTTAGCTACACATCTGACACGTAACCAATGTTCTCTCCAAACAACAACACTTGCATTTCAGAACATGTCTTTCACACATGTCTACAAAATCACCTTCACCTTCAAATACAGTTTTCTTGTGACTGACAGAGACATAGGCTAAGTTTAAAGTTGCTTTTTCCATTACATCTCGTTAATCAGAAAAACGGTAATTTACATCTGCAGCGGAACAAAATTCCGTTCCTCCCAGCGTGTGGCTCGAACCCACGACCCTGGAATTAAGAGTCTGACGCTCTACCAGCTGCGCTAGCCGGCTACCTCGGCGAATACCTGCCGGGTAGCACGTCACAGAGTACTCGTTTGGGTTGGGTGGTCCCATACAGAATCTCTCCATGCTGCCTAATGTTTTCCTAACGTCACACTCGTCACGTACTTCACTTTTATGTCATAATCATTTCTGAGAGGTAAGGAAATTGCATTACAACATGCAGAGCTAGTTGCGTCAAAATTAACACACATACTTTATGTGACTCAAAAGCCGAACGAGTTACTTTCCGACGTTGTTTCAGATGAGTAAGTGCCATTCAAAACTCGCGGTGTCGGCACTCTGCCGACCATTTCACTAGTTAACACCGGTCTTGTTGTGTGTGTTTCAAGCTCAAGAGCATCTCCAAGCAAAAAATGGTCAACAGCAACATTCAGAAGGTATCGTAGTGCTCAATTGCTACATTAAAACGGTATGTTTCTATTTCAGAACTGGAAAAACATGAGCGTGACAGCATTCGAACCTGTAATTTTCAGATCCGAGGTCCGACGCCTGATCCATCAGGCCACACGGTCACTGACGACCAACTATAACATGTATACGACTCATCTTGAAACGCTCACACCCCTGACGATTTGTGTTTTCGTTCTACACAGCCGCTGCCGCTTGCTCTTTCCCACCCACTCGGTACATTCAACCTCTTACGAGACCGACCAAATATAGACTGAGAAACAAGACCACACACTTTGTGCATTCGGAATCGAAGGCAGGGCGTCCCTCGCCGGATTTGCAACGCTGGCCATTTGCTAGTTCTGCAGAAGCGGCGGCGGCGGCGCCGACGACGACGACGACGACGACGACGACGACGACGACGACGACGACGACGACGACGACCGCGAGAGGCTCTGAGATACGTGAGAAATACATCTATAAAATGTAATTCAGACTGCCTCGTCCCACCGTATGCTGTACCGCTTTGGTAAATGCTTTATCTGCGCCATTCGCCTTAATCACATCTGAGAGTAATTCTTAAAAAAACGCCTGTCGCTAATTGTTCGTCATCACAGATACTGTTTGCTATACGGCCACGACGCACAACTGATTTCCGAAATTCATCTTTCTCCTGTTAGGATGGAACTTAAGACTCCTGGTTTATTAGAACGCTGCTCTACCGCTGAGCTAAAGAGGCGCGGCCTAGCGGTACTGTTGGGTACTTCGTCCTTACGGTCGTCTGCATCATCCGACTTCAGCTGACAACACTTCATATTACCGGCTAATATTTGCAGCTATGACGACCCATTACTGCTTAGCTACACATCTGACACGTAACCAATGTTCTCTCCAAACAACAACACTTGCATTTCAGAACATGTCTTTCACACATGTCTACAAAATCACCTTCACCTTCAAATACAGTTTTCTTGTGACTGACAGAGACATAGGCAAAGTTTAAAGTTGCTTTTTCCATTACATCTCGTTAATCAGAAAAACGGTAATTTACATCTGCAGCGGAACAAAATTCCGTTCCTCCCAGCGTGTGGCTCGAACCCACGACCCTGGAATTAAGAGTCTGACGCTCTACCAACTGCGCTAGCCGGCTACCTCGGCGAATACATGCCGGGTAGCACGTCACACAGTACTCGTTTGGGTTGGGTGGTCCCATACAGAATCTCTCCATGCTGCCTAATGTTTTCCTAACGTCACACTCGTCACGTACTTCACTTTTATGTCATAATCATTTCTGAGAGGTAAGGAAATTGCATGACAACATGCAGAGCTAGTTGCGTCAAAATTAACACACATACTTTATGTGACTCAAACGCCGAACGAGTTACTTTCCGACGTTGTTTCAGATGTGTAAGTGCCGTTCAAAACTCGCGGTGTCGGCACTCTGCCGACCATTTCACTAGTTAACACCGGTCTTGTTGTGTGTGTTTCAAGCTCAAGAGCATCTCCAAGCAAAAAATGGTCAACAGCAACATTCAGACGGTATCGTAGTGCTCAATTGCTACATTAAAACGGTATGTTTCTTTTTCAGAACTGGAAAAACATGAGCGTGACAGCATTCGAACCTGTAATCTTCAGATCCGAGGTCCGACGCCTTATCCATTAGGCCACACGGTCACTGACGACCAACTATAACATGTATACGACTCATCTTGAAACGCTCACACCCCTGACGATTTGTGTTTTCGTTCTACACAGCCGCTGCCGCTTGCTCTTTCCCACCCACTCGGTACATTCAACCTCTTACGAGACCGACCTAATATAGACTGAGAAACAAGACCACACACTTTGTGCATTCGGAATCGAAGGCAGGGCGTCCCTCGCCGGATTTGCAACGCTGGCCATTTGCTAGTTCTGCAGAAGCGCCGACGACGACGACGACGACGACGACGACCGCGAGAGGCTCTGAGATACGTGAGAAATACATCTATAAAATGTAATTCAGACTGCCTCGTCCCACCGTATGCTGTACCGCTTTGGTAAATGCTTTATCTGCGCCATTCGCCTTAATCACATCTGAGAGTAATTCTTAAAAAAACGCCTGTCGCTAATTGTTCGTCATCACAGATACTGTTTGCTATACGGCCACGACGCACAACTGATTTCCAAAATTCATCTTTCTCCTGTTATGATGGAACTTAAGACTCCTGGTTTATTAGAACACTGCTCTACCGCTGAGCTAAAGAGGCGCGGCCTAGCGGTACTGTTGGGTACTTCGTCCTTACGGTCGTCTGCATCATCCGACTTCAGCTGACAACACTTCATATTACCGGCTAATATTTGCAGCTATGACGACCCATTACTGCTTAGCTACACATCTGACACGTAACCAATGTTCTCTCCAAACAACAACACTTGCATTTCAGAACATGTCTTTCACACATGTCTACAAAATCACCTTCACCTTCAAATACAGTTTTCTTGTGACTGACAGAGACATAGGCAAAGTTTAAAGTTGCTTTTTCCATTACATCTCGTTAATCAGAAAAACGGTAATTTACATCTGCAGCGGAACAAAATTCCGTTCCTCCCAGCGTGTGGCTCGAACCCACGACCCTGGAATTAAGAGTCTGACTCTCTACCAACTGCGGTAGCCGGCTACCTCGGCGAATACATGCCGGGTAGTACGTCACACAGTACTCGTTTGGGTTGGGTGGTCCCATACAGAATCTCTCCATGCTGCCTAATGTTTTCCTAACGTCACACTCGTCACGTACTTCACTTTTATGTCATAATCATTTCTGAGAGGTAAGGAAATTGCATGACAACATGCAGGGCTAGTTGCGTCAAAATTAACACACATACTTTATGTGACTCAAAAGCCGAACGAGTTACTTTCCGACGTTGTTTCAGATGTGTAAGTGCCATTCAAAACTCGCGGTGTCGGCACTCTGCCGACCATTTCACTAGTTAACACCGGTCTTGTTGTGTGTGTTTCAAGCTCAAGAGCATCTCCAAGCAAAAAATGGTCAACAGCAACATTCAGACGGTATCGTAGTGCTCAATTGCTACATTAAAACGGTATGTTTCTTTTTCAGAACTGGAAAGACATGAGCGTGACAGCATGCGAACCTGTAATCTTCAGATCCGAGGTCCGACGCCTTATCCATTAGGCCACACGGTCACTGACGACCAACTATAACATGTATACGACTCATCTTGAAACGCTCACACCCCTGACGATTTGTGTTTTCGTTCTACACAGCCGCTGCCGCTTGCTCTTTCCCACCCACTCGGTACAGTCAACCTCTTACGAGACCGACCAAATATAGACTGAGAAACAAGACCACACACTTTGTGCATTCGGAATCGAAGGCAGGGCGTCCCTCGCCGGATTTGCAACGCTGGATATTTGCTAGTTCTGCAGAAGCGGCGCCGACGACGACGACGACGACGACCGCGAGGGGCTCTGAGATACGTGAGAAATACATCTATAAAATGTAATTCAGACTGCCTCGTCCCACCGTATGCTGTACCGCTTTGGTAAATGCTTTATCTGCGCCATTCGCCTTAATCACATCTGAGAGTAATTCTTAAAAAAACGCCTGTCGCTAATTGTTCGTCATCACAGATACTGTTTGCTATACGGCCACGACGCACAACTGATTTCCAAAATTCATCTTTCTCCTGTTAGGATGGAACTTAAGACTCCTGGTTTATTAGAACACTGCTCTACCGCTGAGCTAAAGAGGCGCGGCCTAGCGGTACTGTTGGGTACTTCGTCCTTACGGTCGTCTGCATCATCCGACTTCAGCTGACAACACTTCATATTACCGGCTAATATTTGCAGCTATGACGACCCATTACTGCTTAGCTACACATCTGACACGTAACCAATGTTCTCTCCAAACAACAACACTTGCATTTCAGAACATGTCTTTCACACATGTCTACAAAATCACCTTCACCTTCAAATACAGTTTTCTTGTGACTGACAGAGACATAGGCTAAGTTTAAAGTTGCTTTTTCCATTACATCTCGTTAATCAGAAAAACGGTAATTTACATCTGCAGCGGAACAAAATTCCGTTCCTCCCAGCGTGTGGCTCGAACCCACGACCCTGGAATTAAGAGTCTGACGCTCTACCAGCTGCGCTAGCCGGCTACCTCGGCGAATACCTGCCGGGTAGCACGTCACACAGTACTCGTTTGGGTTGGGTGGTCCCATACAGAATCTCTCCATGCTGCCTAATGTTTTCCTAACGTCACACTCGTCACGTACTTCACTTTTATGTCATAATCATTTCTGAGAGGTAAGGAAATTGCATGACAACATGCAGAGCTAGTTGCGTCAAAATTAACACACATACTTTATGTGACTCAAAAGCCGAACGAGTTACTTTCCGACGTTGTTTCAGATGTGTAAGTGCCATTCAAAACTCGCGGTGTCGGCACTCTGCCGACCATTTCACTAGTTAACACCGGTCTTGTTGTGTGTGTTTCAAGCTCAAGAGCATCTCCAAGCAAAAAATGGTCAACAGCAACATTCAGACGGTATCGTAGTGCTCAATTGCTACATTAAAACGGTATGTTTCTTTTTCAGAACTGGAAAAACATGAGCGTGACAGCATTCGAACCTGTAATCTTCAGATCCGAGGTCCGACGCCTTATCCATTAGGCCACACGGTCACTGACGACCAACTATAACATGTATACGACTCATCTTGAAACGCTCACACCCCTGACGATTTGTGTTTTCGTTCTACACAGCCGCTGCCGCTTGCTCTTTCCCACCCACTCGGTACAGTCAACCTCTTACGAGACCGACCAAATATAGACTGAGAAACAAGACCACACACTTTGTGCATTCGGAATCGAAGGCAGGGCGTCCCTCGCCGGATTTGCAACGCTGGATATTTGCTAGTTCTGCAGAAGCGGCGCCGACGACGACGACGACGACGACGACCGCGAGGGGCTCTGAGATACGTGAGAAATACATCTATAAAATGTAATTCAGACTGCCTCGTCCCACCGTATGCTGTACCGCTTTGGTAAATGCTTTATCTGCGCCATTCGCCTTAATCACATCTGAGAGTAATTCTTAAAAAAACGCCTGTCGCTAATTGTTCGTCATCACAGATACTGTTTGCTATACGGCCACGACGCGCAACTGATTTCCAAAATTCTTCTTTCTCCTGTTAGGATGGAACTTACGACTCCTGGTTTATTAGAGCACTGCTCTACCGCTGAGCTAAAGAGGCGCGGCCTAGCGGTACTGTTGGGTACTTCGTCCTTACGGTCGTCTGCATCATCCGACTTCAGCTGACAACACTTCATATTACCGGCTAATATTTGCAGCTATGACGACCCATTACTGCTTAGCTACACATCTGACACGTAGCCAATGTTCTCTCCAAACAACAACACTTGCATTTCAGAACATGTCTTTCACACATGTCTACAAAATCACCTTCACCTTCAAATACAGTTTTCTTGTGACTGACAGAGACATAGGCAAAGTTTAAAGTTGCTTTTTCCATTACATCTCGTTAATCAGAAAAACGGTAATTTACATCTGCAGCGGAACAAAATTCCGTTCCTCCCAGCGTGTGGCTCGAACCCACAACCCTGGGATTAAGAGTCTGACGCTCTACCGACTGCGCTAGCCGGCTACCTCGGCGAATACCTGCCGGGTAGCACGTCACACAGTACTCGTTTGGGTTGGGTGGTCCCATGCAGAATCTCTCCATGCTGCCTAATGTTTTCCTAACGTCACACTCGTCACGTACTTCACTTTTATGTCATAATCATTTCTGAGAGGTAAGAAAATTGCATGACAACATGCAGAGCTAGTTGCGTCAAAATTAACACACATACTTTATGTGACTCAAAAGCCGAACGAGTTACTTTCCGTTTTAGATGTGTAAGTGCCAGTCAAAACTCGCGGTGTCGGCACTCTGCCGACCATTTCGCTAGTTAACACCGGTCTTGTTGTGTGTGTTTCAAGCTCAAGAGCATCTCCAAGCAAAAAATGGTCAACAGCAACATTCAGACGGTTTCGTAGTGCTCAATTGCTACATTAAAACGGTATGTTTATTTTTCAGAACTGGAAAAACACGAGCGTGACAGCATTCGAACCTGTAATCTTCAGATCCAAAGTCCAACGCCTTATCCACTAGGCCACACGGTCACTGACGACCAACTATAACATGTATACGACTCATCTCGAAACGCTCACACCGCTGAGGATTTGTGTTTTCGTTCTACACAGCCGCTGCCGCTTGCTCTTTCCCACCCACTCGGTACATTCAACCTCTTACGAGACCGACCAAATATAGACTGAGAAACAAGACCACACACTTTGTGCATTCGGAATCGAAGGCAGGGCGTCCCTCGCCGGATTTGCTACGCTATCCATTTGCTACTTCTGCAGAAACGCCGACGACGACGACGACGACGACGACGACGACGACCGCGAGAGGCTCTGAAATATGTGAGAAATACATCTATAAAATGTAATTCAGACTGCCTCGTCCCACCGTATGCTGTACCGCTTTGGTAAATGCTTTATCTGCGCCATTCGCCTTAATCACATCTGAGAGTAATTCTTAAAAAAACGCCTGTCGCTAATTGTTCGTCATCACAGATACTGTTTGCTATACGGCCACGACGCGCAACTGATTTCCAAAATTCTTCTTTCTCCTGTTAGGATGGAACTTACGACTCCTGGTTTATTAGAGCACTGCTCTACCGCTGAGCTAAAGAGGCGCGGCCTAGCGGTACTGTTGGGTACTTCGTCCTTACGGTCGTCTGCATCATCCGACTTCAGCTGACAACACTTCATATTACCGGCTAATATTTGCAGCTATGACGACCCATTACTGCTTAGCTACACATCTGACACGTAGCCAATGTTCTCTCCAAACAACAACACTTGCATTTCAGAACATGTCTTTCACACATGTCTACAAAATCACCTTCACCTTCAAATACAGTTTTCTTGTGACTGACAGAGACATAGGCAAAGTTTAAAGTTGCTTTTTCCATTACATCTCGTTAATCAGAAAAACGGTAATTTACATCTGCAGCGGAACAAAATTCCGTTCCTCCCAGCGTGTGGCTCGAACCCACGACCCTGGGATTAAGAGTCTGACGCTCTACCGACTGCGCTAGCCGGCTACCTCGGCGAATACCTGCCGGGTAGCACGTCACACAGTACTCGTTTGGGTTGGGTGGTCCCATGCAGAATCTCTCCATGCTGCCTAATGTTTTCCTAACGTCACACTCGTCACGTACTTCACTTTTATGTCATAATCATTTCTGAGAGGTAAGGAAATTGCATGACAACATGCAGAGCTAGTTGCGTCAAAATTAACACACATACTTTATGTGACTCAAAAGCCGAACGAGTTACTTTCCGACGTTGTTTTAGATGTGTAAGTGCCATTCAAAACTCGCAGTGTCGGCACTCTGCCGACCATTTCACTAGTTAACACCGGTCTTGTTGTGTGTGTTTCAAGCTCAACAGCATCTCCAAGCAAAAAATTGTCAACAGCAAGATTCAGACGGTTTCGTAGTGCTCAATTGCTACATTAAAACGGTATGTTTCTTTTTCAGAACTGGAAAAACACGAGCGTGACAGCATTCGAACCAGTAATCTTCAGATCCGAAGTCCGACGCATTATCCATTAGGCCACACGGTCACTGACGACCAACTATAACATGTATACGACTCATCTCAAAACTCTCACACCCCTGAGGATTTGTGTTTTCGTTCTACACAGCCGCTGCTGCTTGCTCTTTCCCACCCACTCGGTACATTCAACCTCTTACGAGACCGACCAAATATAGACTGAGAAACAAGACCACACACTTTGTGCATTCGGAATCGAAGGCAGGGCGTCCCTCGCCGGATTTGCTACGCTGGCCATTTGCTACTTCTGCAGAAGCGCCGACGACGACGACGACGACGACGACCGCGAGAGGCTCTGAAATATGTGAGAAATACATCTATAAAATGTAATTCAGACTGCCTCGTCCCACCGTATGCTGTACCGCTTTGGTAAATGCTTTATCTGCGCCATTCGCCTTAATCACATCTGAGAGTAATTCTTAAAAAAACGCCTGTCGCTAATTGTTCGTCATCACAAATACTGTTTGCTATACGGCCACGACGCGCAACTGATTTCCAAAATTCATCTTTTTCCTGTTAGGATGGAACTTACGACTCCTGGTTTATTAGAGCACTGCTCTACCGCTGAGCTAAAGAGGCGCGGCCTAGCGGTACTGTTGGGTACTTCGTCCTTACCGTCGTCTGCATCATCCGACTTCAGCTGACAACACTTCATATTACCGGCTAATATTTGCAGCTATGACGACCCATTACTGCTTAGCTACACATCTGACACGTAGCCAATGTTCTCTCCAAACAACAACACTTGCATTTCAGAACATGTCTTTCACACATGTCTACAAAATCACCTTC
The DNA here is from genome assembly GCF_023897955.1 of Schistocerca gregaria. Taxonomy (NCBI): domain Eukaryota; kingdom Metazoa; phylum Arthropoda; class Insecta; order Orthoptera; family Acrididae; genus Schistocerca; species Schistocerca gregaria. The sequence continues at coordinate 2,446,920 of NW_026061884.1, forward strand.
ACCTTCAAATACAGATTTCTTGTGACTGACAGAGACATAGGCAAAGTTTAAAGTTGCTTTTTCCATTACATCTCGTTAATCAGAAAAACGGTAATTTACATCTGCAGCGGAACAAAATTCCGTTCCTCCCAGCGTGTGGCTCGAACCCACGACCCTGGGATTAAGAGTCTGACGCTCTACCGACTGCGCTAGCCGGCTACCTCGGCGAATACCTGCCGGGTAGCACGTCACACAGTACTCGTTTGGGTTGGGTGGTCCCATGCAGAATCTCTCCATGCTGCCTAATGTTTTCCTAACGTCACACTCGTCACGTACTTCACTTTTATGTCATAATCATTTCTGAGAGGTAAGGAAATTGCATGACAACATGCAGAGCTAGTTGCGTCAAAATTAACACACATACTTTATGTGACTCAAAAGCCGAACGAGTTACTTTCCGTTTTAGATGTGTAAGTGCCAGTCAAAACTCGCGGTGTCGGCACTCTGCCGACCATTTCGCTAGTTAACACCGGTCTTGTTGTGTGTGTTTCAAGCTCAAGAGCATCTCCAAGCAAAAAATGGTCAACAGCAACATTCAGACGGTTTCGTAGTGCTCAATTGCTACATTAAAACGGTATGTTTCTTTTTCAGAACTGGAAAAACACGAGCGTGACAGCATTCGAACCAGTAATCTTCAGATCCGAAGTCCGACGCATTATCCATTAGGCCACACGGTCACTGACGACCAACTATAACATGTATACGACTCATCTCAAAACGCTCACACCCCTGAGGATTTGTGTTTTCGTTCTACACAGCCGCTGCTGCTTGCTCTTTCCCACCCACTCGGTACATTCAACCTCTTACGAGACAGACCAAATATAGACTGAGAAACAAGACCACACACTTTGTGCATTCGGAATCGAAGGCAGGGCGTCCCTCGCCGGATTTGCTACGCTGGCCATTTGCTACTTCTGCAGAAGCGCCGCCGACGACGACGACGACGACCGCGAGAGGCTCTGAAATATGTGAGAAATACATCTATAAAATGTAATTCAGACTGCCTCGTCCCACCGTATGCTGTACCGCTTTGGTAAATGCTTTATCTGCGCCATTCGCCTTAATCACATCTGAGAGTAATTCTTAAAAAAACGCCTGTCGCTAATTGTTCGTCATCACAGATACTGTTTGCTACACGGCCACGACGCGCAACTGATTTCCAAAATTAATCTTTCTCCTGTTAGGATGGAACTTACGACTCCTGGTTTATTAGAACACTGCTCTACCGCTGAGCTAAAGAGGCGCGGCCTAGCGGTACTGTTGGGTACTTCATCCTTACGGTCGTCTGCATCATCCGACTTCAGCTGACAACACTTCATATTACCGGCTAATATTTGCAGCTATGACGACCCATTACTGCTTAGCTACACATCTGACACGTAACCAATGTTCTCTCCAAACAACAACACTTGCATTTCAGATCATGTCTTTCACACATGTCTACAAAATCACCTTCACCTTCAAATACAGTTTTCTTGTGACTGACAGAGACATAGGCAAAGTTTAAAGTTGCTTTTTCCATTACATCTCGTTAATCAGAAAAACGGTAATTTACATCTGCAGCGGAACAAAATTCCGTTCCTCCCAGCGTGTGGCTCGAACCCACGACCCTGGGATTAAGAGTCTGACGCTCTACCGACTGCGCTAGCCGGCTACCTCGGCGAATACCTGCGGGGTAGCACGTCACACAGTACCCGTTTGGGTTGGGTGGTCCCATACAGAATCTCTCCATGCTGCCTAATGTTTTCCTAACGTCACACTCGTCACGTACTTCACTTTTATCTCATAATCATTTCTGAGAGGTAAGGAAATTGCATGACAACATGCAGAGCTAGTTGCGTCAAAATTAACACACATACTTTATGTGACTCAAAAGCCGAACGAGTTACTTTCCGACGTTGTTTTAGATGTGTAAGTGCCATTCAAAACTCGCGGTGTCGGCACTCTGCCGACCATTTCACTAGTTAACACCGGTCTTGTTGTGTGTGTTTCAAGCTCAAGAGCATCTCCAAGCAAAAAATTGTCAACAGCAACATTCAGACGGTTTCGTAGTGCTCAATTGCTACATTAAAACGGTATGTTTCTTTTTCAGAACTGGAAAAACACGAGCGTGACAGCATTCGAACCTGTAATCTTCAGATCCGAAGTCCGACGCATTATCCATTAGGCCACACGGTCACTGACGACCAACTATAACATGTATACGACTCATCTCGAAACGCTCACACCCCTGAAGATTTGTGTTTTCGTTCTACACAGCCGCTGCCGCTTGCTCTTTCCCACCCACTCGGTACATTCAACCTCTTACGAGACCGACCAAATATAGACTGAGAAACAAGACCACACACTTTGTGCATTCGGAATCGAAGGCAGGGCGTCCCTCGTCGGATTTGCTACGCTGGCCATTTGCTACTTGTGCAGAAGCGGCGGCGGCGGCGACGGCGACGACGACGACGACGACGACGGCAACGACGACCACGACGACGACGACGACCGCGAGAGGCTCTGAGATATGTGAGAAATACATCTATAAAATTTAATTCAGACTGCCTCGTCCCACCGTATGCTGTACCGCTTTGGTAAATGCTTTATCTGCGCCATTCGCCTTAATCACATCTGAGAGTAATTCTTAAAAAAACGTCTGTCGCTAATTGTTCGTCATCACAGATACTGTTTGCTATACGGCCACGACGCACAACTGATTTCCAAAATTCATCTTTCTCCTGTTAGGATGGAACTTACGACTCCTGGTTTATTAGAACACTGCTCTAACGCTGAGATAAAGAGGCGCGGCCTAGCGGTACTCTTGGGTACTTCGTCCTTACGGTCGTCTGCATCATCCGACTTCAGCTGACAGCACTTCATATTACTGGCTAATATTTGCAGCTATGACGACCCACTACTGCTTAGCTACACATCTGACACGTAACCAATGTTCTCTCCAAACAACAACACTTGCATTTCAGAACATGTCTTTCACACATGTCTACAATATCACCTTCACCTTCAAATACAGTTTTCTTGTGACTGACAGAGACATAGGCAAAGTTTAAAGTTGCTTTTTCCATTACATCTCGTTAATCAGAAAAACGGTAATTTACATCTGCAGCGGAACAAAATTCCGTTCCTCCCAGCGTGTGGCTCGAACCCACGACCCTGGGATTAAGAGTCTGACGCTCTACCAACTGCGCTAGCCGGCTACCTCGGCGAATACCTGCCGGGTAGCACGTCACACAGTACTCGTTTGGGTTGGGTGGTCCCATACAGAATCTCTCCATGCTGCCTAATGTTTTCCTAACGTCACACTCGTCACGTACTTCACTTTTATGTCATAATCATTTCTGAGAGGTAAGGAAATTGCATGACAACATGCAGAGCTAGTTGCGTCAAAATTAACACACATACTTTATGTGACTCAAAAGCCGAACGAGTTACTTTCCGACGTTGTTTCAGATGTGTAAGTGCCAGTCAAAACTCGCCGTGTCGGCACTCTGCCGACCATTTCGCTAGTTAACACCGGTCTTTTTGTGTGTGTTTCAAGCTCAAGAGCATCTCCAAGCAAAAAATGGTCAACAGCAAGATTCAGACGGTTTCGTAGTGCTCAATTGCTACATTAAAACGGTATGTTTATTTTTCAGAACTGGAAAAACACGAGCGTGACAGCATTCGAACCTGTAATCTTCAGATCCGAAGTCCGACACCTCATCCATTAGGCCACACGGTCACTGACGACCAACTATAACATGTATACGACTCATCTCGAAACGCTCACACCCCTGAGGATTTGTGTTTTCGTTCTACACAGCCGCTGCCGCTTGCTTTTTTCCCACCCACTCGGTACATTCAACCTCTTACGAGACCGACCAAATATAGACTGAGAAACAAGACCACACACTTTGTGCATTCGGAATCGAAGGCAGGGCGTCCCTCGCCGGATTTGCTACGCTGGCCATTTGCTACTTCTGCAGAAGCGGCGGCGGCCGCGCCGACGACGACGACGACCGCGAGAGGCTCTGAGATATGTGAGAAATACATCTGTAAAACGTAATTCAGACTGCCTCGTCCCACCGTATGCTGTACCGCTTTGGTAAATGCTTTATCTGCGCCATTCGCCTTAATCACATCTGAGAGTAATTCTTAAAAAAACGCCTGTCGCTAATTGTTCGTCATCACAGATACTGTTTGCTATACGGCCACGACGCGCAACTGATTTCCAAAATTCATCTTTCTCCTGTTAGGATGGAACTTACGACTCCTGGTTTATTAGAACACTGCTCTACCGCTGAGCTAAAGAGGCGCGGCCTAGCGGTACTGTTGGGTACTTCGTCCTTACGGTCGTCTGCATCATCCGACTTCAGCTGACAGCACTTCATATTACTGGCTAATATTTGCAGCTATGACGACCCACTACTGCTTAGCTACACATCTGACACGTAACCAATGTTCTCTCCAAACAACAACACTTGCATTTCAGAACATGTCTTTCACACATGTCTACAAAATCACTTTCACCTTCAAATACAGTTTTCTTGTGACTGACAGAGACATAGCCAAAGTTTAAAGTTGCTTTTTCCATTACATCTCGGTAATCAGAAAAACGGTAATTTACATCTGCAGCGGAACAAAATTCCGTTCCTCCCAGCGTGTGGCTCGAACCCACGACCCTGGGATTAAGAGTCTGACACTCTAACGACTGCGCTAGCCGGCTACCTCGGCGAATACCTGCCGGGTAGTACGTCACACAGTACTCGTTTGGGTTGGGTGGTCTCATACAGAATCTCTCCATGCTGCCTAATGTTTTCCTAACGTCACACTCGTCACGTACTTCACTTTTATGTCATAATCATTTCTGAGAGGTAAGGAAATTGCATGACAACATGCAGAGCTAGTTGCGTCAAAATTAACACACATACTTTATGTGACTCAAAAGCCGAACGAGTTACTTTCCGACGTTGTTTCAGATGTGTAAGTGCCAGTCAAAGCTCGCGGTGTCGGCACTCTGCCGACCATTTCGCTAGTTAACACCGGTCTTGTTGTGTGTGTTTCAAGCTCAAGAGCATCTCCAAGCAAAAAAATGGTCAACAGCAACATTCAGACGGTTTCGTAGTGCTCAATTGCTACATTAAAACGGTATGTTTCTTTTTCAGAACTGGAAAAACACGAGCGTGACAGCATTCGAACCTGTAATCTTCAGATCCGAAGTCCGACGCCTTATCCATTAGGCCACACGGTCACTGACCACCAACTATGACATGTATACGACTCATCTCGAAACGCTCACACCCCTGAGGATTTGTGTTTTCGTTCTACACAGCCGCTGCCGCTTGCTCTTTCCCACCCACTCGGTACATTCAACCTCTTACGAGACAGACCAAATATAGACTGAGAAACAAGACCACACACTTTGTGCATTCGGAATCGAAGGCAGGGCGTCCCTCGCCGGATTTGCTACGTTGGCCATTTGCTACTTCTGCAGAAGCGGCGGCGGCCGCGCCGCCGACGACGACGACGACGACGACCGCGAGAGGCTCTGAGATATATGAGAAATACATCTGTAAAATGTAATTCAGACTGCCTCGTCCCACCGTATGCTGTACTGCTTTGGTAAATGCTTTATCTGCGCCATTCGCCTTAATCACATCTGAGAGTAATTCTTAAAAAAACGCCTGTCGCTAATTGTTCGTCATCACAGATACTGTTTGCTATACGGCCACGACGCGCAACTGATTTCCAAAATTCATCTTTCTCCTGTTAGGATGGAACTTACGACCCCTGGTTTATTAGAACACTGCTCTACCGCTGAGCTAAAGAGGCGCGGCCTAGCGGTACTCTTGGGTACTTCGTCCTTACGGTCGTCTGCATCATCCGACTTCAGCTGACAACACTTCATATTACCGGCTAATATTTGCAGCTATGACGACCCATTACTGCTTAGCTACACATCTGACACGTAACCAATGTTCTCTCCAAACAACAACACTTGCATTTCAGAACATGTCTTTCACACATGTCTACAAAATCACCTTCACCTTCAAATACAGTTTTCTTGTGACTGACAGAGACATAGGCAAAGTTTAAAGTTGCTTTTTCCATTACATCTCGGTAATCAGAAAAACGGTAATTTACATCTGCAGCGGAACAAAATTCCGTTCCTCCCAGCGTGTGGCTCGAACCCACGACCCTGGGATTAAGAGTCTGACGCTCTAACGACTGCGCTAGCCGGCTACCTCGGCGAATACCTGCCGGGTAGCACGTCACACAGTACTCGTTTGGGTTGGGTGGTCCCATACAGAATCTCTCCATGCTGCCTAATGTTTTCCTAACGTCACACTCGTCACGTACTTCACTTTTATGTCATAATCATTTCTGAGAGGTAAGGAAATTGCATGACAACATGCAGAGCTAGTTGCGTCAAAATTAACACACATACTTTATGTGACTCAAAAGCCGAACGAGTTACTTTCCGACGTTGTTTCAGATGTGTAAGTGCCAGTCAAAGCTCGCGGTGTCGGCACTCTGCCGACCATTTCGCTAGTTAACACCGGTCTTGTTGTGTGTGTTTCAAGCTCAACAGCATCTCCAAGCAAAAAAATGGTCAACAGCAACATTCAGACGGTTTCGTAGTGCTCAATTGCTACATTAAAACGGTATGTTTCTTTTTCAGAACTGGAAAAACACGAGCGTGACAGCATTCGAACCTGTAATCTTCAGATCCGAAGTCCGACGCCTTATCCATTAGGCCACACGGTCACTGACGACCAACTATAACATGTATACGACTCATCTCGAAACGCTCACACCCCTGAGGATTTGTGTTTTCGTTCTACACAGCCGCTGCCGCTTGCTCTTTCCCACCCACTCGGTACATTCACCCTCTTACGAGACCGACCAAATATAGACTGAGAAACAAGACCGCACACTTTGTGCATTCGGAATCGAAGGCAGGGCGTCCCTCGCCGGATTTGCTACGCTGGCCATTTGCTACTTCTGCAGAAGCGGCGGCGGCGGCGCCGACGACGCCGCCGCCATCGACGACGACGACGACGACGACGACGACGACGACCGCGAGAGGCTCTGAGATATGTGAGAAATACATCTATAAAATGTAATTCAGACTGCCTCGTCCCACCGTATGCTGTACCGCTTTGGTAAATGCTTTATCTGCGCCATTCGCCTTAATCACATCTGAGAGTAATTCTTAAAAAAACGCCTGTCGCTAATTGTTCGTCATCACAGATACTGTTTTCTATACGGCCACGACGCACAACTGATTTCCAAAATTCATCTTTCTCCTGTTAGGATGGAACTTACGACTCCTGGTTTATTAGAACACTGCTCTACCGCTGAGCTAAAGAGGCGCGGCCTAGCGGTACTCTTGGGTACTTCGTCCTTACGGTCGTCTGCATCATCCGACTTCAGCTGACAACACTTAATATTACCGGCTAATATTTGCAGCTATGACGACCCATTACTGCTTAGCTACACATCTGACACGTAACCAATGTTCTCTCCAAACAACAACACTTGCATTTCAGATCATGTCTTTCACACATGTCTACAAAATCACCTTCACCTTCAAATACAGTTTTCTTGTGACTGACAGAGACATAGCCAAAGTTTAAAGTTGCTTTTTCCATTACATCTCGGTAATCAGAAAAACGGTAATTTACATCTGCAGCGGAACAAAATTCCGTTCCTCCCAGCGTGTGGCTCGAACCCACGACCCTGGGATTAAGAGTCTGACACTCTAACGACTGCGCTAGCCGGCTACCTCGGCGAATACCTGCCGGGTAGTACGTCACACAGTACTCGTTTGGGTTGGGTGGTCCCATACAGAATCTCTCCATGCTGCCTAATGTTTTCCTAACGTCACACTCGTCACGTACTTCACTTTTATGTCATAATCATTTCTGAGAGGTAAGGAAATTGCATGACAACATGCAGAGCTAGTTGCGTCAAAATTAACACACATACTTTATGTGACTCAAAAGCCGAACGAGTTACTTTCCGACGTTGTTTCAGATGTGTAAGTGCCAGTCAAAGCTCGCGGTGTCGGCACTCTGCCGACCATTTCGCTAGTTAACACCGGTCTTGTTGTGTGTGTTTCAAGCTCAACAGCATCTCCAAGCAAAAAAATGGTCAACAGCAACATTCAGACGGTTTCGTAGTGCTCAATTGCTACATTAAAACGGTATGTTCCTTTTTCAGAACTGGAAAAACACGAGCGTGACAGCATTAGAACCTGTAATCTTCAGATCCGAAGTCCGACGCCTTATCCATTAGGCCACACGGTCACTGACGACCAACTATAACATGTATACGACTCATCTCGAAACGCTCACACCCCTGAGGATTTGTGTTTTCGTTCTACACAGCCGCTGCCGCTTGCTCTTTCCCACCCACTCGGTACATTCAACCTCTTACGAGACAGACCAAATATAGACTGAGAAACAAGACCACACACTTTGTGCATTCGGAATCGAAGGCAGGGCGTCCCTCGCCGGATTTGCTACGCTGGCCATTTGCTACTTCTGCAGAAGCGGCGGCGGCGGCGCCGCCGCCGCCGCCGCCGCCGCCGCCGCCGCCGCTGACGACGACGACGACGACCGCGAGAGGCTCTGAGATATGTGAGAAATACATCTATAAAATGTAATTCAGACTGCCTCGTCCCACCGTATGCTGTACCGCTTTGGTAAATGCTTTATCTGCGCCATTCGCTTTAATCACATCTGAGAGTAATTCTTAAAAAAACGCCTGTCGCTAATTGTTCGTCATCACAGATACTGTTTGCTATACGGCCACGACGCACAACTGATTTCCAAAATTCATCTTTCTCCTGTTAGGATGGAACTTACGACTCCTGGTTTATTAGAACACTGCTCTACCGCTGAGCTAAAGAGGCGCGGCCTAGCGGTACTCTTGGGTACTTCGTCCTTACGGCCGTCTGCATCATCCGACTTCAGCTGACAACACTTCATATTACCGGCTAATATTTGCAGCTATGACGACCCATTACTGCTTAGCTACACATCTGACACGTAACCAATGTTCTCTCCAAACAACAACACTTGCATTTCAGAACATGTCTTTCACACATGTCTACAAAATCACTTTCACCTTCAAATACAGTTTTCTTGTGACTGACAGAGACATAGGCAAAGTTTAATGTTGCTTTTTCCATTACATCTCGGTAATCAGAAAAACGGTAATTTACATCTGCAGCGGAACAAAATTCCGTTCCTCCCAGCGTGTGGCTCGAACCCACGACCCTGGGATTAAGAGTCTGACGCTCTACCGACTGCGCTAGCCGGCTACCTCGGCGAATACCTGCCGGGTAGCACGTCACACAGTACTCGTTTGGGTTGGGTGGTCCCATACAGAATCTCTCCATGCTGCCTAATGTTTTCCTAACGTCACACTCGTCACGTACTTCACTTTTATGTCATAATCATTTCTGAGAGGTAAGGAAATTGCATGACAACATGCAGAGCTAGTTGCGTCAAAATTAACACACATACTTTATGTGACTCAAAAGCCGAACGAGTTACTTTCCGACGTTGTTTCAGATGTGTAAGTGCCAGTCAAAACTCGCCGTGTCGGCACTCTGCCGACCATTTCACTAGTTAACACCGGTCTTGTTGTGTGTGTTTCAAGCTCAAGAGCATCTCCAAGCAAAAAATGGTCAACAGCAACATTCAGACGGTTTCGTAGTGCTCAATTGCTACATTAAAACGGTATGTTTCTTTTTCAGAACTGGAAAAACATGAGCGTGACAGCATTCGAACCTGTAATCTTCAGATCCGAAGTCCGACGCCTTATCCATTAGGCCACACGGTCACTGACGACCAACTATAACATGTATACGACTCATCTCGAAACGCTCACACCTCTGAGGATTTGTGTTTTCGTTCTACACAGCCGCTGCCGCTTGCTCTTTCCCACCCACTCGGTACATTCAACCTCTTACGAGACCGACCAAATATAGACTGAGAAACAAGACCACACACTTTGTGCATTCGGAATCGCAGGCAGGGCGTCCCTCGCCGGATTTGCTACGCTGGCCATTAGCTACTTCTGCAGAAGCGGCGGCGGCCGCGCCGCCGCCGCCGCCGCCGCCGCCGCCGCTGACGACGACGACGACGACCGCGAGAGGCTCTGAGATATGTGAGAAATACATCTATAAAATGTAATTCAGACTGCCTCGTCCCACCATATGCTGTACCGCTTTGGTAAATGCTTTATCTGCGCCATTCGCCTTAATCACATCTGAGAGTAATTCTTAAAAAACGCCTGTCGCTAATTGTTCGTCATCACAGATACTGTTTGCTATACGGCCACGACGCACAACTGATTTCCAAAATTCATCTTTCTCCTGTTAGGATGGAACTTACGACTCCTGGTTTATTAGAACACTGCTCTACCGCTGAGCTAAAGAGGCGCGGCCTAGCGGTACTCTTGGGTACTTCGTCCTTACGGCCGTCTGCATCATCCGACTTCAGCTGACAACACTTCATATTACCGGCTAATATTTGCAGCTATGACGACCCATTACTGCTTAGCTACACATCTGACACGTAACCAATGTTCTCTCCAAACAACAACACTTGCATTTCAGAACCTGTCTTTCACACATGTCTACAAAATCACTTTCACCTTCAAATACAGTTTTCTTGTGACTGACAGAGACATAGGCAAAGTTTAATGTTGCTTTTTCCATTACATCTCGGTAATCAGAAAAACGGTAATTTACATCTGCAGCGGAACAAAATTCCGTTCCTCCCAGCGTGTGGCTCGAACCCACGACCCTGGGATTAAGAGTCTGACGCTCTACCGACTGCGCTAGCCGGCTACCTCGGCGAATACCTGCCGGGTAGCACGTCACACAGTACTCGTTTGGGTTGGGTGGTCCCATACAGAATCTCTCCATGCTGCCTAATGTTTTCCTAACGTCACACTCGTCACGTACTTCACTTTTATGTCATAATCATTTCTGAGAGGTAAGGAAATTGCATGACAACATGCAGAGCTAGTTGCGTCAAAATTAACACACATACTTTATGTGACTCAAAAGCCGAACGAGTTACTTTCCGACGTTGTTTCAGATGTGTAAGTGCCAGTCAAAACTCGCCGTGTCGGCACTCTGCCGACCATTTCACTAGTTAACACCGGTCTTGTTGTGTGTGTTTCAAGCTCAAGAGCATCTCCAAGCAAAAAATGGTCAACAGCAACATTCAGACGGTTTCGTAGTGCTCAATTGCTACATTAAAACGGTATGTTTCTTTTTCAGAACTGGAAAAACATGAGCGTGACAGCATTCGAACCTGTAATCTTCAGATCCGAAGTCCGACGCCTTATCCATTAGGCCACACGGTCACTGACGACCAACTATAACATGTATACGACTCATCTCGAAACGCTCACACCTCTGAGGATTTGTGTTTTCGTTCTACACAGCCGCTGCCGCTTGCTCTTTCCCACCCACTCGGTACATTCAACCTCTTACGAGACCGACCAAATATAGACTGAGAAACAAGACCACACACTTTGTGCATTCGGAATCGAAGGCAGGGCGTCCCTCGCCGGATTTGCTACGCTGGCCATTTGCTACTTCTGCAGAAGCGGCGGCGGCGGCGGCGGCGCCGCCGCCGCCGCCGACGACGACCGCGAGAGGCTCTGAGATATGTGAGAAATACATCTATAAAATGTAATTCAGACTGCCTCGTCCCACCGTATGCTGTACCGCTTTGGTAAATGCTTTATCTGCGCCATTCGCCTTAATCACATCTGAGAGTAATTCTTAAAAAAACGCCTGTCGCTAATTGTTCGTCATCACAGATACTGTTTGCTATACGGCCACGACGCACAACTGATTTCCAAAATTCATCTTTCTCCTGTTAGGATGGAACTTACGACTCCTGGTTTATTAGAACACTGCTCTACCGCTGAGCTAAAGAGGCGCGGCCTAGCGGTACTCTTGGGTACTTCGTCCTTACGGCCGTCTGCATCATCCGACTTCAGCTGACAACACTTCATATTACCGGCTAATATTTGCAGCTATGACGACCCATTACTGCTTAGCTACACATCTGACACGTAACCAATGTTCTCTCCAAACAACAACACTTGCATTTCAGAACATGTCTTTCACACATGTCTACAAAATCACCTTCACCTTCAAATACAGTTTTCTTGTGACTGACAGAGACATAGGCAAAGTTTAATGTTGCTTTTTCCATTACATCTCGGTAATCAGAAAAACGGTAATTTACATCTGCAGCGGAACAAAATTCCGTTCCTCCCAGCGTGTGGCTCGAACCCACGACCCTGGGATTAAGAGTCTGACGCTCTACCGACTGCGCTAGCCGGCTACCTCGGCGAATGCCTGCCGGGTAGCACGTCACACAGTACTTATTTGGGTTGGGTGGTCCCATACAGAATCTCTCCATGCTGCCTAATGTTTTCCTAACGTCACACTCGTCACGTACTTCACTTTTATGTCATAATCATTTCTGAGAGGTAAGGAAATTGCATGACAACATGCAGAGCTAGTTGCGTCAAAATTAACACACATACTTTATGTGACTCAAAAGCCGAACGAGTTACTTTCCGACGTTGTTTCAGATGTGTAAGTGCCAGTTAAAACTCGCCGTGTCGGCACTCTGCCGACCATTTCACTAGTTAACACCGGTCTTGTTGTGTGTGTTTCAAGCTCAAGAGCATCTCCAAGCAAAAAATGGTCAACAGCAACATTCAGACGGTTTCGTAGTGCTCAATTGCTACATTAAAACGGTATGTTTCTTTTTCAGAACTGGAAAAACATGAGCGTGACAGCATTCGAACCTGTAATCTTCAGATCCGAAGTCCGACGCCTTATCCATTAGGCCACACGGTCACTGACGACCAACTATAACATGTATACGACGCATCTCGAAACGCTCACACCTCTGAGGATTTGTGTTTTCGTTCTACACAGCCGCTGCCGCTTGCTCTTTCCCACCCACTCGGTACATTCAACCTCTTACGAGACCGACCAAATATTGACTGAGAAACAAGACCACACACTTTGTGCATTCGGAATCGAAGGCAGGGCGTCCCTCGCCGGATTTGCTACGCTGGCCATTTGCTACTTCTGCAGAAGCGGCGGCGGCGGCGCCGACGACGCTGCCGCCGTCGACGACGACGACGACGACGACCGCGAGAGGCTCTGAGATACGTGAGAAATACATCTATAAAATGTAATTCAGACTGCCTCGTCCCACCGTATGCTGTACCGCTTTGGTAAATGCTTTATCTGCGCCATTCGCCTTAATCACATCTGAGAGTAATTCTTAAAAAAACGCCTGTCGCTAATTGTTCGTCATCACAGATACTGTTTGCTATACGGCCACGACGCACAACTGATTTCCAAAATTCATCTTTCTCCTGTTAGGATGGAACTTACGACTCCTGGTTTATTAGAACACTGCTCTACCGCTGAGCTAAAGAGGCGCGGCCTAGCGGTACTCTTGGGTACTTCGTCCTTACGGTCGTCTGCATCATCCGACTTCAGCTGATAACACTTCATATTACCGGCTAATATTTGCAGCTATGACGACCCATTACTGCTTAGCTACACATCTAACACCTAACCAATGTTCTCTCCAAACAACAACACTTGCATTTCAGAACATGTCTTTCACACATGTCTACAAAATCACCTTCACCTTCAAATACAGTTTTCTTGTGACTGACAGAGACATAGGCAAAGTTTAAAGTTGCTTTTTCCATTACATCTCGGTAATCAGAAAAACGGTAATTTACATCTGCAGCGGAACAAAATTCCGTTCCTCCCAGCGTGTGGCTTGAACCCACGACCCTGGGATTAAGAGTCTGACGCTCTACCGACTGCGCTAGCCGGCTACCTCGGCGAATACATGCCGGGTAGCACGTCACACAGTACTCGTTTGGGTTGGGTGGTCCCATACAGAATCTCTCCATGCTGCCTAATGTTTTCCTAACGTCACACTCGTCACGTACTTCACTTTTATGTCATAATCATTTCTGAGAGGTAAGGAAATTGCATGACAACATGCAGAGCTAGTTGCGTCAAAATTAACACACATACTTTATGTGACTCAAAAGCCGAACGAGTTACTTTCCGACGTTGTTTCAGATGTGTAAGTGCCAGTCAAAGCTCGCGGTGTCGGCACTCTGCCGACCATTTCGCTAGTTAACACCGGTCTTGTTGTGTGTGTTTCAAGCTCAACAGCATCTCCAAGCAAAAAAATGGTCAACAGCAACATTCAGACGGTTTCGTAGTGCTCAATTGCTACATTAAAACGGTATGTTTCTTTTTCAGAACTGGAAAAACACGAGCGTGACAGCATTCGAACCTGTAATCTTCAGATCCGAAGTCCGACGCCTTATCCATTAGGCCACACGGTCACTGACGACCAACTATAACATGTATACAACTCATCTCGAAACGCTCACACCCCTGAGGATTTGTGTTTTCGTTCTACACAGCCGCTGCCGCTTGCTCTTTCCCACCCACTCGGTACATTCAACCTCTTACGAGACAGACCAAATATAGACTGAGAAACAAGACCACACACTTTGTGCATTCGGAATCGAAGGCAGGGCGTCCCTCGCCGGATTTGCTACGCTGGCCATTTGCTACTTCTGCAGAAGCGGCGGCGGCGGCGCCGCCGCCGCCGCCGCCGCCGACGACGACGACGACCGCGAGAGGCTCTGAGATATGTGAGTAATACATCTATAAAATGTAATTCAGTCTGCCTCGTCCCACCGTATGCTGTACCGCTTTGGTAAATGCTTTATCTGCGCCATTCGCCTTAATCACATCTGAGAGTATTTCTTAAAAAAACGCCTGTCGCTAATTGTTCGTCATCACAGATACTGTTTGCTATACGGCCACGACGCACAACTGATTTCCAAAATTCATCTTTCTCCTGTTAGGATGGAACTTACGACTCCTGGTTTATTAGAACACTGCTCTACCGCTGAGCTAAAGAGGCGCGGCCTAGCGGTACTCTTGGGTACTTCGTCCTTACGGCCGAATGCATCATCCGACTTCAGCTGACAACACTTCATATTACCGGCTAATATTTGCAGCTATGACGACCCATTACTGCTTAGCTACACATCTGACACGTAACCAATGTTCTCTCCAAACAACAACACTTGCATTTCAGAACATGTCTTTCACACATGTCTACAAAATCACTTTCACCTTCAAATACAGTTTTCTTGTGACTGACAGAGACATAGGCAAAGTTTAATGTTGCTTTTTCCATTACATCTCGGTAATCAGAAAAACGGTAATTTACATCTGCAGCGGAACAAAATTCCGTTCCTCCCAGCGTGTGGCTCGAACCCACGACCCTGGGATTAAGAGTCTGACGCTCTACCGACTGCGCTAGCCGGCTACCTCGGCGAATACCTGCCGGGTAGCACGTCACACAGTACTCGTTTGGGTTGGGTGGTCCCATACAGAATCTCTCCATGCTGCCTAATGTTTTCCTAACGTCACACTCGTCATGTACTTCACTTTTATGTCATAATCATTTCTGAGAGGTAAGGAAATTGCATGACAACATGCAGAGCTAGTTGCGTCAAAATTAACACACATACTTTATGTGACTCAAAAGCCGAACGAGTTACTTTCCGACGTTGTTTCAGATGTGTAAGTGCCAGTCAAAACTCGCCGTGTCGGCACTCTGCCGACCATTTCACTAGTTAACACCGGTCTTGTTGTGTGTGTTTCAAGCTCAAGAGCATCTCCAAGCAAAAAATGGTCAACAGCAACATTCAGACGGTTTCGTAGTGCTCAATTGCTACATTAAAACGGTATGTTTCTTTTTCAGAACTGGAAAAACATGAGCGTGACAGCATTCGAACCTGTAATCTTCAGATCCGAAGTCCGACGCCTTATCCATTAGGTCACACGGTCACTGACGACCAACTATAACATGTATACGACTCATCTCGAAACGCTCACACCTCTGAGGATTTGTGTTTTCGTTCTACACAGCCGCTGCCGCTTGCTCTTTCCCACCCACACGGTACATTCAACCTCTTACGAGACCGACCAAATATAGACTGAGAAACAAGACCACACACTTTGTGCATTCGGAATCGAAGGCAGGGCGTCCCTCGCCGGATTTGCTACGCTGGCCATTTGCTACTTCTGCAGAAGCGGCGGCGGCGGCGCCGACGACGCCGCCGCCGCCGCCGCCGCTGACGACGACGACCGCGAGAGGCTTTGAGATATGTGAGAAATACATCTATAAAATGTAATTCAGACTGCCTCGTCCCACCGTATGCTGTACCGCTTTGGTAAATGCTTTATCTGCGCCATTCGCCTTAATCACATGTGAGAGTAATTCTTAAAAAAACGCCTGTCGCTAATTGTTCGTCATCACAGATACTGTTTGCTATACGGCCACGACGCACAACTGATTTCCAAAATTCATCTTTCTCCTGTTAGGATGGAACTTACGACTCCTGGTTTATTAGAACACTGCTCTACCGCTGAGCTAAAGAGGCGCGGCCTAGCGGTACTCTTGGGTACTTCGTCCTTACGGTCGTCTGCATCATCCGACTTCAGCTGACAACACTTCATATTACCGGCTAATATTTGCAGCTATGACGACCCATTACTGCTTAGCTACACATCTAACACCTAACCAATGTTCTCTCCAAACAACAACACTTGCATTTCAGAACATGTCTTTCACACATGTCTACAAAATCACCTTCACCTTCAAATACAGTTTTCTTGTGACTGACAGAGACATAGGCAAAGTTTAAAGTTGCTTTTTCCATTACATCTCGGTAATCAGAAAAACGGTAATTTACATCTGCAGCGGAACAAAATTCCGTTCCTCCCAGCGTGTGGCTCGAACCCACGACCCTGGGATTAAGAGTCTGACGCTCTAACGACTGCGCTAGCCGGCTACCTCGGCGAATACCTGCCGGGTATTACGTCACACAGTACTCGTTTGGGTTGGGTGGTCCCATACAGAATCTCTCCATGCTGCCTAATGTTTTCCTAACGTCACACTCGTCACGTACTTCACTTTTATGTCATAATCATTTCTGAGAGGTAAGGAAATTGCATGACAACATCCAGAGCTAGTTGCGTCAAAATTAACACACATACTTTATGTGACTCAAAAGCCGAACGAGTTACTTTCCGACGTTGTTTCAGATGTGTAAGTGCCAGTCAAAGCTCGCGGTGTCGGCACTCTGCCGACCATTTCGCTAGTTAACACCGGTCTTGTTGTGTGTGTTTCAAGCTCAACAGCATCTCCAAGCAAAAAAATGGTCAACAGCAACATTCAGACGGTTTCGTAGTGCTCAATTGCTACATTAAAACGGTATGTTTCTTTTTCAGAACTGGAAAAACATGAGCGTGACAGCATTCGAACCTGTAATCTTCAGATCCGAAGTCCGACGCCTTATCCATTAGGTCACACGGTCACTGACGACCAACTATAACATGTATACGACTCATCTCGAAACGCTCACACCTCTGAGGATTTGTGTTTTCGTTCTACACAGCCGCTGCCGCTTGCTCTTTCCCACCCACTCGGTACATTCAACCTCTTACGAGACCGACCAAATATAGACTGAGAAACAAGACCACACACTTTGTGCATTCGGAATCGAAGGCAGGGCGTCCCTCGCCGGATTTGCTACGCTGGCCATTTGCTACTTCTGCAGAAGCGGCGGCGGCCGCGCCGACGACGACGACGACGACGACGACGACGACGACGACGACCGCGAGAGGCTCTGAGATATGTGAGAAATACATCTATAAAATGTAATTCAGACTGCCTCGTCCCACCGTATGCTGTACCGCTTTGGTAAATGCTTTATCTGCGCCATTCGCCTTAATCACATCTGAGAGTAATTCTTAAAAAAACGCCTGTCGCTAATTGTTCGTCATCACAGATACTGTTTGCTATACGGCCACGACGCACAACTGATTTCCAAAATTCATCTTTCTCCTGTTAGGATGGAACTTACGACTCCTGGTTTATTAGAACACTGCTCTACCGCTGAGCTAAAGAGGCGCGGCCTAGCGGTACTCTTGGGTACTTCGTCCTTACGGCCGTCTGCATCATCCGACTTCAGCTTACAACACTTCATATTACCGGCTAATATTTGCAGCTATGACGACCCATTACTGCTTAGCTACACATCTGACACGTAACCAATGTTCTCTCCAAACAACAACACTTGCATTTCAGAACCTGTCTTTCACACATGTCTACAAAATCACTTTCACCTTCAAATACAGTTTTCTTGTGACTGACAGAGACATAGGCAAAGTTTAATGTTGCTTTTTCCATTACATCTCGGTAATCAGAAAAACGGTAATTTACATCTGCAGCGGAACAAAATTCCGTTCCTCCCAGCGTGTGGCTCGAACCCACGACCCTGGGATTAAGAGTCTGACAATCTACCGACTGCGCTAGCCGGCTACCTCGGCGAATACCTGCCGGGTAGCACGTCACACAGTACTCGTTTGGGTTGGGTGGTCCCATACAGAATCTCTCCATGCTGCCTAAAGTTTTCCTAACGTCACACTCGTCACGTACTTCACTTTTATGTCATAATCATTTCTGAGAGGTAAGGAAATTGCATGACAACATGCAGAGCTAGTTGCGTCAAAATTAACGCACATACTTTATGTGACTCAAAAGCCGAACGAGTTACTTTCCGACGTTGTTTCAGATGTGTAAGTGCCAGTTAAAACTCGCCGTGTCGGCACTCTGCCGACCATTTCACTAGTTAACACCGGTCTTGTTGTGTGTGTTTCAAGCTCAAGAGCATCTCCAAGCAAAAAATGGTCAACAGCAACATTCAGACGGTTTCGTAGTGCTCAATTGCTACATTAAAACGGTATGTTTCTTTTTCAGAACTGGAAAAACATGAGCGTGACAGCATTCGAACCTGCAATCTTCAGATCCGAAGTCCGACGCCTTATCCATTAGGCCACACGGTCACTGACGACCAACTATAACATGTATACGACTCATCTCGAAACGCTCACACCCCTGAGGATTTGTGTTTTCGTTCTACACAGCCGCTGCCGCTTGCTCTTTCCCACCCACTCGGTACTTTCAACCTCTTACGAGACAGACCAAATATAGACTGAGAAACAAGACCACACACTTTGTGCATTCGTAATCGAAGGCAGGGCGTCCCTCGCCGGATTTGCTACGCTGGCCATTTGCTACTTCTGCAGAAGCGGCGGCGGCGGCGCCGCCGCCGCCGCCGCCGCCGCCGCCGCTGACGACGACGACGACGACCGCGAGAGGCTCTGAGATATGTGAGAAATACATCTATAAAATGTAATTCAGACTGCCTCGTCCCACCGTATGCTGTACCGCTTTGGTAAATGCTTTATCTGCGCCATTCGCCTTAATCACATGTGAGAGTAATTCTTAAAAAAACGCCTGTCGCTAATTGTTCGTCATCACAGATACTGTTTGCTATACGGCCACGACGCACAACTGATTTCCAAAATTCATCTTTCTCCTGTTAGGATGGAACTTACGACTCCTGGTTTATTAGAACACTGCTCTACCGCTGAGCTAAAGAGGCGCGGCCTAGCGGTACTCTTGGGTACTTCGTCCTTACGGCCATCTGCATCATCCGACTTCAGCTGACAACACTTCATATTACCGGCTAATATTTGCAGCTATGACGACCCATTACTGCTTAGCTACACATCTGACACGTAACCAATGTTCTCTCCAAACAACAACACTTGCATTTCAGAACCTGTCTTTCACACATGTCTACAAAATCACTTTCACCTTCAAATACAGTTTTCTTGTGACTGACAGAGACATAGGCAAAGTTTAATGTTGCTTTTTCCATTACATCTCGGTAATCAGAAAAACGGTAATTTACATCTGCAGCGGAACAAAATTCCGTTCCTCCCATCGTGTGGCTCGAACCCACGACCCTGGGATTAAGAGTCTTACGCTCTACCGACTGCGCTAGCCGGCTACCTCGGCGAATACCTGCCGGGTAGCACGTCACACAGTACTCGTTTGGGTTGGGTGGTCCCATACAGAATCTCTCCATGCTGCCTAATGTTTTCCTAACGTCACACTCGTCACGTACTTCACTTTTATGTCATAATCATTTCTGAGAGGTAAGGAAATTGCATGACAACATGCAGAGCTAGTTGCGTCAAAATTAACACACATACTTTATGTGACTCAAAAGCCGAACGAGTTACTTTCCGACGTTGTTTCAGATGTGTAAGTGCCAGTTAAAATTCGCCGTGTCGGCACTCTGCCGACCATTTCACTAGTTAACACCGGTCTTGTTGTGTGTGTTTCAAGCTCAAGAGCATCTCCAAGCAAAAAATGGTCAACAGCAACATTCAGACGGTTTCGTAGTGCTCAATTGCTACATTAAAACGGTATGTTTCTTTTTCAGAACTGGAAAAACACGACCGTGACAGCATTTGAACCTGTAATCTTCAGATCCGAAGTCCGACGCCTTATCCATTAGGCCACACGGTCACTGACCACCAACTATGACACGTATACGACTCATCTCGAAACGCTCACACCCCTGAGGATTTGTGTTTTCGTTCTACACAGCCGCTGCCGCTTGCTCTTTCCCACCCACTCGGTACATTCAACCTCTTACGAGACCGACCAAATATAGACTGAGAAACAAGACCGCACACTTTGTGCATTCGGAATCGAAGGCAGGGCGTCCCTCGCCGGATTTGCTACGCTGGCCATTTGCTACTTCTGCAGAAGCGGCGGCGGCGGCGCCGACGACGCCGCCGCCGTCGACGACGACGACGACGACCGCGAGAGGCTCTGAGATATGTGAGAAATAATCTATAAAATGTAATTCAGACTGCCTCGTCCCACCGTATGCTGTACCGCTTTGGAAAATGCTTTATCTGCGCCATTCGCCTTAATCACATCTGAGAGTAATTCTTAAAAAAACGCCTGTCGCTAATTGTTCGTCATCACAGATACTGTTTGCTATACGGCCACGACGCACAACTGATTTCCAAAATTCATCTTTCTCCTGTTAGGATGGAACTTACGACCCCTGGTTTATTAGAACACTGCTCTACCGCTGAGCTAAAGAGGCGCGGCCTTGCGGTACTCTTGGGTACTTCGTCCTTACGGCCGTCTGCATCATCCGACTTCAGCTGACAACACTTCATATTACCGGCTAATATTTGCAGCTATGACGACCCATTTCTGCTTAGCTACACATCTGACACGTAACCAATGTTCTCTCCAAACAACAACACTTGCATTTCAGAACATGTCTTTCACACATGTCTACAAAATCACTTTCACCTTCAAATACAGTTTTCTTGTGACTGCAGAGACATAGGCAAAGTTTAAAGTTGCTTTTTCCATTACATCTCGGTAATCAGAAAAACGGTAATTTACATCTGCAGCGGAACAAAATTCCGTTCCTCCCAGCGTGTGGCTCGAACCCACGACCCTGGGATTAAGAGTCTGACGCTCTACCGACTGCGCTAGCCGGCTACCTCTTCGAATACCTGCCGGGTAGCACGTCACACAGTACTCGTTTGGGTTGGGTGGTCCCATACAGAATCTCTCCATGCTGCCTAATGTTTTCCTAACGTCACACTCGTCACGTACTTCACTTTTATGTCATAATCATTTCTGAGAGGTAAGGAAATTGCATGACAACATGCAGAGCTAGTTGCGTCAAAATTAACACACATACTTTATGTGACTCAAAAGCCGAACGAGTTACTTTCCGACGTTGTTTCAGATGTGTAAGTGCCAGTCAAAACTCGCCGTGTCGGCACTCTGCCGACCATTTCACTAGTTAACACCGGTCTTGTTGTGTGTGTTTCAAGCTCAAGAGCATCTCCAAGCAAAAAATGGTCAACAGCAACATTCAGACGGTTTCGTAGTGCTCAATTGCTACATTAAAACGGTATGTTTCTTTTTCAGAACTGGAAAAACATGAGCGTGACAGCATTCGAACCTGTAATCTTCAGATCCGAAGTCCGACGGCTTATCCATTAGGCCACACGGTCACTGACGACCAACTATAACATGTATACGACTCCTCTCGAAACGCTCACACCTCTGAGGATTTGTGTTTTCGTTCTACACAGCCGCTGCCGCTTGCTCTCTCCCACCCACTCGGTACATTCAACCTCTTACGAGACCGACCAAATATAGACTGAGAAACAAGACCACACACTTTGTGCATTCGGAATCGAAGGCAGGGCGTCCCTCGCCGGATTTGCTACGCTGGCCATTTGCTACTTCTGCAGAAGCGGCGGCGGCGGCGCCGACTACGACGACGACGACGACGACCGCGAGAGGCTCTGAGATAAGTGAGGAATACATCTATAAAATGTAATTCAGACTGCCTCGTCCCACCGTATGCTGTACCTTTTTTTTTTTTTTTTTTTTTTTTCCTTTATTGTGATTTTAATACCTGTGACAAACAGGTAGGCCGGCAGCGGACCAAGTATGCCGCTCTTCGGCCTCAGAGTATACACAGAACAGAGATGAGTGAGATATAAAAACAATCAAGACGGCGGGGTACAAACAGTAGACAAAACAGAGTTAAAACGGAGTCGGTCACGTGCGTAGCACAATGGATAAAAGCGGAGAAACACGGTGCACAAACGCAGATGGCAGATGGCCACACGTGAACCAGCGGAGCACAAACGACGAAACACAAACACACTGCAGGAGAGTCGAGGCACAAACACATGCGATGGTCTTCGGCGTAGGACGATGAAAGTAACTGATGGAAGACAGCAGAGTCGTGGCCTGCCAAGGGGAAAAGGTGTGGGGAAGAGGAGAGAGAGGGGGAGGGGAAGATGCCAGTGGAGGAGAGGGATGGAGGAGAAGGGGGAGGGTAGGGGGAGTGGAAGCCCAAGGAGAAAGGGGAGGGGAGGGAGGGAGAGAAATGAGAGAGGGTGCCCACAGGAAAAGGAGAGGAGAGGGAAGGTAAGGCTCAAAGTTGGTAGGAGGGGTAGATGGAGGGGAGGAGGGCATCATCAGGGAGGGGGAGTTGACGGAAGCCACCGAGGGAGAGGGTGTGGAGGGTGTAAAGATGGAGAGCAGGTGGGATATAGGAATGCAGGTGCGGCAGCGGGTTGGGGTGGGAGAGGATGGGAGAGACAAGAGGGTGTGGAGGATCAAGCTTGCGGGAGGTGTAGAGGATCCGTAACCGTTCGAGGAAAAGGAGGAGGTGCGGGAAGGGAATCAGGTCATAGAGGATCCGCGTGGGGGAAGGGAGACGGATGCAATAGGCGAGGCGGAGCGCATGGCGTTCTAGGATCTGAATGGACTTGTAGAAGGTAGGAGGGGCAGAGATCCAGGCGGGATGAGCATAGCAAAGGATAGGACGGATGAGGGACTTGTAGGTGTAGAGGATGGTGGAAGGGTCCAGACCCCATGTACGGCCAGAAAGGAGCTTAAGGAGGCGGAGGCGGGAGCGTGCCTTGGCTTGGATCGTCCGGAGATGTGGGTTCCAGGAGAGGCGACGGTCGAGGGTGACACCAAGGTACTTGAGAGTAGGTGTGAGGGTGATGGGACGGCCATAAATAGTAAGATAGAAATCAAGGAGACGGAAGGAACGAGTGGTTTTGCCTACAATGATCGCCTGGGTCTTGGAAGGATTGACCTTGAGCAACCACTGGTTACACCAAGTGGTGAACCGGTCAAGATAGGATTGGAGAAGGTGCTGGGAGCGTTGCAGGGTGGGAGCGAGGGCAAGGAAGGCAGTGTCATCGGCGTACTGGAGAAGGTGTAGGGGAGGTGCAGGTGGAGGCATGTCTGCCGTGTAAAGGAGGTAGAGAAGAGGGGAAAGGACGGAACCTTGGGGCACACCGGCGGAGGGGTAGAAGGTGTAGGAATCAGTGTTGTGGATGGTGACATAGGAAGGACGGTGGGAAAGGAAGGAAGCGACCAGACGGACATAGTTGAGAGGAAGAGCAAAGGTTTGGAGCTTGAAAAGGAGACCGGAATGCCACACACGGTCATATGCGCGTTCGAGGTCGAGGGAAAGGAAGATGGCGGAACGACGGGAATTGAGTTGTTCGGAGAGGAGGTGAGTGAGGTGAAGGAGGAGGTCATCGGCTGAGAAGGACGGCCGAAAGCCACATTGGGTAGGGGGGAGGAGGCGGTGTTGGTGAAGGTGCTTGTGTAGGCGGCGGGTAAGAATGGATTCCAGGACCTTGCTGAAGACCGAGGTAAGGCTGATGGGACGGTAGGAGGAGACAGCGGAAGGCGGTTTGTCGGGCTTGAGGAACATCAGGATCCGGGAGGTTTTCCACAGGTCGGGGTAGTAGCCGGTGGACAGGACCACATTGTAGAGCCTGGCCAATGTGGAGAGGAAGGAGGCAGGAGCTTCACGGAGGTGACGGTAAGTAACACGATCGTGACCGGGAGCAGTGTTGCGTTTAGGGCGAAGTGTAGCAATGATATCTTGAGTGGTGATTGGGGTATTTAGTTCTGTGTGTGTGATGTTGTCCAAGTACTGGAAGCCAGGAGCAAGCGGGGGGACAGAGGTATCAGTTCGATCACGGACATCAGGAAAGAGGGAATAATCGAACTGGGGATCGTCAGGGATGGTAAGGATATCGGAGAGGTAGGAGGCGAAATGGTTGGCCTTACTAAGGGCATCAGGGAAGGGGTGGTCATCATGAAGGAGAGGGTAGTAGGGAGAGGGTTTAGATCCGGTAAGGCGGCGGAAGGCTGACCAGTACTTGGACGAGTTGATAGGTAAGGTGGCATTAAGACGGGTGCATGTCTGTCGCCAGTCCCGGCGTTTCTTTGCCGTGAGTAAGTTCCTGATGTGTCGCTGTAGTTGCCGGTGGCGTCGTAGTGTGTCCTGGTCACGTGTGTGAAGGAAGGCACGGTAGAGCCGGCGGGATTCACGCAGGAGAAGGACGGCCTGTGGGGGTAAGGTGGGGCGGTGCGGATGGATGGCAATGGTAGGGACGTGGGCCTCCACGGCCTCAGACAAGGTCTGCTGGAGAAAGGAGGCAGCACGGGTAACGTCGTCAGGTTGGTGGTAGGTGAGGGGGTGGCTATCGACCTGGAGAGCAAGGGAGTCCCGGTAGGCATTCCAGTTGGCACGGGAGTAGTCATGGACATATTTCGGGGGAGGGTCATGGCGCGGGTCGGGACGGGGGCGACGACCGTCTGATACAGTGAGGAGGACAGGGAGATGGTCACTGCCAATGGGATCAAGGACGTCCACCGCTATGCGGCCAAGCAGGGTGGGGGAGGCTAGGACGACATCGGGAGTGGTATTGGATTCAGGGCGGGTGTGTTGGGGAATTGGAAGGACGTCGCCTTGGAGGGTGGCAAGGAACCGATGCCACCGCCGTAACTGGGCGGCAGAACGACTATGGATGTTAAGGTCGGCGGCGATCACGTAGGAGGAGAAGGTACGGTCGATGTGGGAAAGGAAGTCGAAAGGAATAGGTGCAGCGGGGCGGACATAGATGGTGGCACAGGTAAGGGTAAGGCCGGGGAAGAAGAGACTAAGGATCAAGTGTTCTGTGGGGTCAGGAAGGAGGGGTTGGAGCCGGACAGGGATCTGGCGGTGGTGGCCAATGGCAACTCCGCCACGCGCTATCTGGAGTGGATTGTCAGACCGGTGAAGGAGGTAGGGCGAGGTGTGGACGGTGTGGTGGGGCTGAAGAAAGGTTTCGTTCAGAAGGAAGGCATCCACACGGTGGGTCGTAAGGGTATGCATAAGGAGGTGCTTGTTGGTGGGAAGGGAGCGGATGTTATTGAACAGGATACGGTGCTGTCGTGCCATAATGGGAATTTAAACGAGGGTGTCGAGACGGGAGAAGGTGAAATGGGCCTGGTTGTGGGAATAGGTGGCGTAGGTGTTGAGGTGGAACACGGAACGGGCAGCGAGGGAAATCTGGTGGAGGGTGTGGGGACGCTGAAAGGGATGGACGTTCTGGAGCACTATTGTGACGAACCTGATGATGTCCTCTGCGGTGGGGGGAGGACGGAGGGAATTGCCAGGAGGGGTGGGGTCATCCAAAGGGCGGAGAGGAACAGTGAGTTCAGGAGCGGATGGAGGAGGTCGAGCCTTGCATTTCTGGGAGTAGGTAGGGTGTTGGAGGTTGCAGGTATTGCAGGAGGGAGGAGACTGAAGGTTGGGGCACTGCCGGAGGAAGTGCGCTTGCTTACAATGCGGGCAGACTGGGGCCTCGCGGCACTCTGATGTTGGGTGTGCGTTATAACGCAGACACCTCTGGCAGCGAATGGATTGTGGTGGGGAGCGGGAGGGGTCAACCTTATACCGGCGGTGGAAGAGGAGGGCACCCTCCTTAAGGAGATGGTCGATGGAGGGAGCGTGTTCGGAGAAAACTCGCATAAGGCGAGTGGGGCCCGCAGAGTTGAAAATGCGGCGAACAGCTCGCACCTCCAGGTACGGGTGGGCCTTCAACTCCGCCAGCACCTCTTCCTCCGTGATCGTCGGGCTAAGCCGAGTGATCACGGCGGTGAGGGTCGGCGGGCGACGTGGGGGTTGGGGTTGACGGGGGGAGGAAGGGGAAGGAGCAGGGGCAAGGGAGGCATTAGGTCCAAATCGGGTGAGAGGAATTCGGGAGAGGATGTCGGAGTGTAGGGTAGGGCTTGGGGAGGTGATCAAGACAGAGTCCCTACGGGGGGTAAGAAGGGAGATGGGGGCTGCAGGGAAGTATTGGCGGAGGAGCAAGGTCAGGTTGCGGGCCTCCAGGAGAGAGGGATCAGGACGGGAGAGGAGATACTTGTAGGAGGGGGAGTTAGAAGAGGAAGTAGAGGGGGCTGGAGGGGAGACATCCATGGCATCTAGGGGTGGGGGAGGGGGAAGATGCTGGGACTTCTTGGGTGCGGAGGAGGCGGGGGTGCCACTGGGACGCTTAACAGCGGGGACAGGATGGGAGGAGGTGTGGGGCACAGGAGTGACGGGGAGATGACGGGAAGCGGCAGGTCCCGGTGTCGGTGCTGGTGCTGGTGCTGCTGTTGGTGCTGCTGTTGGTGCTGCTGCTGGTTGTGGCGCTGCTGCAGGTGGTGGTGCTGGCGCCGGCGATGGTGCGGCATGGGTCGTAGCCCGACGAGACACAACCCTGGCAGGGGCCGCATGAGTGGTGTGGGGGAGTGGGGGAAAGGGGTCGTGTGTGGAGGCTTGGGGAGAAGGAGCAGGGGATGGGGCGACAAAGGGAGCTGGGGTGGGAAGGGTGAGGAGGGGCGGGATATAGTAGGACGGGGGCGACTGAGCACACCAAGTAAGAGTAGTGGCAGCGAGGGAGGGCGTCGTATAGACGATGGCGGTGGTAGTGGCGGTGGTGGTGGGGGTGGTCATGATGGCAGTAAGGAAAACTGGAAACACAGAAAAGAAGAATGGGGACAGACAAGGGACAAAGTCAGGAACAGATTACAGATGACAGATGAGAGACGTCGAGGAGCGAAAGGATGAAGGCAAAGACGAAGACGAGAATAGCGACGACAACGAAAGCAGGAGAGGAAGACGAAGCACTGGGTCCTGGCGGCGGCGGCGGCGGCGGCGGCGGCGGGGGCCGGAAGCTGCGGCGGCGGCGGCGGCGGCGGCGGCGGCGGGGGCCGGAAGCTGCGGCGGCGGCGGCGGCGGCGGCGGCTGGGTCCGGAAGCTGCGGCTGGGTCCGGCGACGACTGCTACTGCAAAACTGGCGGCACTGGAAACTGCTGCTGCTGCTGCTGCTGCTGCTGGCGGTTCCGGAACTGCGACTGCGACTGCGACTGCGACTGCGACTTCTGCGAAGCCCTAACACTTCGATACGTAGCAGGACTCTGCAAGGTATCGAAGGGCGGAACTCTTCCGAGGTCCGCCGAAGAATGTATGCTGTACCACTTTGGTAAATGCTTTATCTGCGCCATTCGCCTTAATCACATCTGAGAGTAATTCTTAAAAAAACGCCTGTCGCTAATTGTTCGTCATCACAGATACTGTTTGCTATACGGCCACGACGCACAACTGATTTCCAAAATTCATCTTTCTGCTGTTAGGATGGAACTTACGACTCCTGGTTTATTAGAACACTGCTCTACCGCTGAGCTAAAGAGGCGCGGCCTAGCGGTACTCTTGGGTACTTCGTCCTTACGGCCGTCTGCATCATCCGACTTCAGCTGACAACACTTCATATTACCGGCTAATATTTGCAGCTATGACGACCCATTACTGCTTAGCTACACATCTGACACGTAACCAATGTTCTCTCCAAACAACAACACTTGCATTTCAGAACATGTCTTTCACACATGTCTACAAAATCACTTTCACCTTCAAATACAGTTTTCTTGTGACTGCTGAGACATAGGCAAAGTTTAAAGTTGCTTTTTCCATTACATCTCGGTAATCAGAAAAACGGTAATTTACATCTGCAGCGGAACAAAATTCCGTTCCTCCCAGCGTGTGGCTCGAACCCACGACCCTGGGATTAAGAGTCTGACGCTCTACCGACTGCGCTAGCCGGCTACCTCTTCGAATACCTGCCGGGTAGCACGTCACACAGTACTCGTTTGGGTTGGGTGGTCCCATACAGAATCTCTCCATGCTGCCTAATGTTTTCCTAACGTCACACTCGTCACGTACTTCACTTTTATGTCATAATCATTTCTGAGAGGTAAGGAAATTGCATGACAACATGCAGATCTAGTTGCGTCAAAATTAACACACATACTTTATGTGACTCAAAAGCCGAACGAGTTACTTTCCGACGTTGTTTCAGATGTGTAAGTGCCAGTCAAAACTCGCTGTGTCGGCACTCTGCCGACCATTTCACTAGTTAACACCGGTCTTGTTGTGTGTGTTTCAAGCTCAAGAGCATCTCCAAGCAAAAAATGGTCAACAGCAACATTCAGACGGTTTCGTAGTGCCAATTGCTACATTAAAACGGTATGTTTCTTTTTCAGAACTGGAAAAACATGAGCGTGACAGCATTCGAACCTGTAATCTTCAGATCCGAAGTCCGACGCCTTATCCATTAGGCCACACGGTCACTGACGACCAACTATAACATGTATACGACTCATCTCGAAACGCTCACACCTCTGAGGATTTGTGTTTTCGTTCTACACAGCCGCTGCCGCTTGATCTCTCCCACCCACTCGGTACATTCAACCTCTTACGAGACCGACCAAATATAGACTGAGAAACAAGACCACACACTTTGTGCATTCGGAGTCGAAGGCAGGGCGTCCCTCGCCGGATTTGCTAC
The DNA here is from genome assembly GCF_023897955.1 of Schistocerca gregaria. NCBI lineage: Eukaryota > Metazoa > Arthropoda > Insecta > Orthoptera > Acrididae > Schistocerca > Schistocerca gregaria. The sequence goes on from NW_026061884.1 coordinate 2,476,225, forward strand.
GCTGGCCATTTGCTACTTCTGCAGAAGCGGCGGCGGCGGCGCCGACTACGACGACGACGACGACGACCGCGAGAGGCTCTGAGATATGTGAGGAATACATCTATAAAATGTAATTCAGACTGCCTCGTCCCACCGTATGCTGTACTGCTTTGGTAAATGCTTTACCTGCGCCATTCGCCTTAATCACATCTGAGAGTAATTCTTAAAAAAACGCCTGTCGCTAATTGTTCGTCATCACAGATACTGTTTGCTATACGGCCACGACGCACAACTGATTTCCAAAATTCATCTTTCTCCTGTTAGGATGGAACTTACGACTCCTGGTTTATTAGAACACTGCTCTACCGCTGAGCTAAAGAGGCGCGGCCTAGCGGTACTCTTGGGTACTTCGTCCTTACGGCCGTCTGCATCATCCGACATCAGCTGACAACACTTCATATTACCGGCTAATATTTGCAGCTATGACGACCCATTACTGCTTAGCTACACATCTGACACGTAACCAATGTTCTCTCCAAACAACAACACTTGCATTTCAGAACATGTCTTTCACACATGTCTACAAAATCACTTTCACCTTCAAATACAGTTTTCTTGTGACTGACAGAGACATAGGCAAAGTTTAAAGTTGCTTTTTCCATTACATCTCGGTAATCAGAAAAACGGTAATTTACATCTGCAGCGGAACAAAATTCCGTTCCTCCCAGCGTGTGGCTCGAACCCACGACCCTGGGATTAAGAGTCTGACGCTCTACCGACTGCGCTAGCCGGCTACCTCTGCGAAACCTGCCGGGTAGCACGTCACACAGTACTCGTTTGGGTTGGGTGGTCCCATACAGAATCTCTCCATGCTGCCTAATGTTTTCCTAACGTCACACTCGTCACGTACTTCACTTTTATGTCATAATCATTTCTGAGAGGTAAAGAAATTGCATGACAACATGCAGAGCTAGTTGCGTCAAAATTAACACACATACTTTATGTGACTCAAAAGCCGAACGAGTTACTTTCCGACGTTGTTTCAGATGTGTAAGTGCCAGTCAAAACTCGCGGTGTCGGCACTCTGCCGACCATTTCACTAGCTAACACCGGTGTTGTTGTGTGTGTTTCAAGCTCAAGAGCATCTCCAAGCAAAAAATGGTCAACAGCAACATTCAGACGGTTTCGTAGTGCTCAATTGCTACATTAAAACGGTATGTTTCTTTTTCAGAACTGGAAAAACACGACCGTGACAGCATTCGAACCTGTAATCTTCAGATCCGAAGTCCGACGCCTTATCCATTAGGCCACACGGTCACTGACGACCAACTATAACATGTATACGACTCATCTCGAAACGCTCACACCCCTGAGGATTTGTGTTTTCGTTCTACACAGCCGCTGCCGCTTGCTCTTTCCCACCCACTCGGTACATTCAACCTCTTACGAGACCGACCAAATATAGACTGAGAAACAAGACCGCACACTTTGTGCATTCGGAATCGAAGGCAGGGCGTCCCTCGCCGGATTTGCTACGCTGGCCATTTGCTACTTCTGCAGAAGCGGCGGCGGCCGCGCCGACGACGACGACGACGACGACGACGACCGCGAGAGGCTCTGAGATATGTGAGAAATACATCTGTAAAATGTAATTCAGACTGCCTCGTCCCACCGTATGCTGTACCGCTTTGGTAAATGCTTTATCTGCGCCATTCGCCTTAATCACATCTGAGAGTAATTCTTAAAAAAACGCCTGTCGCTAATTGTTCGTCCTCACAGATACTGTTTGCTATACGGCCACGACGCGCAAATGATTTCCAAAATTCATCTTTCTCCTGTTAGGATGGAACTTACGACTCCTGGTTTATTAGAACACTGCTCTACCGCTGAGCTAAAGAGGCGCGGCCTAGCGGTACTCTTGGGTACTTCGTCCTTACGGTCGTCTGCATCATCCGACTTCAGCTGACAACACTTCATATTACCGGCTAATATTTGCAGCTATGACGACCCATTACTGCTTAGATACACATCTGACACGTAACCAATGTTCTCTCCAAACAACAACACTTGCATTTCAGAACATGTCTTTCACACATGTCTACAAAATCACCTTCACCTTCAAATACAGTTTTCTTGTGACTGACAGAGACATAGGCAAAGTTTAAAGTTGCTTTTTCCATTAAATCTCGTTAATCAGAAAAACGGTAATTTACACCTGCAGCGGAACAAAATTCCGTTAAGCCCAGCGTCTGGCTCGAACCCACGACCCTGGGATTAAGAGTCTGACGCTGTACCGACTGAGCTAGCCGGCTACCTCGGTGAATACCTGCCGGGTAGCACGTAACACAGTACTCGTTTGCGTTGGGTGGTCCCATACAGAAACTCTCCATGATGCCTAATGTTTTCCTAACGTCACACTCGTCACGTACTTCACTTTTATGTCATAATCATTTCTGAGAGGTACAGAAATTGCATGACAACATGCAGAGCTAGTGGCGTCAAAATTAACACACATACTTTATGTGACTCAAAAGCCGAACGAGTTACTTTCCGACGTTGTTTCAGATGTGTAAGTGCCAGTCAAAACTCGCGGTGTCGGCACTCTGCCGACCATTTCACTAGTTAACACCGGTCTTGTTGTGTGTGTTTCAAGCTCAAGAGCATCTCCAAGCAAAAAATGGTCAACAGCAACATTCAGACGGTTTCGTAGTGCTCAATTGCTACATTAAAACGGTATGTTTCTTTTTCAGAACTGGAAAAACACGAGCATGACAGCATTCGAACCTGTAATCTTCAGATCCGAAGTCCGACGCCTTATCCATTAGGCCACACGGTCGCTGACAATCAACTGTAACATGTATACGACTCATCTCGAAACGCTCACACCCCTGAGGACTTGTGTTTTCGTTCTACACAGCCGCTGCTGCTTGCTCTTTTCCACCCACTCGGTACATTCAACCTCTTACGAGACCGACCAAATATAGACTGAGAAACAAGACCACACACTTTGTGCATTCGGAATCGAAGGCAGGGCGTCCCTCGCCGGATTTGCTACGCTGGCCATTTGCTACTTCTGCAGAAGCGGCGGCGCCGACGACGACGACGACGACGACGACGACGACCGCGAGAGGCTCTGAGATATGTGAGAAATACATCTATAAAAAGTAATGCAGACTGCCTCGTCCCATCGTATGCTGTACCGCTTTGGTAAATGCTTTATCTGCGCCATTCGCCTTAATCACATCTGAGAGTAATTCTTAAAAAAACGCCTGTCGCTAATTGTTCGTCATCACAGATACTGTTTGCTATACGGCCACGACGCACAACTGATTCCCAAAATTCATCTTTCTCCTGTTAGGATGGAACTTACGATTCCTGGTTTATTAGAACACTGCTCTACCGCTGAGCTAAAGAGGTGCGGCCTAGCGGTACTGTTGGGTACTTCGTCCTTACGGTCGTCTGCATCATCCGACTTCAGCTGACAACACTTCATATTACCGGCTAATATTTGCAGCTATGACGACCCATTACTGCTTAGCTACACATCTGACACGTAACCAATGTTCTCTCCAAACAACAACACTTGCATTTCAGAACATGTCTTTCATACATGTCTACAAAATCACCTTCACCTTCAAATACAGTTTTCTTGTGACTGACAGAGACATAGGCAAAGTTTAAAGTTGCTTTTTCCATTACATCTCGGTAATCAGAAAAACGGTAATTTACATCTGCAGCGGAACAAAATTCCGTACCTCCCAGCGTGTGGCTCGAACCCACGACCCTGGGATTAAGAGTCTGACGCTCTACCGACTGCGCTAGCCGGCTACCTCGGCGAATACCTGCCGGGTAGCACGTCACATAGTACTCGTTTGGGTTGGGTGGTCCCATACAGAATCTCTCCATGCTGCCTAATGTTTTCCTAACGTCACACTCGTCACGTTCTTCACTTTTATGTCATAATCATTTCTGAGAGGTAAGGAAATTGCATGACAACATGCAGAGCTAGTTGCGTCAAAATTAACACACATACTTTATGTGACTCAAAAGCCGAACGAGTTACTTTCCGACGTTGTTTCAGATGTGTAAGTGCCAGTCAAAACTCGCGGTGTCGGCACTCTGCCGACCATTTCACTAGTTAACACCGGTCTTGTTGTGTGTGTTTCAAGCTCAAGAGCATCTCCAAGCAAAAAATGGTCAACAGCAACATTCAGACGGTTTCGTAGTGCTCAATTGCTACATTAAAACGGTATGTTTCTTTTTCAGAACTGGAAAAACACGAGTATGACAGCATTCGAACCTGTAATCTTCAGATCCGAAGTCCGACGCCTTATCCATTAGGCAACACGGTCACTGACGACCAACTATAACATGTATACGACTCATCTCGAAACGCTCACACCCCTGAGGATTTGTGTTTTCGTTCTACACAGCCGCTGCCGCTTGCTCTTTCCCACCCACTCGGTACATTCAACCTCTTACGAGACCGACCAAAAATAGACTGAGAAACAAGACCACACACTTTGTGCATTCGGAATCGAAGGCAGGGCGTCCCTCGCCGCATTTGCTACGATTGCCATTTGCTACTTCTGCAGAAGCGGCGGCGACGACGACGACGACGACGACGAATATCGCGAGATACTCTGAGATATGTGAGAAATACATCTATAAAATGTAATTCAGACTGCCTCGCCCCACCTTATGCTGTACCGCTTTGGCAAATGCTTTATCTGCGCCATTCGCCTTAATCGCATCTGAGAGTAATTCTTAAAAAAACGCCTGTCGCTAATTGTTCGTCATCACAGGTACTGTTTGCAATACGGCCACGACGCGCAACTGATTTCCAAAATTCATCTTTCTCCTGTTAGGATGGAACTTACGACCCCTGGTTTATTAGACCAGTGCTCTACCACTGAGCTAAAGAGGCGCGGCCTAGCGGTACTCTTGGGTACTTCGTCCTTACGGTCGTCTGCATCATCAGACTTTAGCTGACAACACTTCATATTACCGGCTAATATTTGCAGCTATGGCGACCCATTACTGCTTGGCTACACATCTGACACGTAACTGATGTGCTGTCCAAACAACAACACTTGCATTTCAGAACATGTCTTTCACACATGTCTACAAAATCACCTTCACCTTCAAATACAGCTTCCTTGCGACTGACAGAGACGTAGGCAGAGTTTAATGTTGCTATTTCCATTAAATCTCGTTAATCAGAAAAACGGTAATTTACACCTGCAGCGGAACAAAATTCCGTTCCGCCCAGCGTCTGGCTCGAACCCACGACCCTGGGATTAAGAGTCTGACGCTCTACCGACTGAGCTAGCTTTTTTTTTTTTTTTTTTCCCAGATACCGTTTGCTATAAGGCCACGACGCGCAACTGCTATCCAAAATCCGTCTGCCTCCTGTGAGGATCGAACTCACGACCCCTGGTTCACTAGACCAGTGCTCTGCCACTGAGCTAATTTTTTTTTTTTTTTTTTTTGGATTCAGTGTCCAGAGTGCTAACCGTTACACCATGGAACTTTTTTTTTTAACCACTTTTGTTTCTCATTTTTTTAAAGCCAGGTATCCTAGCCACTTTTCCTTTAGTCTGGCGCCTTGGACCGCTTTTTATTGTTTTTTATAAGGATGCATATCAGGAGGCGCATGACGGGGACAAAGAGGGCAGGGGTCAAAGAACTCGAGGCCTGGCCACGATGCCCCCACCATCACTCCCACCGAATTGCTCCTTCAGTGCATTTTAATTGTTATAGAAAAGCGGGTATAGTCGTGTATATTTTTCGCCTGCTCTCTTTATTGTGGTAAGGAGCACTGATTGTACGACATCTGGGGGTGAGATCCCATTGCAAAGCCATCATTCGAGTTTTCAGTCAACAGACATTCGAGTAAGAAACATGTGATTATACTGCAATATACAGCGAGCATTTATGAGACACTTATTGGGGGGCAGACGTAACATGAATGGATAAAAGAAGAGGCATTTCCTTCATCTTGAACGTAGATTTATACTTCACTTCTTCATTACCCCTAAAATAGTACATTTAGTGTTAGACTGTGCGCTTTAACCAACACCTATTCGTTCGAATAAAATGATCAACATGTTTCCATACATTTTCCTGTGGTCTGCATATTGCTGAATGTTGCTGTACTCCATTTGCATAAAAAGCTTGAATTCCGTTTCGTCGTCACCACCTATTTTATTGATAATGTAATGGACAAACTGTCCCATTAACCAGTGTATTGCATTATTTTTGGTTTTCGGGTAATATTTAGTTTCAGGTCTGAAAAGCACCATAGGAGTAATGGAATTGGGTGACGTTCGTTGCAGTAGTGCAAGACTTTTCCTGAGCCAATGCCAATTGTAGAGATTTCCAGCACACGTAAATCTATGAATCACAGTGTCAACTAGGTTACATTTCGGACATAAGGGGGTTTCAGCTTTCCCAATTTTATAAAGCCGCTCGTTGGTGCTGACAATATTATTGACGGCTTTGTACCATGCCGTTACCACATCTGAGTTGAGCCCGTTAAAACTAATATTCTCCCAAATTGCATCCCAGTTGTGACTCATATATTTCGTGGCAATTTTATTTTGTCCTTCATATTGTTGTCTTTGTCTCATGATATCTCTGGCTGTAATGTGCAGTGAAGTTCTGAGTTTCTCGTTAACATAGCTCAATTCTGTGTATAAGATCCTAACGTATCGCAGTCGGGGGTTAATTTTTTGTACGTCTGCCGGTGGTTGAAGGCTTTCTGGTTGGACACATTTAAACAATTGTGTAGTAATACTGCCGGGGTTGGCGTGAAATATGTTTAAAGACCTTTTTATGAAAAGCGCAGAAGCTTTATTGCGTATGTCCACCAGTCCGAGGCCTCCATTTCTAGGATGTAAAGTCGCAGTTCTTAGGTTAACCCTGAAGATTTCCCCCTTCCATAAGAAATTTGCAACCCTCGACATTATTTTCTGAGCTATCAACTTCGGCAAGGGAAAAACTTGTGCCATATAGAATGCCTTTGAGAGAATGCATAAGTTAATGAACCTGACCCTCTGAACCTGGTTCATAAGTCGTTGTGAGTTCTCAATAAGTCCCCCTTGAATCTTTGTTAAAACCTCTTTCCAATTGAGGGCTGTCATCCTCATTGGACATGCCGTCAGGATTGTCCCCAGGGTTTTATGTGTGGTAACTGACTTCGCCCAATCGATTTGTATCCGTTCAACACCCCGCATTCCCAGGATTGTACTTTTATTTTCGTTTGTTGTCGCACCCGATGCGTGGCAGTAGTTTTGAAGAATGGCCCCTAGTCGAATTACATCATCTTGCCCTCTTATGACGACACCAACATCGTCAGCATAGGCTCTCACTACAGTTTTCCTGCCAGTTATAGTTATGCCCTTTAACCTTTCATGAACACTTCTTAAAAAGGGCTCTAACGACACAACAAACAAAAACATAGATAATGGACTTCCCTGTGGGATGCCACGGTTTATTTGAATTTGCCGCGTCAGCTGACAGTTGACAGCTAATTTAGCTTTCAGACCAGTAGCAACGTTTTTTATAACATTAACTGTTTTGTGGACGAGTCCCATTTTTGTCAGTACCTCAAATAGGAAGCGGTGATTCACCGAGTCGAAAGCCTTAGTAAAATCTATAAAAAGTAAAGCACATTTTATATTAGAAACCGATGCTAAGGCGATGATGTCTCTATATTCAGAAATCGTATTAAAAATACTTCTATTTGCTGCACATGACTGATGTTGACTAATTAATTTGTCGGTCAGAGGGGAAAGTCTCTTTTTTAAAATCCTGCATACTATTTTGTAGTCAGAGTTTAAAAGTGAAATAGGGCGGTAATTGTTTAAACTTTTCGTCCCTTTGTTTTTCGGTAGAAGTACAATTTTGCTGTCTTTAAAATCTGCAGGTATCGTCTGCTCGTTAAAAATCTCATTGACAATGCATGTAAACGTGTCACCAATTAAAAACCAGAACTTTCTGTAAAATTCTACAGGGAGTCCGTCGGGTCCAGCAGATTTATTCATCGGGGACTTGGTTATTGTCTCACGAACCTCTTCGTTACTGACTTCAGAAAGGATTTCGTCGTTTTCAGAACTTGTCAACTGTGGGGATAAAACACTGAGAAACTCTTGCAGAGACCCCTCGTGAGGTGGGCTGGAGGAATATAATGCATAGTAGTACTGGTATACTGCATTTAGAATCTCCTTCTGAGACGTCAGTGTTGTCCCATTGGGGGTTTTAAGTTCACTAATAACAGTGCCTCGCCTATTCTTTGCATGCCGAAGCAGATGATATAAGGATGTTGTTTCATCATCTACCACCGACTTCGCCTTTGACTTCAGTTTTAACCCTTCCATCTGTTGTCGTTTAATGGCGAGTAATTTCGCTTTGGTGTGTCTGATGTCTTGTAATCTAATGGTTGACACGTTTGCCTGTTCATAGAGGTCTCGCAACAAACTGTAATAAAATTCCATACTGTTTTTTAACTCCCACGCTCTTTCTCTGCTGTATCTGATACACACTTTTCTCAGTCTCGGCTTTGCAACCTTAAGCCACCAGTCTAATACTGTGGGGTGCCTCTCGATCGATCGCAGACATAAGGTCCACGCATCCGATACCGCGTCTGCCAAATCTTGCTCTTTTAAGAGAGAGACATTTAGCTGCCACTGGTTCCTAAAAATCTGAATCGGCTGTGGAGCTAAATTAATGCACGCCTTCATACTGCAGTGGTCACTAAAATATACAGGTACGATTTCTGAATTTAGTAGACATCTTTCCAAGTTTTGGGAAACATAGATTCTGTCTATTCTACTGCGCGAAGTCTGTGTTATATACGTATATTCAACCTTCGTTGGATATTTTAGTTCCCATGCGTCCTTTAGTTTTAGGTCGATTACTAGGCGTTTAAGTTCTAAAGAACCGTTAAAATGTGGTTGTTGATCTTTACGATTTAACACGCAGTTAAAATCACCGCCCATTATAAAACTGTTTGGGTTTCGACGTAATAAATATATAAGTTCCTCTTTATAAAATGCTGCCCTGTCCTGTCTATTACTATTTCCTGAGGGCGCGTATAAGTTAATCAATGTGGTACCTAAAACGTTAATACTAATTGCCCTTCCAGATTCCAACCGCTCCACTTGAGATACGGGAATCCCTTCCCTGAGCAGAACCGCTGTTCCTGTATATGTGTCACAAGATACGTTAACAATTGCGGTGTATCCTGGTATTACAAATTCCGTCGTTACAACCTCCTGTAGCAAAGCGATATCGGTTCCAGAGTCATACAAAAATTCCTTGAGAGCAGCTAGCTTTAATGAGGTTCGAATTTTATTTATATTGATCGTTGTGATAGAGTATGCTTGCATCCCTAACTTGCTATTGGCCACGGACAAAGTTGGTAAAAAAAAAAAAAAAAAAAAAAAACTGTTCTACTTTTGGTATGCTGAAATCCGGTTTAGAACTACAGTCATTCAGAACTTGGTAGCAGTCCTAGTAACACGGTCGCTAAACGTTAGTTTGTCTGCCATTGTCATCCCGCGCCTTAGTACTGAGGGGCTGTTCTACATTGAGTGTGTCAGGAGGCTCATCTGGAGCACCTTCTCTGACAATTTCATATCGTATATTTTTCTGTGATTTTACGTCCGACTTGTCCGCTTTTTGTTTGGCTTGGGTGCGAGAAACAGTAAGATTCGGTTGTGGTTTTAGCGTACGGCGGTGGACGCCCTGAAAACCCTGACCTGATTTTGTTGTCGCAACACTCGACGCGGCCGCTTCAGCAGCAGTGTCTAGAGAGACCTGGTTTGTAAACACTGCCTGCTGTTTACATGCTACCTTCGGTTGATGTGACGCTTGCGACGGTGTTTGCTTATTTTCCGGTTCAGGAGTAAACACTTTCACTTGTTTACACTCTGGTGCCGGTTGCTGTGCTGTTGCGGTGTCGCGGTGTTGTTGTTCTACCGCTTCCGCGAACTTCCCGTCGGTAAACAGCTGATTATCGCTGTTTACAGCTGGGCAAGTTGTCACTGCTTGGGGGACTTCTACTTTCTCGCTGTCGGCAGCTGCCGTTGCATTTTCTGGCAGTGAGCGAGATGTATCAGAAACTGCAATTAAATCTACTTGCATTTCGTCTTGGGGCACATGCAGATTTTCATCGCCAGCTTTCTGTTTACGTACAGCAGGAGATTGTCGGGAGGTGTCATTATCAGAATGATCATCTGTATGTTCAAGTGGTCGTTTCTTGGTTAGTACGTCTAACTCACGGGCAGAGGAATCACAATTGAAGCGTGTTACCAGGGGTGGAAAATCACTGCCTTCAACAGCAATAGTTCCAGTACTAAGTACAGGATCCGAACCCTCACCCTGTTTGGCCGTGTTATCGGTTGCCAAAACTTCGCTCAAGGTCATCTTGCGGCGTTGGACTAAATTTGTTTTTAGTACAAAGACACGACGGGGACAGTCCTGCCTTAAATGACCCGATTCATTGCATATATGGCACGTAGGGGTTTGACCAGTATAAATCACGTGTGCTTTATGCCCGTCAACAGTTATATGAGATGGGATATTCGTCTTTCCTTCCATCTCTACCGAACGAATACCATTGAAGCTCTGAATTTTAAATTGCTTCGACCAACGTTCGTTAACTATACCCTTTACCTCACCATATTGAGACAGGGCAACCTTGATTTTCTCATTATCTATCTCGATAGGTAAATTTAACACCCGCACAGATCTATAAAGAGCATCAGCTCTCCTGATAGCCACTTTACTTGTAGAGCCGTCTCTATGCAAAAATTCGACATGATACCCGAATTTTCCAATAATTTTATCGACCGAAACGGGATCCAAAAACTTTACGAAAACACAGTAGTTGTCAGTATCTAGCTGAGTGGTATGCACCATATCAGAATTTATGCCAAGTACCTGATCAAGCCAATCATGAATTTCCAGAGCAGTCGGCTGAACACGTCGTGTTTCCTTAGCGAAGGCAAAAACCAGCGTATTCTTCCTCACAGTTGTAGCCATGGTATGCAGTAATCAAGGGGAGATTCCGGTAATTACCGAAAACTCCACAAACAACAAATAATCGTCGGTAGAAAACACAAAAACAGAACAAAGGAGGCAGAAAAAACACGAGTTACACACGAAGAAAATCACAAAACTCAAAAACACCGAAACGCAAAGGTAAACACTGGCGAAACACTGACTACACGCAGCAACGGTGACACGTCCGTACGCGTCGGCAGCTAGAGCCAGAATGGAGCTAGCCGGCTACCTCGGTGAATACCTGCCGGGTAGCACGTCACACAGTACTCGTTTGGGGTGGGTGGTCCCATACAGAATCTCTCCATGATGCCTAATGTTTTCCTAACGTCACACTCGTCACGTACTTCACTTTTATGTCATAATCATTTCTGAGAGGTAAAGAAATTGCATGACAACATGCAGAGCTAGTGGCGTCAAAATTAACACACATACTTTATGTGACTCAAAAGCCGAACGAGTTACTTTCCGACGTTGTTTTAGATGTGCAAGTGCCAGTCAAAACTCGCTGTGTCGGCACTCTGCCGACCATTTCGCTAGTTAACACCGGTCTTGTTGTGTGTGTTTCAAGCTCAAGAGCATCTCCAAGCAAAAAATGGTCAACAGCAACATTCAGACGGTTTCGTACTGCTCAATTGCTACATTAAAACGTTATGTTTCTTTTTCAGAACTGGAAAAACACAAGCGTGACAGCATTCGAACCTGTAATCTTCAGATCCGAAGTCCGACGCCTTATCCATTAGGCCACACGGTCACTGACGACCAACATTTACATGTATACGACTCATCTCGAAACGCTCACACCCCTGAGGATTTGTGTTTTCGTTCTACACAGCCGCTGCCCCTTGCTCTTTCCCACCCATTCGTTACATTCAACCTCTGACGTGACCGACCAAATATAGACTGAGAAACAAGACCACACACTTTGTGCATTCGGAATCGAAGGCAGGGCGTCCCTCGCCGCATTTGCTACGATTGCCATTTGCTACTTCTGCAGAAGCGGCGGCGGCGGCGGTGGCGACTACGACGACGACGACGAATATCGCGAGAGGCTCTGAGATATGTGAGAAATACATCTATAAAATGTAATTCAGACTGCCTCGTCCCACCTTATGCTGTACCGCTTTGGCAAATGCTTTATCTGCGCCATTTGCCTTAATCGCATCTGAGAGTAATTCTTAAAAAAACGCCTGTCGCTAATTGTTCGTCATCACAGGTACTGTTTGCTATACGGCCACGACGCGCAACTAATTTCCAAAATTAATCTTTCTCCTGTGAGAATGGAACTTACGACCCCTGGTTTATTAGACCACTGCTCTACCACTGAGCTAAAGAGGCGCGGCCTAGCGGTACTCTTGGGTACTTCGTCCTTACGGTCGTCTGCATCATCAGACTTTAGCTGACAACACTTCATATTACCGGCTAATATTTGCAGCTATGGCGACAAATTACTGCTTGGCCACACATCTGACACGTAACCGATGTGCTGTCCAAACAACAACACTTGCATTTCAGAACATGTCTTTCACACATGTCTACAAAATCACCTTCACCTTCAAATACAGTTTCCTTGCGACTGACAGAGACGTAGGCAAAGTTTAAAGTTGCTATTTCCATTAAATCTCGTTAATCAGAAAAACGGTAATTTACACCTGCAGCGGAACAAAATTCCGTTCCGCCCAGCGTCTGGCTCGAACCCACGACACTGGGATTAAGAGTCTGACGCTGTACCGAATGAGTTAGCCGGCTACCTCGGTGAATACCTGCCGGGTAGCACGTCACACAGTACTCGTTTGCGTTGGGTGGTCCCATACAGAAACTCTCCATGATGCCTAATGTTTTCCTATCGTCACACTCGTCACGTACTTCACTTTTATGTCATAATCATTTCTGTGAGGTACAGAAATTGCATGACAACATGCAGAGCTAGTGGCGTCAAAATTAACACACATACTTTATGTGACTCAAAAGCCGAACGAGTTACTTTCCGACGTTGTTTTAGATGTGCAAGTGATAGTCAAAACTCGCTGTGTCGGCACTCTGCCGACCATTTCGCTAGTTAACACCGGTCTTGTTGTGTGTGTATCAAGCTCAAGAGCATCTCCAAGCAAAAAATGGTCAACAGCAACATTCAGACGGTTTCGTACTGCTCAATTGCTACATTAAAACGTTATGTTTCTTTTTCAGAACTGGAAAAACACAAGCGTGACAGCATTCGAACCTGTAATCTTCAGATCCGAAGTCCGACGCCTTATCCATTAGGCCACACGATCACTGACGACCAACATTTACATGTATACGACTCATCTCGAAACGCTCACACCCCTGAGGATTTGTGTTTTCGTTCTACACAGCCGCTGCCCCTTGCTCTTTCCCACCCATTCGTTACATTCAACCTCTGACGAGACCGACCAAATATAGACTGAGAAACAAGACCACACACTTTGTGCATTCGGAATCGAAGGCAGGGCGTCCCTCGCCGCATTTGCTACGATTGCCATTTGCTACTTCTGCAGAAGCGGCGGCGGCGGCGACGACGGCGACGACGACGACGACGAATATCGCGAGAGGCTCTGAGATATGTGAGAAATACATCTATAAAATGTAATCCAGACTGCCTCGTCCCACCTTATGCTGTATCGCTTTGGCAAATGCTTTATCTGCGCCATTCGCCTTAATCGCATCTGAAAGTAATTCTTAAAAAAACGCCTGTCGCTAATTGTTCGTCATCACAGGTACTGTTTGCTATACGGCCACGACGCGCAACTGATTTCCAAAATTAATCTCTCTCCTGTTAGGATGGAACTTACGACCCCTGGTTTATTAGAACACTGCTCTACCGCTGAGCTAAAGTGGCGCGGCCTAGCGGTACTCTTGGGTACTTCGTCCTTACGGTCGTCTGCATCATCCGACTTCAGCTGACAACACTTCATATTACCAGCTAATATTTGCAGCTATGACGACCCATTACTGCTTGGCTACACATCTGACACGTAACCGATGTGCTCTCCAAACAACAACACTTGCATTTCAGAACATGTCTTTCACACATGTCTACAAAATCACCTTCACCTTCAAATACAGTTTCCTTGCGACTGACAGAGACGTAGGCAAAGTTTAAAGTTGCTATTTCCATTAAATCTCGTTAATCAGAAAAACGGTAATTTACACCTGCAGCGGAACAAAATTCCGTTAAGCCCAGCGTCTGGCTCGAACCCTCGACCCTGGGATTAAGAGTCTGACGCTGTACCGACTGAGCTAGCCGGCTACCTCGGTGAATACCTGCCGGGTAGCACGTAACACAGTACTCGTTTGCGTTGGGTGGTCCCATACAGAAACTCTCCATGATGCCTAATGTTTTCCTAACGTCACACTCGTCACGTACTTCACTTTTATGTCATAATCATTTCTGAGAGGTACAGAAATTGCATGACAACATGCAGAGCTAGTGGCGTCAAAATTAACACACATACTTTATGTGACTCAAAAGCCGAACGAGTTACTTTCCGACGTTGTTTTAGATGTGCAAGTGATAGTCAAAACTCGCTGTGTCGGCACTCTGCCGACCATTTCGTTAGTTAACACCGGTCTTGTTGTGTGTGTTTCAAGCTCAAGAGCATCTCCAAGCAAAAAATGGTCAACAGCAACATTCAGACGGTTTCGTACTGCTCAATTGCTACATTAAAACGTTATGTTTCTTTTTCAGAACTCGAAAAACACAAGCGTGACAGCATTCGAACCTGTAATATTCAGATCCGAAGTCCGACGCCTTATCCATTAGGCCACACGATCACTGACGACCAACATTTACATGTATACGACTCATCTCGAAACGCTCACACCCCTGAGGATTTGTGTTTTCGTTCTACACAGCCGCTGCCCCTTGCTTTTTCCCACCCATTCGTTACATTCAACCTCTGACGAGACCGACCAAATATAGACTGAGAAACAAGACCACACACTTTGTGCATTCGGAATCGAAGGCAGGGCGTCCCTCGCCGCATTTGCTACGATTGCCATTTGCTACTTCTGCAGAAGCGGCGGCGGCGGCGACGACGACGACGACGACGACGAATATCGCGAGAGGCTCTGAGATATGTGAGAAATACATCTATAAAATGTAATTCAGACTGCCTCGTCCCACCTTATGCTGTACCGCTTTGGCAAATGCTTTATCTGCGCCATTTGCCTTAATCGCATCTGAGAGTAATTCTTAAAAAAACGCCTGTCGCTAATTGTTCGTCATCACAGGTACTGTTTGCTATACGGCCACGACGCGCAACTAATTTCCAAAATTAATCTTTCTCCTGTGAGAATGGAACTTACGATCCCTGGTTTATTAGACCAGTGCTCTACCACTGAGCTAAAGAGGCGCGGCGTAGCTGTACTCTTGAGTACTTCGTCCTTACGGTCGTCTGCATCATCAGACTTTAGCTGATAACACTTCATATTACCGGCTAATATTTGCAGCTATGGCGACAAATTACTGCTTGGCTACACATCTGACACGTAACCGATGTGCTGTCCAAACAACAACACTTGCATTTCAGAACATGTCTTTCACACATGTCTACAAAATCACCTTCACCTTCAAATACAGTTTCCTTGCGACTGACAGAGACGTAGGCAAAGTTTAAAGTTGCTATTTCCATTAAATCTCGTTAATCAGAAAAACGGTAATTTACACCTGCAGCGGAACAAAATTCCGTTAAGCCCAGCGTCTGGCTCGAACCCACTACCTTGGGATTAAGAGTCTGACGCTGTACCGACTGAGCTAGCCGGCTACCTCTGTGAATACCTGCCGGGTAGCACGTAACACAGTACTCGTTTGCGTTGGGTGGTCCCATACAGAAACTCTCCATGATGCCTAATGTTTTAATAACGTCACACTCGTCACGTACTTCACTTTTATGTCATAATCATTTCTGAGAGGTACAGAAATTGCATGACAACATGCAGAGCTAGTGGCGTCAAAATTAACGCACATACTTTATGTGACTCAAAAGCCGAACGAGTTACTTTCCGACGTTGTTTTAGATGTGCAAGTGATAGTCAAAACTCGCCGGGTCGGCACTCTGCCGACCATTTCGCTAGTTAACACCGGTCTTGTTGTGTGTGTTTCAAGCTCAAGAGCATCTCCAAGCAAAAAATGGTCAACAGCAACATTCAGACGGTTTCGTACTGCTCAATTGCTACATTAAAACGTTATGTTTCTTTTTCAGAACTGGAAAAACACAAGCGTGACAGCATTCGAACCTGTAAATTTCAGATCCGAAGTCCGACGCCTTATCCATTAGGCCACACGATCACTGACCACCAAAATTTACCTGTATACGACTCATCTCGAAACGCTCACACCCCTGAGGTGTTGTGTTTTCGTTCTACACAGCCGCTGCCCCTTGCTCTTTCCCACCCATTCGTTACATTCAACCTCTGACGAGACCGACCAAATATAGACTGAGAAACAAGACCACACACTTTATGCATTCGGAATCGACGGCAGGGCGTCCCTCGCCGCATTTGCTACGATTGCCATTTGCTACTTCTGCAGAAGCGGCGGCGGCGGCGACGACGGCGACGACGACGACGACGAATATCGCGAGAGGCTCTGAGATATGTGAGAAATACATCTATAAAATGTAATTCAGACTGCCTCGTCCCACCTTATGCTGTACCGCTTTGGCAAATGCTTTATCTGCGCCATTCGCCTTAATCGCATCTGAAAGTAATTCTTAAAAAAACGCCTGTCGCTAATTGTTCGTCATCACAGATACTGTTTGCTATACGGCCACGACGCGCAACTGATTTCCAAAATTCATGTTTCTCCTGTTAGGATGGAACTTACGACTCCTGGTTTATTAGAACACTGCTCTACCGCTGAGCTAAAGAGGCGCGGCCTAGCGGTACTCTTGAGTACTTCGTCCTTACGGTCGTCTGCATCATCCGACTTCAGCTGACAACACTTCATATTACCAGCTAATATTCGCAGCTATGACGACCCATTACTGTTTGGCTACACATCTGACACGTAACAGATGTGCTCTCCAAACAACAACACTTGCATTTCAGAACATGTCTTTCACACATGTCTACAAAATCACCTTCACCTTCAAATACAGCTTCCTTGCGACTGACAGAGACGTAGGCAAAGTTTAAAGTTGCTATTTCCATTAAATATCGTTAATCAGAAAAACGGTAATTTACACTTGCAGCGGAACAAAATTCCGTTCCGCCCAGCGTCTGGCTCGAACCCACGACACTGGGATTAAGAGTCTGACGCTCTACCGACTGAGCTAGCCGGCTACCTCGGTGAATACCTGCCGGGTAGCACGTCACACAGTACTCGTTTGGGTTGGGTGGTCCCATACAGAATCTCTCCATGATGCCTAATGTTTTCCTAACGTCACACTCGTCACGTACTTCACTTTTATGTCATAATCATTTCTGAGAGGTAAAGAAATTGCATGACAACATGCAGAGCTAGTGGCGTCAAAATTAACGCACATACTTTATGTGACTCAAAAGCCGAACGAGTTACTTTCCGACGTTGTTTTAGATGTGCAAGTGATAGTCAAAACTCGCTGTGTCGGCACTCTGCCGACCATTTCGCTAGTTAACACCGGTCTTGTTGTGTGTGTTTCAAGCTCAAGAGCATCTCCAAGCAAAAAATGGTCAACAGCAACATTCAGACGGTTTCGTACTGCTCAATTGCTACATTAAAACGTTATGTTTCTTTTTCAGAACTGGAAAAACACAAGCGTGACAGCATTCGAACCTGTAATCTTCAGATCCGAAGTCCGACGCCTTATCCATTATGCCACACGGTCACTGTCGACCAACATTTACATGTATACGACTCATCTCGAAACGCTCACACCCCTGAGGATTTGTGTTTTCGTTCTACACAGCCGCTGCCCCTTGCTCTTTCCCACCCATTCGTTACATTCAACCTCTGACGAGACCGACCAAATATAGACTGAGAAACAAGACCACACACTTTGTGCATTCGGAATCGAAGGCAGGGCGTCCCTCGCCGCATTTGCTACGATTGCCATTTGCTACTTCTGCAGAAGCGGCGGCGGCGGCGACGACGGCGACGACGACGACGACGAATATCGCGAGAGGCTCTGAGATATGTGAGAAATACATCTATAAAATGTAATTCAGACTGCCTCGTCCCACCTTATGCTGTACCGCTTTGGCAAATGCTTTATCTGCGCCATTCGCCTTAATCGCATCTGAAAGTAATTCTTAAAAAAACGCCTGTCGCTAATTGTTCGTCATCACAGGTACTGTTTG
The DNA here is from genome assembly GCF_023897955.1 of Schistocerca gregaria. NCBI lineage: Eukaryota > Metazoa > Arthropoda > Insecta > Orthoptera > Acrididae > Schistocerca > Schistocerca gregaria. Next base: position 2,494,570 of record NW_026061884.1, read on the forward strand.
CTATACGGCCACGACGCGCAACTGATTTCCAAAATTAATCTTTCTCCTGTTAGGATGGAACTTACGACTCCTGGTTTATTAGAACACTGCTCTCCCGCTGAGCTAAAGAGGCGCGGCCTGGCGGTACTCTTAGGTACTTCGTCCTTACGGTCGTCTGCATCATCCGACTTCAGCTGACAACACTTCATATTACCAGCTAATATTTGCAGCTATGACGACCCATTACTGCTTGGCTACACATCTGACACGTAACCGATGTGCTCTCCAAACAACAACACTTGCATTTCAGAACATGTCTTTCACACATGTCTACAAAATCACCTTCACCTTCAAATACAGCTTCCTTGCGACTGACAGATACGTAGGCAAAGTTTAAAGTTGCTATTTCCATTAAATCTCGTTAATCAGAAAAACGGTAATTTACACTTGCAGCGGAACAAAATTCCGTTCCGCCCAGCGTCTGGCTCGAACCCACGACACTGGGATTAAGAGTCTGACGCTCTACCGACTGAGCTAGCCGGCTACCTCGGTGAATACCTGCCGGGTAGCACGTCACACAGTACTCGTTTGGGTTGGGTGGTCCCATACAGAATCTCTCCATGATGCCTAATGTTTTCCTAACGTCACACTCGTCACGTACTTCACTTTTATGTCATAATCATTTCTGAGAGGTAAAGAAATTGCATGACAACATGCAGAGCTAGTGGCGTCAAAATTAACGCACATACTTTATGTGACTCAAAAGCCGAACGAGTTACTTTCCGACGTTGTTTTAGATGTGCAAGTGATAGTCAAAACTCGCTGTGTCGGCACTCTGCCGACCATTTCGCTAGTTAACACCGGTCTTGTTGTGTGTGTTTCAAGCTCAAGAGCATCTCCAAGCAAAAAATGGTCAACAGCAACATTCAGACGGTTTCGTACTGCTCAATTGCTACATTAAAACGTTATGTTTCTTTTTCAGAACTGGAAAAACACAAGCGTGACAGCATTCGAACCTGTAATCTTCAGATCCGAAGTCCGACGCCTTATCCATTAGGCCACACGGTCACTGACGACCAACGTTTACATGTATACGACTCATCTCGAAACGCTCACACCCCTGAGGATTTGTGTTTTCGTTCTACACAGCCGCTGCCCCTTGCTCTTTCCCACCCATTCGTTACATTCAACCTCTGACGTGACCGACCAAATATAGACTGAGAAACAAGACCACACACTTTGTGCATTCGGAATCGAAGGCAGGGCGTCCCTCGCCGCATTTGCTACGATTGCCATTTGCTACTTCTGCAGAAGCGGCGGCGGCGACGACGACGACGACGACGACGACGACGAATATCGCGAGAGGCTCTGAGATATGTGAGAAATACATCTATAAAATGTAATTCAGACTGCCTCGTCCCACCTTATGCTGTACCGCTTTGGCAAATGCTTTATCTGCGCCATTCGCCTTAATCGCATCTGAAAGTAATTCTTAAAAAAACGCCTGTCGCTAATTGTTCGTCATCACAGGTACTGTTTGCTATACGGCCACGACGCGCAACTGATTTCCAGAATTAATCTTTCTCCTGTTAGGATGGAACTTACGACTCCTGGTTTATTAGAACACTGCTCTACCGCTGAGCTAAAGAGGCGCGGCCTAGCGGTACTCTTGGGTACTTCGTCCTTACGGTCGTCTGCATCATCCGACTTCAGCTGACAACACTTCATATTACCAGCTAATATTTGCAGCTATGACGACCCATTACTGCTTGGCTACACATCTGACACGTAACCGATGTGCTCTCCAAACAACAACACTTGCATTTCAGAACATGTCTTTCACACATGTCTACAAAATCACCTTCACCTTCAAATACAGCTTCCTTGCGACTGACAGAGACGTAGGCAAAGTTTAAAGTTGCTATTTCCATTAAATCTCGTTAATCAGAAAAACGGTAATTTACACTTGCAGCGGAACAAAATTCCGTTCCGCCCAGCGTCTGGCTCGAACCCACGACACTGGGATTAAGAGTCTGACGCTCTACCGACTGAGCTAGCCGGCTACCTCGGTGAATACCGGCCGGGTAGCACGTCACACAGTACTCGTTTGGGTTGGGTGGTCCCATACAGAATCTCTCCATGATGCCTAATGTTTTCCTAACGTCACACTCGTCACGTACTTCACTTTTATGTCATAATCATTTCTGAGAGGTAAAGAAATTGCATGACAACATGCAGAGCTAGTGGCGTCAAAATTAACGCACATACTTTATGTGACTCAAAAGCCGAACGAGTTACTTTCCGACGTTGTTTTAGATGTGCAAGTGATAGTCAAAACTCGCTGTGTCGGCACTCTGCCGACCATTTCGCTAGTTAACACCGGTCTTGTTGTGTGTGTTTCAAGCTCAAGAGCATCTCCAAGCAAAAAATGGTCAACAGCAACATTCAGACGGTTTCGTACTGCTCAATTGCTACATTAAAACGTTATGTTTCTTTTTCAGAACTGGAAAAACACAAGCGTGACAGCATTCGAACCTGTAATCTTCAGATCCGAAGTCCGACGCCTTATCCATTAGGCCACACGGTCACTGACGACCAACATTTACATGTATACGACTCATCTCGAAACGCTCACACCCCTGAGGATTTGTGTTTTCGTTCTACACAGCCGCTGCCCCTTGCTCTTTCCCATCCATTCGTTACATTCAACCTCTGACGAGACCGACCAAATATAGACTGAGAAACAAGACCACACACTTTGTGCATTCGGAATCGAAGGCAGGGCGTCCCTCGCCGTATTTGCTACGATTGCCATTTGCTACTTCTGCAGAAGCGGCGGCGGCGGCGACGACGACGACGACGACGACGACGACGACGAATATCGCGAGAGGCTCTGAGATATGTGAGAAATACATCTATAAAATGTAATTCAGACTGCCTCGTCCCACCTTATGCTGTACCGCTTTGGCAAATGCTTTATCTGCGCCATTCGCCTTAATCGCATCTGAAAGTAATTCTTAAAAAAACGCCTGTCGCTAATTGTTCGTCATCACAGGTACTGTTTGCTATACGGCCACGACGCGCAACTGATTTCCAAAATTAATCTTTCTCCTGTTAGGATGGAACTTACGACTCCTGGTTTATTAGAACACTCCTCTACCGCTGAGCTAAAGAGGCGCGGCCTCGCGGTACTCTTGGGTACTTCGTCCTTACGGTCGTCTGCATCATCCGACTTCAGCTGACAACACTTCATATTACCAGCTAATATTTGCAGCTATGACGACCCATTACTGCTTGGCTACACATCTGACACGTAACCGATGTGCTCTCCAAACAACAACACTTGCATTTCAGAACATGTCTTTCACACATGTCTACAAAATCACCTTCACCTTCAAATACAGCTTCCTTGCGACTGACAGAGACGTAGGCAAAGTTTAAAGTTGCTATATCCATTAAATCTCGTTAATCAGAAAAACGGTAATTTACACTTGCAGCGGAACAAAATTCCGTTCCGCCCAGCGTCTGGCTCGAACCCACGACACTGGGATTAAGAGTCTGACGCTCTACCGACTGAGCTAGCCGGCTACCTCGGTGAATACCTGCCGGGTAGCACGTCACACAGTACTCGTTTGGGTTGGGTGGTCCCATACAGAATCTCTCCATGATGCCTAATGTTTTCCTAACGTCACACTCGTCACGTACTTCACTTTTATGTCATAATCATTTCTGAGAGGTAAAGAAATTGCATGACAACATGCAGAGCTAGTGGCGTCAAAATTAACGCACATACTTTATGTGACTCAAAAGCCGAACGAGTTACTTTCCGACGTTGTTTTAGATGTGCAAGTGATAGTCAAAACTCGCTGTGTCGGCACTCTGCCGACCATTTCGCTAGTTAACACCGGTCTTGTTGTGTGTGTTTCAAGCTCAAGAGCATCTCCAAGCAAAAAATGGTCAACAGCAACATTCAGACGGTTTCGTACTGCTCAATTGCTACATTAAAACGTTATGTTTCTTTTTCAGAACTGGAAAAACACAAGCGTGACAGCATTCGAACCTGTAATCTTCAGATCCGAAGTCCGACGCCTTATCCATTAGGCCACACGGTCACTGACGACCAACATTTACATGTATACGACTCATCTCGAAACGCTCACACCCCTGAGGATTTGTGTTTTCGTTCTACACAGCAGCTGCCCCTTGCTCTTTCCCACCCATTCGTTACATTCAACCTCTGACGAGACCGACCAAATATAGACTGAGAAACAAGACCACACACTTTGTGCATTCGGAATCGAAGGCAGGGCGTCCCTCGCCGTATTTGCTACGATTGCCATTTGCTACTTCTGCAGAAGCGGCGGCGGCGGCGACGACGACGACGACGACGACGACGAATATCGCGAGAGGCTCTGAGATATGTGAGAAATACATCTATAAAATGTAATTCAGACTGCCTCGTCCCACCTTATGCTGTACCGCTTTGGCAAATGCTTTATCTGCGCCATTCGCCTTAATCGCATCTGAAAGTAATTCTTAAAAAAACGCCTGTCGCTAATTGTTCGTCATCACAGGTACTGTTTGCTATACGGCCACGACGCGCAACTGATTTCCAAAATTAATCTTTCTCCTGTTAGGATGGAACTTACGACTCCTGGTTTATTAGAACACTGCTCTACCGCTGAGCTAAAGAGGCGCGGCCTAGCGGTACTCTTGGGTACTTCGTCCTTACGGTCGTCTGCATCATCCGACTTCAGCTGACAACACTTCATATTACCAGCTAATATTTGCAGCTATGACGACCCATTACTGCTTGGCTACACATCTGACACGTAACAGATGTGCTCTCCAAACAACAACACTTGCATTTCAGAACATGTCTTTCACACATGTCTACAAAATCACCTTCACCTTCAAATACAGCTTCCTTGCGACTGACAGAGACGTAGGCAAAGTTTAAAGTTGCTATTTCCATTAAATCTCGTTAATCAGAAAAACGGTAATTTACACTTGCAGCGGAACAAAATTCCGTTTCGCCCAGCGTCTGGCTCGAACCCACGACACTGGGATTAAGAGTCTGACGCTCTACCGACTGAGCTAGCCGGCTACCTCGGTGAATACCTGCCGGGTAGCACGTCACACAGTACTCGTTTGGGTTGGGTGGTCCCATACAGAATCTCTCCATGATGCCTAATGTTTTCCTAACGTCACACTCGTCACGTACTTCACTTTTATGTCATAATCATTTCTGAGAGGTAAAGAAATTGCATGACAACATGCAGAGCTAGTGGCGTCAAAATTAACGCACATACTTTATGTGACTCAAAAGCCGAACGAGTTACTTTCCGACGTTGTTTTAGATGTGCAAGTGATAGTCAAAACTCGCTGTGTCGGCACTCTGCCGACCATTTCGCTAGTTAACACCGGTCTTGTTGTGTGTGTTTCAAGCTCAAGAGCATCTCCAAGCAAAAAATGGTCAACAGCAACATTCAGACGGTTTCGTACTGCTCAATTGCTACATTAAAACGTTATGTTTCTTTTTCAGAACTGGAAAAACACAAGCGTGACAGCATTCGAACCTGTAATCTTCAGATCCGAAGTCCGACGCCTTATCCATTAGGCCACACGGTCACTGACGACCAACATTTACATGTATACGACTCATCTCGAAACGCTCACACCCCTGAGGATTTGTGTTTTCGTTCTACACAGCCGCTGCCCCTTGCTCTTTCCCACCCATTCGTTACATTCAACCTCTGACGAGACCGACCAAATATAGACTGAGAAACAAGACCACACACTTTGTGCATTCGGAATCGAAGGCAGGGCGTCCCTCGCCGTATTTGCTACGATTGCCATTTGCTACTTCTGCAGAAGCGGCGGCGGCGGCGACGACGACGACGACGACGACGACGACGAATATCGCGAGAGGCTCTGAGATATGTGAGAAATACATCTATAAAATGTAATTCAGACTGCCTCGTCCCACCTTATGCTGTACCGCTTTGGCAAATGCTTTATCTGCGCCATTCGCCTTAATCGCATCTGAAAGTAATTCTTAAAAAAACGCCTGTCGCTTATTGTTCGTCATCACAGGTACTGTTTGCTATACGGCCACGACGCGCAACTGATTTCCAAAATTAATCTTTCTCCTGTTAGGATGGAACTTACGACTCCTGGTTTATTAGAACACTGCTCTACCGCTGAGCTAAAGAGGCGCGGCCTAGCGGTACTCTTGGGTACTTCGTCCTTACGGTCGTCTGCATCATCCGACTTCAGCTGACAACACTTCATATTACCAGCTAATATTTGCAGCTATGACGACCCATTACTGCTTGGCTACACATCTGACACGTAACCGATGTGCTCTCCAAACAACAACACTTGCATTTCAGAACATGTCTTTCACACATGTCTACAAAATCACCTTCACCTTCAAATACAGCTTCCTTGCGACTGACAGAGACGTAGGCAAAGTTTAAAGTTGCTATTTCCATTAAATCTCGTTAATCAGAAAAACGGTAATTTACACTTGCAGCGGAACAAAATTCCGTTCCGCCCAGCGTCTGGCTCGAACCCACGACACTGGGATTAAGAGTCTGACGCTCTACCGACTGAGCTAGCCGGCTACCTCGGTGAATACCGGCCGGGTAGCACGTCACACAGTACTCGTTTGGGTTGGGTGGTCCCATACAGAATCTCTCCATGATGCCTAATGTTTTCCTAACGTCACACTCGTCACGTACTTCACTTTTATGTCATAATCATTTCTGAGAGGTACAGAAATTGCATGACAACATGCAGAGCTAGTGGCGTCAAAATTAACGCACATACTTTATGTGACTCAAAAGCCGAACGAGTTACTTTCCGACGTTGTTTTAGATGTGCAAGTGATAGTCAAAACTCGCTGTGTCGGCACTCTGCCGACCATTTCGCTAGTTAACACCGGTCTTGTTGTGTGTGTTTCAAGCTCAAGAGCATCTCCAAGCAAAAAATGGTCAACAGCAACATTCAGACGGTTTCGTACTGCTCAATTGCTACATTAAAACGTTATGTTTCTTTTTCAGAACTGGAAAAACACAAGCGTGACAGCATTCGAACCTGTAATCTTCAGATCCGAAGTCCGACGCCTTATCCATTAGGCCACACGGTCACTGACGACCAACATTTACATGTATACGACTCATCTCGAAACGCTCAAACCCCTGAGGATTTGTGTTTTCGTTCTACACAGCCGCTGCCCCTTGCTCTTTCCCACCCATTCGTTACATTCAACCTCTGACGAGACCGACCAAATATAGACTGAGAAACAAGACCACACACTTTGTGCATTCGGAATCGAAGGCAGGGCGTCCCTCGCCGCATTTGCTACGATTGCCATTTGCTACTTCTGCAGAAGCGGCGGCGGCGGCGACGACGGCGACGACGACGACGACGAATATCGCGAGAGGCTCTGAGATATGTGAGAAATACATCTATAAAATGTAATTCAGACTGCCTCGTCCCACCTTATGCTGTACCGCTTTGGCAAATGCTTTATCTGCGCCATTCGCCTTAATCGCATCTGAAAGTAATTCTTAAAAAAACGCCTGTCGCTAATTGTTCGTCATCACAGGTACTGTTTGCTATACGGCCACGACGAGCAACTGATTTCCAAAATTAATCTTTCTCCTGTTAGGATGGAACTTACGACTCCTGGTTTATTAGAACACTGCTCTACCGCTGAGCTAAAGAGGCGCGGCCTAGCGGTACTCTTGGGTACTTCGTCCTTACGGTCGTCTGCATCATCCGACTTCAGCTGACAACACTTCATATTACCAGCTAATATTTGCAGCTATGACGACCCATTACTGCTTGGCTACACATCTGACACGTAACCGATGTGTTCTCCAAACAACAACACTTGCATTTCAGAACATGTCTTTCACACATGTCTACAAAATCACCTTCACCTTCAAATACAGCTTCCTTGCGACTGACAGAGACGTAGGCAAAGTTTAAAGTTGCTATTTCCATTAAATCTCGTTAATCAGAAAAACGGTAATTTACACTTGCAGCGGAACAAAATTCCGTTCCGCCCAGCGTCTGGCTCGAACCCACGACCCTGGGATTAAGAGTCTGACGCTCTACCGACTGAGCTAGCCGGCTACCTCGGTGAATACCGGCCGGGTAGCACGTCACACAGTACTCGTTTGGGTTGGGTGGTCCCATACAGAATCTCTCCATGATGCCTAATGTTTTCCTAACGTCACACTCGTCACGTACTTCACTTTTATGTCATAATCATTTCTGAGAGGTAAAGAAATTGCATGACAACATGCAGAGCTAGTGGCGTCAAAATTAACGCACATACTTTATGTGACTCAAAAGCCGAACGAGTTACTTTCCGACGTTGTTTTAGATGTGCAAGTGATAGTCAAAACTCGCTGTGTCGGCACACTGCCGACCATTTCGCTAGTTAACACCGGTCTTGTTGTGTGTGTTTCAAGCTCAAGAGCATCTCCAAGCAAAAAATGGTCAACAGCAACATTCAGACGGTTTCGTACTGCTCAATTGCTACATTAAAACGTTATGTTTCTTTTTCAGAACTGGAAAAACACAAGCGTGACAGCATTCGAACCTGTAATCTTCAGATCCGAAGTCCGACGCCTTATCCATTAGGCCACACGGTCACTGACGACCAACATTTACATGTATACGACTCATCTCGAAACGCTCAAACCCCTGAGGATTTGTGTTTTCGTTCTACACAGCCGCTGCCCCTTGCTCTTTCCCACCCATTCGTTACATTCAACCTCTGACGAGACCGACCAAATATAGACTGAGAAACAAGACCACACACTTTGTGCATTCGGAATCGAAGGCAGGGCGTCCCTCGCCGCATTTGCTACGATTGCCATTTGCTACTTCTGCAGAAGCGGCGGCGGCGGCGACGACGGCGACGACGACGACGACGAATATCGCGAGAGGCTCTGAGATATGTGAGAAATACATCTATAAAATGTAATTCAGACTGCCTCGTCCCACCTTATGCTGTACCGCTTTGGCAAATGCTTTATCTGCGCCATTCGCCTTAATCGCATCTGAAAGTAATTCTTAAAAAAACGCCTGTCGCTAATTGTTCGTCATCACAGGTACTGTTTGCTATACGGCCACGACGAGCAACTGATTTCCAAAATTAATCTTTCTCCTGTTAGGATGGAACTTACGACTCCTGGTTTATTAGAACACTGCTCTACCGCTGAGCTAAAGAGGCGCGGCCTAGCGGTACTCTTGGGTACTTCGTCCTTACGGTCGTCTGCATCATCCGACTTCAGCTGACAACACTTCATATTACCAGCTAATATTTGCAGCTATGACGACCCATTACTGCTTGGCTACACATCTGACACGTAACCGATGTGTTCTCCAAACAACAACACTTGCATTTCAGAACATGTCTTTCACACATGTCTACAAAATCACCTTCACCTTCAAATACAGCTTCCTTGCGACTGACAGAGACGTAGGCAAAGTTTAAAGTTGCTATTTCCATTAAATCTCGTTAATCAGAAAAACGGTAATTTACACTTGCAGCGGAACAAAATTCCGTTCCGCCCAGCGTCTGGCTCGAACCCACGACCCTGGGATTAAGAGTCTGACGCTCTACCGACTGAGCTAGCCGGCTACCTCGGTGAATACCGGCCGGGTAGCACGTCACACAGTACTCGTTTGGGTTGGGTGGTCCCATACAGAATCTCTCCATGATGCCTAATGTTTTCCTAACGTCACACTCGTCACGTACTTCACTTTTATGTCATAATCATTTCTGAGAGGTAAAGAAATTGCATGACAACATGCAGAGCTAGTGGCGTCAAAATTAACGCACATACTTTATGTGACTCAAAAGCCGAACGAGTTACTTTCCGACGTTGTTTTAGATGTGCAAGTGATAGTCAAAACTCGCTGTGTCGGCACACTGCCGACCATTTCGCTAGTTAACACCGGTCTTGTTGTGTGTGTTTCAAGCTCAAGAGCATCTCCAAGCAAAAAATGGTCAACAGCAACATTCAGACGGTTTCGTACTGCTCAATTGCTACATTAAAACGTTATGTTTCTTTTTCAGAACTGGAAAAACACAAGCGTGACAGCATTCGAACCTGTAATCTTCAGATCCGAAGTCCGACGCCTTATCCATTAGGCCACACGGTCACTGACGACCAACATTTACATGTATACGACTCATCTCGAAACGCTCACACCCCTGAGGATTTGTGTTTTCGTTCTACACAGCCGCTGCCCCTTGCTCTTTCCCACCCATTCGTTACATTCAACCTCTGACGAGACCGACCAAATATAGACTGAGAAACAAGACCACACACTTTGTGCATTCGGAATCGAAGGCAGGGCGTCTCTCGCCGTATTTGCTACGATTGCCATTTGCTACTTCTGCAGAAGCGGCGGCGGCGGCGACGACGACGACGACGACGACGACGACGACGAATATCGCGAGAGGCTCTGAGATATGTGAGAAATACATCTATAAAATGTAATTCAGACTGCCTCGTCCCAACTTATGCTGTACCGCTTTGGCAAATGCTTTATCTGCGCCATTTGCCTTAATCGCATCTGAGAGTAATTCTTAAAAAAACGCCTGTCGCTAATTGTTCGTCATCACAGGTACTGTTTGCTATACGGCCACGACGCGCAACTAATTTCCAAAGTTAATCTTTCTCCTGTGAGAATGGAGCTTACGACCCCTGGTTTATTAGACCACTGCTCTACCACTGAGCTAAAGAGGCGCGGCCTAGCGGTACTCTTGGGTACTTCGTCCTTACGGTCGTCTGCATCATCAGACTTTAGCTGACAACACTTCATATTACCGGCTAATATTTGCAGCTATGACGACCCATTACTGTTTGGCTACACATCTGACACGTAACAGATGTGCTCTCCAAACAACAACACTTGCATTTCAGAACATGTCTTTCACACATGTCTACAAAATCACCTTCACCTTCAAATACAGTTTCCTTGCGACTGACAGAGACGTAGGCAAAGTTTAAAGTTGCTATTTCCATTAAATCTCGTTAATCAGAAAAACGGTAATTTACACTTGCAGCGGAACAAAATTCCGTTCCGCCCAGCGTCTGGCTCGAACCCACGACACTGGGATTAAGAGTCTGACGCTGTACCGACTGAGCTAGCCGGCTACCTCGGTGAATACCTGCCGGGTAGCACGTCACACAGTACTCGTTTGCGTTGGGTGGTCCCATACAGAAACTCTCCATGATGCCTAATGTTTTCCTATCGTCACACTCGTCACGTACTTCACTTTTATGTCATAATCATTTCTGTGAGGTACAGAAATTGCATGACAACATGCAGAGCTAGTGGCGTCAAAATTAACACACATACTTTATGTGACTCAAAAGCCGAACGAGTTACTTTCCGACGTTGTTTTAGATGTGCAAGTGATAGTCAAAACTCGCTGTGTCGGCACTCTGCCGACAATTTCGCTAGTTAACACCGGTCTTGTTGTGTGTGTTTCAAGCTCAAGAGCATCTCCAAGCAAAAAATGGTCAACAGCAACATTCAGACGGTTTCGTACTGCTCAATTGCTACATTAAAACGTTATGTTTCTTTTTCAGAACTCGAAAAACACAAGCGTGACAGCATTCGAACCTGTAATCTTCAGATCCGAAGTCCGACGCCTTATCCATTAGGCCACACGATCACTGACGACCAACACTTACATGTATACGACTCATCACGAAACGCTCACACCCCTGAGGATTTGTGTTTTCGTTCTACACAGCCGCTGCCCCTTGCTCTTTCCCACCCATTCGTTACATTCAACCTCTGACGAGACCGACCAAATATAGACTGAGAAACAAGACCACACACTTTGTGCATTCGGAATCGAAGGCAGGGCGTCCCTCGCCGCATTTGCTACGATTGCCATTTGCTACTTCTGCAGAAGCGGCGGCGGCGGCGACGACGACGACGACGACGACAACGACGACGACGAATATCGCGAGAGGCTCTGAGATATGTGAGAAATACATCTATAAAATGTAATTCAGACTGCCTCGTCCCACCTTATGCTGTACCGCTTTGGCAAATGCTTTATCTGCGCCATTCGCCTTAATCGCATCTGAAAGTAATTCTTAAAAAAACGCCTGTCGCTAATTGTTCGTCATCACAGGTACTGTTTGCTATACGGCCACGACGCGCAACTGATTTCCAAAATTAATCTTTCTCCTGTTAGGATGGAACTTACGACTCCTGGTTTATTAGAACACTGCTCTACCGCTGAGCTAAAGAGGCGCGGCCTAGCGGTACTCTTGGGTACTTCGTCCTTACGGTCGTCTGCATCATCCGACTTCAGCTGACAACACTTCATATTACCAGCTAATATTTGCAGCTATGACGACCCATTACTGCTTGGCTACACATCTGACACGTAACCGATGTGCTCTCCAAACAACAACACTTGCATTTCAGAACATGTCTTTCACACATGTCTACAAAATCACCTTCACCTTCAAATACAGCTTCCTTGCGACTGACAGAGACGTAGGCAAAGTTTAAAGTTGCTATTTCCATTAAATCTCGTTAATCAGAAAAACGGTAATTTACACTTGCAGCGGAACAAAATTCCGTTCCGCCCAGCGTCTGGCTCGAACCCACGACACTGGGATTAAGAGTCTGACGCTCTACCGACTGAGCTAGCCGGCTACCTCGGTGAATACCTGCCGGGTAGCACGTCACACAGTACTCGTTTGGGTTGGGTGGTCCCATACAGAATCTCTCTATGATGCCTAATGTTTTCCTAACGTCACACTCGTCACGTACTTCACTTTTATGTCATAATCATTTCTGAGAGGTAAAGAAATTGCATGACAACATGCAGAGCTAGTGGCGTCAAAATTAACGCACATACTTTATGTGACTCAAAAGCCGAACGAGTTACTTTCCGACGTTGTTTTAGATGTGCAAGTGATAGTCAAAACTCGCTGTGTCGGCACTCTGCCGACCATTTCGCTAGTTAACACCGGTCTTGTTGTGTGTGTTTCAAGCTCAAGAGCATCTCCAAGCAAAAAATGGTCCACAGCAACATTCAGACGGTTTCGTACTGCTCAATTGCTACATTAAAACGTTATGTTTCTTTTTCAGAACTGGAAAAACACAAGCGTGACAGCATTCGAACATGTAATCTTCAGATCCGAAGTCCGACGCCTTATCCATTAGGCCACACGGTCACTGACGACCAACATTTACATGTATACGACTCATCTCGAAACGCTCACACCCCTGAGGATTTGTGTTTTCGTTCTACACAGCCGCTGCCCCTTGCTCTTTCCCACCCATTCGTTACATTCAACCTCTGACGAGACCGACCAAATATAGACTGAGAAACAAGACCACACACTTTGTGCATTCGGAATCGAAGGCAGAGCGTCCCTCGCCGCATTTGCTACGATTGCCATTTGCTACTTCTGCAGAAGCGGCGGCGGCGGCGGCGGCGACGACGACGACGACGACGACGACGACGACGACGAATATCGCGAGAGGCTCTGAGATATGTGAGAAATACATCTATAAAATGTAATTCAGACTGCCTCGTCCCAACTTATGCTGTACCGCTTTGGCAAATGCTTTATCTGCGCCATTTGCCTTAATCGCATCTGAGAGTAATTCTTAAAAAAACGCCTGTCGCTAATTGTTCGTCATCACAGGTACTGTTTGCTATACGGCCACGACGCGCAACTAATTTCCAAAGTTAATCTTTCTCCTGTGAGAATGGAGCTTACGACCCCTGGTTTATTAGACCACTGCTCTACCACTGAGCTAAAGAGGCGCGGCCTAGCGGTACTCTTGGGTACTTCGTCCTTACGGTCGTCTGCATCATCAGACTTTAGCTGACAACACTTCATATTACCGGCTAATATTTGCAGCTATGACGACCCATTACTGTTTGGCTACACATCTGACACGTAACAGATGTGCTCTCCAAACAACAACACTTGCATTTCAGAACATGTCTTTCACACATGTCTACAAAATCACCTTCACCTTCAAATACAGTTTCCTTGCGACTGACAGAGACGTAGGCAAAGTTTAAAGTTGCTATTTCCATTAAATCTCGTTAATCAGAAAAACGGTAATTTACACCTGCAGCGGAACAAAATTCCGTTCCGCCCAGCGTCTGGCTCGAACCCACGACATTGGGATTAAGAGTCTGACGCTGTACCGACTGAGCTAGCCGGCTACCTCGGTGAATACCTGCCGGGTAGCACGTCACACAGTACTCGTTTGCGTTGGGTGGTCCCATACAGAAACTCTCCATGATGCCTAATGTTTTCCTATCGTCACACTCGTCACGTACTTCACTTTTATGTCATAATCATTTCTGTGAGGTACAGAAATTGCATGACAACATGCAGAGCTAGTGGCGTCAAAATTAACGCACATACTTTATGTGACTCAAAAGCCGAACGAGTTACTTTCCGACGTTGTTTTAGATGTGCAAGTGATAGTCAAAACTCGCTGTGTCGGCACTCTGCCGACCATTTCGCTAGTTAACACCGGTCTTGTTGTGTGTCTTTCAAGCTCAAGAGCATCTCCAAGCAAAAAATGGTCAACAGCAACATTCAGACGGTTTCGTACTGCGCAATTGCTACATTAAAACGTTATGTTTCTTTTTCAGAACTCGAAAAACACAAGCGTGACAGCATTCGAACCTGTAATCTTCAGATCCGAAGTCCGACGCCTTATCCATTAGGCCACACGATCACTGACGACCAACACTTACATGTATACGACTCATCACGAAACGCTCACACCCCTGAGGATTTGTGTTTTCGTTCTACACAGCCGCTGCCCCTTGCTCTTTCCCACCCATTCGTTACATTCAACCTCTGACGAGACCGACCAAATATAGACTGAGAAACAAGACCACACACTTTGTGCATTCGGAATCGAAGGCAGGGCGTCCCTCGCCGCATTTGCTACGATTGCCATTTGCTACTTCTGCAGAAGCGGCGGCGGCGGCGACGACGGCGACGACGACGACGACGACGAATATCGCGAGAGGCTCTGAGATATGTGAGAAATACATCTATAAAATGTAATTCAGACTGCCTCGTCCCACCTTATGCTGTACCTCTTTGGCAAATGCTTTATCTGCGCCATTCGCCTTAATCGCATCTGAAAGTAATTCTTAAAAAAACGCCTGTCGCTAATTGTTCGTCATCACAGGTACTGTTTGCTATACGGCCACGACGCGCAACTGATTTCCAAAATTAATCTTTCTCCTGTTAGGATGGAACTTACGACTCCTGGTTTATTAGAACACTGCTCTACCGCTGAGCTAAAGAGGCGCGGCCTAGCGGTACTCTTAGGTACTTCGTCCTTACGGTCGTCTGCATCATCCGACTTCAGCTGACAACACTTCATATTACCAGCTAATATTTGCAGCTATGGCGACAAATTACTGCTTGGCTACACATCTGACACGTAACCGATGTGCTCTCCAAACAACAACACTTGCATTTCAGAACATGTCTTTCACACATGTCTACAAAATCACCTTCACCTTCAAATACAGCTTCCTTGCGACTGACAGAGACGTAGGCAAAGTTTAAAGTTGCTATTTCCATTAAATCTCGTTAATCAGAAAAACGGTAATTTACACTTGCAGCGGAACAAAATTCCGTTCCGCCCAGCGTCTGGCTCGAACCCACGACACTGGGATTAAGAGTCTGACGCTCTACCGACTGAGCTAGCCGGCTACCTCGGTGAATACCTGCCGGGTAGCACGTCACACAGTACTCGTTTGGGTTGGGTGGTCCCATACAGAATCTCTCCATGATGCCTAATGTTTTCCTAACGTCACACTCGTCACGTACTTCACTTTTATGTCATAATCATTTCTGAGAGGTAAAGAAATTGCATGACAACATGCAGAGCTAGTGGCGTCAAAATTAACGCACATACTTTATGTGACTCAAAAGCCGAACGAGTTACTTTCCGACGTTGTTTTAGATGTGCAAGTGATAGTCAAAACTCGCTGTGTCGGCACTCTGCCGACCATTTCGCTAGTTAACACCGGTCGTGTTGTGTGTGTTTCAAGCTCAAGAGCATCTCCAAGCAAAAAATGGTCAACAGCAACATTCAGACGGTTTCGTACTGCTCAATTGCTACATTAAAACGTTATGTTTCTTTTTCAGAACTGGAAAAACACAAGCGTGACAGCATTCGAACCTGTAATCTTCAGATCCGAAGTCCGACGCCTTATCCATTAGGCCACACGGTCACTGACGACCAACATTTACATGTATACGACTCATCTCGAAACGCTCACACCCCTGAGGATTTGTGTTTTCGTTCTACACAGCCGCTGCCCCTTGCTCTTTCTCACCCATTCGTTACATTCAACCTCTGACGAGACCGACCAAATATAGACTGAGAAACAAGACCACACACTTTGTGCATTCGGAATCGAAGGCAGGGCGTCCCTCGCCGCATTTGCTACGATTGCCATTTGCTACTTCTGCCGAAGCGGCGGCGGCGGCGACGACGGCGACGACGACGACGACGAATATCGCGAGAGGCTCTGAGATATGTGAGAAATACATCTATAAAATGTAATTCAGACTGCCTCGTCCCACCTTATGCTGTACCGCTTTGGCAAATGCTTTATCTGCGCCATTCGCCTTAATCGCATCTGAAAGTAATTCTTAAAAAAACGCCTGTCGCTAATTGTTCGTCATCACAGGTACTGTTTTCTATACGGCCACGACGCGCAACTGATTTCCAAAATTAATCTTTCTCCTGTTAGGATGGAACTTACGACTCCTGGTTTATTAGAACACTGCTCTACCGCTGAGCTAAAGAGGCGCGGCCTAGCGGTACTCTTAGGTACTTCGTCCTTACGGTCGTCTGCATCATCCGACTTCAGCTGACAACACTTCATATTACCAGCTAATATTTGCAGCTATGACGACCCATTACTGCTTGGCTACACATCTGACACGTAACCGATGTGCTCTCCAAACAACAACACTTGCATTTCAGAACATGTCTTTCACACATGTCTACAAAATCACCTTCACCTTCAAATACAGCTTCCTTGCGACTGACAGAGACGTAGGCAAAGTTTAAAGTTGCTATTTCCATTAAATCTCGTTAATCAGAAAAACGGTAATTTACACTTGCAGCGGAACAAAATTCCGTTCCGCCCAGCGTCTGGCTCGAACCCACGACACTGGGATTAAGAGTCTGACGCTCTACCGACTGAGCTAGCCGGCTACCTCGGTGAATACCTGCCGGGTAGCACGTCACACAGTACTCGTTTGGGTTGGGTGGTCCCATACAGAATCTCTCCATGATGCCTAATGTTTTCCTAACGTCACACTCGTCACGTACTTCACTTTTATGTCATAATCATTTCTGAGAGGTAAAGAAATTGCATGACAACATGCAGAGCTAGTGGCGTCAAAATTAACGCACATACTTTATGTGACTCAAAAGCCGAACGAGTTACTTTCCGACGTTGTTTTAGATGTGCAAGTGATAGTCAAAACTCGCTGTGTCGGCACTCTGCCGACCATTTCGCTAGTTAACACCGGTCTTGTTGTGTGTGTTTCAAGCTCAAGAGCATCTCCAAGCAAAAAATGGTCAACAGCAACATTCAGACGGTTTCGTACTGCTCAATTGCTACATTAAAACGTTATGTTTCTTTTTCAGAACTGGAAAAACACAAGCGTGACAGCATTCGAACCTGTAATCTTCAGATCCGAAGTCCGACGCCTTATCCATTAGGCCACACGGTCACTGACGACCAACATTTACATGTATACGATTCATCTCGAAACGCTCACACCCCTGAGGATTTGTGTTTTCGTTCTACACAGCCGCTGCCCCTTGCTCTTTCCCACCCATTCGTTACATTCAACCTCTGACGTGACCGACCAAATATAGACTGAGAAACAAGACCACACACTTTGTGCATTCGGAATCGAAGGCAGGGCGTCCCTCGCCGCATTTGCTACGATTGCCATTTGCTACTTCTGCAGAAGCGGCGGCGGCGGCGACGACGGCGACGACGACGACGACGAATATCGCGAGAGGCTCTGAGATATGTGAGAAATACATCTATAAAATGTAATTCAGACTGCCTCGTCCCACCTTATGCTGTACCGCTTTGGCAAATGCTTTATCTGCGCCATTCGCCTTAATCGCATCTGAAAGTAATTCTTAAAAAAACGCCTGTCGCTAATTGTTCGTCATCACAGGTACTGTTTGCTATACGGCCACGACGCGCAACTGATTTCCAAAATTAATCTTTCTCCTGTTAGGATGGAACTTACGACTCCTGGTTTATTAGAACACTGCTCTACCGCTGAGCTAAAGAGGCGCGGCCTAGCGGTACTCTTGGGTACTTCGTCCTTACGGTCGTCTGCATCATCCGACTTCAGCTGACAACACTTCATATTACCAGCTAATATTTGCAGCTATGACGACCCATTACTGCTTGGCTACACATCTGACACGTAACCGATGTGCTCTTCAAACAACAACACTTGCATTTCAGAACATGTCTTTCACACATGTCTACAAAATCACCTTCACCTTCAAATACAGCTTCCTTGCGACTGACAGAGACGTAGGCAAAGTTTAAAGTTGCTATTTCCATTAAATCTCGTTAATCAGAAAAACGGTAATTTACACTTGCAGCGGAACAAAATTCCGTTCCGCCCAGCGTCTGGCTCGAACCCACGACACTGGGATTAAGAGTCTGACGCTCTACCGACTGAGCTAGCCGGCTACCTCGGTGAATACCTGCCGGGTAGCAAGTCACACAGTACTCGTTTGGGTTGGGTGGTCCCATACAGAATCTCTCCATGATGCCTAATGTTTTCCTAACGTCACACTCGTCACGTACTTCACTTTTATGTCATAATCATTTCTGAGAGGTAAAGAAATTGCATGACAACATGCAGAGCTAGTGGCGTCAAAATTAACGCACATACTTTATGTGACTCAAAAGCCGAACGAGTTACTTTCCGACGTTGTTTTAGATGTGCAAGTGATAGTCAAAACTCGCTGTGTCGGCACTCTGCCGACCATTTCGCTAGTTAACACCGGGCTTGTTGTGTGTGTTTCAAGCTCAAGAGCATCTCCAAGCAAAAAATGGTCAACAGCAACATTCAGACGGTTTCGTAGTGCTCAATTGCTACATTAAAACGTTATGTTTCTTTTTCAGAACTGGACAAACACAAGCGTGACAGCATTCGAACCTGTAATCTTCAGATCCGAAGTCCGATGCCTTATCCATTAGGCCACACGGTCACTGACGACCAACATTTACATGTATACGACTCATCTCGAAACGCTCACACCCCTGAGGATTTGTGTTTTCGTTCTACACAGCCGCTGCCCCTTGCTCTTTCTCACCCATTCGTTACATTCAACCTCTGACGAGACCGACCAAATATAGACTGAGAAACAAGACCACACACTTTGTGCATTCGGAATCGAAGGCAGGGCGTCCCTCGCCGCATTTGCTACGATTGCCATTTGCTACTTCTGCAGAAGCGGCGGCGGCGGCGACGACGGCGACGACGACGACGACGAATATCGCGAGAGGCTCTGAGATATGTGAGAAATACATCTATAAAATGTAATTCAGACTGCCTCGCCCCACCTTATGCTGTACCGCTTTGGCAAATGCTTTATCTGCGCCATTCGCCTTAATCGCATCTGAAAGTAATTCTTAAAAAAACGCCTGTCGCTAATTGTTCGTCATCACAGGTACTGTTTGCTATACGGCCACGACGCGCAACTGATTTCCAAAATTAATCTTTCTCCTGTTAGGATGGAACTTACGACTCCTGGTTTATTAGAACACTGCTCTTCCGCTGAGCTAAAGAGGCGCGGCCTAGCGGTACTCTTGGGTACTTCGTCCTTACGGTCGTCTGCATCATCCGACTTCAGCTGACAACACTTCATATTACCAGCTAATATTTGCAGCTATGACGACCCATTACTGCTTGGCTACACATCTGACACGTAACCGATGTGCTCTCCAAACAACAACACTTGCATTTCAGAACATGTCTTTCACACATGTCTACAAAATCACCTTCACCTTCAAATACAGCTTCCTTGCGACTGACAGAGACGTAGGCAAAGTTTAAAGTTGCTATTTCCATTAAATCTCGTTAATCAGAAAAACGGTAATTTACACTTGCAGCGGAACAAAATTCCGTTCCGCCCAGCGTCTGGCTCGAACCCACGACACTGGGATTAAGAGTCTGACGCTCTACCGACTGAGCTAGCCGGCTACCTCGGTGAATACCTGCCGGGTAGCACGTAACACAGTACTCGTTTGCGTTGGGTGGTCCCATACAGAAACTCTCCATGATGCCTAATGTTTTCCTAACGTCACACTCGTCACGTACTTCACTTTTATGTCATAATCATTTCTGAGAGGTACAGAAATTGCATGACAACATGCAGAGCTAGTGGCGTCAAAATTAACACATATACTTTATGTGACTCAAAAGCCGAACGAGTTACTTTCCGACGTTGTTTTAGATGTGCAAGTGATAGTCAAAACTCGCTGTGTCGGCACTCTGCCGACCATTTCGCTAGTTAACACCGGTCTTGTTGTGTGTGTTTCAAGCTCAAGAGCATCTCCAAGCAAAAAATGGTCAACAGCAACATTCAGACGGTTTCGTACTGCTCAATTGCTACATTAAAACGTTATGTTTCTTTTTCAGAACTGGAAAAACACAAGCGTGACAGCATTCGAACCTGTAATCTTCAGATCCGAAGTCCGACGCCTTATCCATTAGGCCACACGATCACTGACGACCAAAATTTACATGTATACGACTCATCTCGAAACGCTCACACCCCTGAGGTGTTGTGTTTTCGTTCTACACAGCCGCTGCCCCTTGCTCTTTCCCACCCATTCATTACATTCAACCTCTGACGAGACCGACCAAATATAGACTGAGAAACAAGACCACACACTTTGTGCATTCGGAATCGAAGGCAGGGCGTCCCTCGCCGCATTTGCTACGATTGCCATTTGCTACTTCTGCAGAAGCGGCGGCGGCGGCGACGACGACGACGACGACGACGACGACGAATATCGCGAGAGGCTCTGAGATATGTGAGAAATACATCTATAAAATGTAATTCAGACTGCCTCGTCCCACCTTATGCTGTACCGCTTTGGCAAATGCTTTATCTGCGCCATTCGCCTTAATCGCATCTGAAAGTAATTCTTAAAAAAACGCCTGTCGCTAATTGTTCGTCATCACAGGTACTGTTTGCTATACGGCCACGACGCGCAACTGATTTCCAAAATTAATCTTTCTCCTGTTAGGATGGAACTTACGACTCCTGGTTTATTAGAACACTGCTCTACCGCTGAGCTAAAGAGGCGCGGCCTAGCGGTACTCTTGGGTACTTCGTCCTTACGGTCGTCTGCATCATCCGACTTCAGCTGACAACACTTCATATTACCAGCTAATATTTGCAGCTATGACGACCCATTACTGCTTGGCTACACATCTGACACGTAACCGATGTGCTCTCCAAACAACAACACTTGCATTTCAGAACATGTCTTTCACACATGTCTACAAAATCACCTTCACCTTCAAATACAGCTTCCTTGCGACTGACAGAGACGTAGGCAAAGTTTAAAGTTGCTATTTCCATTAAATCTCGTTAATCAGAAAAACGGTAATTTACACTTGCAGCGGAACAAAATTCCGTTCCGCCCAGCGTCTGGCTCGAACCCACGACACTGGGATTAAGAGTCTGACGCTCTACCGACTGAACTAGCCGGCTACCTCGGTGAATACCTGCCGGTTAGCACGTCACACAGTACTCGTTTGGGTTGGGTGGTCCCATACAGAATCTCTCCATGATGCCTAATGTTTTCCTAACGTCACACTCGTCACGTACTTCACTTTTATGTCATAATCATTTCTGAGAGGTAAAGAAATTGCATGACAACATGCAGAGCTAGTGGCGTCAAAATTAACGCACATACTTTATGTGACTCAAAAGCCGAACGAGTTACTTTCCGACGTTGTTTTAGATGTGCAAGTGATAGTCAAAACCCGCTGTGTCGGCACTCTGCCGACCATTTCGCTAGTTAACACCGGTCTTGTTGTGTGTGTTTCAAGCTCAAGAGCATCTCCAAGCAAAAAATGGTCAACAGCAACATTCAGACGGTTTCGTACTGCTCAATTGCTACATTAAAACGTTATGTTTCTTTTTCAGAACTGGAAAAACACAAGCGTGACAGCATTCGAACCTGTAATCTTCAGATCCGAAGTCCGACGCCTTATCCATTAGGCCACACGGTCACTGACGACCAACATTTACATGTATACGACTCATCTCGAAACGCTCACACCCCTGAGGATTTGTGTTTTCGTTCTACACAGCCGCTGCCCCTTGCTCTTTCCCACCCATTCGTTACATTCAACCTCTGACGAGACCGACCAAATATAGACTGAGAAACAAGACCACACACTTTGTGCATTCGGAATCGAAGGCAGGGCGTCCCTCGCCGCATTTGCTACGATTGCCATTTGCTACTTCTGCAGAAGCGGCGGCGGCGGCGACGACGGCGACGACGACGACGACGAATATCGCGAGAGGCTCTGAGATATGTGAGAAATACATCTATAAAATGTAATTCAGACTGCCTCGTCCCACCTTATGCTGTACCGCTTTGGCAAATGCTTTATCTGCGCCATTCGCCTTAATCGCATCTGAAAGTAATTCTTAAAAAAACGCCTGTCGCTAATTGTTCGTCATCACAGGTACTGTTTGCTATACGGCCACGACGCGCAACTGATTTCCAAAATTAATCTTTCTCCTGTTAGGATGGAACTTACGACTCCTGGTTTATTAGAACACTGCTCTACCGCTGAGCTAAAGAGGCGCGGCCTAGCGGTACTCTTGGGTACTTCGTCCTTACGGTCGTCTGCATCATCCGACTTCAGCTGACAACACTTCATATTACCAGCTAATATTTGCAGCTATGACGACCCATTACTGCTTGGCTACACATCTGACACGTAACCGATGTGCTCTCCAAACAACAACACTTGCATTTCAGAACATGTCTTTCACACATGTCTACAAAATCACCTTCACCTTCAAATACAGCTTCCTTGCGACTGACAGAGACGTAGGCAAAGTTTAAAGTTGCTATTTCCATTAAATCTCGTTAATCAGAAAAACGGTAATTTACACTTGCAGCGGAACAAAATTCCGTTCCGCCCAGCGTCTGGCTCGAACCCACGACACTGGGATTAAGAGTCTGACGCTCTACCGACTGAGCTAGCCGGCTACCTCGGTGAATACCTGCCGGGTAGCACGTCACACAGTACTCGTTTGGGTTGGGTGGTCCCATACAGAATCTCTCCATGATGCCTAATGTTTTCCTAACGTCACACTCGTCACGTACTTCACTTTTATGTCATAATCATTTCTGAGAGGTAAAGAAATTGCATGACAACATGCAGAGCTAGTGGCGTCAAAATTAACGCACATACTTTATGTGACTCAAAAGCCGAACGAGTTACTTTCCGACGTTGTTTTAGATGTGCAAGTGATAGTCAAAACTCGCTGTGTCGGCACTCTGCCGACCATTTCGCTAGTTAACACTGGTCTTGTTGTGTGTGTTTCAAGCTCAAGAGCATCTCCAAGCAAAAAATGGTCCACAGCAACATTCAGACGGTTTCGTACTGCTCAATTGCTACATTAAAACGTTATGTTTCTTTTTCAGAACTGGAAAAACACAAGCGTGACAGCATTCGAACCTGTAATCTTCAGATCCGAAGTCCGACGCCTTATCCATTAGGCCACACGGTCACTGACGACCAACATTTACATGTATACGACTCATCTCGAAACGCTCACACCCCTGAGGATTTGTGTTTTCGTTCTACACAGCCGCTGCCCCTTGCTCTTTCCCACCCATTCGTTACATTCAACCTCTGACGTGACCGACCAAATATAGACTGAGAAACAAGACCACACACTTTGTGCATTCGGAATCGAAGGCAGGGCGTCCCTCGCCGCATTTGCTACGATTGCCATTTGCTACTTCTGCAGAAGCGGCGGCGGCGGCGACGACGGCGACGACGACGACGACGAATATCGCGAGAGGCTCTGAGATATGTGAGAAATACATCTATAAAATGTAATTCAGACTGCCTCGTCCCACCTTATGCTGTACCGCTTTGGCAAATGCTTTATCTGCGCCATTCGCCTTAATCGCATCTGAAAGTAATTCTTAAAAAAACGCCTGTCGCTAATTGTTCGTCATCACAGGTACTGTTTGCTATACGGCCACGACGCGCAACTGATTTCCAAAATTAATCTTTCTCCTGTTAGGATGGAACTTACGACTCCTGGTTTATTAGAACACTGCTCTACCGCTGAGCTAAAGAGGCGCGGCCTAGCGGTACTCTTGGGTACTTCGTCCTTACGGTCGTCTGCATCATCCGACTTCAGCTGACAACACTTCATATTACCAGCTAATATTTGCAGCTATGACGACCCATTACTGCTTGGCTACACATCTGACACGTAACCGATGTGCTCTCCAAACAACAACACTTGCATTTCAGAACATGTCTTTCACACATGTCTACAAAATCACCTTCACCTTCAAATACAGCTTCCTTGCGACTGACAGAGACGTAGGCAAAGTTTAAAGTTGCTATTTCCATTAAATCTCGTTAATCAGAAAAACGGTAATTTACACTTGCAGCGGAACAATATTCCGTTCCGCCCAGCGTCTGGCTCGAACCCACGACACTGGGATTAAGAGTCTGACGCTCTACCGACTGAGCTAGCCGGCTACCTCGGTGAATACCTGCCGGGTAGCACGTCACACAGTACTCGTTTGGGTTGGGTGGTCCCATACAGAATCTCTCCATGATGCCTAATGTTTTCCTAACGTCACACTCGTCACGTACTTCACTTTTATGTCATAATCATTTCTGAGAGGTAAAGAAATTGCATGACAACATGCAGAGCTAGTGGCGTCAAAATTAACGCACATACTTTATGTGACTCAAAAGCCGAACGAGTTACTTTCCGACGTTGTTTTAGATGTGCAAGTGATAGTCAAAACTCGCTGTGTCGGCACTCTGCCGACCATTTCGGTAGTTAACACCGGTCTTGTTGTGTGTGTTTCAAGCTCAAGAGCATCTCCAAGCAAAAAATGGTCAACAGCAACATTCAGACGGTTTCGTACTGCTCAATTGCTACATTAAAACGTTATGTTTCTTTTTCAGAACTGGAAAAACACAAGCGTGACAGCATTCGAACCTGTAATCTTCAGATCCGAAGTCCGACGCCTTATCCATTAGGCCACACGGTCACTGACGACCAACATTTACATGTATACGATTCATCTCGAAACGCTCACACCCCTGAGGATTTGTGTTTTCGTTCTACACAGCCGCTGCCCCTTGCTCTTCCCATCCATTCGTTACATTCAACCTCTGACGTGACCGACCAAATATAGACTGAGAAACAAGACCACACACTTTGTGCATTCGGAATCGAAGGCAGGGCGTCCCTCGCCGCATTTGCTACGATTGCCATTTGCTACTTCTGCAGAAGCGGCGGCGGCGGTGACGACGACGACGACGACGACGACGACGAATATCGCGAGAGGCTCTGAGATATGTGAGAAATACATCTATAAAATGTAATTCAGACTGCCTCGTCCCACCTTATGCTGTACCGCTTTGGCAAATGCTTTATCTGCGCCATTCGCCTTAATCGCATCTGAAAGTAATTCTTAAAAAAACGCCTGTCGCTAATTGTTCGTCATCACAGGTACTGTTTGCTATACGGCCACGACGCGCAACTGATTTCCAAAATTAATCTTTCTCCTGTTAGTATGGAACTTACGACTCCTGGTTTATTAGAACACTGCTCTACCGCTGAGCTAAAGAGGCGCGGCCTAGCGGTACTCTTGGGTACTTCGTCCTTACGGTCGTCTGCATCATCCGACTTCAGCTGACAACACTTCATATTACCAGCTAATATTTGCAGCTATGACGACCCATTACTGCTTGGCTACACATCTGACACGTAACCGATGTGCTCTCCAAACAACAACACTTGCATTTCAGAACATGTCTTTCACACATGTCTACAAAATCACCTTCACCTTCAAATACAGCTTCCTTGCGACTGACAGAGACGTAGGCAAAGTTTCAAGTTGCTATTTCCATTAAATCTCGTTAATCAGAAAAACGGTAATTTACACTTGCAGCGGAACAAAATTCCGTTCCGCCCAGCGTCTGGCTCGAACCCACGACACTGGGATTAAGAGTCTGACGCTCTACCGACTGAGCTAGCCGGCTACCTCGGTGAATACATGCCGGGTAGCACGTCACACAGTACTCGTTTGGGTTGGGTGGTCCCATACAGAATCTCTCCATGATGCCTAATGTTTTCCTAACGTCACACTCGTCACGTACTTCACTTTTATGTCATAATCATTTCTGAGAGGTAAAGAAATTGCATGACAACATGCAGAGCTAGTGGCGTCAAAATTAACGCACATACTTTATGTGACTCAAAAGCCGAACGAGTTACTTTCCGACGTTGTTTTAGATGTGCAAGTGATAGTCAAAACTCGCTGTGTCGGCACTCTGCCGACCATTTCGCTAGTTAACACCGGTCTTGTTGTGTGTGTTTCAAGCTCAAGAGCATCTCCAAGCAAAAAATGGTCAACAGCAACATTCAGACGGTTTCGTACTGCTCAATTGCTACATTAAAACGTTATGTTTCTTTTTCAGAACTGGAAAAACACAAGCGTGACAGCATTCGAACCTGTAATCTTCAGATCCAAAGTCCGACGCCTTATCCATTAGGCCACACGGTCACTGACGACCAACATTTACATGTATACGACTCATCTCGAAACGCTCACACCCCTGAGGATTTGTGTTTTCGTTCTACACAGCCGCTGCCCCTTGCTCTTTCCCACCCATTCGTTACATTCAACCTCTGACGGGAACGACCAAATATAGACTGAGAAACAAGACCACACACTTTGTGCATTCGGAATCGAAGGCAGGGCGTCCCTCGCCGCATTTGCTACGATTGCCATTTGCTACTTCTGCAGAAGCGGCGGCGGCGGTGACGACGACGACGACGACGACGACGACGAATATCGCGAGAGGCTCTGAGATATGTGAGAAATACATCTATAAAATGTAATTCAGACTGCCTCGTCCCACCTTATGCTGTACCGCTTTGGCAAATGCTTTATCTGCGCCATTCGCCTTAATCGCATCTGAAAGTAATTCTTAAAAAAACGCCTGTCGCTAATTGTTCGTCATCACAGGTACTGTTTGCTATACGGCCACGACGCGCAACTGATTTCCAAAATTAATCTTTCTCCTGTTAGGATGGAACTTACGACTCCTGGTTTATTAGAACACTGCTCTACCGCTGAGCTAAAGAGGCGCGGCATAGCGGTACTCTTGGGTACTTCGTCCTTACGGTCGTCTGCATCATCCGACTTCAGCTGACAACACTTCATATTACCAGCTAATATTTGCAGCTATGACGACCCATTACTGCTTGGCTACACATCTGACACGTAACCGATGTGCTCTCCAAACAACAACACTTGCATTTCAGAACATGTCTTTCACACATGTCTACAAAATCACCTTCACCTTCAAATACAGCTTCCTTGCGACTGACAGAGACGTAGGCAAAGTTTCAAGTTGCTATTTCCATTAAATCTCGTTAATCAGAAAAACGGTAATTTACACTTGCAGCGGAACAAAATTCCGTTCCGCCCAGCGTCTGGCTCGAACCCACGACCCTGGGATTAAGAGTCTGACGCTGTACCGACTGAGCTAGCCGGCTACCCCGGTGAATACCTGCCGGGTAGCACGTCACACAGTACTCGTTTGCGTTGGGTGGTCCCATACAGAAACTCTCCATGATGCCTAATGTTTTCCTAACGTCACACTCGTCACGTACTTCACTTTTATGTCATAATCATTTCTGAGAGGTAAAGAAATTGCATGACAACATGCAGAGCTAGTGGCGTCAAAATTAACGCACATACTTTATGTGACTCAAAAGCCGAACGAGTTACTTTCCGACGTTGTTTTAGATGTGCAAGTGATAGTCAAAACCCGCTGTGTCGGCACTCTGCCGACCATTTCGCTAGTTAACACCGGTCTTGTTGTGTGTGTTTCAAGCTCAAGAGCATCTCCAAGCAAAAAATGGTCAACAGCAACATTCAGACGGTTTCGTACTGCTCAATTGCTACATTAAAACGTTATGTTTCTTTTTCAGAACTGGAAAAACACAAGCGTGACAGCATTCGAACCTGTAATCTTCAGATCCGAAGTCCGACGCCTTATCCATTAGGCCACACGGTCACTGACGACCAACATTTACATGTATACGACTCATCTCGAAACGCTCACACCCCTGAGGATTTGTGTTTTCGTTCTACACAGCCGCTGCCCCTTGCTCTTTCCCACCCATTCGTTACATTCAACCTCTGACGAGACCGACCAAATATAGACTGAGAAACAAGACCACACACTTTGTGCATTCGGAATCGAAGGCAGGGCGTCCCTCGCCGCATTTGCTACGATTGCCATTTGCTACTTCTGCAGAAGCGGCGGCGGCGGCGACGACGGCGACGACGACGACGACGAATATCGCGAGAGGCTCTGAGATATGTGAGAAATACATCTATAAAATGTAATTCAGACTGCCTCGTCCCACCTTATGCTGTACCGCTTTGGCAAATGCTTTATCTGCGCCATTCGCCTTAATCGCATCTGAAAGTAATTCTTAAAAAAACGCCTGTCGCTAATTGTTCGTCATCACAGGTACTGTTTGCTATACGGCCACGACGCGCAACTGATTTCCAAAATTAATCTTTCTCCTGTTAGGATGGAACTTACGACTCCTGGTTTATTAGAACACTGCTCTACCGCTGAGCTAAAGAGGCGCGGCCTAGCGGTACTCTTGGGTACTTCGTCCTTACGGTCGTCTGCATCATCCGACTTCAGCTGACAACACTTCATATTACCAGCTAATATTTGCAGCTATGACGACCCATTACTGCTTGGCTACACATCTGACACGTAACCGATGTGCTCTCCAAACAACAACACTTGCATTTCAGAACATGTCTTTCACACATGTCTACAAAATCACCTTCACCTTCAAATACAGCTTCCTTGCGACTGACAGAGACGTAGGCAAAGTTTAAAGTTGCTATTTCCATTAAATCTCGTTAATCAGAAAAACGGTAATTTACACTTGCAGCGGAACAAAATTCCGTTCCGCCCAGCGTCTGGCTCGAACCCACGACACTGGGATTAAGAGTCTGACGCTCTACCGACTGAGCTAGCCGGCTACCTCGGTGAATACCTGCCGGGTAGCACGTCACACAGTACTCGTTTGGGTTGGGTGGTCCCATACAGAATCTCTCCATGATGCCTAATGTTTTCCTAACGTCACACTCGTCACGTACTTCACTTTTATGTCATAATCATTTCTGAGAGGTAAAGAAATTGCATGACAACATGCAGAGCTAGTGGCGTCAAAATTAACGCACATACTTTATGTGACTCAAAAGCCGAACGAGTTACTTTCCGACGTTGTTTTAGATGTGCAAGTGATAGTCAAAACTCGCTGTGTCGGCACTCTGCCGACCATTTCGCTAGTTAACACTGGTCTTGTTGTGTGTGTTTCAAGCTCAAGAGCATCTCCAAGCAAAAAATGGTCCACAGCAACATTCAGACGGTTTCGTACTGCTCAATTGCTACATTAAAACGTTATGTTTCTTTTTCAGAACTGGAAAAACACAAGCGTGACAGCATTCGAACCTGTAATCTTCAGATCCGAAGTCCGACGCCTTATCCATTAGGCCACACGGTCACTGACGACCAACATTTACATGTATACGACTCATCTCGAAACGCTCACACCCCTGAGGATTTGTGTTTTCGTTCTACACAGCCGCTGCCCCTTGCTCTTTCCCACCCATTCGTTACATTCAACCTCTGACGTGACCGACCAAATATAGACTGAGAAACAAGACCACACACTTTGTGCATTCGGAATCGAAGGCAGGGCGTCCCTCGCCGCATTTGCTACGATTGCCATTTGCTACTTCTGCAGAAGCGGCGGCGGCGGCGACGACGGCGACGACGACGACGACGAATATCGCGAGAGGCTCTGAGATATGTGAGAAATACATCTATAAAATGTAATTCAGACTGCCTCGTCCCACCTTATGCTGTACCGCTTTGGCAAATGCTTTATCTGCGCCATTCGCCTTAATCGCATCTGAAAGTAATTCTTAAAAAAACGCCTGTCGCTAATTGTTCGTCATCACAGGTACTGTTTGCTATACGGCCACGACGCGCAACTGATTTCCAAATTTAATCTTTCTCCTGTTAGGATGGAACTTACGACTCCTGGTTTATTAGAACACTGCTCTACCGCTGAGCTAAAGAGGCGCGGCCTAGCGGTACTCTTGGGTACTTCGTCCTTACGGTCGTCTGCATCATCCGACTTCAGCTGACAACACTTCATATTACCAGCTAATATTTGCAGCTATGACGACCCATTACTGCTTGGCTACACATCTGACACGTAACCGATGTGCTCTCCAAACAACAACACTTGCATTTCAGAACATGTCTTTCACACATGTCTACAAAATCACCTTCACCTTCAAATACAGCTTCCTTGCGACTGACAGAGACGTAGGCAAAGTTTAAAGTTGCTATTTCCATTAAATCTCGTTAATCAGAAAAACGGTAATTTACACTTGCAGCGGAACAATATTCCGTTCCGCCCAGCGTCTGGCTCGAACCCACGACACTGGGATTAAGAGTCTGACGCTCTACCGACTGAGCTAGCCGGCTACCTCGGTGAATACCTGCCGGGTAGCACGTCACACAGTACTCGTTTGGGTTGGGTGGTCCCATACAGAATCTCTCCATGATGCCTAATGTTTTCCTAACGTCACACTCGTCACGTACTTCACTTTTATGTCATAATCATTTCTGAGAGGTAAAGAAATTGCATGACAACATGCAGAGCTAGTGGCGTCAAAATTAACGCACATACTTTATGTGACTCAAAAGCCGAACGAGTTACTTTCCGACGTTGTTTTAGATGTGCAAGTGATAGTCAAAACTCGCTGTGTCGGCACTCTGCCGACCATTTCGGTAGTTAACACCGGTCTTGTTGTGTGTGTTTCAAGCTCAAGAGCATCTCCAAGCAAAAAATGGTCAACAGCAACATTCAGACGGTTTCGTACTGCTCAATTGCTACATTAAAACGTTATGTTTCTTTTTCAGAACTGGAAAAACACAAGCGTGACAGCATTCGAACCTGTAATCTTCAGATCCGAAGTCCGACGCCTTATCCATTAGGCCACACGGTCACTGACGACCAACATTTACATGTATACGATTCATCTCGAAACGCTCACACCCCTGAGGATTTGTGTTTTCGTTCTACACAGCCGCTGCCCCTTGCTCTTCCCATCCATTCGTTACATTCAACCTCTGACGTGACCGACCAAATATAGACTGAGAAACAAGACCACACACTTTGTGCATTCGGAATCGAAGGCAGGGCGTCCCTCGCCGCATTTGCTACGATTGCCATTTGCTACTTCTGCAGAAGCGGCGGCGGCGGTGACGACGACGACGACGACGACGACGACGAATATCGCGAGAGGCTCTGAGATATGTGAGAAATACATCTATAAAATGTAATTCAGACTGCCTCGTCCCACCTTATGCTGTACCGCTTTGGCAAATGCTTTATCTGCGCCATTCGCCTTAATCGCATCTGAGAGTGATTCTTAAAAAAACGCCTGTCGCTAATTGTTCGTCATCACAGGTACTGTTTGCTATACGGCCACGACGCGCAACTGATTTCCAAAATTCACCTTTCTCCTGTGAGGATAGATCTTACGACCCCTGGTTTATTAGACCAGTGCTCTACCACTGAGCTAAAGAGGCGCGGCCTAGCGGTGCTCTTGGGTACTTCGTCCTTACGGTCGTCTGCATCATCAGACTTTAGCTGACAACACTTCATATTACCGGCTAATATTTGCAGCTATGGCGACAAATTACTGCTTGACTACACATCTGACACGTAACCGATGTGCTCTCCAAACAACAACACTTGCATTTCAGAACATGTCTTTCACACATGTCTACAAAATCACCTTCACCTTCAAATACAGCTTCCTTGCGACTGACAGAGACGTAGGCAAAGTTTAAAGTTGCTATTTCCATTAAATCTCGTTAATCAGAAAAACGGTAATTTACACTTGCAGCGGAACAAAATTCCGTTCCGCCCAGCGTCTGGCTCGAACCCACGACCCTGAGATTAAGAGTCTGACGCTCTACCGACTGAGCTAGCCGGCTACCTCGGTGAATACCTGCCGGGTAGCACGTCACACAGTACTCGTTTGGGTTGGGTGGTCCCATACAGAATCTCCCCATGATGCCTAATGTTTTCCTAACGTCACACTCGTCACGTACTTCACTTTTATGTCATAATCATTTCTGAGAGGTAAAGAAATTGCATGACAACATGCAGAGCTAGTGGCGTCAAAATTAACGCACATACTTTATGTGACTCAAAAGCCGAACGAGTTACTTTCCGACGTTGTTTTAGATGTGCAAGTGATAGTCAAAACTCGCTGTGTCGGCACTCTGCCGACCATTTCGCTAGTTAACACCGGTCTTGTTGTGTGTGTTTCAAGCTCAAGAGCATCTCCAAGCAAAAAATGGTCAACAGCAACATTCAGACGGTTTCGTACTGCTCAATTGCTACATTAAAACGTTATGTTTCTTTTTCAGAACTGGAAAAACACAAGCGTGACAGCATTCGAACCTGTAATCTTCAGATCCGAAGTCCGACGCCTTATCCATTAGGCCTCACGGTCACTGACGACCAACATTTACATGTATACGACTCATCTCGAAACGCTCACACCCCTGAGGATTTGTGTTTTCGTTCTACACAGCCGCTGCCCCTTGCTCTTTCCCACCCATTCGTTACATTCAACCTCTGACGTGACCGACCAAATATAGACTGAGAAACAAGACCACACACTTTGTGCATTCGGAATCGAAGGCAGGGCGTCCCTCGCCGCATTTGCTACGAATGCCATTTGCTACTTCTGCAGAAGCGGCGGCGGCGGCGGCGGCGACGACGACGACGACGACGACGACGACGACGACGACGAATATCGCGAGAGGCTCTGAGATATGTGAGAAATACATCTATAAAATGTAATTCAGACTGCCTCGTCCTACCTTATGCTGTACCGCTTTGGCAAATGCTTTATCTGCGCCATTCGCCTTAATCGCATCTGAGAGTGATTCTTAAAAAAACGCCTGTCGCTAATTGTTCGTCATCACAGGTACTGTTTGCTATACGGCCACGACGCGCAACTGATTTCCAAAATTCATCTTTCTCCTGTGAGGATGGACCTTACGACCCCTGGTTTATTAGACCAGCGCTCTACCACTGAGCTAAAGAGGCGCGGCCTAGCGGTACTCTTGGGTACTTCGTCCTTACGGTCGTCTGCATCATAAGACTTTAGCTGACAACACTTCATATTACCGGCTAATATTTGCAGCTATGGCGACAAATTACTGCTTGACTACACATCTGACACGTAACCGATGTGCTCTCCAAACAACAACACTTGCATTTCAGAACATGTCTTTCACACATGTCTACAAAATCACCTTCACCTTTAAATACAGCTTCCTTGCGACTGACAGAGACGTAGGCAAAGTTTAAAGTTGCTATTTCCATTAAATCTCGTTAATCAGAAAAACGGTAATTTACACTTGCAGCGGAACAAAATTCCGTTCCGCCCAGCGTCTGGCTCGAACCCACGACACTGGGATTAAGAGTCTGACGCTCTACCGACTGAGCTAGTCGGCTACCTCGGTGAATACCTGCCGGGTAGCACGTCACACAGTACTCGTTTGGGTTGGGTGGTCCCATACAGAATCTCTCCATGATGCCTAATGTTTTCCTAACGTCACACTCGTCACGTACTTCACTTTTATGTCATAATCATTTCTGAGAGGTAAAGAAATTGCATAACAACATGCAGAGCTAGTGGCGTCAAAATTAACGCACATACTTTATGTGACTCAAAAGCCGAACGAGTTACTTTCCGACGTTGTTTTAGATGTGCAAGTGATAGTCAAAACTCGCTGTGTCGGCACTCTGCCGACCATTTCGCTAGTTAACACCGGTCTTGTTGTGTGTGTTTCAAGCTCAAGAGCATCTCCAAGCAAAAAATGGTCAACAGCAACATTCAGACGGTTTCGTACTGCACAATTGCTACATTAAAACGTTATGTTTCTTTTTCAGAACTGGAAAAACACAAGCGTGACAGCATTCGAACCTGTAATCTTCAGATCCGAAGTCCGACGCCTTATCCATTATGCCACACGGTCACTGTCGACCAACATTTACATGTATACGACTCATCTCGAAACGCTCACACCCCTGAGGATTTGTGTTTTCGTTCTACACAGCCGCTGCCCCTTGCTCTTTCCCACCCATTCGTTACATTCAACCTCTGACGAGACCGACCAAATATAGACTGAGAAACAAGACCACACACTTTGTGCATTCGGAATCGAAGGCAGGGCGTCCCTCGCCGCATTTGCTACGATTGCCATTTGCTACTTCTGCAGAAGCGGCGGCGGCGGCGACGACGGCGACGACGAATATCGCGAGAGGCTCTGAGATATGTGAGAAATACATCTATAAAATGTAATTCAGACTGCCTCGTCCCACCTTATGCTGTACCGCTTTGGCAAATGCTTTATCTGCGCCATTCGCCTTAATCGCATCTGACAGTAATTCTTAAAAAAACGCCTGTCGCTAATTGTTCGTCATCACAGGTACTGTTTGCTATACGGCCACGACGCGCAACTGATTTCCAAAATTAAACTTTCTCCTGTTAGGATGGAACTTACGACTCCTGGTTTATTAGAACACTGCTCTACCGCTGAGCTAAAGAGGCGCGGCCTAGCGGTACTCTTGGGTACTTCGTCCTTTCGGTCGTCTGCATCATCCGACTTCAGCTGACAACACTTCATATTACCAGCTAATATTTGCAGCTATGACGACCCATTACTGCTTGGCTACACATCTGACACGTAACCGATGTGCTCTCCAAACAACAACACTTGCATTTCAGAACATGTCTTTCACACATGTCTACAAAATCACCTTCACCTTCAAATACAGCTTCCTTGCGACTGACAGAGAAGTAGGCAAAGTTTAAAGTTGCTATTTCCATTAAATCTCGTTAATCAGAAAAACGGTAATTTACACTTGCAGCGGAACAAAATTCCGTTCCGCCCAGCGTCTGGCTCGAACCCACGACACTGGGATTAAGAGTCTGACGCTCTACCGACTGAGCTAGCCGGCTACCTCGGTGAATACCTGCCGGGTAGCACGTCACACAGTACTCGTTTGGGTTGGGTGGTCCCATACAGAATCTCTCCATGATGCCTAATGTTTTCCTAACGTCACACTCGTCACGTACTTCACTTTTATGTCATAATCATTTCTGAGAGGTAAAGAAATTGCATGACAACATGCAGAGCTAGTGGCGTCAAAATTAACGCACATACTTTATGTGACTCAAAAGCCGAACGAGTTACTTTCCGACGTTGTTTTAGATGTGCAAGTGATAGTCAAAACTCGCTGTGTCGGCACTCTGCCGACCATTTCGCTAGTTAACACCGGTCTTGTTGTGTGTGTTTCAAGCTCAAGAGCATCTCCAAGCAAAAAATGGTCAACAGCAACATTCAGACGGTTTCGTACTGCTCAATTGCTACATTAAAACGTTATGTTTCTTTTTCAGAACTGGAAAAACACAAGCGTGACAGCATTCGAACCTGTAATCTTCAGATCCGAAGTCCGACGCCTTATCCATTAGGCCACACGGTCACTGACGACCAACATTAACATGTATACGACTCATCTCGAAACGCTCACACCCCTGAGGATTTGTGTTTTCGTTCTACACAGCCGCTGCCCCTTGCTCTTTCCCACCCATTCGTTACATTCAACCTCTGACGTGACCGACCAAATATAGACTGAGAAACAAGACCACACACTTTGTGCATTCGGAATCGAAGGCAGGGCGTCCCTCGCCACATTTGCTACGATTGCCATTTGCTACTTCTGCAGAAGCGGCGGCGGCGACGACGACGACGACGACGACGAATATCGCGAGAGGCTCTGACATATGTGAGAAATACGTCTATAAAATGTAATTCAGACTGCCTCGTCCCACCTTATGCTGTACCGCTTTGGCAAATGCTTTATCTGCGCCATTCGCCTTAATCGCATCTGAGAGTGATTCTTAAAAAAACGCCTGTCGCTAATTGTTCGTCATCACAGGTACTGTTTGCTATACGGCCACGACGCGCAACTGATTTCCAAAATTCACCTTTCTCCTGTGAGGATGGAACTTACGACCCCTGGTTTATTAGACCAGTGCTCTACCACTGAGCTAAAGAGGCGCGGCCTAGCGGTGCTCTTGGGTACTTCGTCCTTACGGTCGTCTGCATCATCAGACTTTAGCTGACAACACTTCATATTACCGGCTAATATTTGCAGCTATGGCGACAAATTACTGCTTGACTACACATCTGACACGTAACCGATGTGCTCTCCAAACAACAACACTTGCATTTCAGAACATGTCTTTCACACATGTCTACAAAATCACCTTCACCTTCAAATACAGCTTCCTTGCGACTGACAGAGACGTAGGCAAAGTTTAAAGTTGCTATTTCCATTAAATCTCGTTAATCAGAAAAACGGTAATTTACACTTGCAGCGGAACAAAATTCCGTTCCGCCCAGCGTCTGGCTCGAACCCACGACCCTGAGATTAAGAGTCTGACGCTCTACCGACTGAGCTAGCCGGCTACCTCGGTGAATACCTGCCGGGTAGCACGTCACACAGTACTCGTTTGGGTTGGGTGGTCCCATACAGAATCTCTCCATGATGCCTAATGTTTTCCTAACGTCACACTCGTCACGTACTTCACTTTTATGTCATAATCATTTCTGAGAGGTAAAGAAATTGCATGACAACATGCAGAGCTAGTGGCGTCAAAATTAACGCACATACTTTATGTGACTCAAAAGCCGAACGAGTTACTTTCCGACGTTGTTTTAGATGTGCAAGTGATAGTCAAAACTCGCTGTGTCGGCACTCTGCCGACCATTTCGCTAGTTAACACCGGTCTTGTTGTGTGTGTTTCAAGCTCAACAGCATCTCCAAGCAAAAAATGGTCAACAGCAACATTCAGACGGTTTCGTACTGCTCAATTGCTACATTAAAACGTTATGTTTCTTTTTCAGAACTGGAAAACACAAGCGTGACAGAATTCGAACCTGTAATCTTCAGATCCGAAGTCCGACGCCTTATCCATTAGGCCACACGGTCACTGACGACCAACATTTACATGTATACGACTCATCTCGAAACGCTCACACCCCTGAGGATTTGTGTTTTCGTTCTACACAGCCGCTGCCCCTTG
Source organism: Schistocerca gregaria (assembly GCF_023897955.1). Taxonomy (NCBI): domain Eukaryota; kingdom Metazoa; phylum Arthropoda; class Insecta; order Orthoptera; family Acrididae; genus Schistocerca; species Schistocerca gregaria. The sequence continues at coordinate 2,532,221 of NW_026061884.1, forward strand.
CTCTTTCCCACCCATTCGTTACATTCAACCTCTGACGTGACCGACCAAATATAGACTGAGAAACAAGACCACACACTTTGTGCATTCGGAATCGAAGGCAGGGCGTCCCTCGCCACATTTGCTACGATTGCCATTTGCTACTTCTGCAGAAGCGGCGGCGGCGACGACGACGACGACGAATATCGCGAGAGGCTCTGACATATGTGAGAAATACGTCTATAAAATGTAATTCAGACTGCCTCGTCCCACCTTATGCTGTACCGCTTTGGCAAATGCTTTATCTGCGCCATTCGCCTTAATCGCATCTGAGAGTGATTCTTAAAAAAACGCCTGTCGCTAATTGTTCGTCATCACAGGTACTGTTTGCTATACGGCCACGACGCGCAACTGATTTCCAAAATTCACCTTTCTCCTGTGAGGATGGAACTTACGACCCCTGGTTTATTAGACCAGTGCTCTACCACTGAGCTAAAGAGGCGCGGCCTAGCGGTGCTCTTGGGTACTTCGTCCTTACGGTCGTCTGCATCATCAGACTTTAGCTGACAACACTTCATATTACCGGCTAATATTTGCAGCTATGGCGACAAATTACTGCTTGACTACACATCTGACACGTAACCGATGTGCTCTCCAAACAACAACACTTGCATTTCAGAACATGTCTTTCACACATGTCTACAAAATCACCTTCACCTTCAAATACAGCTTCCTTGCGACTGACAGAGACGTAGGCAAAGTTTAAAGTTGCTATTTCCATTAAATCTCGTTAATCAGAAAAACGGTAATTTACACTTGCAGCGGAACAAAATTCCGTTCCGCCCAGCGTCTGGCTCGAACCCACGACCCTGAGATTAAGAGTCTGACGCTCTACCGACTGAGCTAGCCGGCTACCTCGGTGAATACCTGCCGGGTAGCACGTCACACAGTACTCGTTTGGGTTGGGTGGTCCCATACAGAATCTCCCCATGATGCCTAATGTTTTCCTAACGTCACACTCGTCACGTACTTCACTTTTATGTCATAATCATTTCTGAGAGGTAAAGAAATTGCATGACAACATGCAGAGCTAGTGGCGTCAAAATTAACGCACATACTTTATGTGACTCAAAAGCCGAACGAGTTACTTTCCGACGTTGTTTTAGATGTGCAAGTGATAGTCAAAACTCGCTGTGTCGGCACTCTGCCGACCATTTCGCTAGTTAACACCGGTCTTGTTGTGTGTGTTTCAAGCTCAAGAGCATCTCCAAGCAAAAAATGGTCAACAGCAACATTCAGACGGTTTCGTACTGCTCAATTGCTACATTAAAACGTTATGTTTCTTTTTCAGAACTGGAAAAACACAAGCGTGACAGCATTCGAACCTGTAATCTTCAGATCCGAAGTCCGACGCCTTATCCATTAGGCCTCACGGTCACTGACGACCAACATTTACATGTATACGACTCATCTCGAAACGCTCACACCCCTGAGGATTTGTGTTTTCGTTCTACACAGCCGCTGCCCCTTGCTCTTTCCCACCCATTCGTTACATTCAACCTCTGACGTGACCGACCAAATATAGACTGAGAAACAAGACCACACACTTTGTGCATTCGGAATCGAAGGCAGGGCGTCCCTCGCCGCATTTGCTACGATTGCCATTTGCTACTTCTGCAGAAGCGGCGGCGACGACGACGACGACGACGACGACGACGACGACGACGACGACGAATATCGCGAGAGGCTCTGAGATATGTGAGAAATACATCTATAAAATGTAATTCAGACTGCCTCGTCCCACCTTATGCTGTACCGCTTTGGCAAATGCTTTATCTGCGCCATTCGCCTTAATCGCATCTGAGAGTGATTCTTAAAAAAACGCCTGTCGCTAATTGTTCGTCATCACAGGTACTGTTTGCTATACGGCCACGACGCGCAACTGATTTCCAAAATTCATCTTTCTCCTGTGAGGATGGAACTTACGAAACCTGGTTTATTAGACCAGTGCTCTACCACTGAGCTAAAGAGGCGCGGCCTAGCGGTACTCTTGGGTACTTCGTCCTTACGGTCGTCTGCATCATAAGACTTTAGCTGACAACACTTCATATTACCGGCTAATATTTGCAGCTATGGCGACAAATTACTGCTTGACTACACATCTGACACGTAACCGATGTGCTCTCCAAACAACAACACTTGCATTTCAGAACATGTCTTTCACACATGTCTACAAAATCACCTTCACCTTCAAATACAGCTTCCTTGCGACTGACAGAGACGTAGGCAAAGTTTAAAGTTGCTATTTCCATTAAATCTCGTTAATCAGAAAAACGGTAATTTACACTTGCAGCGGAACAAAATTCCGTTCCGCCCAGCGTCTGGCTCGAACCCACGACACTGGGATTAAGAGTCTGACGCTCTACCGACTGAGCTAGCCGGCTACCTCGGTGAATACCTGCCGGGTAGCACGTCACACAGTACTCGTTTGGGTTGGGTGGTCCCATACAGAATCTCTCCATGATGCCTAATGTTTTCCTAACGTCACACTCGTCACGTACTTCACTTTTATGTCATAATCATTTCTGAGAGGTAAAGAAATTGCATAACAACATGCAGAGCTAGTGGCGTCAAAATTAACGCACATACTTTATGTGACTCAAAAGCCGAACGAGTTACTTTCCGACGTTGTTTTAGATGTGCAAGTGATAGTCAAAACTCGCTGTGTCGGCACTCTGCCGACCATTTCGCTAGTTAACACCGGTCTTGTTGTGTGTGTTTCAAGCTCAAGAGCATCTCCAAGCAAAAAATGGTCAACAGCAACATTCAGACGGTTTCGTACTGCTCAATTGCTACATTAAAACGTTATGTTTCTTTTTCAGAACTGGAAAAACACAAGCGTGACAGCATTCGAACCTGTAATCTTCAGATCCGAAGTCCGACGCCTTATCCATTATGCCACACGGTCACTGTCGACCAACATTTACATGTATACGACTCATCTCGAAACGCTCACACCCCTGAGGATTTGTGTTTTCGTTCTACACAGCCGCTGCCCCTTGCTCTTTCCCACCCATTCGTTACATTCAACCTCTGACGAGACCGACCAAATATAGACTGAGAAACAAGACCACACACTTTGTGCATTCGGAATCGAAGGCAGGGCGTCCCTCGCCGCATTTGCTACGATTGCCATTTGCTACTTCTGCAGAAGCGGCGGCGGCGGCGACGACGGCGACGACGACGACGACGAATATCGCGAGAGGCTCTGAGATATGTGAGAAATACATCTATAAAATGTAATTCAGACTGCCTCGTCCCACCTTATGCTGTACCGCTTTGGCAAATGCTTTATCTGCGCCATTCGCCTTAATCGCATCTGACAGTAATTCTTAAAAAAACGCCTGTCGCTAATTGTTCGTCATCACAGGTACTGTTTGCTATACGGCCACGACGCGCAACTGATTTCCAAAATTAATCTTTCTCCTGTTAGGATGGAACTTACGACTCCTGGTTTATTAGAACACTGCTCTACCGCTGAGCTAAAGAGGCGCGGCCTAGCGGTACTCTTGGGTACTTCGTCCTTACGGTCGTCTGCATCATCAGACTTTAGCTGACAACACTTCATATTACCGGCTAATATTTGCAGCTATGGCGACAAATTACTGCTTGGCTACACATCTGACACGTAACCGATGTGCTGTCCAAACAACAACACTTGCATTTCAGAACATGTCTTTCACACATGTCTACAAAATCACCTTCACCTTCAAATACAGTTTCCTTGCGACTGACAGAGACGTAGGCAAAGTTTAAAGTTGCTATTTCCATTAAATCTCGTTAATCAGAAAAACGGTAATTTACACCTGCAGCGGAACAAAATTCCGTTCCGCCCAGCGTCTGGCTCGAACCCACGACCCTGGGATTAAGAGTCTGACGCTCTACCGACTGAGTTAGCCGGCTACCTCGGTGAATACCTGCCGGGTAGCACGTCACACAGTACTCGTTTGCGTTGGGTGGTCCCATACAGAAACTCTCCATGATGCCTAATGTTTTCCTAACGTCACACTCGTCACGTACTTCACTTTTATGTCATAATCATTTCTGAGAGGTACAGAAATTGCATGACAACATGCAGAGCTAGTGGCGTCAAAATTAACACACATACTTTATGTGACTCAAAAGCCGAACGAGTTACTTTCCGACGTTGTTTTAGATGTGCAAGTGATAGTCAAAACTCGCTGTGTCGGCACTCTGCCGACCATTTCGCTAGTTAACACCGGTCTTGTTGTGTGTGTTTCAAGCTCAAGAGCATCTCCAAGCAAAAAATGGTCAACAGCAATATTCAGACGGTTTCGTACTGCTCAATTGCTACATTAAAACGTTATGTTTCTTTTTCAGAACTGGAAAAACACAAGCGTGACAGCATTCGAACCTGTAATCTTCAGATCCGAAGTCCGACGCCTTATCCATTAGGCCACACGGTCACTGACGACCAACATTTACATGTATACGACTCATCTCGAAACGCTCACACCCCTGAGGATTTGTGTTTTCGTTCTACACAGCCGCTGCCCCTTGCTCTTTCCCACCCATTCGTTACATTCAACCTCTGACGTGACCGACCAAATATAGACTGAGAAACAAGACCACACACTTTGTGCATTCGGAATCGAAGGCAGGGCGTCCCTCGCCGCATTTGCTACGATTGCCATTTGCTACTTCCGCAGAAGCGACGACGACGACGACGACGACGACGACGACGACGAATATCGCGAGAGGCTCTGAGGTATGTGAGAAATACATCTATAAAATGTAATTCAGACTGCCTCGTCCCACCTTATGCTGTACCGCTTTGGCAAATGCTTTATCTGCGCCATTCGCCTTAATCGCATCTGAGAGTGATTCTAAAAAAAACGCCTGTCGCTAATTGTTCGTCATCACAGGTACTGTTTGCTATACGGCCACGACGCGCAACTGATTTCCAAAATTCATCTTTCTCCTGTGAGGATGGAACTTACGAAACCTGGTTTATTAGACCAGTGCTCTACCACTGAGCTAAAGAGGCGCGGCCTAGCGGTACTCTTGGGTACTTCGTCCTTACGGTCGTCTGCATCATAAGACTTTAGCTGACAACACTTCATATTACCGGCTAATATTTGCAGCTATGGCGACAAATTACTGCTTGACTACACATCTGACACGTAACCGATGTGCTCTCCAAACAACAACACTTGCATTTCAGAACATGTCTTTCACACATGTCTACAAAATCACCTTCACCTTCAAATACAGCTTCCTTGCGACTGACAGAGACGTAGGCAAAGTTTAAAGTTGCTATTTCCATTAAATCTCGTTAATCAGAAAAACGGTAATTTACACTTGCAGCGGAACAAAATTCCGTTCCGCCCAGCGTCTGGCTCGAACCCACGACACTGGGATTAAGAGTCTGACGCTCTACCGACTGAGCTAGCCGGCTACCTCGGTGAATACCTGCCGGGTAGCACGTCACACAGTACTCGTTTGGGTTGGGTGGTCCCATACAGAATCTCTCCATGATGCCTAATGTTTTCCTAACGTCACACTCGTCACGTACTTCACTTTTATGTCATAATCATTTCTGAGAGGTAAAGAAATTGCATAACAACATGCAGAGCTAGTGGCGTCAAAATTAACGCACATACTTTATGTGACTCAAAAGCCGAACGAGTTACTTTCCGACGTTGTTTTAGATGTGCAAGTGATAGTCAAAACTCGCTGTGTCGGCACTCTGCCGACCATTTCGCTAGTTAACACCGGTCTTGTTGTGTGTGTTTCAAGCTCAAGAGCATCTCCAAGCAAAAAATGGTCAACAGCAACATTCAGACGGTTTCGTACTGCTCAATTGCTACATTAAAACGTTATGTTTCTTTTTCAGAACTGGAAAAACACAAGCGTGACAGCATTCGAACGTGTAATCTTCAGATCCAAAGTCCGACGCCTTATCCATTATGCCACACGGTCACTGTCGACCAACATTTACATGTATACGACTCATCTCGAAACGCTCACACCCCTGAGGATTTGTGTTTTCGTTCTACACAGCCGCTGCCCCTTGCTCTTTCCCACCCATTCGTTACATTCAACCTCTGACGAGACCGACCAAATATAGACTGAGAAACAAGACCACACACTTTGTGCATTCGGAATCGAAGGCAGGGCGTCCCTCGCAGCATTTGCTACGATTGATATTGGCTACTTCTGCAGAAGCGGCGGCGGCGGCGACGACGGCGACGACGAATATCGCGAGAGGCTCTGAGATATGTGAGAAATACATCTATAAAATGTAATTCAGACTGCCTCGTCCCACCTTATGCTGTACCGCTTTGGCAAATGCTTTATCTGCGCCATTCGCCTTAATCGCATCTGACAGTAATTCTTAAAAAAACGCCTGTCGCTAATTGTTCGTCATCACAGGTACTGTTTGCTATACGGCCACGACGCGCAACTGATTTCCAAAATTAATCTTTCTCCTGTTAGGATGGAACTTACGACTCCTGGTTTATTAGAACACTGCTCTACCGCTGAGCTAAAGAGGCGCGGCCTAGCGGTACTCTTGGGTACTTCGTCCTTACGGTCGTCTGCATCATCAGACTTTAGCTGACAACACTTCATATTACCGGCTAATATTTGCAGCTATGGCGACAAATTACTGCTTGGCTACACATCTGACACGTAACCGATGTGCTGTCCAAACAACAACACTTGCATTTCAGAACATGTCTTTCACACATGTCTACAAAATCACCTTCACCTTCAAATACAGTTTCCTTGCGACTGACAGAGACGTAGGCAAAGTTTAAAGTTGCTATTTCCATTAAATCTCGTTAATCAGAAAAACGGTAATTTACACCTGCAGCGGAACAAAATTCCGTTCCGCCCAGCGTCTGGCTCGAACCCACGACCCTGGGATTAAGAGTCTGACGCTCTACCGACTGAGTTAGCCGGCTACCTCGGTGAATACCTGCCGGGTAGCACGTCACACAGTACTCGTTTGCGTTGGGTGGTCCCATACAGAAACTCTCCATGATGCCTAATGTTTTCCTAACGTCACACTCGTCACGTACTTCACTTTTATGTCATAATCATTTCTGAGAGGTACAGAAATTGCATGACAACATGCAGAGCTAGTGGCGTCAAAATTAACACACATACTTTATGTGACTCAAAAGCCGAACGAGTTACTTTCCGACGTTGTTTTAGATGTGCAAGTGATAGTCAAAACTCGCTGTGTCGGCACTCTGCCGACCATTTCGCTAGTTAACACCGGTCTTGTTGTGTGTGTTTCAAGCTCAAGAGCATCTCCAAGCAAAAAATGGTCAACAGCAATATTCAGACGGTTTCGTACTGCTCAATTGCTACATTAAAACGTTATGTTTCTTTTTCAGAACTGGAAAAACACAAGCGTGACAGCATTCGAACCTGTAATCTTCAGATCCGAAGTCCGACGCCTTATCCATTAGGCCACACGGTCACTGACGACCAACATTTACATGTATACGACTCATCTCGAAACGCTCACACCCCTGAGGATTTGTGTTTTCGTTCTACACAGCCGCTGCCCCTTGCTCTTTCCCACCCATTCGTTACATTCAACTTCTGACCTGACCGACCAAATATAGACTGAGAAACAAGACCACACACTTTGTGCATTCGGAATCGAAGGCAGGTCGTCCCTCGCCGCATTTGCTACAATTGCCATTTGCTACTTCTGCAGAAGCGGCGGCGGCGGCGACGACGTCGACGACGAATATCGCGAGAGGCTCTGAGATATGTGAGAAATACATCTATAAAATGTAATTCAGACTGCCTCGTCCCACCTTATGCTGTACCGCATTGGCAAATGCTTTATCTGCGCCATTCGCCTTAATCGCATCTGAAAGTAATTCTTAAAAAAACGCCTGTCGCTAATTGTTCGTCATCACAGGTACTGTTTGCTATACGGCCACGACGCGCAACTGATTTCCAAAGTTAATCTTTCTCCTGTTAGGATGGAACTTACGACTCCTGGTTTATTAGAACACTGCTCTACCGCTGAGCTAAAGAGGCGCGGCCTAGCGGTGCTCTTGGGTACTTCGTCCTTACGGTCGTCTGCATCATCCGACTTCAGCTGACAACACTTCATATTACCAGCTAATATTTGCAGCTATGACGACCCATTACTGCTTGGCTACACATCTGACACGTAACCGATGTGCTCTCCAAACAACAACACTTGCATTTCAGAACATGTCTTTCACACATGTCTACAAAATCACCTTCACCTTCAAATACAGCTTCCTTGCGACTGACAGAGACGTAGGCAAAGTTTAAAGTTGCTATTTCCATTAAATCTCGTTAATCAGAAAAACGGTAATTTACACTTGCAGCGGAACAAAATTCCGTTCCGCCCAGCGTCTGGCTCGAACCCACGACACTGGGATTAAGAGTCTGACGCTCTACCGACTGAGCTAGCCGGCTACCTCGGTGAATACCTGCCGGGTAGCACGTCACACAGTACTCGTTTGGGTTGGGTGGTCCCATACAGAATCTCTCCATGATGCCTTATGTTTTCCTAACGTCACACTCGTCACGTACTTCACTTTTATGTCATAATCATTTCTGAGAGGTAATGAAATTGCATGACAACATGCAGAGCTAGTGGCGTCAAAATTAACGCACATACTTTATGTGACTCAAAAGCCGAACGAGTTACTTTCCGACGTTGTTTTAGATGTGCAAGTGATAGTCAAAACTCGCTGTGTCGGCACTCTGCCGACCATTTCGCTAGTTAACACCGGTCTTGTTGTGTGTGTTTCAAGCTCAAGAGCATCTCCAAGCAAAAAATGGTCAACAGCAACATTCAGACGGTTTCGTACTGCTCAATTGCTACATTAAAACGTTATGTTTCTTTTTCAGAACTGGAAAAACACAGGCGTGACAGCATTCGAACCTGTAATCTTCAGATCCGAAGTCCGACGCCTTATCCATTAGGCCACACGGTCACTGACGACCAACATTTACATGTATACGACTCATCTCGAAACGCTCACACCCCTGAGGATTTGTGTTTTCGTTCTACACAGCCGCTGCCCCTTGCTCTTTCCCACCCATTCGTTACATTCAACTTCTGACCTGACCGACCAAATATAGACTGAGAAACAAGACCACACACTTTGTGCATTCGGAATCGAAGGCAGGTCGTCCCTCGCCGCATTTGCTACAATTGCCATTTGCTACTTCTGCAGAAGCGGCGGCGGCGGCGACGACGTCGACGACGAATATCGCGAGAGGCTCTGAGATATGTGAGAAATACATCTATAAAATGTAATTCAGACTGCCTCGTCCCACCTTATGCTGTACCGCTTTGGCAAATGCTTTATCTGCGCCATTCGCCTTAATCGCATCTGAAAGTAATTCTTAAAAAAACGCCTGTCGCTAATTGTTCGTCATCACAGGTACTGTTTGCTATACGGCCACGACGCGCAACTGATTTCCAAAATTAATCTTTCTCCTGTTAGGATGGAACTTACGACTCCTGGTTTATTAGAACACTGCTCTACCGCTGAGCTAAAGAGGCGCGGCCTAGCGGTACTCTTGGGTACTTCGACCTTACGGTCGTCTGCATCATCCGACTTCAGCTGACAACACTTCATATTACCAGCTAATATTTGCAGCTATGACGACCCATTACTGCTTGGCTACACATCTGACACGTAACCGATGTGCTCTCCAAACAACAACACTTGCATTTCAGAACATGTCTTTCACACATGTCTACAAAATCACCTTCACCTTCAAATACAGCTTCCTTGCGACTGACAGAGACGTAGGCAAAGTTTAAAGTTGCTATTTCCATTAAATCTCGTTAATCAGAAAAACGGTAATTTACACTTGCAGCGGAACAAAATTCCGTTCCGCCCAGCGTCTGGCTCGAACCCACGACACTGGGATTAAGAGTCTGACGCTCTACCGACTGAGCTAGCCGGCTACCTCGGTGAATACCTGCCGGGTAGCACGTCACACAGTACTCGTTTGGGTTGGGTGGTCCCATACAGAATCTCTCCATGATGCCTAATGTTTTCCTAACGTCACACTCGTCACGTACTTCACTTTTATGTCATAATCATTTCTGAGAGGTAATGAAATTGCATGACAACATGCAGAGCTAGTGGCGTCAAAATTAACGCACATACTTTATGTGACTCAAAAGCCGAACGAGTTACTTTCCGACGTTGTTTTAGATGTGCAAGTGATAGTCAAAACTCGCTGTGTCGGCACTCTGCCGACCATTTCGCTAGTTAACACCGGTCTTGTTGTGTGTGTTTCAAGCTCAAGAGCATCTCCAAGCAAAAAATGGTCAACAGCAATATTCAGACGGTTTCGTACTGCTCAATTGCTACATTAAAACGTTATGTTTCTTTTTCAGAACTGGAAAAACACAAGCGTGACAGCATTCGAACCTGTAATCTTCAGATCCGAAGTCCGACGCCTTATCCATTAGGCCACACGGTCACTGACGACCAACATTTACATGTATACGACTCATCTCGAAACGCTCACACCCCTGAGGATTTGTGTTTTCGTTCTACACAGCCGCTGCCCCTTGCTCTTTCCCACCCATTCGTTACATTCAACTTCTGACCTGACCGACCAAATATAGACTGAGAAACAAGACCACACACTTTGTGCATTCGGAATCGAAGGCAGGTCGTCCCTCGCCGCATTTGCTACAATTGCCATTTGCTACTTCTGCAGAAGCGGCGGCGGCGGCGACGACGTCGACGACGAATATCGCGAGAGGCTCTGAGATATGTGAGAAATACATCTATAAAATGTAATTCAGACTGCCTCGTCCCACCTTATGCTGTACCGCTTTGGCAAATGCTTTATCTGCGCCATTCGCCTTAATCGCATCTGAAAGTAATTCTTAAAAAAACGCCTGTCGCTAATTGTTCGTCATCACAGGTACTGTTTGCTATACGGCCACGACGCGCAACTGATTTCCAAAATTAATCTTTCTCCTGTTAGGATGGAACTTACGACTCCTGGTTTATTAGAACACTGCTCTACCGCTGAGCTAAAGAGGCGCGGCCTAGCGGTACTCTTGGGTACTTCGTCCTTACGGTCGTCTGCATCATCCGACTTCAGCTGACAACACTTCATATTACCAGCTAATATTTGCAGCTATGACGACCCATTACTGCTTGGCTACACATCTGACACGTAACCGATGTGCTCTCCAAACAACAACACTTGCATTTCAGAACATGTCTTTCACACATGTCTACAAAATCACCTTCACCTTCAAATACAGCTTCCTTGCGACTGACAGAGACGTAGGCAAAGTTTAAAGTTGCTATTTCCATTAAATCTCGTTAATCAGAAAAACGGTAATTTACACTTGCAGCGGAACAAAATTCCGTTCCGCCCAGCGTCTGGCTCGAACCCACGACACTGGGATTAAGAGTCTGACGCTCTACCGACTGAGCTAGCCGGCTACCTCGGTGAATACCTGCCGGGTAGCACGTCACACAGTACTCGTTTGGGTTGGGTGGTCCCATACAGAATCTCTCCATGATGCCTAATGTTTTCCTAACGTCACACTCGTCACGTACTTCACTTTTATGTCATAATCATTTCTGAGAGGTAATGAAATTGCATGACAACATGCAGAGCTAGTGGCGTCAAAATTAACGCACATACTTTATGTGACTCAAAAGCCGAACGAGTTACTTTCCGACGTTGTTTTAGATGTGCAAGTGATAGTCAAAACTCGCTGTGTCGGCACTCTGCCGACCATTTCGCTAGTTAACACCGGTCTTGTTGTGTGTGTTTCAAGCTCAAGAGCATCTCCAAGCAAAAAATGGTCAACAGCAACATTCAGACGGTTTCGTACTGCTCAATTGCTACATTAAAACGTTATGTTTCTTTTTCAGAACTGGAAAAACACAAGCGTGACAGCATTCGAACCTGTAATCTTCAGATCCGAAGTCCGACGCCTTATCCATTAGGCCACACGGTCACTGACGACCAACATTTACATGTATACGACTCATCTCGAAACGCTCACACCCCTGAGGATTTGTGTTTTCGTTCTACACAGCCGCTGCCCCTTGCTCTTTCCCACCCATTCGTTACATTCAACTTCTGACCTGACCGACCAAATATAGACTGAGAAACAAGACCACACACTTTGTGCATTCGGAATCGAAGGCAGGTCGTCCCTCGCCGCATTTGCTACAATTGCCATTTGCTACTTCTGCAGAAGCGGCGGCGGCGGCGGCGGCGGCGACGACGACGACGACGACGAATATCGCGAGAGGCTCTGAGATATGTGAGAAATACATCTATAAAATGTAATTCAGACTGCCTCGTCCCACCTTATGCTGTACCGCTTTGGCAAATGCTTTATCTGCGCCATTTGCCTTAATCGCATCTGAGAGTAATTCTTAAAAAAACGCCTGTCGCTAATTGTTCGTCATCACAGGTACTGTTTGCTATACGGCCACGACGCGCAACTAATTTCCAAAATTAATCTTTCTCCTGTGAGAATGGAACTTACGACCCCTGGTTTATTAGACCAGTGCTCTACCACTGAGCTAAAGAGGCGCGGCCTAGCGGTACTCTTGGGTACTTCGTCCTTACGGTCGTCTGCATCATCAGACTTTAGCTGACAACACTTCATATTACCGGCTAAAATTTGCAGCTATGGCGACAAATTACTGCTTGGCTACACATCTGACACGTAACCGATGTGCTCTCCAAACAACAACACTTGCATTTCAGAACATGTCTTTCACACATGTCTACAAAATCACCTTCACCTTCAAATACAGTTTCCTTGCGACTGACAGAGACGTAGGCAAAGTTTAAAGTTGCTATTTCCATTAAATCTCGTTAATCAGAAAAACGGTAATTTACACCTGCAGCGGAACAAAATTCCGTTCCGCCCAGCGTCTGGCTCGAACCCAAGACCCTGGGATTAAGAGTCTGACGCTGTACCGACTGAGCTAGCCGGCTACCCCGGTGAATACCTGCCGGGTAGCACGTCACACAGTACTCGTTTGCGTTGGGTGGTCCCATACAGAAACTCTCCATGATGCCTAATGTTTTCCTAACGTCACACTCGTCACGTACTTCACTTTTATGTCATAATCATTTCTGAGAGGTTATGAAATTGCATGACAACATGCAGAGCTAGTGGCTTCAAAATTAACACACATACTTTATGTGACTCAAAAGCCGAACGAGTTACTTTCCGACGTTGTTTTAGATGTGCAAGTGATAGTCAAAACTCGCTGTGTCGGCACTCTGCCGACCATTTCGCTAGTTAACACCGGTCTTGTTGTGTGTGTTTCAAGCTCAAGAGCATCTCCAAGCAAAAAATGGTCAACAGCAACATTCAGACGGTTTCGTACTGCTCAATTGCTACATTAAAACGTTATGTTTCTTTTTCAGAACTGGAAAAACACAAGCGTGACAGCATTCGAACCTGTAATCTTCAGATCCGAAGTCCGACGCCTTATCCATTAGGCCACACGGTCACTGACGACCAACATTTACATGTATACGACTCATCTCGAAACGCTCACACCCCTGAGGATTTGTGTTTTCGTTCTACACAGCCGCTGCCCCTTGCTCTTTCCCACCCATTCGTTACATTCAACCTCTGACGAGAACGACCAAATATAGACTGAGAAACAAGACCACATACTTTGTCCATTCGGAATCGAAGGCAGGGCGTCCCTCGCCGCATTTGCTACGATTGCCATTTGCTACTTCTGCAGAAGCGGCGGCGGCGGCGACGACGGCGACGACGAATATCGCGAGAGGCTCTGAGATATGTGAGAAATACATCTATAAAATGTAATTCAGACTGCCTCGTCCCACCTTATGCTGTACCGCTTTGGCAAATGCTTTATCTGCGCCATTCGCCTTAATCGCATCTGAAAGTAATTCTTAAAAAAACGCCTGTCGCTAATTGTTCGTCATCACAGGTACTGTTTGCTATACGGCCACGACGCGCAACTGATTTCCAAAATTAATCTTTCTCCTGTTAGGATGGAACTTACGACTCCTGGTTTATTAGAACACTGCTCTACCGCTGAGCTAAAGAGGCGCGGCCTAGCGGTACTCTTGGGTACTTCGTCCTTATGGTCGTCTGCATCATCCGACTTCAGCTGACAACACTTCATATTACCAGCTAATATTTGCAGCTATGACGACCCATTACTGCTTGGCTACACATCTGACACGTAACCGATGTGCTCTCCAAACAACAACACTTGCATTTCAGAACATGTCTTTCACACATGTCTACAAAAACACCTTCACCTTCAAATACAGCTTCCTTGCGACTGACAGAGACGTAGGCAAAGTTTAAAGTTGCTATTTCCATTAAATCTCGTTAATCAGAAAAACGGTAATTTACACTTGCAACGGAACAAAATTCCGTTCCGCCCAGCGTCTGGCTCGAACCCACGACACTGGGATTAAGAGTCTGACGCTCTACCGACTGAGCTAGCCGGCTACCTCGGTGAATACCTGCCGGGTAGCACGTCACACAGTACTCGTTTGGGTTGGGTGGTCCCATACAGAATCTCTCCATGATGCCTAATGTTTTCCTAACGTCACACTCGTCACGTACTTCACTTTTATGTCATAATCATTTGTGAGAGGTAATGAAATTGCATGACAACATGCAGAGCTAGTGGCGTCAAAATTAACGCACATACTTTATGTGACTCAAAAGCCGAACGAGTTACTTTCCGACGTTGTTTTAGATGTGCAAGTGATAGTCAAAACTCGCTGTGTCGGCACTCTGCCGACCATTTCGCTAGTTAACACCGGTCTTGTTGTGTGTGTTTCAAGCTCAAGAGCATCTCCAAGCAAAAAATGGTCAACAGCAACATTCAGACGGTTTCGTACTGCTCAATTGCTACATTAAAACGTTATGTTTCTTTTTCAGAACTGGAAAAACACAAGCGTGACAGCATTCGAACCTGTAATCTTCAGATCCGAAGTCCGACGCCTTATCCATTAGGCCACACGGTCACTGACGACCAACGTTTACATGTATACGACTCATCTCGAAACGCTCACACCCCTGAGGATTTGTGTTTTCGTTCTACACAGCCGCTGCCCCTTGCTCTTTCCCACCCATTCGTTACATTCAACCTCTGACGAGAACGACCAAATATAGACTGAGAAACAAGACCACACACTTTGTGCATTCGGAATCGAAGGCAGGTCGTCCCTCGCCGCATTTGCTACGATTGCCATTTGCTACTTCTGCAGAAGCGGCGGCGGCGGCGACGACGGCGACGACGACGACGACGAATATCGCGAGAGGCTCTGAGATATGTGAGAAATACATCTATAAAATGTAATTCAGACTGCCTCGTCCCACCTTATGCTGTACCGCTTTGGCAAATGCTTTATCTGCGCCATTCGCCTTGATCGCATCTGAGAGTAATTCTTAAAAAAACGCCTGTCGCTAATTGTTCGTCATCACAGGTACTGTTTGCTATACGGCCACGACGCGCAACTAATTTCCAAAATTAATCTTTCTCCTGTGAGAATGGAACTTACGACCCCTGGTTTATTAGACCAGTGCTCTACCACTGAGCTAAAGAGGCGCGGCCTAGCGGTACTCTTGGGTACTTCGTCCTTACGGTCGTCTGCATCATCAGACTTTAGCTGACAACACTTCATATTCCGGCTAATATTTGCAAGCTATGGCGACAAATTACTGCTTGGCTACACATCTGACACGTAACCGATGTGCTGTCCAAACAACAACACTTGCATTTCAGAACATGTCTTTCACACATGTCTACAAAATCACCTTCACCTTCAAATACAGTTTCCTTGCGACTGACAGAGACGTAGGCAAAGTTTAAAGTTGCTATTTCCATTAAATCTCGTTAATCAGAAAAACGGTAATTTACACCTGCAGCGGAACAAAATTCCGTTCCGCCCAGCGTCTGGCTCGAACTCACGACCCTGGGATTAAGAGTCTGACGCTCTACCGACTGAGCTAGCCGGCTACCTCGGTGAATACATGCTGGGTAGCACGTCACACAGTACTCGTTTGCGTTGGGTGGTCCCATACAGAAACTCTCCATGATGCCTAATGTTTTCCTATCGTCACACTCGTCACGTACTTCACTTTTATGTCATAATCATTTCTGAGAGGTACAGAAATTGCATGACAACATGCAGAGCTAGTGGCGTCAAAATTAACACACATACTTTATGTGACTCAAAAGCCGAACGAGTTACTTTCCGACGTTGTTTTAGATGTGCAAGTGATAGTCAAAACTCGCTGTGTCGGCACTCTGCCGACCATTTCGATAGTTAACACCGGTCTTGTTGTGTGTGTTTCAAGCTCAAGAGCATCTCCAAGCAAAAAATGGTCAACAGCAACATTCAGACGGTTTCGTACTGCTCAATTGCTACATTAAAACGTTATGTTTCTTTTTCAGAACTGGAAAAACACAAGCGTGACAGCATTCGAACCTGTAATCTTCAGATCCGAAGCCCGACGCCTTATCCATTAGGCCACACGGTCACTGACGACCAACATTTACATGTATACGACTCATCTCGAAACGCTCACACCCCTGAGGATTTGTGTTTTCGTTCTACACAGCCGCTGCCCCTTGCTCTTTCCCACCCATTCGTTACATTCAACCTCTGACGAGACCGACCAAATATAGACTGAGAAACAAGACCACACACTTTGTGCATTCGGAATCGAAGGCAGGGCGTCCCTCGCCGCATTTGCTACGATTGCCATTTGCTACTTCTGCAGAAGCGGCGGCGGCGGCGACGACGGCGACGACGACGACGACGACGACGACGAATATCGCGAGAGGCTCTGAGATATGTGAGAAATACATCTATAAAATGTAATTCAGACTGCCTCGTCCCACCTTATGCTGTACCGCTTTGGCAAATGCTTTATCTGCGCCATTCGCCTTAATCGCATCTGAAAGTAATTCTTAAAAAAACGCCTGTCGCTAATTGTTCGTCATCACAGGTACTGTTTGCTATACGGCCACGACGCGCAACTGATTTCCAAAATTAATCTTTCTCCTGTTAGTATGGAACTTACGACTCCTGGTTTATTAGAACACTGCTCTACCGCTGAGCTAAAGAGGCGCGGCCTAGCGGTACTCTTGGGTACTTCGTCTTTACGGTCGTCTGCATCATCCGACTTCAGCTGACAACACTTCATATTACCAGCTAATATTTGCAGCTATGACGACCCATTACTGCTTGGCTACACATCTGACACGTAACCGATGTGCTCTCCAAACCACAACACTTGCATTTCAGAACATGTCTTTCACACATGTCTACAAAATCACCTTCACCTTCAAATACAGCTTCCTTGCGACTGACAGAGACGTAGGCAAAGTTTAAAGTTGCTATTTCCATTAAATCTCGTTAATCAGAAAAACGGTAATTTACACTTGCAGCGGAACAAAATTCCGTTCCGCCCAGCGTCTGGCTCGAACCCACGACACTGGGATTAAGAGTCTGACGCTCTACCGACTGAGCTAGCCGGCTACCTCGGTGAATACCTGCCGGGTAGCACGTCACACAGTACTCGTTTGGGTTGGGTGGTCCCATACAGAATCTCTCCATGATGCCTAATGTTTTCCTAACGTCACACTCGTCACGTACTTCACTTTTATGTCATAATCATTTGTGAGAGGTAAAGAAATTGCATGACAACATGCAGAGCTAGTGGCGTCAAAATTAACGCACATACTTTATGTGACTCAAAAGCCGAACGAGTTACTTTCCGACGTTGATTTAGATGTGCAAGTGATAGTCAAAACTCGCTGTGTCGGCACTCTGCCGACCATTTCGCTAGTTAACACCGGTCTTGTTGTGTGTGTTTCAAGCTCAGGAGCATCTCCAAGCAAAAAATGGTCAACAGCAACATTCAGACGGTTTCGTACTGCTCAATTGCTACATTAAAACGTTATGTTTCTTTTTCAGAACTGGAAAAACACAAGCGTGACAGCATTCGAACCTGTAATCTTCAGATCCGAAGTCCGACGCCTTATCCATTAGGCCACACGGTCACTGACGACCAACATTTACATGTATACGACTCATCTCGAAACGCTCACACCCCTGAGGATTTGTGTTTTCGTTCTACACAGCCGCTGCCCCTTGCTCTTTCCCACCCATTCGTTACATTCAACCTCTGACGAGAACGACCAAATATAGACTGAGAAACAAGACCACACACTTTGTGCATTCGGAATCGAAGGCAGGTCGTCCCTCGCCGCATTTGCTACGATTGCCATTTGCTACTTCTGCAGAAGCGGCGGCGGCGGCGACGACGGCGACGACGACGACGACGACGAATATCGCGAGAGGCTCTGAGATATGTGAGAAATACATCTATAAAATGTAATTCAGACTGCCTCGTCCCACCTTATGCTGTACCGCTTTGGCAAATGCTTTATCTGCGCCATTTGCCTTAATCGCATCTGAGAGTAATTCTTAAAAAAACGCCTGTCGCTAATTGTTCGTCATCACAGGTACTGTTTGCTATACGGCCACGACGCGCAACTAATTTCCAAAATTAATCTTTCTCCTGTGAGAATGGAACTTACGACCCCTGGTTTATTAGACCAGTGCTCTACCACTGAGCTAAAGAGGCGCGGCCTAGCGGTACTCTTGGGTACTTCGTCCTTACGGCCGTCTGCATCATCAGACTTTAGCTGACAACACTTCATATTACCGGCTAATATTTGCAGCTATGGCGACAAATTACTGCTTGGCTACACATCTGACACGTAACCGATGTGCTGTCCAAACAACAACACTTGCATTTCAGAACATGTCTTTCACACATGTCTACAAAATCACCTTCACCTTCAAATACAGTTTCCTTGCGACTGACAGAGACGTAGGCAAAGTTTAAAGTTGCTATTTCCATTAAATCTCGTTAATCAGAAAAACGGTAATTTACACCTGCAGCGGAACAAAATTCCGTTCCACCCAGCGTCTGGCTCGAACTCACGACCCTGGGATTAAGAGTCTGACGCTCTACCGACTGAGCTAGCCGGCTACCTCGGTGAGTACCTGCCGGGTAGCACGTCACACAGTACTCGTTTGCGTTGGGTGGTCCCATACAGAATCTCTCCATGATGCCTAATGTTTTCCTAACGTCACACTCGTCACGTACTTCACTTTTATGTCATAATCATTTCTGAGAGGTAAAGAAATTGCATGACAACATGCAGAGCTAGTGGCGTCAAAATTAACGCACATACTTTATGTGACTCAAAAGCCGAACGAGTTACTTTCCGACGTTGTTTTAGATGTGCAAGTGATAGTCAAAACTCGCTGTGTCGGCACTCTGCCGACCATTTCGCTAGTTAACACCGGTCTTGTTGTGTGTGTTTCAAGCTCAAGAGCATCTCCAAGCAAAAAATGGTCAACAGCAACATTCAGACGGTTTCGTACTGCTCAATTGCTACATTAAAACGTTATGTTTCTTTTTCAGAACTGGAAAAACACAAGCGTGACAGCATTCGAACCTGTAATCTTCAGATCCGAAGTCCGACGCCTTATCCATTAGGCCTCACGGTCACTGACGACCAACATTTACATGTATACGACTCATCTCGAAACGCTCACACCCCTGAGGATTTGTGTTTTCGTTCTACACAGCCGCTGCCCCTTGCTCTTTCCCACCCATTCGTTACATTCAACCTCTGACGTGACCGACCAAATATAGACTGAGAAACAAGACCACATACTTTGTGCATTCGGAATCGAAGGCAGGGCGTCCCTCGCCGCATTTGCTACGATTGCCATTTGCTACTTCTGCAGAAGCGGCGACGACGACGACGACGACGACGACGACGACGACGACGAATATCGCGAGAGGCTCTGAGATATGTGAGAAATACATCTATAAAATGTAATTCAGACTGCCTCGTCCCACCTTATGCTGTACCGCTTTGGCAAATGCTTTATCTGCGCCATTCGCCTTAATCGCATCTGAGAGTGATTCTTAAAAAAACGCCTGTCGCTAATTGTTCGTCATCACAGGTACTGTTTGCTATACGGCCACGACGCGCAACTGATTTCCAAAATTCATCTTTCTCCTGTGAGGATGGAACTTACGACCCCTGGTTTATTAGACCAGTGCTCTACCACTGAGCTAAAGAGGCGCGGCCTAGCGGTACTCTTGGGTACTTCGTCCTTACGGTCGTCTGCATCATCAGACTTTAGCTGACAACACTTCATATTACCGGCTAATATTTGCAGCTATGGCGACAAATTACTGCTTGACTACACATCTGACACGTAACCGATGTGCTCTCCAAACAACAACACTTGCATTTCAGAACATGTCTTTCACACATGTCTACAAAATCACCTTCACCTTTAAATACAGCTTCCTTGCGACTGACAGAGACGTAGGCAAAGTTTAAAGTTGCTATTTCCATTAAATCTCGTTAATCAGAAAAACGGTAATTTACACTTGCAGCGGAACAAAATTCCGTTCCGCCCAGCGTCTGGCTCGAACCCACGACCCTGGGAGTAAGAGTCTGACGCACTACCGACTGAGCTAGCCGGCTACCTCGGTGAATACCTGCCGGGTAGCACGTCACACAGTACTCGTTTGGGTTGGGTGGTCCCATACAGAATCTCTCCATGATGCCTAATGTTTTCCTAACGTCACACTCGTCACGTACTTCACTTTTATGTCATAATCATTTCTGAGAGGTAAAGAAATTGCATGACAACATGCAGAGCTAGTGGCGTCAAAATTAACGCACATACTTTATGTGACTCAAAAGCCGAACGAGTTACTTTCCGACGTTGTTTTAGATGTGCAAGTGATAGTCAAAACTCGCTGTGTCGGCACTCTGCCGACCATTTCGCTAGTTAACACCGGTCTTGTTGTGTGTGTTTCAAGCTCAAGAGCATCTCCAAGCAAAAAATGGTCAACAGCAACATTCAGACGGTTTCGTACTGCTCAATTGCTACATTAAAACGTTATGTTTCTTTTTCAGAACTGGAAAAACACAAGCGTGACAGCATTCGAACCTGTAATCTTCAGATCCGAAGTCCGACGCCTTATCCATTAGGCCACACGGTCACTGACGACCAACATTTACATGTATACGACTCATCTCGAAACGCTCACACCCCTGAGGATTTGTGTTTTCGTTCTACACAGCCGCTGCCCCTTGCTCTTTCCCACCCATTCGTTACATTCAACCTCTGACGTGACCGACCAAATATAGACTGAGAAACAAGACCACACACTTTGTGCATTCGGAATCGAAGGCAGGGCGTCCCTCGCCGCATTTGCTACGATTGCCATTTGCTACTTCTGCAGAATCAGCGGCGGCGGCGGCGACGACGACGACGACGACGACGACGACGACGAATATCGCGAGAGGCTCTGAGATATGTGAGAAATACATCTATAAAATGTAATTCAGACTGCCTCGTCCCACCTTATGCTGTACCGCTTTGGCAAATGCTTTATCTGCGCCATTCGCCTTAATCGCATCTGAGAGTGATTCTTAAAAAAACGCCTGTCGCTAATTGTTCGTCATCACAGGTACTTTTGCTATACGGCCACGATGCGCAACTGATTTCCAAAATTCATCTTTCTCCTGTGAGGATGGAACTTACGACCCCTGGTTTATTAGACCAGTGCTCTACCACTGAGCTAAAGAGGCCCGGCCTAGCGGTGCTCTTGGGTACTTCGTTCTTACGGTTGTCTGCATCATCAGACTTTAGCTGACAACACTTCATATTACCGGCTAATATTTGCAGCTATGGCGACAAATTACTGCTTGACTACACATCTGACACGTAACCGATGTGCTCTCCAAACAACAACACTTGCATTTCAGAACATGTCTTTCACACATGTCTACAAAATCACCTTCACCTTCAAATACAGCTTCCTTGCGACTGACAGAGACGTAGGCAAAGTTTAAAGTTGCTATTTCCATTAAATCTCGTTAATCAGAAAAACGGTAATTTACACTTGCAGCGGAACAAAATTCCGTTCCGCCCAGCGTCTGGCTCGAACCCACGACCCTGAGATTAAGAGTCTGACGCTCTACCGACTGAGCTAGCCGGCTACCTCGGTGAATACCTGCCGAGTAGCACGTCACACAGTACTCGTTTGGGTTGGGTGGTCCCATACAGAATCTCCCCATGATGCCTAATGTTTTCCTAACGTCACACTCGTCACGTACTTCACTTTTATGTCATAATCATTTCTGAGAGGTAAAGAAATTGCATGACAACATGCAGAGCTAGTGGCGTCAAAATTAACGCACATACTTTATGTGACTCTAAAGCCGAACGAGTTACTTTCCGACGTTGTTTTAGATGTGCAAGTGATAGTCAAAACTCGCTGTGTCGGCACTCTGCCGACCATTTCGCTAGTTAACACCGGTCTTGTTGTGTGTGTTTCAAGCTCAAGAGCATCTCCAAGCAAAAAATGGTCAACAGCAACATTCAGACGGTTTCGTACTGCTCAATTGCTACATTAAAACGTTATGTTTCTTTTCAGAACTGGAAAAACACAAGCGTGACAGCATTCGAACCTGTAATCTTCAAGATCCGAAGTCCGACGCCTTATCCATTAGGCCACACGGTCACTGACGACCAACATTTACATGTATACGACTCATCTCGAAACGCTCACACCCCTGAGGATTTGTGTTTTCGTTCTACACAGCCGCTGCCCCTTGCTCTTTCCCACCCATTCGTTACATTCAACCTCTGACGTGACCGACCAAATATAGACTGAGAAACAAGACCACACACTTTGTGCATTCGGAATCGAAGGCAGGGCGTCCCTCGCCGCATTTGCTACGATTGCCATTTGCTACTTCTGCAGAAGCGGCGGCGGCGGCGGCGACGACGAGACGACGACGACGACGACGAATATCGCGAGAGGCTCTGAGATATGTGAGAAATACATCTATAAAATGTAATTCAGACTGCCTCGTCCCACCTTATGCTGTACCGCTTTGGCAAATGCTTTATCTGCGCCATTCGCCTTAATCGCATCTGAGAGTGATTCTTAAAAAAACGCCTGTCGCTAATTGTTCGTCATCACAGGTACTGTTTGCTATACGGCCACGACGCGCAACTGATTTCCAAAATTCATCTTTCTCCTGTGAGGATGGAACTTACGACCCCTGGTTTATTAGACCAGTGCTCTACCACTGAGCTAAAGAGGCGCGTCCTAGCGGTGCTCTTGGGTACTTCGTCCTTACGGTCGTCTGCATCATCAAACTTTAGCTGACAACACTTCATATTACCGGCTAATATTTGCAGCTATGGCGACAAATTACTGCTTGACTACACATCTGACACGTAACCGATGTGCTCTCCAAACAACAACACTTGCATTTCAGAACATGTCTTTCACACATGTCTACAAAATCACCTTCACCTTCAAATACAGCTTCCTTGCGACTGACAGAGACGTAGGCAAAGTTTAAAGTTGCTATTTCCATTAAATCTCGTTAATCAGAAAAACGGTAATTTACACTTGCAGCGGAACAAAATTCCGTTCCGCCCAGCGTCTGGCTCGAACCCACGACCCTGAGATTAAGAGTCTGACGCTCTACCGACTGAGCTAGCCGGCTACCTCGGTGAATACCTGCCGGGTAGCACGTCACACAGTACTCGTTTGGGTTGGGTGGTCCCATACAGAATCTCCCCATGATGCCTAATGTTTTCCTAACGTCACACTCGTCACGTACTTCACTTTTATGTCATAATCATTTCTGAGAGGTTATGAAATTGCATGACAACATGCAGAGCTAGTGGCGTCAAAATTAACGCACATACTTTATGTGACTCATAAGCCGAACGAGTTACTTTCCGACGTTGTTTTAGATGTGCAAGTGATAGTCAAAACTCGCTGTGTCGGCACTCTGCCGACCATTTCGCTAGTTAACACCGGTCTTGTTGTGTGTGTTTCAAGCTCAAGAGCATCTCCAAGCAAAAAAATGGTCAACAGCAACATTCAGACGGTTTCGTACTGCTCAATTGCTACATTAAAACGTTATGTTTCTTTTTCAGAACTGGAAAAACACAAGCGTGACAGCATTCGAACCTGTAATCTTCAGATCCGAAGTCCGACGCCTTATCCATTAGGCCTCACGGTCACTGACGACCAACATTTACATGTATACGACTCATCTCGAAACGCTCACACACCCCTGAGGATTTGTGTTTTCGTTCTACACAGCCGCTGCCCTTGCTCTTTCCCACCCATTCGTTACATTCAACCTCTGACGAGACCGACCAAATATAGACTGAGAAACAAGACCACACACTTTGTGCATTCGGAATCGAAGGCAGTGCGTCCCTCGCCGCATTTGCTACGATTGCCATTTGCTACTTCTGCAGAAGCGGCGGCGGCGGCGACGACGACGACGACGACGACGACGACGAATATCGCGAGAGGCTCTGAGATATGTGAGAAATACATCTATAAAATGTAATTCAGACTGCCTCGTCCCACCTTATGCTGTACCGCTTTGGCAAATGCTTTATCTGCGCCATTCGCCTTAATCGCATCTGAGAGTGATTCTTAAAAAAACGCCTGTCGCTAATTGTTCGTCATCACAGGTACTGTTTGCTATACGGCCACGACGCGCAACTGATTTCCAAAATTCATCTTTCTCCTGTGAGGATGGAACTTACGACCCCTGGTTTATTAGACCAGTGCTCTACCACTGAGCTAAAGACGCGCGGCCTAGCGGTACTCTTGGGTACTTCGTCCTTACGGTCGTCTGCATCATCAGACTTTAGCTGACAACACTTCATATTACCGGCTAATATTTGCAGCTATGGCGACAAATTACTGCTTGACTACACATCTGACACGTAACCGATGTGCTCTCCAAACAACAACACTTGCATTTCAGAACATGTCTTTCACACATGTCTACAAAATCACCTTCACCTTCAAATACAGCTTCCTTGCGACTGACAGAGACGTAGGCAAAGTTTAAAGTTGCTATTTCCATTAAATCTCGTTAATCAGAAAAACGGTAATTTACACTTGCAGCGGAACAAAATTCCGTTCCGCCCAGCGTCTGGCTCGAACCCACGACCCTGGGATTAAGAGTCTGACGCTCTACCGACTGAGCTAGCCGGCTACCTCGGTGAATACCTGCCGGGTAGCACGTCACACAGTACTCGTTTGGGTTGGGTGGTCCCATACAGAATCTCTCCATGATGCCTAATGTTTTCCTAACGTCACACTCGTCACGTACTTCACTTTTATGTCATAATCATTTCTGAGAGGTAAAGAAATTGCATGACAACATGCAGAGCTAGTGGCGTCAAAATTAACGCACATACTTTATGTGACTCAAAAGCCGAACGAGTTACTTTCCGACGTTGTTTTAGATGTGCAAGTGATAGTCAAAACTCGCTGTGTCGGCACTCTGCCGACCATTTCGCTAGTTAACACCGGTCTTGTTGTGTGTGTTTCAAGCTCAAGAGCATCTCCAAGCAAAAAATGGTCAACAGCAACATTCAGACGGTTTCGTACTGCTCAATTGCTACATTAAAACGTTATGTTTCTTTTTCAGAACTGGAAAAACACAAGCGTGACAGCATTCGAACCTGTAATCTTCAGATCCGAAGTCCGACGCCTTATCCATTAGGCCACACAGTCACTGACGACCAACATTTACATATATACGACTCATCTCGAAACGCTCACACCCCTGAGGATTTGTGTTTTCGTTCTACACAGCCGCTGCCCCTTGCTCTTTCCCACCCATTCGTTACATTCAACCTCTGACGTGACCGACCAAATATAGACTGAGAAACAAGACCACACACTTTGTGCATTCGGAATCGAAGGCAGGGCGTCCCTCGCCGCATTTGCTACGATTGCCATTTGCTACTTCTGCAGAAGCGGCGGCGGCGACGACGACGACGACGACGAATATCGCGAGAGGCTCTGAGATATGTGAGAAATACATCTATAAAATGTAATTCAGACTGCCTCGTCCCACCTTATGCTGTACCGCTTTGGCAAATGCTTTATCTGCGCCATTCGCCTTAATCGCATCTGAGAGTGATTCTTAAAAAAACGCCTGTCGCTAATTGTTCGTCATCACAGGTACTGTTTGCTATACGGCCACGACGCGCAACTGATTTCCAAAATTCATCTTTCTCCTGTGAGGATGGAACTTACGACCCCTGGTTTATTAGACCAGTGCTCTACCACTGAGCTAAAGAGGCGCGGCCTAGCGGTGCTCTTGGGTACTTCGTCCTTACGGTCGTCTGCATCATCAGACTTTAGCTGACAACACTTCATATTACCGGCTAATATTTGCAGCTATGGCGACAAATTACTGCTTGACTACACATCTGACACGTAACCGATGTGCTCTCCAAACAACAACACTTGCATTTCAGAACATGTCTTTCACACATGTCTACAAAATCACCTTCACCTTCAAATACAGCTTCCTTGCGACTGACAGAGACGTAGGCAAAGTTTAAAGTTGCTATTTCCATTAAATCTCGTTAATCAGAAAAACGGTAATTTACACTTGCAGCGGAACAAAATTCCGTTCCGCCCAGCGTCTGGCTCGAACCCACGACCCTGGGATTAAGAGTCTGACGCTCTACCGACTGAGCTAGCCGGCTACCTCGGTGAATACCTGCCGGGTAGCACGTCACACAGTACTCGTTTGGGTTGGGTGGTCCCATACAGAATCTCTCCATGATGCCTAATGTTTTCCTAACGTCACACTCGTCACGTACTTCACTTTTATGTCATAATCATTTCTGAGAGGTAAAGAAATTGCATGACAACATGCAGAGCTAGTGGCGTCAAAATTAACGCACATACTTTATGTGACTCAAAAGCCGAACGAGTTACTTTCCGACGTTGTTTTAGATGTGCAAGTGATAGTCAAAACTCGCTGTGTCGGCACTCTGCCGACCATTTCGCTAGTTAACACCGGTCTTGTTGTGTGTGTTTCAAGCTCAAGAGCATCTCCAAGCAAAAAATGGTCAACAGCAACATTCAGACGGTTTCGTACTGCTCAATTGCTACATTAAAACGTTATGTTTCTTTTTCAGAACTGGGAAAACACAAGCGTGACAGCATTCGAACCTGTAATCTTCAGATCCGAAGCCCGACGCCTTATCCATTAGGCCTCACGGTCACTGACGACCAACATTTACATGTATACGACTCATCTCGAAACGCTGACACCCCTGAGGATTTGTGTTTTCGTTCTACACAGCCGCTGCCCCTTGCTCTTTCCCACCCATTCGTTACATTCAACCTCTGACGTGACCGACCAAATATAGACTGAGAAACAAGACCACACACTTTGTGCATTCGGAATCGAAGGCAGTGCGTCCCTCGCCGCCCTTGCTACGATTGCCATTTGCTACTTCTGCAGAAGCGGCGGCGGCGGCGACGACGACGACGACGACGACGACGACGACGAATATCGCGAGAGGCTCTGAGATATGTGAGAAATACATCTATAAAATGTAATTCAGACTGCCTCGTCCCACCTTATGCTGTACCGCTTTGGCAAATGCTTTATCTGCGCCATTCGCCTTAATCGCATCTGAGAGTGATTCTTAAAAAAACGCCTGTCGCTAATTGTTCGTCATCACAGGTACTGTTTGCTATACGGCCACGACGCGCAACTGATTTCCAAAATTCATCTTTCTCCTGTGAGGATGGAACTTACGACCCCTGGTTTATTAGACCAGTGCTCTACCACTGAGCTAAAGACGCGCGGCCTAGCGGTACTCTTGGGTACTTCGTCCTTACGGTCGTCTGCATCATCAGACTTTAGCTGACAACACTTCATATTACCGGCTAATATTTGCAGCTATGGCGACAAATTACTGCTTGACTACACATCTGACACGTAACCGATGTGCTCTCCAAACAACAACACTTGCATTTCAGAACATGTCTTTCACACATGTCTACAAAATCACCTTCACCTTCAAATACAGCTTCCTTGCGACTGACAGAGACGTAGGCAAAGTTTAAAGTTGCTATTTCCATTAAATCTCGTTAATCAGAAAAACGGTAATTTACACTTGCAGCGGAACAAAATTCCGTTCCGCCCAGCGTCTGGCTCGAACCCACGACCCTGGGATTAAGAGTCTGACGCTCTACCGACTGAGCTAGCCGGCTACCTCGGTGAATACCTGCCGGGTAGCACGTCACACAGTACTCGTTTGGGTTGGGTGGTCCCATACAGAATCTCTCCATGATGCCTAATGTCTTCCTAACGTCACACTCGTCACGTACTTCACTTTTATGTCATAATCATTTCTGAGAGGTAAAGAAATTGCATGACAACATGCAGAGCTAGTGGCGTCAAAATTAACGCACATACTTTATGTGACTCAAAAGCCGAACGAGTTACTTTCCGACGTTGTTTTAGATGTGCAAGTGATAGTCAAAACTCGCTGTGTCGGCACTCTGCCGACCATTTCGCTAGTTAACACCGGTCTTGTTGTGTGTGTTTCAAGCTCAAGAGCATCTCCAAGCAAAAAATGGTCAACAGCAACATTCAGACGGTTTCGTACTGCTCAATTGCTACATTAAAACGTTATGTTTCTTTTTCAGAACTGGAAAAACACAAGCGTGACAGCATTCGAACCTGTAATCTTCAGATCCGAAGCCCGACGCCTTATCCATTAGGCCTCACGGTCACTGACGACCAACATTTACATGTATACGACTCATCTCGAAACGCTCACACCCCTGAGGATTTGTGTTTTCGTTCTACACAGCCGCTGCCCCTTGCTCTTTCCCACCCATTCGTTACATTCAACCTCTGACGTGACCGACCAAATATAGACTGAGAAACAAGACCACACACTTTGTGCATTCGGAATCGAAGGCAGTGCGTCCCTCGCCGCCCTTGCTACGATTGCCATTTGCTACTTCTGCAGAAGCGGCGGCGGCGGCGACGACGACGACGACGACGACGACGAATATCGCGAGAGGCTCTGAGATATGTGAGAAATACATCTATAAAATGTAATTCAGACTGCCTCGTCCCACCTTATGCTGTACCGCTTTGGCAAATGCTTTATCTGCGCCATTCGCCTTAATCGCATCTGAGAGTGATTCTTAAAAAAACGCCTGTCGCTAATTGTTCGTCATCACAGGTACTGTTTGCTATACGGCCACGACGCGCAACTGATTTCCAAAATTCATCTTTCTCCTGTGAGGATGGAACTTACGACCCCTGGTTTATTAGACCAGTGCTCTACCACTGAGCTAAAGACGCGCGGCCTAGCGGTACTCTTGGGTACTTCGTCCTTACGGTCGTCTGCATCATCAGACTTTAGCTGACAACACTTCATATTACCGGCTAATATTTGCAGCTATGGCGACAAATTACTGCTTGACTACACATCTGACACGTAACCGATGTGCTCTCCAAACAACAACACTTGCATTTCAGAACATGTCTTTCACACATGTCTACAAAATCACCTTCACCTTCAAATACAGCTTCCTTGCGACTGACAGAGACGTAGGCAAAGTTTAAAGTTGCTATTTCCATTAAATCTCGTTAATCAGAAAAACGGTAATTTACACTTGCAGCGGAACAAAATTCCGTTCCGCCCAGCGTCTGGCTCGAACCCACGACCCTGGGATTAAGAGTCTGACGCTCTACCGACTGAGCTAGCCGGCTACCTCGGTGAATACCTGCCGGGTAGCACGTCACACAGTACTCGTTTGGGTTGGGTGGTCCCATACAGAATCTCCCCATGATGCCTAATGTTTTCCTAACGTCACACTCGTCACGTACTTCACTTTTATGTCATAATCATTTCTGAGAGGTAAAGAAATTGCATGAAAACATGCAGAGCTAGTGGCGTCAAAATTAACGCACATACTTTATGTGACTCAAAAGCCGAACGAGTTACTTTCCGACGTTGTTTTAGATGTGCAAGTGATAGTCAAAACTCGCTGTGTCGGCACTCTGCCGACCATTTCGCTAGTTAACACCGGTCTTGTTGTGTGTGTTTCAAGCTCAAGAGCATCTCCAAGCAAAAAATGGTCAACAGCAACATTCAGACGTTTCGTACTGCTCAATTGCTACATTAAAACGTTATGTTTCTTTTTCAGAACTGGAAAAACACAAGCGTGACAGCATTCGAACCTGTAATCTTCAGATCCGAAGTCCGACGCCTTATCCATTAGGCCACACGGTCACTGACGACCAACATTTACATATATACGACTCATCTCGAAACGCTCACACCCCTGAGGATTTGTGTTTTCGTTCTACACAGCCGCTGCCCCTTGCTCTTTCCCACCCATTCGTTACATTCAACCTCTGACGTGACCGACCAAATATAGACTGAGAAACAAGACCACACACTTTGTGCATTCGGAATCGAAGGCAGGGCGTCCCTCGCCGCATTTGCTACGATTGCCATTTGCTACTTCTGCAGAAGCGGCGGCGACGACGACGACGACGACGACGACGAATATCGCGAGAGGCTCTGAGATATGTGAGAAATACATCTATAAAATGTAATTCAGACTGCCTCGTCCCACCTTATGCTGTACCGCTTTGGCAAATGCTTTATCTGCGCCATTCGCCTTAATCGCATCTGAGAGTGATTCTTAAAAAAACGCCTGTCGCTAATTGTTCGTCATCACAGGTACTGTTTGCTATACGGCCACGACGCGCAACTGATTTCCAAAATTCATCTTTCTCCTGTGAGGATGGAACTTACGACCCCTGGTTTATTAGACCAGTGCTCTACCACTGAGCTAAAGAGGCGCGGCCTAGCGGTGCTCTTGGGTACTTCGTCCTTACGGTCGTCTGCATCATCAGACTTTAGCTGACAACACTTCATATTACCGGCTAATATTTGCAGCTATGGCGACAAATTACTGCTTGACTACACATCTGACACGTAACCGATGTGCTCTCCAAACAACAACACTTGCATTTCAGAACATGTCTTTCACACATGTCTACAAAATCACCTTCACCTTCAAATACAGCTTCCTTGCGACTGACAGAGACGTAGGCAAAGTTTAAAGTTGCTATTTCCATTAAATCTCGTTAATCAGAAAAACGGTAATTTACACTTGCAGCGGAACAAAATTCCGTTCCGCCCAGCGTCTGGCTCGAACCCACGACCCTGAGATTAAGAGTCTGACACTCTACCGACTGAGCTAGCCGGCTACCTCGGTGAATACCTGCCGTGTAGCACGTCACACAGTACTCGTTTGGGTTGGGTGGTCCCATACAGAATCTCCCCATGATGCCTAATGTTTTCCTAACGTCACACTCGTCACGTACTTCACTTTTATGTCATAATCATTTCTGAGAGGTAAAGAAATTGCATGAAAACATGCAGAGCTAGTGGCGTCAAAATTAACGCACATACTTTATGTGACTCAAAAGCCGAACGAGTTACTTTCCGACGTTGTTTTAGATGTGCAAGTGATAGTCAAAACTCGCTGTGTCGGCACTCTGCCGACCATTTCGCTAGTTAACACCGGTCTTGTTGTGTGTGTTTCAAGCTCAAGAGCATCTCCAAGCAAAAAATGGTCAACAGCAACATTCAGACGGTTTCGTACTGCTCAATTGCTACATTAAAACGTTATGTTTCTTTTTCAGAACTGGAAAAACACAAGCGTGACAGCATTCGAACCTGTAATCTTCAGATCCGAAGCCCGACGCCTTATCCATTACGCCCCACGGTCACTGACGACCAACATTTACATGTATACGACTCATCTCGAAACGCTCACACCCCTGAGGATTTGTGTTTTCGTTCTACACAGCCGCTGCCCCTTGCTCTTTCCCACCCATTCGTTACATTCAACCTCTGACGTGACCGACCAAATATAGACTGAGAAACAAGACCACACACTTTGTGCATTCGGAATCGAAGGCAGGGCGTCCCTCGCCGCATTTGCTACGATTGCCATTTGCTACTTCTGCAGAAGCGGCGGCGGCGGCGGCGACGACGACGACGACGACGACGACGACGACGACGACGACGACGACGACGAATATCGCGAGAGGCTCTGAGGTATGTGAGAAATACATCTATAAAATGTAATTCAGACTGCCTCGTCCCACCTTATGCTGTACCGCTTTGGCAAATGCTTTATCTGCGCCATTCGCCTTAATCGCATCTGAGAGTGATTCTTAAAAAAACGCCTGTCGCTAATTGTTCGTCATCACAGGTACTGTTTGCTATACGGCCACGACGCGCAACTGATTTCCAAAATTCATCTTTCTCCTGTGAGGATGGAACTTACGACCCCTGGTTTATTAGACCAGTGCTCTACCACTGAGCTAAAGACGCGCGGCCTAGCGGTACTCTTGGGTACATCGTCCTTACGGTCGTCTGCATCATCAGACTTTAGCTGACAACACTTCATATTACCGGCTAATATTTGCAGCTATGGCGACAAATTACTGCTTGACTACACATCTGACACGTAACCGATGTGCTCTCCAAACAACAACACTTGCATTTCAGAACATGTCTTTCACACATGTCTACAAAATCACCTTCACCTTCAAATACAGCTTCCTTGCGACTGACAGAGACGTAGGCAAAGTTTAAAGTTGCTATTTCCATTAAATCTCGTTAATCAGAAAAACGGTAATTTACACTTGCAGCGGAACAAAATTCCGTTCCGCCACACTAGATCGCGTGTTCCACGACCCTGAGATTAAGAGTCTGACACTCTACCGACTGAGCTAGCCGGCTACCTCGGTGAATACCTGCCGGGTAGCACGTCACACAGTACTCGTTTGGGTTGGGTGGTCCCATACAGAATCTCCCCATGATGCCTAATGTTTTCCTAACGTCACACTCGTCACGTACTTCACTTTTATGTCATAATCATTTCTGAGAGGTAAAGAAATTGCATGACAACATGCAGAGCTAGTGGCGTCAAAATTAACGCACATACTTTATGTGACTCAAAAGCCGAACGAGTTACTTTCCGACGTTGTTTTAGATGTGCAAGTGATAGTCAAAACTCGCTGTGTCGGCACTCTGCCGACCATTTCGCTAGTTAACACCGGTCTTGTTGTGTGTGTTTCAAGCTCAAGAGCATCTCCAAGCAAAAAATGGTCAACAGCAACATTCAGACGGTTTCGTACTGCTCAATTGCTACATTAAAACGTTATGTTTCTTTTTCAGAACTGGAAAAACACAAGCGTGACAGCATTCGAACCTGTAATCTTCAGATCCGAAGCCCGACGCCTTATCCATTAGGCCCCACGGTCACTGACGACCAACATTTACATGTATACGACTCATCTCGAAACGCTCACACCCCTGAGGATTTGTGTTTTCGTTCTACACAGCCGCTGCCCCTTGCTCTTTCCCACCCATTCGTTACATTCAACCTCTGACGTGACCGACCAAATATAGACTGAGAAACAAGACCACACACTTTGTGCATTCGGAATCGAAGGCAGGGCGTCCCTCGCCGCATTTGCTACGATTGCCATTTGCTACTTCTGCAGAAGCGGCGGCGGCGACGACGACGACGACGACGACGACGACGACGACGACGACGAATATCGCGAGAGGCTCTGAGGCATGTGAGAAATACATCTATAAAATGTAATTCAGACTGCCTCGTCCCACCTTATGCTGTACCGCTTTGGCAAATGCTTTATCTGCGCCATTCGCCTTAATCGCATCTGAGAGTGATTCTTAAAAAAACGCCTGTCGCTAATTGTTCGTCATCACAGGTACTGTTTGCTATACGGCCACGACGCGCAACTGATTTCCAAAATTCATCTTTCTCCTGTGAGGATGGAACTTACGACCCCTGGTTTATTAGACCAGTGCTCTACCACTGAGCTAAAGACGCGCGGCCTAGCGGTACTCTTGGGTACTTCGTCCTTACGGTCGTCTGCATCATCAGACTTTAGCTGACAACACTTCATATTACCGGCTAATATTTGCAGCTATGGCGACAAATTACTGCTTGACTACACATCTGACACGTAACCGATGTGCTCTCCAAACAACAACACTTGCATTTCAGAACATGTCTTTCACACATGTCTACAAAATCACCTTCACCTTCAAATACAGCTTCCTTGCGACTGACAGAGACGTAGGCAAAGTTTAAAGTTGCTATTTCCATTAAATCTCGTTAATCAGAAAAACGGTAATTTACACTTGCAGCGGAACAAAATTCCGTTCCGCCCAGCGTCTGGCTCGAACCCACGACCCTGGGATTAAGAGTCTGACGCTCTACCGACTGAGCTAGCCGGCTACCTCGGTGAATACCTGCCGGGTAGCACGTCACACAGTACTCGTTTGGATTGGGTGGTCCCATACAGAATCTCTCCATGATGCCTAATGTTTTCCTAACGTCACACTCGTCACGTACTTCACTTTTATGTCATAATCATTTCTGAGAGGTAAAGAAATTGCATGACAACATGCAGAGCTAGTGGCGTCAAAATTAACGCACATACTTTATGTGACTCAAAAGCCGAACGAGTTACTTTCCGACGTTGTTTTAGATGTGCAAGTGATAGTCAAAACTCGCTGTGTCGGCACTCTGCCGACCATTTCGCTAGTTAACACCGGTCTTGTTGTGTGTGTTTCAAGCTCAAGAGCATCTCCAAGCAAAAAATGGTCAACAGCAACATTCAGACGGTTTCGTACTGCTCAATTGCTACATTAAAAAGTTATGTTTCTCTTTCAGAACTGGAAAAACACAAGCGTGACAGCATTCGAACCTGTAATCTTCAGATCCGAAGCCCGACGCCTTATCCATTAGGCCTCACGGTCACTGACGACCAACATTTACATGTATACGACTCATCTCGAAACGCTCACACCCCTGAGGATTTGTGTTTTCGTTCTACACAGCCGCTGCCCCTTGCTCTTTCCCACCCATTCGTTACATTCAACCTCTGACGTGACCGACCAAATATAGACTGAGAAACAAGACCACACACTTTGTGCATTCAGAATCGAAGGCAGGGCGTCCCTCGCCGCATTTGCTACGATTGCCATTTGCTACTTCTGCAGAAGCGGCGGCGGCGGCGACGACGACGACGACGACGACGACGACGAATATCGCGAGAGGCTTTGAGGTATGTGAGAAATACATCTATAAAATGTAATTCAGACTGCCTCGTCCCACCTTATGCTGTACCGCTTTGGCAAATGCTTTATCTGCGCCATTCGCCTTAATCGCATCTGAGAGTGATTCTTAAAAAAACGCCTGTCGCTAATTGTTCGTCATCACAGGTACTGTTTGCTATACGGCCACGACGCGCAACTGATTTCCAAAATTCATCTTTCTCCTGTGAGGATGGAACTTACGACCCCTGGTTTATTAGACCAGTGCTCTACCACTGAGCTAAAGACGCGCGGCCTAGCGGTACTCTTGGGTACTTCGTCCTTACGGTCGTCTGCATCATCAGACTTTAGCTGACAACACTTCATATTACCGGCTAATATTTGCAGCTATGGCGACAAATTACTGCTTGACTACACATCTGACACGTAACCGATGTGCTCTCCAAACAACAACACTTGCATTTCAGAACATGTCTTTCACACATGTCTACAAAATCACCTTCACCTTCAAATACAGCTTCCTTGCGACTGACAGAGACGTAGGCAAAGTTTAAAGTTGCTATTTCCATTAAATCTCGTTAATCAGAAAAACGGTAATTTACACTTGCAGCGGAACAAAATTCCGTTCCGCCCAGCGTCTGGCTCGAACCCACGACCCTGAGATTAAGAGTCTGACACTCTACCGACTGAGCTAGCCGGCTACCTCGGTGAATACCTGCCGGGTAGCACGTCACACAGTACTCGTTTGGGTTGGGTGGTCCCATACAGAATCTCCCCATGATGCCTAATGTTTTCCTAACGTCACACTCGTCACGTACTTCACTTTTATGTCATAATCATTTCTGAGAGGTAAAGAAATTGCATGACAACATACAGAGCTAGTGGCGTCAAAATTAACGCACATACTTTATGTGACTCAAAAGCCGAACGAGTTACTTTCCGACGTTGTTTTAGATGTGCAAGTGATAGTCAAAACTCGCTGTGTCGGCACTCTGCCGACCATTTCGCTAGTTAACACCGGTCTTGTTGTGTGTGTTTCAAGCTCAAGAGCATCTCCAAGCAAAAAATGGTCAACAGCAACATTCAGACGGTTTCGTACTGCTCAATTGCTACATTAAAACGTTATGTTTCTTTTTCAGAACTGGAAAAACACAAGCGTGACAGCATTCGAACCTGTAATCTTCAGATCCGAAGCCCGACGCCTTATCCATTAGGCCCCACGGTCACTGACGACCAACATTTACATGTATACGACTCATCTCGAAACGCTCACACCCCTGAGGATTTGTGTTTTCGTTCTACACAGCCGCTGCCCCTTGCTCTTTCCCACCCATTCGTTACATTCAACCTCTGACGTGACCGACCAAATATAGACTGAGAAACAAGACCACACACTTTGTGCATTCGGAATCGAAGGCAGGGCGTCCCTCGCCGCATTTGCTACGATTGCCATTTGCTACTTCTGCAGAAGCGGCGGCGGCGGCGGCGACGACGACGACGACGACGACGACGACGACGACGAATATCGCGAGAGGCTCTGAGGTATGTGAGAAATACATCTATAAAATGTAATTCAGACTGCCTCGTCCCACCTTATGCTGTACCGCTTTGGCAAATGCTTTATCTGCGCCATTCGCCTTAATCGCATCTGAGAGTGATTCTTAAAAAAACGCCTGTCGCTAATTGTTCGTCATCACAGGTACTGTTTGCTATACGGCCACGACGCGCAACTGATTTCCAAAATTCATCTTTCTCCTGTGAGGATGGAACTTACGACCCCTGGTTTATTAGACCAGTGCTCTACCACTGAGCTAAAGACGCGCGGCCTAGCGGTACTCTTGGGTACTTCGTCCTTACGGTCGTCTGCATCATCAGACTTTAGCTGACAACACTTCATATTACCGGCTAATATTTGCAGCTATGGCGACAAATTACTGCTTGACTACACATCTGACACGTAACCGATGTGCTCTCCAAACAACAACACTTGCATTTCAGAACATGTCTTTCACACATGTCTACAAAATCACCTTCACCTTCAAATACAGCTTCCTTGCGACTGACAGAGACGTAGGCAAAGTTTAAAGTTGCTATTTCCATTAAATCTCGTTAATCAGAAAAACGGTAATATACACTTGCAGCGGAACAAAATTCCGTTCCGCCCAGCGTGTGGCTCGAACCCACGACCCTGAGATTAAGAGTCTGACACTCTACCGACTGAGCTAGCCGGCTACCTCTGTGAATACCTGCCGGGTAGCACGTCACACAGTACTCGTTTGGGTTGGGTGGTCCCATACAGAATCTCCCCATGATGCCTAATGTTTTCCTAACGTCACACTCGTCACGTACTTCACTTTTATGTCATAATCATTTCTGAGAGGTAAAGAAATTGCATGACAACATGCAGAGCTAGTGGCGTCAAAATTAACGCACATACTTTATGTGACTCAAAAGCCGAACGAGTTACTTTCCGACGTTGTTTTAGATGTGCAAGTGATAGTCAAAACTCGCTGTGTCGGCACTCTGCCGACCATTTCGCTAGTTAACACCGGTCTTGTTGTGTGTGTTTCAAGCTCAAGAGCATCTCCAAGCAAAAAATGGTCAACAGCAACATTCAGACGGTTTCGTACTGCTCAATTGCTACATTAAAACGTTATGTTTCTTTTTCAGAACTGGAAAAACACAAGCGTGACAGCATTCGAACCTGTAATCTTCAGATCCGAAGCCCGACGCCTTATCCATTAGGCCCCACGGTCACTGACGACCAACATTTACATGTATACGACTCATCTCGAAACGCTCACACCCCTGAGGATTTGTGTTTTCGTTCTACACAGCCGCTGCCCCTTGCTCTTTCCCACCCATTCGTTACATTCAACCTCTGACGTGACCGACCAAATATAGACTGAGAAACAAGACCACACACTTTGTGCATTCGGAATCGAAGGCAGGGCGTCCCTCGCCGCATTTGCTACGATTGCCATTTGCTACTTCTGCAGAAGCGGCGGCGGCGACGACGACGACGACGACGACGACGACGACGACGACGACGACGACGACGACGAATATCGCGAGAGGCTCTGAGGTATGTGAGAAATACATCTATAAAATGTAATTCAGACTGCCTCGTCCCACCTTATGCTGTACCGCTTTGGCAAATGCTTTATCTGCGCCATTCGCCTTAATCGCATCTGAGAGTGATTCTTAAAAAAACGCCTGTCGCTAATTGTTCGTCATCACAGGTACTGTTTGCTATACGGCCACGACGCGCAACTGATTTCCAAAATTCATCTTTCTCCTGTGAGGATGGAACTTACGACCCCTGGTTTATTAGACCAGTGCTCTACCACTGAGCTAAAGACGCGCGGCCTAGCGGTACTCTTGGGTACTTCGTCCTTACGGTCGTCTGCATCATCAGACTTTAGCTGACAACACTTCATATTACCGGCTAATATTTGCAGCTATGGCGACAAATTACTGCTTGACTACACATCTGACACGTAACCGATGTGCTCTCCAAACAACAACACTTGCATTTCAGAACATGTCTTTCACACATGTCTACAAAATCACCTTCACCTTCAAATACAGCTTCCTTGCGACTGACAGAGACGTAGGCAAAGTTTAAAGTTGCTATTTCCATTAAATCTCGTTAATCAGAAAAACGGTAATTTACACTTGCAGCGGAACAAAATTCCGTTCCGCCCAGCGTCTGGCTCGAACCCACGACCCTGGGATTAAGAGTCTGACGCTCTACCGACTGAGCTAGCCGGCTACCTCGGTGAATACCTGCCGGGTAGCACGTCACACAGTACTCGTTTGGGTTGGGTGGTCCCATACAGAATCTCTCCATGATGCCTAATGTTTTCCTAACGTCACACTCGTCACGTACTTCACTTTTATGTCATAATCATTTCTGAGAGGTAAAGAAATTGCATGACAACATGCAGAGCTAGTGGCGTCAAAATTAACGCACATACTTTATGTGACTCAAAAGCCGAACGAGTTACTTTCCGACGTTGTTTTAGATGTGCAAGTGATAGTCAAAACTCGCTGTGTCGGCACTCTGCCGACCATTTCGCTAGTTAACACCGGTCTTGTTGTGTGTGTTTCAAGCTCAAGAGCATCTCCAAGCAAAAAATGGTCAACAGCAACATTCAGACGGTTTCGTACTGCTCAATTGCTACATTAAAACGTTATGTTTCTTTTTCAGAACTGGAAAAACACAAGCGTGACAGCATTCGAACCTGTAATCTTCAGATCCGAAGCCCGACGCCTTATCCATTAGGCCTCACGGTCACTGACGTCCAACATTTACATGTATACGACTCATCTCGAAACGCTCACACCCCTGAGGATTTGTGTTTTCGTTCTACACAGCCGCTGCCCCTTGCTCTTTCCCACCCATTCGTTACATTCAACCTCTGACGTGACCGACCAAATATAGACTGAGAAACAAGACCACACACTTTGTGCATTCGGAATCGAAGGCAGGGCGTCCCTCGCCGCATTTGCTACGATTGCCATTTGCTACTTCTGCAGAAGCGGCGGCGGCGGCGACGACGAC
This sequence comes from Schistocerca gregaria, assembly GCF_023897955.1. Classification (NCBI taxonomy): domain Eukaryota; kingdom Metazoa; phylum Arthropoda; class Insecta; order Orthoptera; family Acrididae; genus Schistocerca; species Schistocerca gregaria. The sequence goes on from NW_026061884.1 coordinate 2,571,945, forward strand.
GACGACGACGACGACGACGACGACGAATATCGCGAGAGGCTCTGAGATATGTGAGAAATACATCTATAAAATGTAATTCAGACTGCCTCGTCCCACCTTATGCTGTACCGCTTTGGCAAATGCTTTATCTGCGCCATTCGCCTTAATCGCATCTGAGAGTGATTCTTAAAAAAACGCCTGTCGCTAATTGTTCGTCATCACAGGTACTGTTTGCTATACGGCCACGACGCGCAACTGATTTCCAAAATTCATCTTTCTCCTGTGAGGATGGAACTTACGACCCCTGGTTTATTAGACCAGTGCTCTACCACTGAGCTAACGACGCGCGGCCTAGCGGTACTCTTGGGTACTTCGTCCTTACAGTCGTCTGCATCATCAGACTTTAGCTGACAACACTTCATATTACCGGCTAATATTTGCAGCTATGGCGACAAATTACTGCTTGACTACACATCTGACACGTAACCGATGTGCTCTCCAAACAACAACACTTGCATTTCAGAACATGTCTTTCACACATGTCTACAAAATCACCTTCACCTTCAAATACAGCTTCCTTGCGACTGACAGAGACGTAGGCAAAGTTTAAAGTTGCTATTTCCATTAAATCTCGTTAATCAGAAAAACGGTAATTTACACTTGCAGCGGAACAAAATTCCGTTCCGCCCAGCGTCTGGCTCGAACCCACGACCCTGGGATTAAGAGTCTGACGCTCTACCGACTGAGCTAGCCGGCTACCTCGGTGAATACTTGCCGGGTAGCACGTCACACAGTACTCGTTTGGGTTGGGTGGTCCCATACAGAATCTCTCCATGATGCCTAATGTTTTCCTAACGTCACACTCGTCACGTACTTCACTTTTATGTCATAATCATTTCTGAGAGGTAAAGAAATTGCATGACAACATGCAGAGCTAGTGGCGTCAAAATTAACGCACATACTTTATGTGACTCAAAAGCCGAACGAGTTACTTTCCGACGTTGTTTTAGATGTGCAAGTGATAGTCAAAACTCGCTGTGTCGGCACTCTGCCGACCATTTCGCTAGTTAACACCGGTCTTGTTGTGTGTGTTTCAAGCTCAAGAGCATCTCCAAGCAAAAAATGGTCAACAGCAACATTCAGACGGTTTCGTACTGCTCAATTGCTACATTAAAACGTTATGTTTCTTTTTCAGAACTGGAAAAACACAAGCGTGACAGCATTCGAAGCTGTAATCTTCAGATCCGAAGTCCGACGCCTTATCCATTAGGCCACACGGTCACTGACGACCAACATTTACATGTATACGACTCATCTCGAAACGCTCACACCCCTGAGGATTTGTGTTTTCGTTCTACACAGCCGCTGCCCCTTGCTCTTTCCCACCCATTCGTTACATTCAACCTCTGACGTGACCGACCAAATATAGACTGAGAAACAAGACCACACACTTTGTGCATTCGGAATCGAAGGCAGGGCGTCCCTCGCCGCATTTGCTACGATTGCCATTTGCTACTTCTGCAGAAGCGGTGGCGGCGGCGTCGACGACGACGACGACGACGACGACGACGACGACGACGAATATCGCGAGAGGCTCTGAGGTATGTGAGAAATACATCTATAAAATGTAATTCAGACTGCCTCGTCCCACCTTATGCTGTACCGCTTTGGCAAATGCTTTATCTGCGCCATTCGCCTTAATCGCATCTGAGAGTGATTCTTAAAAAAACGCCTGTCGCTAATTGTTCGTCATCACAGGTACTGTTTGCTATACGGCCACGACGCGCAACTGATTTCCAAAATTCATCTTTCTCCTGTGAGGATGGAACTTACGACCCCTGGTTTATTAGACCAGTGCTCTACCACTGAGCTAAAGACGCGCGGCCTAGCGGTACTCTTGGGTACTTCGTCCTTACGGTCGTCTGCATCATCAGACTTTAGCTGACAACACTTCATATTACCGGCTAATATTTGCAGCTATGGCGACAAATTACTGCTTGACTACACATCTGACACGTAACCGATGTGCTCTCCAAACAACAACACTTGCATTTCAGAACATGTCTTTCACACATGTCTACAAAATCACCTTCACCTTCAAATACAGCTTCCTTGCGACTGACAGAGACGTAGGCAAAGTTTAAAGTTGCTATTTCCATTAAATCTCGTTAATCAGAAAAACGGTAATTTACACTTGCAGCGGAACAAAATTCCGTTCCGCCCAGCGTCTGGCTCGAACCCACGACCCTGGGATTAAGAGTCTGACGCTCTACCGACTGAGCTAGCCGGCTACCTCGGTGAATACCTGCCGGGTAGCACGTCACACAGTACTCGTTTGGGTTGGGTGGTCCCATACAGAATCTCTCCATGATGCCTAATGTTTTCCTAACGTCACACTCGTCACGTACTTCACTTTTATGTCATAATCATTTCTGAGAGGTAAAGAAATTGCATGACAACATGCAGAGCTAGTGGCGTCAAAATTAACGCACATACTTTATGTGACTCAAAAGCCGAACGAGTTACTTTCCGACGTTGTTTTAGATGTGCAAGTGATAGTCAAAACTCGCTGTGTCGGCACTCTGCCGACCATTTCGCTAGTTAACACCGGTCTTGTTGTGTGTGTTTCAAGCTCAAGAGCATCTCCAAGCAAAAAATGGTCAACAGCAACATTCAGACGGTTTCGTACTGCTCAATTGCTACATTAAAACGTTATGTTTCTTTTTCAGAACTGGAAAAACACAAGCGTGACAGCATTCGAACCTGTAATCTTCAGATCCGAAGTCCGACGCCTTATCCATTAGGCCACACGGTCACTGACGACTAACATTTACATGTATACGACTCATCTCGAAACGCTCACACCCCTGAGGATTTGTGTTTTCGTTCTACACAGCCGCTGCCCCTTGCTCTTTCCCACCCATTCGTTACATTCAACCTCTGACGTGACCGACCAAATATAGACTGAGAAACAAGACCACACACTTTGTGCATTCGGAATCGAAGGCAGGGCGTCCCTCGCCGCATTTGCTACGATTGCCATTTGCTACTTCTGCAGAAGCGGCGGCGGCGGCGGCGGCGGCGATGACGACGACGACGACGACGACGACGACGACGAATATCGCGAGAGGCTCTGAGATATGTGAGAAATACATCTATAAAATGTAATTCAGACTGCCTCGTCCCACCTTATGCTGTACCGCTTTGGCAAATGCTTTATCTGCGCCATTCGCCTTAATCGCATCTGAGAGTGATTCTTAAAAAAACGCCTGTCGCTAATTGTTCGTCATCACAGGTACTGTTTGCTATACGGCCACGACGCGCAACTGATTTCCAAAATTCATCTTTCTCCTGTGAGGATGGAACTTACGACCCCTGGTTTATTAGACCAGTGCTCTACCACTGAGCTAAAGACGCGCGGCCTAGCGGTACTCTTGGGTACTTCGTCCTTACAGTCGTCTGCATCATCAGACTTTAGCTGACAACACTTCATATTACCGGCTAATATTTGCAGCTATGGCGACAAATTACTGCTTGACTACACATCTGACACGTAACCGATGTGCTCTCCAAACAACAACACTTGCATTTCAGAACATGTCTTTCACACATGTCTACAAAATCACCTTCACCTTCAAATACAGCTTCCTTGCGACTGACAGAGACGTAGGCAAAGTTTAAAGTTGCTATTTCCATTAAATCTCGTTAATCAGAAAAACGGTAATTTACACTTGCAGCGGAACAAAATTCCGTTCCGCCCAGCGTCTGGCTCGAACCCACGACCCTGGGATTAAGAGTCTGACGCTCTACCGACTGAGCTAGCCGGCTACCTCGGTGAATACATGCCGGGTAGCACGTCACACAGTACTCGTTTGGGTTGGGTGGTCCCATACAGAATCTCTCCATGATGCCTAATGTTTTCCTAACGTCACACTCGTCACGTACTTCACTTTTATGTCATAATCATTTCTGAGAGGTAAAGAAATTGCATGACAACATGCAGAGCTAGTGGCGTCAAAATTAACGCACATACTTTATGTGACTCAAAAGCCGAACGAGTTACTTTCCGACGTTGTTTTAGATGTGCAAGTGATAGTCAAAACTCGCTGTGTCGGCACTCTGCCGACCATTTCGCTAGTTAACACCGGTCTTGTTGTGTGTGTTTCAAGCTCAAGAGCATCTCCAAGCAAAAAATGGTCAACAGCAACATTCAGACGGTTTCGTACTGCTCAATTGCTACATTAAAACGTTATGTTTCTTTTTCAGAACTGGAAAAACACAAGCGTGACAGCATTCGAACCTGTAATCTTCAGATCCGAAGTCCGACGCCTTATCCATTAGGCCACACGGTCACTGACGACCAACATTTACATGTATACGACTCATCTCGAAACGCTCACACCCCTGAGGATTTGTGTTTTCGTTCTACACAGCCGCTGCCCCTTGCTCTTTCCCACCCATTCGTTACATTCAACCTCTGACGTGACCGACCAAATATAGACTGAGAAACAAGACCACACACTTTGTGCATTCGGAATCGAAGGCAGGGCGTCCCTCGCCGCATTTGCTACGATTGCCATTTGCTACTTCTGCAGAAGCGGCGGCGGCGGCGGCGACGACGACGACGACGACGACGACGACGACGAATATCGCGAGAGGCTCTGAGGTATGTGAGAAATACATCTATAAAATGTAATTCAGACTGCCTCGTCCCACCTTATGCTGTACCGCTTTGGCAAATGCTTTATCTGCGCCATTCGCCTTAATCGCATCTGAGAGTGATTCTTAAAAAAACGCCTGTCGCTAATTGTTCGTCATCACAGGTACTGTTTGCTATACGGCCACGACGCGCAACTGATTTCCAAAATTCATCTTTCTCCTGTGAGGATGGAACTTACGACCCCTGGTTTATTAGACCAGTGCTCTACCACTGAGCTAAAGACGCGCGGCCTAGCGGTACTCTTGGGTACTTCGTCCTTACGGTCGTCTGCATCATCAGACTTTAGCTGACAACACTTCATATTACCGGCTAATATTTGCAGCTATGGCGACAAATTACTGCTTGACTACACATCTGACACGTAACCGATGTGCTCTCCAAACAACAACACTTGCATTTCAGAACATGTCTTTCACACATGTCTACAAAATCACCTTCACCTTCAAATACAGCTTCCTTGCGACTGACAGAGACGTAGGCAAAGTTTAAAGTTGCTATTTCCATTAAATCTCGTTAATCAGAAAAACGGTAATTTACACTTGCAGCGGAACAAAATTCCGTTCCGACCAGCGTCTGGCTCGAACCCACGACCCTGGGATTAAGAGTCTGACGCTCTACCGACTGAGCTAGCCGGCTACCTGGGTGAATACCTGCCGGGTAGCACGTCACACAGTACTCGTTTGGGTTGGGTGGTCCCATACAGAATCTCTCCATGATGCCTAATGTTTTCCTAACGTCACACTCGTCACGTACTTCACTTTTATGTCATAATCATTTCTGAGAGGTAAAGAAATTGCATGACAACATGCAGAGCTAGTGGCGTCAAAATTAACGCACATACTTTATGTGACTCAAAAGCCGAACGAGTTACTTTCCGACGTTGTTTTAGATGTGCAAGTGATAGTCAAAACTCGCTGTGTCGGCACTCTGCCGACCATTTCGCTAGTTAACACCGGTCTTGTTGTGTGTGTTTCAAGCTCAAGAGCATCTCCAAGCAAAAAATGGTCAACAGCAACATTCAGACGGTTTCGTACTGCTCAATTGCTACATTAAAACGTTATGTTTCTTTTTCAGAACTGGAAAAACACAAGCGTGACAGCATTCGAAGCTGTAATCTTCAGATCCGAAGTCCGACGCCTTATCCATTAGGCCACACGGTCACTGACGACCAACATTTACATGTATACGACTCATCTCGAAACGCTCACACCCCTGAGGATTTGTGTTTTCGTTCTACACAGCCGCTGCCCCTTGCTCTTTCCCACCCATTCGTTACATTCAACCTCTGACGTGACCGACCAAATATAGACTGAGAAACAAGACCACACACTTTGTGCATTCGGAATCGAAGGCAGGGCGTCCCTCGCCGCATTTGCTACGATTGCCATTTGCTACTTCTGCAGAAGCGGCGGCGGCGGCGGCGGCGGCGACGACGACGACGACGAATATCGCGAGAGGCTCTGAGATATGTGAGAAATACATCTATAAAATGTAATTCAGACTGCCTCGTCCCACCTTATGCTGTACCGCTTTGGCAAATGCTTTATCTGCGCCATTCGCCTTAATCGCATCTGAGAGTGATTCTTAAAAAAACGCCTGTCGCTAATTGTTCGTCATCACAGGTACTGTTTGCTATACGGCCACGACGCGCAACTGATTTCCAAAATTCATCTTTCTCCTGTGAGGATGGAACTTACGACCCCTGGTTTATTAGACCAGTGCTCTACCACTGAGCTAAAGACGCGCGGCCTAGTGGTGCTCTTGGGTACTTCGTCCTTACGGTCGTCTGCATCATCAGACTTTAGCTGACAACACTTCATATTACCGGCTAATATTTGCAGCTATGGCGACAAATTACTGCTTGACTACACATCTGACACGTAACCGATGTACTCTCCAAACAACAACACTTGCATTTCAGAACATGTCTTTCACACATGTCTACAAAATCACCTTCACCTTCAAATACAGCTTCCTTGCGACTGACAGAGACGTAGGCAAAGTTTAAAGTTGCTATTTCCATTAAATCTCGTTAATCAGAAAAACGGTAATTTACACTTGCAGCGGAACAAAATTCCGTTCCGCCCAGCGTCTGGCTCGAACCCACAACCCTGGGATTAAGAGTCTGACGCTCTACCGACTGAGCTAGCCGGCTACCTCGGTGAATACCTGCCGGGTAGCACGTCACACAGTACTCGTTTGGGTTGGGTGGTCCCATACAGAATCTCTCCATGATGCCTAATGTTTTCCTAACGTCACACTCGTCACGTACTTCACTTTTATGTCATAATCATTTCTGAGAGGTAAAGAAATTGCATGACAACATGCAGAGCTAGTGGCGTCAAAATTAACGCACATACTTTATGTGACTCAAAAGCCGAACGAGTTACTTTCCGACGTTGTTTTAGATGTGCAAGTGATAGTCAAAACTCGCTGTGTCGGCACTCTGCCGACCATTTCGCTAGTTAACACCGGTCTTGTTGTGTGTGTTTCAAGCTCAAGAGCATCTCCAAGCAAAAAATGGTCAACAGCAACATTCAGACGGTTTCGTACTGCTCAATTGCTACATTAAAACGTTATGTTTCTTTTTCAGAACTGGAAAAACACAAGCATGACAGCATTCGAACCTGTAATCTTCAGATCCGAAGTCCGACGCCTTATCCATTAGGCCACACGGTCACTGACGACCAACATTTACATGTATACGACTCATCTCGAAACGCTCACACCCCTGAGGATTTGTGTTTTCGTTCTACACAGCCGCTGCCCCTTGCTCTTTCCCACCCATTCGTTACATTCAACCTCTGACGTGACCGACCAAATATAGACTGAGAAACAAGACCACACACTTTGTGCATTCGGAATCGAAGGCAGGGCGTCCCTCGCCGCATTTGCTACGATTGCCATTTGCTACTTCTGCAGAAGCGGCGGCGGCGGCGGCGACGACGGCGACGACGACGACGACGAATATCGCGAGAGGCTCTGAGATATGTGAGAAATACATCTATAAAATGTAATTCAGACTGCCTCGTCCCACCTTATGCTGTACCGCTTTGGCAAATGCTTTATCTGCGCCATTCGCCTTAATCGCATCTGAGAGTGATTCTTAAAAAAACGCCTGTCGCTAATTGTTCGTCATCACAGGTACTGTTTGCTATACGGCCACGACGCGCAACTGATTTCCAAAATTCATCTTTCTCCTGTGAGGATGGAACTTACGACCCCTGGTTTATTAGACCATAGCTCTACCACTGAGCTAAAGAGGCGCGGCCTAGCGGTGCTCTTGGGTACTTCGTCCTTACGGTCGTCTGCATCATCAGACTTTAGCTGACAACACTTCATATTACCGGCTAATATTTGCAGCTATGGCGACAAATTACTGCTTGACTACACATCTGACACGTAACCGATGTGCTCTCCAAACAACAACACTTGCATTTCAGAACATGTCTTTCACACATGTCTACAAAATCACCTTCACCTTCAAATACAGCTTCCTTGCGACTGACAGAGACGTAGGCAAAGTTTAAAGTTGCTATTTCCATTAAATCTCGTTAATCAGAAAAACGGTAATTTACACTTGCAGCGGAACAAAATTCCGTTCCGCCCAGCGTCTGGCTCGAACCCACAACCCTGGGATTAAGAGTCTGACGCTCTACCGACTGAGCTAGCCGGCTACCTCGGTGAATACCTGCCGGGTAGCACGTCACACAGTACTCGTTTGGGTTGGGTGGTCCCATACAGAATCTCTCCATGATGCCTAATGTTTTCCTAACGTCACACTCGTCACGTACTTCACTTTTATGTCATAATCATTTCTGAGAGGTAAAGAAATTGCATGACAACATGCAGAGCTAGTGGCGTCAAAATTAACGCACATACTTTATGTGACTCAAAAGCCGAACGAGTTACTTTCCGACGTTGTTTTAGATGTGCAAGTGATAGTCAAAACTCGCTGTGTCGGCACTCTGCCGACCATTTCGCTAGTTAACACCGGTCTTGTTGTGTGTGTTTCAAGCTCAAGAGCATCTCCAAGCAAAAAATGGTCAACAGCAACATTCAGACGGTTTCGTACTGCTCAATTGCTACATTAAAACGTTATGTTTCTTTTTCAGAACTGGAAAAACACAAGCGTGACAGCATTCGAACCTGTAATCTTCAGATCCGAAGTCCGACGCCTTATCCATTAGGCCACACGGTCACTGACGACCAACATTTACATGTATACGACTCATCTCGAAACGCTCACACCCCTGAGGATTTGTGTTTTCGTTCTACACAGCCGCTGCCCCTTGCTCTTTCCCACCCATTCGTTACATTCAACCTCTGACGTGACCGACCAAATATAGACTGAGAAACAAGACCACACACTTTGTGCATTCGGAATCGAAGGCAGGGCGTCCCTCGCCGCATTTGCTACGATTGCCATTTGCTACTTCTGCAGAAGCGGCGGCGACGACGGCGACGACGACGACGACGAATATCGCGAGAGGCTCTGAGATATGTGAGAAATACATCTATAAAATGTAATTCAGACTGCCTCGTCCCACCTTATGCTGTACCGCTTTGGCAAATGCTTTATCTGCGCCATTCGCCTTAATCGCATCTGAGAGTGATTCTTAAAAAAACGCCTGTCGCTAATTGTTCGTCATCACAGGTACTGTTTGCTATACGGCCACGACGCGCAACTGATTTCCAAAATTCATCTTTCTCCTGTGAGGATGGAACTTACGACCCCTGGTTTATTAGACCAGTGCTCTACCACTGAGCTAAAGAGGCGCGGCCTAGCGGTGCTCTTGGGTACTTCGTCCTTACGGTCGTCTGCATCATCAGACTTTAGCTGACAACACTTCATATTACCGGCTAATATTTGCAGCTATGGCGACAAATTACTGCTTGACTACACATCTGACACGTAACCGATGTGCTCTCCAAACAACAACACTTGCATTTCAGAACATGTCTTTCACACATGTCTACAAAATCACCTTCACCTTCAAATACAGCTTCCTTGCGACTGACAGAGACGTAGGCAAAGTTTAAAGTTGCTATTTCCATTAAATCTCGTTAATCAGAAAAACGGTAATTTACACTTGCAGCGGAACAAAATTCCGTTCCGCCCAGCGTCTGGCTCGAACCCACGACCCTGAGATTAAGAGTCTGACGCTCTACCGACTGAGCTAGCCGGCTACCTCGGTGAATACCTGCCGGGTAGCACGTCACACAGTACTCGTTTGGGTTGGGTGGTCCCATACAGAATCTCCCCATGATGCCTAATGTTTTCCTAACGTCACACTCGTCACGTACTTCACTTTTATGTGATAATCATTTCTGAGAGGTAAAGAAATTGCATAACAACATGCAGAGCTAGTGGCGTCAAAATTAACGCACATACTTTATGTGACTCAAAAGCCGAACGAGTTACTTTCCGACGTTGTTTTAGATGTGCAAGTGATAGTCAAAACTCGCTGTGTCGGCACTCCGCCGACCATTTCGCTAGTTAACACCGGTCTTGTTGTGTGTGTTTCAAGCTCAAGAGCATCTCCAAGCAAAAAATGGTCAACAGCAACATTCAGACGGTTTCGTACTGCTCAATTGCTACATTAAAACGTTATGTTTCTTTTTCAGAACTGGAAAAACACAAGCGTGACAGCATTCGAACCTGTAATCTTCAGATCCGAAGCCCGACGCCTTATCCATTAGGCCTCACGGTCACTGACGACCAACATTTACATGTATACGACTCATCTCGAAACGCTCACACCCCTGAGGATTTGTGTTTTCGTTCTACACAGCCGCTGCCCCTTGCTCTTTCCCACCCATTCGTTACATTCAACCTCTGACGTGACCGACCAAATATAGACTGAGAAACAAGACCACACACTTTGTGCATTCGGAATCGAAGGCAGGGCGTCCCTCGCCGCATTTGCTACGATTGCCATTTGCTACTTCTGCAGAAGCGGCGGCGGCGGCGACGACGGCGACGACGACGACGACGAATATCGCGAGAGGCTCTGAGATATGTGTGAAATACATCTATAAAATGTAATTCAGACTGCCTCGTCCCACCTTATGCTGTACCGCTTTGGCAAATGCTTTATCTGCGCCATTCGCCTTAATCGCATCTGAGAGTGATTCTTAAAAAAACGCCTGTCGCTAATTGTTCGTCATCACAGGTACTGTTTGCTATACGGCCACGACGCGCAACTGATTTCCAAAATTCATCTTTCTCCTGTGAGGATGGAACTTACGACCCCTGGTTTATTAGACCAGTGCTCTACCACTGAGCTAAAGAGGCGCGGCCTAGCGGTGCTCTTGGGTACTTCGTCCTTACGGTCGTCTGCATCATCAGACTTTAGCTGACAACACTTCATATTACCGGCTAATATTTGCAGCTATGGCGACAAATTACTGCTTGACTACACATCTGACACGTAACCGATGTGCTCTCCAAACAACAACACTTGCATTTCAGAACATGTCTTTCACACATGTCTACAAAATCACCTTCACCTTCAAATACAGCTACCTTGCGACTGACAGAGACGTAGGCAAAGTTTAAAGTTGCTATTTCCATTAAATCTCGTTAATCAGAAAAACGGTAATTTACACTTGCAGCGGAACAAAATTCCTTTCCGCCCAGCGTCTGGCTCGAACCCACAACCCTGGGATTAAGAGTCTGACGCTCTACCGACTGAGCTAGCCGGCTACCTCGGTGAATACCTGCCGGGTAGCACGTCACACAGTACTCGTTTGGGTTGGGTGGTCCCATACAGAATCTTCCCATGATGCCTAATGTTTTCCTAACGTCACACTCGTCACGTACTTCACTTTTATGTCATAATCATTTCTGAGAGGTAAAGAAATTGCATGACAACATGCAGAGCTAGTGGCGTCAAAATTAACGCACATACTTTATGTGACTCAAAAGCCGAACGAGTTACTTTCCGACGTTGTTTTAGATGTGCAAGTGATAGTCAAAACTCGCTGTGTCGGCACTCTGCCGACCATTTCGCTAGTTAACACCGGTCTTGTTGTGTGTGTTTCAAGCTCAAGAGCATCTCCAAGCAAAAAATGGTCAACAGCAACATTCAGACGGTTTCGTACTGCTCAATTGCTACATTAAAACGTTATGTTTCTTTTTCAGAACTGGAAAAACACAAGCGTGACAGCATTCGAAACTGTAATCTTCTGATCCGAAGCCCGACGCCTTATCCATTAGGCCTCACGGTCACTGACGACCAACATTTACATGTATACGACTCATCTCGAAACGCTCACACCCCTGAGGATTTGTGTTTTCGTTCTACACAGCCGCTGCCCCTTGCTCTTTCCCACCCATTCGTTACATTCAACCTCTGACGTGACCGACCAAATATAGACTGAGAAACAAGACCACACACTTTGTGCATTCGGAATCGAAGGCAGGGCGTCCCTCGCCGCATTTGCTACGATTGCCATTTGCTACTTCTGCAGAAGCGGCGGCGGCGGCGACGACGACGACGACGACGACGACGACGACGACGAATATCGCGAGAGGCTCTGAGATATGTGAGAAATACATCTATAAAATGTAATTCAGACTGCCTCGTCCCACCTTATGCTGTACCGCTTTGGCAAATGCTTTATCTGCGCCATTCGCCTTAATCGCATCTGAGAGTGATTCTTAAAAAAACGCCTGTCGCTAATTGTTCGTCATCACAGGTACTGTTTGCTATACGGCCACGACGCGCAACTGATTTCCAAAATTCATCTTTCTCCTGTGAGGATGGAACTTACGACCCCTGGTTTATTAGACCAGTGCTCTACCACTGAGCTAAAGAGGCGCGGCCTAGCGGTGCTCTTGGGTACTTCGTCCTTACGGTCGTCTGCATCATCAGACTTTAGCTGACAACACTTCATATTACCGGCTAATATTTGCAGCTATGGCGACAAATTACTGCTTGACTACACATCTGACACGTAACCGATGTGCTCTCCAAACAACAACACTTGCATTTCAGAACATGTCTTTCACACATGTCTACAAAATCACCTTCACCTTCAAATACAGCTTCCTTGCGACTGACAGAGACGTAGGCAAAGTTTAAAGTTGCTATTTCCATTAAATCTCGTTAATCAGAAAAACGGTAATTTACACTTGCAGCGGAACAAAATTCCTTTCCGCCCAGCGTCTGGCTCGAACCCACAACCCTGGGATTAAGAGTCTGACGCTCTACCGACTGAGCTAGCCGGCTACCTCGGTGAATACCTGCCGGGTAGCACGTCACACAGTACTCGTTTGGGTTGGGTGGTCCCATACAGAATCTCCCCATGATGCCTAATGTTTTCCTAACGTCACACTCGTCACGTACTTCACTTTTATGTCATAATCATTTCTGAGAGGTAAAGAAATTGCATGACAACATGCAGAGCTAGTGGCGTCAAAATTAACGCACATACTTTATGTGACTCAAAAGCCGAACGAGTTACTTTCCGACGTTGTTTTAGATGTGCAAGTGATAGTCAAAACTCGCTGTGTCGGCACTCTGCCGACCATTTCGCTAGTTAACACCGGTCTTGTTGTGTGTGTTTCAAGCTCAAGAGCATCTCCAAGCAAAAAATGGTCAACAGCAACATTCAGACGGTTTCGTACTGCTCAATTGCTACATTAAAACGTTATGTTTCTTTTTCAGAACTGGAAAAACACAAGCGTGACAGCATTCGAAACTGTAATCTTCTGATCCGAAGCCCGACGCCTTATCCATTAGGCCTCACGGTCACTGACGACCAACATTTACATGTATACGACTCATCTCGAAACGCTCACACCCCTGAGGATTTGTGTTTTCGTTCTACACAGCCGCTGCCCCTTGCTCTTTCCCACCCATTCGTTACATTCAACCTCTGACGTGACCGACCAAATATAGACTGAGAAACAAGACCACACACTTTGTGCATTCGGAATCGAAGGCAGGGCGTCCCTCGCCGCATTTGCTACGATTGCCATTTGCTACTTCTGCAGAAGCGGCGGCGGCGGCGACGACGGCGACGACGACGACGACGAATATCGCGAGAGGCTCTGAGATATGTGAGAAATACATCTATAAAATGTAATTCAGACTGCCTCGTCCCACCTTATGCTGTACCGCTTTGGCAAATGCTTTATCTGCGCCATTCGCCTTAATCGCATCTGAGAGTGATTCTTAAAAAAACGCCTGTCGCTAATTGTTCGTCATCACAGGTACTGTTTGCTATACGGCCACGACGCGCAACTGATTTCCAAAATTCATCTTTCTCCTGTGAGGATGGAACTTACGACCCCTGGTTTATTAGACCAGTGCTCTACCACTGAGCTAAAGAGGCGCGGCCTAGCGGTGCTCTTGGGTACTTCGTCCTTACGGTCGTCTGCATCATCAGACTTTAGCTGACAACACTTCATATTACCGGCTAATATTTGCAGCTATGGCGACAAATTACTGCTTGACTACACATCTGACACGTAACCGATGTGCTCTCCAAACAACAACACTTGCATTTCAGAACATGTCTTTCACACATGTCTACAAAATCACCTTCACCTTCAAATACAGCTTCCTTGCGACTGACAGAGACGTAGGCAAAGTTTAAAGTTGCTATTTCCATTAAATCTCGTTAATCAGAAAAACGGTAATTTACACTTGCAGCGGAACAAAATTCCGTTCCGCCCAGCGTCTGGCTCGAACCCACAACCCTGGGATTAAGAGTCTGACGCTCTACCGACTGAGCTAGCCGGCTAGCTCGGTGAATACCTGCCGGGTAGCACGTCACACAGTACTCGTTTGGGTTGGGTGGTCCCATACAGAATCTCCCCATGATGCCTAATGTTTTCCTAACGTCACACTCGTCACGTACTTCACTTTTATGTCATAATCATTTCTGAGAGGTAAAGAAATTGCATAACAACATGCAGAGCTAGTGGCGTCAAAATTAACGCACATACTTTATGTGACTCAAAAGCCGAACGAGTTACTTTCCGACGTTGTTTTAGATGTGCAAGTGATAGTCAAAACTCGCTGTGTCGGCACTCTGCCGACCATTTCGCTAGTTAACACCGGTCTTGTTGTGTGTGTTTCAAGCTCAAGAGCATCTCCAAGCAAAAAATGGTCAACAGCAACATTCAGACGGTTTCGTACTGCTCAATTGCTACATTAAAACGTTATGTTTCTTTTTCAGAACTGGAAAAACACAAGCGTGACAGCATTCGAACCTGTAATCTTCTGATCCGAAGCCCGACGCCTTATCCATTAGGCCTCACGGTCACTGACGACCAACATTTACATGTATACGACTCATCTCGAAACGCTCACACCCCTGAGGATTTGTGTTTTCGTTCTACACAGCCGCTGCCCCTTGCTCTTTCCCACCCATTCGTTACATTCAACCTCTGACGTGACCGACCAAATATAGACTGAGAAACAAGACCACACACTTTGTGCATTCGGAATCGAAGGCAGGGCGTCCCTCGCCGCATTTGCTACGATTGCCATTTGCTACTTCTGCAGAAGCGGCGGCGGCGGCGACGACGACGACGACGACGACGACGACGACGACGACGACGAATATCGCGAGAGGCTCTGAGATATGTGAGAAATACATCTATAAAATGTAATTCAGACTGCCTCGTCCCACCTTATGCTGTACCGCTTTGGCAAATGCTTTATCTGCGCCATTCGCCTTAATCGCATCTGAGAGTGATTCTTAAAAAAACGCCTGTCGCTAATTGTTCGTCATCACAGGTACTGTTTGCTATACGGCCACGACGCGCAACTGATTTCCAAAATTCATCTTTCTCCTGTGAGGATGGAACTTACGACCCCTGGTTTATTAGACCAGTGCTCTACCACTGAGCTAAAGAGGCGCGGCCTAGCGGTGCTCTTGGGTACTTCGTCCTTACGGTCGTCTGCATCATCAGACTTTAGCTGACAACACTTCATATTACCGGCTAATATTTGCAGCTATGGCGACAAATTACTGCTTGACTACACATCTGACACGTAACCGATGTGCTCTCCAAACAACAACACTTGCATTTCAGAACATGTCTTTCACACATGTCTACAAAATCACCTTCACCTTCAAATACAGCTTCCTTGCGACTGACAGAGACGTAGGCAAAGTTTAAAGTTGCTATTTCCATTAAATCTCGTTAATCAGAAAAACGGTAATTTACACTTGCAGCGGAACAAAATTCCTTTCCGCCCAGCGTCTGGCTCGAACCCACAACCCTGGGATTAAGAGTCTGACGCTCTACCGACTGAGCTAGCCGGCTACCTCGGTGAATACCTGCCGGGTAGCACGTCACACAGTACTCGTTTGGGTTGGGTGGTCCCATACAGAATCTCCCCATGATGCCTAATGTTTTCCTAACGTCACACTCGTCACGTACTTCACTTTTATGTCATAATCATTTCTGAGAGGTAAAGAAATTGCATGACAACATGCAGAGCTAGTGGCGTCAAAATTAACGCACATACTTTATGTGACTCAAAAGCCGAACGAGTTACTTTCCGACGTTGTTTTAGATGTGCAAGTGATAGTCAAAACTCGCTGTGTCGGCACTCTGCCGACCATTTCGCTAGTTAACACCGGTCTTGTTGTGTGTGTTTCAAGCTCAAGAGCATCTCCAAGCAAAAAATGGTCAACAGCAACATTCAGACGGTTTCGTACTGCTCAATTGCTACATTAAAACGTTATGTTTCTTTTTCAGAACTGGAAAAACACAAGCGTGACAGCATTCGAAACTGTAATCTTCTGATCCGAAGCCCGACGCCTTATCCATTAGGCCTCACGGTCACTGACGACCAACATTTACATGTATACGACTCATCTCGAAACGCTCACACCCCTGAGGATTTGTGTTTTCGTTCTACACAGCCGCTGCCCCTTGCTCTTTCCCACCCATTCGTTACATTCAACCTCTGACGTGACCGACCAAATATAGACTGAGAAACAAGACCACACACTTTGTGCATTCGGAATCGAAGGCAGGGCGTCCCTCGCCGCATTTGCTACGATTGCCATTTGCTACTTCTGCAGAAGCGGCGGCGGCGGCGACGACGGCGACGACGACGACGACGAATATCGCGAGAGGCTCTGAGATATGTGAGAAATACATCTATAAAATGTAATTCAGACTGCCTCGTCCCACCTTATGCTGTACCGCTTTGGCAAATGCTTTATCTGCGCCATTCGCCTTAATCGCATCTGAGAGTGATTCTTAAAAAAACGCCTGTCGCTAATTGTTCGTCATCACAGGTACTGTTTGCTATACGGCCACGACGCGCAACTGATTTCCAAAATTCATCTTTCTCCTGTGAGGATGGAACTTACGACCCCTGGTTTATTAGACCAGTGCTCTACCACTGAGCTAAAGAGGCGCGGCCTAGCGGTGCTCTTGGGTACTTCGTCCTTACGGTCGTCTGCATCATCAGACTTTAGCTGACAACACTTCATATTACCGGCTAATATTTGCAGCTATGGCGACAAATTACTGCTTGACTACACATCTGACACGTAACCGATGTGCTCTCCAAACAACAACACTTGCATTTCAGAACATGTCTTTCACACATGTCTACAAAATCACCTTCACCTTCAAATACAGCTTCCTTGCGACTGACAGAGACGTAGGCAAAGTTTAAAGTTGCTATTTCCATTAAATCTCGTTAATCAGAAAAACGGTAATTTACACTTGCAGCGGAACAAAATTCCGTTCCGCCCAGCGTCTGGCTCGAACCCACAACCCTGGGATTAAGAGTCTGACGCTCTACCGACTGAGCTAGCCGGCTAGCTCGGTGAATACCTGCCGGGTAGCACGTCACACAGTACTCGTTTGGGTTGGGTGGTCCCATACAGAATCTCCCCATGATGCCTAATGTTTTCCTAACGTCACACTCGTCACGTACTTCACTTTTATGTCATAATCATTTCTGAGAGGTAAAGAAATTGCATAACAACATGCAGAGCTAGTGGCGTCAAAATTAACGCACATACTTTATGTGACTCAAAAGCCGAACGAGTTACTTTCCGACGTTGTTTTAGATGTGCAAGTGATAGTCAAAACTCGCTGTGTCGGCACTCTGCCGACCATTTCGCTAGTTAACACCGGTCTTGTTGTGTGTGTTTCAAGCTCAAGAGCATCTCCAAGCAAAAAATGGTCAACAGCAACATTCAGACGGTTTCGTACTGCTCAATTGCTACATTAAAACGTTATGTTTCTTTTTCAGAACTGGAAAAACACAAGCGTGACAGCATTCGAACCTGTAATCTTCTGATCCGAAGCCCGACGCCTTATCCATTAGGCCTCACGGTCACTGACGACCAACATTTACATGTATACGACTCATCTCGAAACGCTCACACCCCTGAGGATTTGTGTTTTCGTTCTACACAGCCGCTGCCCCTTGCTCTTTCCCACCCATTCGTTACATTCAACCTCTGACGTGACCGACCAAATATAGACTGAGAAACAAGACCACACACTTTGTGCATTCGGAATCGAAGGCAGGGCGTCCCTCGCCGCATTTGCTACGATTGCCATTTGCTACTTCTGCAGAAGCGGCGGCGGCGGCGACGACGACGACGACGACGACGAATATCGCGAGAGGCTCTGAGATATGTGAGAAATACATCTATAAAATGTAATTCAGACTGCCTCGTCCCACCTTATGCTGTACCGCTTTGGCAAATGCTTTATCTGCGCCATTCGCCTTAATCGCATCTGAGAGTGATTCTTAAAAAAACGCCTGTCGCTAATTGTTCGTCATCACAGGTACTGTTTGCTATACGGCCACGACGCGCAACTGATTTCCAAAATTCATCTTTCTCCTGTGAGGATGGAACTTACGACCCCTGGTTTATTAGACCATAGCTCTACCACTGAGCTAAAGAGGCGCGGCCTAGCGGTACTCTTGGGTACTTCGTCCTTACGGTCGTCTGCAACATCAGACTTTAGCTGACAACACTTCATATTACCGGCTAATATTTGCAGCTATGGCGACAAATTACTGCTTGACTACACATCTGACACGTAACCGATGTGCTCTCCAAACAACAACACTTGCATTTCAGAACATGTCTTTCACACATGTCTACAAAATCACCTTCTCCTTTAAATACAGCTTCCTTGCGACTGACAGAGACGTAGGCAAAGTTTAAAGTTGCTATTTCCATTAAATCTCGTTAATCAGAAAAACGGTAATTTACACTTGCAGCGGAACAAAATTCCGTTCCGCCCAGCGTCTGGCTCGAACCCACGACACTGGGATTAAGAGTCTGACGCTCTACCGACTGAGCTAGCCGGCTACCTCGGTGAATACCTGCCGGGTAGCACGTCACACAGTACTCGTTTGGGTTGGGTGGTCCCATACAGAATCTCTCCATGATGCCTAATGTTTTCCTAACGTCACACTCGTCACGTACTTCACTTTTATGTCATAATCATTTCTGAGAGGTAAAGAAATTGCATGACAACATGCAGAGCTAGTGGCGTCAAAATTAACGCACATACTTTATGTGACTCAAAAGCCGAACGAGTTACTTTCCGTCGTTGTTTTAGATGTGCAAGTGATAGTCAAGACTCGCTGTGTCGGCACTCTGCCGACCATTTCGCTAGTTAACACCGGTCTTGTTGTGTGTGTTTCAAGCTCAAGAGCATCTCCAAGCAAAAAATGGTCAACAGCAACATTCAGACGGTTTCGTACTGCTCAATTGCTACATTAAAACGTTATGTTTCTTTTTCAGAACTGGAAAAACACAAGCGTGACAGCATTCGAACCTGTAATCTTCAGATCCGAAGCCCGACGCCTTATCCATTAGGCCTCACGGTCACTGACGACCAACATTTACATGTATACGACTCATCTCGAAACGCTCACACCCCTGAGGATTTGTGTTTTCGTTCTACACAGCCGCTGCCCCTTGCTCTTTCCCACCCATTCGTTACATTCAACCTCTGACGTGACCGACCAAATATAGACTGAGAAACAAGACCACACACTTTGTGCATTCGAAATCGAAGGCAGGGCGTCCCTCGCCGCATTTGCTACGATTGCCATTTGCTACTTCTGCAGAAGCGGCGGCGGTGGCGACGACGACGACGACGACGACGACGACGACGACGAATATCGCGAGAGGCTCTGAGATATGTGAGAAATACATCTATAAAATGTAATTCAGACTGCCTCGTCCCACCTTATGCTGTACCGCTTTGGCAAATGCTTTATCTGCGCCATTCGCCTTAATCGCATCTGAGAGTGATTCTTAAAAAAACGCCTGTCGCTAATTGTTCGTCATCACAGGTACTGTTTGCTATACGGCCACGACGCGCAACTGATTTCCAAAATTCATCTCTCTCCTGTGAAGATGGAACTTACGACCCCTGGTTTATTAGACCAGTGCTCTACCACTGAGCTAAAGACGCGCGGCCTAGCGGTACTCTTGGGTACTTCGTCCTTACGGTCGTCTGCATCATCAGACTTTAGCTGACAACACTTCATATTACCGGCTAATATTTGCAGCTATGGCGACAAATTACTGCTTGACTACACATCTGACACGTAACCGATGTGCTCTCCAAACAACCACACTTGCATTTCAGAACATGTCTTTCACACATGTCTACAAAATCACCTTCACCTTCAAATACAGCTTCCTTGCGACTGACAGAGACGTAGGCAAAGTTTAAAGTTGCTATTTCCATTAAATCTCGTTAATCAGAAAAACGGTAATTTACACTTGCAGCGGAACAAAATTCCGTTCCGCCCAGCGTCTGGCTCGAACCCACGACCCTGGGATTAAGAGTCTGACGCTCTACCGACTGAGCTAGCCGGCTACCTCGGTGAGTACCTGCCGGGTAGCACGTCACACAGTACTCGTTTGGGTTGGGTGGTCCCATACAGAATCTCTCCATGATGCCTAATGTTTTCCTAACGTCACACTCGTCACGTACTTCACTTTTATGTCATAATCATTTCTGAGAGGTAAAGAAATTGCATGACAACATGCAGAGCTAGTGGCGTCAAAATTAACGCACATACTTTATGTGACTCAAAAGCCGAACGAGTTACTTTCCGACGTTGTTTTAGATGTGCAAGTGATAGTCAAAACTCGCTGTGTCGGCACTCTGCCGACCATTTCGCTAGTTAACACCGGTCTTGTTGTGTGTGTTTCAAGCTCAAGAGCATCTCCAAGCAAAAAATGGTCAACAGCAACATTCAGACGGTTTCGTACTGCTCAATTGCTACATTAAAACGTTATGTTTCTTTTTCAGCACTGGAAAAACACAAGCGTGACAGCATTCGAACCTGTAATCTTCAGATCCGAAGTCCGACGCCTTATCCATTAGGCCACACGGTCACTGACGACCAACATTTACATCTATACGACTCATCTCGAAACGCTCACACCCCTGAGGATTTGTGTTTTCGTTCTACACAGCCGCTGCCCCTTGCTCTTTCCCACCCATTCGTTACATTCAACCTCTGACGTGACCGACCAAATATAGACTGAGAAACAAGACCACACACTTTGTGCATTCGGAATCGAAGGCAGGGCGTCCCTCGCCGCATTTGCTACGATTGCCATTTGCTACTTCTGCAGAAGCGGCGGCGGCGGCGACTACGGCGACGACGACGACGACGACGAATATCGCGAGAGGCTCTGAGATATGTGAGAAATACATCTATAAAATGTAATTCAGACTGCCTCGTCCCACCTTATGCTGTACCGCTTTGGCAAATGCTTTATCTGCGCCATTCGCCTTAATCGCATCTGAGAGTGATTCTTATAAAAACGCCTGTCGCTAATTGTTCGTCATCACAGGTACTGTTTGCTATACGGCCACGACGCGCAACTGATTTCCAAAATTCATCTTTCTCCTGTGAGGATGGAACTCACGACCCCTGGTTTATTAGACCAGTGCTCTACCACTGAGCTAAAGAGGCGCGGCCTAGCGGTGCTCTTGGGTACTTCGTCCTTACGGTCGTCTGCATCATCAGACTTTAGCTGACAACACTTCATATTACCGGCTAATATTTGCAGCTATGGCGACAAATTACTGCTTGACTACACATCTGACACGTAACCGATGTGCTCTCCAAACAACAACACTTGCATTTCAGAACATGTCTTTCACACATGTCTACAAAATCACCTTCACCTTCAAATACAGCTTCCTTGCGACTGACAGAGACGTAGGCAAAGTTTAAAGTTGCTATTTCCATTAAATCTCGTTAATCAGAAAAACGGTAATTTACACTTGCAGCGGAACAAAATTCCGTTCCGCCCAGCGTCTGGCTCGAACCCACGACCCTGGGATTAAGAGTCTGACGCTCTACCGACTGAGCTAGCCGGCTACCTCGGTGAATACCTGCCGGGTAGCACGTCACACAGTACTCGTTTGGGTTGGGTGGTCCCATACAGAATCTCTCCATGATGCCTAATGTTTTCCTAACGTCACACTCGTCACGTACTTCACTTTTATGTCATAATCATTTCTGAGAGGTAAAGAAATTGCATGACAACATGCAGAGCTAGTGGCGTCAAAATTAACGCACATACTTTATGTGACTCAAAAGCCGAACGAGTTACTTTCCGTCGTTGTTTTAGATGTGCAAGTGATAGTCAAGACTCGCTGTGTCGGCACTCTGCCGACCATTTCGCTAGTTAACACCGGTCTTGTTGTGTGTGTTTCAAGCTCAAGAGCATCTCCAAGCAAAAAATGGTCAACAGCAACATTCAGACGGTTTCGTACTGCTCAATTGCTACATTAAAACGTTATGTTTCTTTTTCAGAACTGGAAAAACACAAGCGTGACAGCATTCGAACCTGTAATCTTCAGATCCGAAGCCCGACGCCTTATCCATTAGGCCTCACGGTCACTGACGACCAACATTTACATGTATACGACTCATCTCGAAACGCTCACACCCCTGAGGATTTGTGTTTTCGTTCTACACAGCCGCTGCCCCTTGCTCTTTCCCACCCATTCGTTACATTCAACCTCTGACGTGACCGACCAAATATAGACTGAGAAACAAGACCACACACTTTGTGCATTCGAAATCGAAGGCAGGGCGTCCCTCGCCGCATTTGCTACGATTGCCATTTGCTACTTCTGCAGAAGCGGCGGCGGTGGCGACGACGACGACGACGACGACGACGACGACGACGACGACGAATATCGCGAGAGGCTCTGAGATATGTGAGAAATACATCTATAAAATGTAATTCAGACTGCCTCGTCCCACCTTATGCTGTACCGCTTTGGCAAATGCTTTATCTGCGCCATTCGCCTTAATCGCATCTGAGAGTGATTCTTAAAAAAACGCCTGTCGCTAATTGTTCGTCATCACAGGTACTGTTTGCTATACGGCCACGACGCGCAACTGATTTCCAAAATTCATCTTTCTCCTGTGAGGATGGAACTTACGACCCCTGGTTTATTAGACCAGTGCTCTACCACTGAGCTAAAGACGCGCGGCCTAGCGGTACTCTTGGGTACTTCGTCCTTACGGTCGTCTGCATCATCAGACTTTAGCTGACAACACTTCATATTACCGGCTAATATTTGCAGCTATGGCGACAAATTACTGCTTGACTACACATCTGACACGTAACCGATGTGCTCTCCAAACAACCACACTTGCATTTCAGAACATGTCTTTCACACATGTCTACAAAATCACCTTCACCTTCAAATACAGCTTCCTTGCGACTGACAGAGACGTAGGCAAAGTTTAAAGTTGCTATTTCCATTAAATCTCGTTAATCAGAAAAACGGTAATTTACACTTGCAGCGGAACAAAATTCCGTTCCGCCCAGCGTCTGGCTCGAACCCACGACCCTGGGATTAAGAGTCTGACGCTCTACCGACTGAGCTAGCCGGCTACCTCGGTGAGTACCTGCCGGGTAGCACGTCACACAGTACTCGTTTGGGTTGGGTGGTCCCATACAGAATCTCTCCATGATGCCTAATGTTTTCCTAACGTCACACTCGTCACGTACTTCACTTTTATGTCATAATCATTTCTGAGAGGTAAAGAAATTGCATGACAACATGCAGAGCTAGTGGCGTCAAAATTAACGCACATACTTTATGTGACTCAAAAGCCGAACGAGTTACTTTCCGACGTTGTTTTAGATGTGCAAGTGATAGTCAAAACTCGCTGTGTCGGCACTCTGCCGACCATTTCGCTAGTTAACACCGGTCTTGTTGTGTGTGTTTCAAGCTCAAGAGCATCTCCAAGCAAAAAATGGTCAACAGCAACATTCAGACGGTTTCGTACTGCTCAATTGCTACATTAAAACGTTATGTTTCTTTTTCAGCACTGGAAAAACACAAGCGTGACAGCATTCGAACCTGTAATCTTCAGATCCGAAGTCCGACGCCTTATCCATTAGGCCACACGGTCACTGACGACCAACATTTACATCTATACGACTCATCTCGAAACGCTCACACCCCTGAGGATTTGTGTTTTCGTTCTACACAGCCGCTGCCCCTTGCTCTTTCCCACCCATTCGTTACATTCAACCTCTGACGTGACCGACCAAATATAGACTGAGAAACAAGACCACACACTTTGTGCATTCGGAATCGAAGGCAGGGCGTCCCTCGCCGCATTTGCTACGATTGCCATTTGCTACTTCTGCAGAAGCGGCGGCGGCGGCGACTACGGCGACGACGACGACGACGACGAATATCGCGAGAGGCTCTGAGATATGTGAGAAATACATCTATAAAATGTAATTCAGACTGCCTCGTCCCACCTTATGCTGTACCGCTTTGGCAAATGCTTTATCTGCGCCATTCGCCTTAATCGCATCTGAGAGTGATTCTTAAAAAAACGCCTGTCGCTAATTGTTCGTCATCACAGGTACTGTTTGCTATACGGCCACGACGCGCAACTGATTTCCAAAATTCATCTTTCTCCTGTGAGGATGGAACTCACGACCCCTGGTTTATTAGACCAGTGCTCTACCACTGAGCTAAAGAGGCGCGGCCTAGCGGTGCTCTTGGGTACTTCGTCCTTACGGTCGTCTGCATCATCAGACTTTAGCTGACAACACTTCATATTACCGGCTAATATTTGCAGCTATGGCGACAAATTACTGCTTGACTACACATCTGACACGTAACCGATGTGCTCTCCAAACAACAACACTTGCATTTCAGAACATGTCTTTCACACATGTCTACAAAATCACCTTCACCTTCAAATACAGCTTCCTTGCGACTGACAGAGACGTAGGCAAAGTTTAAAGTTGCTATTTCCATTAAATCTCGTTAATCAGAAAAACGGTAATTTACACTTGCAGCGGAACAAAATTCCGTTCCGCCCAGCGTCTGGCTCGAACCCACGACCCTGGGATTAAGAGTCTGACGCTCTACCGACTGAGCTAGCCGGCTACCTCGGTGAATACCTGCCGGGTAGCACGTCACACAGTACTCGTTTGGGTTGGGTGGTCCCATACAGAATCTCTCCATGATGCCTAATGTTTTCCTAACGTCACACTCGTCACGTACTTCACTTTTATGTCATAATCATTTCTGAGAGGTAAAGAAATTGCATGACAACATGCAGAGCTAGTGGCGTCAAAATTAACGCACATACTTTATGTGACTCAAAAGCCGAACGAGTTACTTTCCGTCGTTGTTTTAGATGTGCAAGTGATAGTCAAGACTCGCTGTGTCGGCACTCTGCCGACCATTTCGCTAGTTAACACCGGTCTTGTTGTGTGTGTTTCAAGCTCAAGAGCATCTCCAAGCAAAAAATGGTCAACAGCAACATTCAGACGGTTTCGTACTGCTCAATTGCTACATTAAAACGTTATGTTTCTTTTTCAGAACTGGAAAAACACAAGCGTGACAGCATTCGAACCTGTAATCTTCAGATCCGAAGCCCGACGCCTTATCCATTAGGCCTCACAGTCACTGACGACCAACATTTACATGTATACGACTCATCTCGAAACGCTCACACCCCTGAGGATTTGTGTTTTCGTTCTACACAGCCGCTGCCCCTTGCTCTTTCCCACCCATTCGTTACATTCAACCTCTGACGTGACCGACCAAATATAGACTGAGAAACAAGACCACACACTTTGTGCATTCGAAATCGAAGGCAGGGCGTCCCTCGCCGCATTTGCTACGATTGCCATTTGCTACTTCTGCAGAAGCGGCGGCGGTGGCGACGACGACGACGACGACGACGACGACGACGACGAATATCGCGAGAGGCTCTGAGATATGTGAGAAATACATCTATAAAATGTAATTCAGACTGCCTCGTCCCACCTTATGCTGTACCGCTTTGGCAAATGCTTTATCTGCGCCATTCGCCTTAATCGCATCTGAGAGTGATTCTTAAAAAAACGCCTGTCACTAATTGTTCGTCATCACAGGTACTGTTTGCTATACGGCCACGACGCGCAACTGATTTCCAAAATTCATCTTTCTCCTGTGAAGATGGAACTTACGATCCCTGGTTTATTAGACCAGTGCTCTACCACTGAGCTAAAGACGCGCGGCCTAGCGGTACTCTTGGGTACTTCGTCCTTACGGTCGTCTGCATCATCAGACTTTAGCTGACAACACTTCATATTACCGGCTAATATTTGCAGCTATGGCGACAAATTACTGCTTGACTACACATCTGACACGTAACCGATGTGCTCTCCAAACAACCACACTTGCATTTCAGAACATGTCTTTCACACATGTCTACAAAATCACCTTCACCTTCAAATACAGCTTCCTTGCGACTGACAGAGACGTAGGCAAAGTTTAAAGTTGCTATTTCCATTAAATCTCGTTAATCAGAAAAACGGTAATTTACACTTGCAGCGGAACAAAATTCCGTTCCGCCCAGCGTCTGGCTCGAACCCACGACCCTGGGATTAAGAGTCTGACGCTCTACCGACTGAGCTAGCCGGCTACCTCGGTGAGTACCTGCCGGGTAGCACGTCACACAGTACTCGTTTGGGTTGGGTGGTCCCATACAGAATCTCTCCATGATGCCTAATGTTTTCCTAACGTCACACTCGTCACGTACTTCACTTTTATGTCATAATCATTTCTGAGAGGTAAAGAAATTGCATGACAACATGCAGAGCTAGTGGCGTCAAAATTAACGCACATACTTTATGTGACTCAAAAGCCGAACGAGTTACTTTCCGACGTTGTTTTAGATGTGCAAGTGATAGTCAAAACTCGCTGTGTCGGCACTCTGCCGACCATTTCGCTAGTTAACACCGGTCTTGTTGTGTGTGTTTCAAGCTCAAGAGCATCTCCAAGCAAAAAATGGTCAACAGCAACATTCAGACGGTTTCGTACTGCTCAATTGCTACATTAAAACGTTATGTTTCTTTTTCAGAACTGGAAAAACACAAGCGTGACAGCATTCGAACCTGTAATCTTCAGATCCGAAGTCCGACGCCTTATCCATTAGGCCACACGGTCACTGACGACCAACATTTACATCTATACGACTCATCTCGAAACGCTCACACCCCTGAGGATTTGTGTTTTCGTTCTACACAGCCGCTGCCCCTTGCTCTTTCCCACCCATTCGTTACATTCAACCTCTGACGTGACCGACCAAATATAGACTGAGAAACAAGACCACACACTTTGTGCATTCGGAATCGAAGGCAGGGCGTCCCTCGCCGCATTTGCTACGATTGCCATTTGCTACTTCTGCAGAAGCGGCGGCGGCGGCGACTACGGCGACGACGACGACGACGACGAATATCGCGAGAGGCTCTGAGATATGTGAGAAATACATCTATAAAATGTAATTCAGACTGCCTCGTCCCACCTTATGCTGTACCGCTTTGGCAAATGCTTTATCTGCGCCATTCGCCTTAATCGCATCTGAGAGTGATTCTTAAAAAAACGCCTGTCGCTAATTGTTCGTCATCACAGGTACTGTTTGCTATACGGCCACGACGCGCAACTGATTTCCAAAATTCATCTTTCTCCTGTGAGGATGGAACTTACGACCCCTGGTTTATTAGACCAGTGCTCTACCACTGAGCTAAAGAGGAGCGGCCTAGCGGTACTCTTGGGTACTTCGTCCTTACGGTCGTCTGCATCATCAGACTTTAGCTGACAACACTTCATATTACCGGCTAATATTTGCAGCTATGGCGACAAATTACTGCTTGACTACACATCTGACACGTAACCGATGTGCTCTCCAAACAACAACACTTGCATTTCAGAACATGTCTTTCACACATGTCTACAAAATCACCTTCACCTTCAAATACAGCTTCCTTGCGACTGACAGAGACGTAGGCAAAGTTTAAAGTTGCTATTTCCATTAAATCTCGTTAATCAGAAAAACGGTAATTTACACTTGCAGCGGAACAAAATTCCGTTCCGCCCAGCGTCTGGCTTGAACCCACGACCCTGAGATTAAGAGTCTGACGCTCTACCGACTGAGCTAGCCGGCTACCTCGGTGAATACCTGCCGGGTAGCACGTCACACAGTACTCGTTTGGGTTGGGTGGTCCCATACAGAATCTCCCCATGATGCCTAATGTTTTCCTAACGTCACACTCGTCACGTACTTCACTTTTATGTCATAATCATTTCTGAGAGGTAAAGAAATTGCATAACAACATGCAGAGCTAGTGGCGTCAAAATTAACGCACATACTTTATGTGACTCAAAAGCCGAACGAGTTACTTTCCGACGTTGTTTTAGATGTGCAAGTGATAGTCAAAACTCGCTGTGTCGGCACTCTGCCGACCATTTCGCTAGTTAACACCGGTCTTGTTGTGTGTGTTTCAAGCTCAAGAGCATCTCCAAGCAAAAAAAGGTCAACAGCAACATTCAGACGGTTTCGTACTGCTCAATTGCTACATTAAAACGTTATGTTTCTTTTTCAGAACTGGAAAAACACAAGCGTGACAGCATTCGAACCTGTAATCTTCAGATCCGAAGCCCGACGCCTTATCCATTAGGCCTCACGGTCACTGACGACCAACATTTACATGTATACGACTCATCTCGAAACGCTCACACCCCTGAGGATTTGTGTTTTCGTTCTACACAGCCGCTGCCCCTTGCTCTTTCCCACCCATTCGTTACATTCAACCTCTGACGTGACCGACCAAATATAGACTGAGAAACAAGACCACACACTTTGTGCATTCGGAATCGAAGGCAGGGCGTCCCTCGCCGCATTTGCTACGATTGCCATTTGCTACTTCTGCAGAAGCGGCGGCGGCGGCGACGACGACGACAACGACGACGACGACGAATATCGCGAGAGGCTCTGAGATATGTGAGAAATACATCTATAAAATGTAATTCAGACTGCCTCGTCCCACCTTATGCTGTACCGCTTTGGCAAATGCTTTATCTGCGCCATTCGCCTTAATCGCATCTGAGAGTGATTCTTAAAAAAACGCCTGTCGCTAATTGTTCGTCATCACAGGTACTGTTTGCTATACGGCCACGACGCGCAACTGATTTCCAAAATTCATCTTTCTCCTGTGAGGATGGAACTTACGACCCCTGGTTTATTAGACCATAGCTCTACCACTGAGCTAAAGAGGCGCGGCCTAGCGGTACTCTTGGGTACTTCGTCCTTACGGTCGTCTGCATCATCAGACTTTAGCTGACAACACTTCATATTACCGGCTAATATTTGCAGCTATGGCGACAAATTACTGCTTGACTACACATCTGACACGTAACCGATGTGCTCTCCAAACAACAACACTTGCATTTCAGAACATGTCTTTCACACATGTCTACAAAATCACCTTCACCTTTAAATACAGCTTCCTTGCGACTGACAGAGACGTAGGCAAAGTTTAAAGTTGCTATTTCCATTAAATCTCGTTAATCAGAAAAACGGTAATTTACACTTGCAGCGGAACAAAATTCCGTTCCGCCCAGCGTCTGGCTCGAACCCACGCCCTGGGAGTAAGAGTCTGACGCTCTACCGACTGAGCTAGCCGGCTACCTCGGTGAATACCTGCCGGGTAGCACGTCACACAGTACTCGTTTGGGTTGGGTGGTCCCATACAGAATCTCTCCATGATGCCTAATGTTTTCCTAACGTCACACTCGTCACGTACTTCACTTTTATGTCATAATCATTTCTGAGAGGTAAAGAAATTGCATGACAACATGCAGAGCTAGTGGCGTCAAAATTAACGCACATACTTTATGTGACTCAAAAGCCGAACGAGTTACTTTCCGACGTTGTTTTAGATGTGCAAGTGATAGTCAAAACTCGCTGTGTCGGCACTCTGCCGACCATTTCGCTAGTTAACACCGGTCTTGTTGTGTGTGTTTCAAGCTCAAGAGCATCTCCAAGCAAAAAATGGTCAACAGCAACATTCAGACGGTTTCGTACTGCTCAATTGCTACATTAAAACGTTATGTTTCTTTTTCAGAACTGGAAAAACACAAGCGTGACAGCATTCGAACCTGTAATCTTCAGATCCGAAGCCCGACGCCTTATCCATTAGGCCTCACGGTCACTGACGACCAACATTTACATGTATACGACTCATCTCGAAACGCTCACACCCCTGAGGATTTGTGTTTTCGTTCTACACAGCCGCTGCCCCTTGCTCTTTCCCACCCATTCGTTACATTCAACCTCTGACGTGACCGACCAAATATAGACTGAGAAACAAGACCACACACTTTGTGCATTCGAAATCGAAGGCAGGGCGTCCCTCGCCGCATTTGCTACGATTGCCATTTGCTACTTCTGCAGAAGCGGCGACGACGACGACGACGACGACGACGACGACGACGACGACGACGACGAATATCGCGAGAGGCTCTGAGATATGTGAGAAATACATCTATAAAATGTAATTCAGACTGCCTCGTCCCACCTTATGCTGTACCGCTTTGGCAAATGCTTTATCTGCGCCATTCGCCTTAATCGCATCTGAGAGTGATTCTTAAAAAAACGCCTGTCGCTAATTGTTCGTCATCACAGGTACTGTTTGCTATACGGCCACGACGCGCAACTGATTTCCAAAATTCATCTTTCTCCTGTGAAGATGGAACTTACGACCCCTGGTTTATTAGACCAGTGCTCTACCACTGAGCTAAAGACGCGCGGCCTAGCGGTACTCTTGGGTACTTCGTCCTTACGGTCGTCTGCATCATCAGACTTTAGCTGACAACACTTAATATTACCGGCTAATATTTGCAGCTATGGCGACAAATTACTGCTTGACTACACATCTGACACGTAACCGATGTGCTCTCCAAACAACCACACTTGCATTTCAGAACATGTCTTTCACACATGTCTACAAAATCACCTTCACCTTCAAATACAGCTTCCTTGCGACTGACAGAGACGTAGGCAAAGTTTAAAGTTGCTATTTCCATTAAATCTCGTTAATCAGAAAAACGGTAATTTACACTTGCAGCGGAACAAAATTCCGTTCCGCCCAGCGTCTGGCTCGAACCCACGACCCTGGGATTAAGAGTCTGACGCTCTACCGACTGAGCTAGCCGGCTACCTCGGTGAGTACCTGCCGGGTAGCACGTCACACAGTACTCGTTTGGGTTGGGTGGTCCCATACAGAATCTCTCCATGATGCCTAATGTTTTCCTAACGTCACACTCGTCACGTACTTCACTTTTATGTCATAATCATTTCTGAGAGGTAAAGAAATTGCATGACAACATGCAGAGCTAGTGGCGTCAAAATTAACGCACATACTTTATGTGACTCAAAAGCCGAACGAGTTACTTTCCGACGTTGTTTTAGATGTGCAAGTGATAGTCAAAACTCGCTGTGTCGGCACTCTGCCGACCATTTCGCTAGTTAACACCGGTCTTGTTGTGTGTGTTTCAAGCTCAAGAGCATCTCCAAGCAAAAAATGGTCAACAGCAACATTCAGACGGTTTCGTACTGCTCAATTGCTACATTAAAACGTTATGTTTCTTTTTCAGCACTGGAAAAACACAAGCGTGACAGCATTCGAACCTGTAATCTTCAGATCCGAAGTCCGACGCCTTATCCATTAGGCCACACGGTCACTGACGACCAACATTTACATCTATACGACTCATCTCGAAACGCTCACACCCCTGAGGATTTGTGTTTTCGTTCTACACAGCCGCTGCCCCTTGCTCTTTCCCACCCATTCGTTACATTCAACCTCTGACGTGACCGACCAAATATAGACTGAGAAACAAGACCACACACTTTGTGCATTCGGAATCGAAGGCAGGGCGTCCCTCGCCGCATTTGCTACGATTGCCATTTGCTACTTCTGCAGAAGCGGCGGCGGCGGCGACTACGGCGACGACGACGACGACGACGAATATCGCGAGAGGCTCTGAGATATGTGAGAAATACATCTATAAAATGTAATTCAGACTGCCTCGTCCCACCTTATGCTGTACCGCTTTGGCAAATGCTTTATCTGCGCCATTCGCCTTAATCGCATCTGAGAGTGATTCTTAAAAAAACGCCTGTCGCTAATTGTTCGTCATCACAGGTACTGTTTGCTATACGGCCACGACGCGCAACTGGTTTCCAAAATTCATCTTTCTCCTGTGAGGATGGAACTCACGACCCCTGGTTTATTAGACCAGTGCTCTACCACTGAGCTAAAGAGGCGCGGCCTAGCGGTGCTCTTGGGTACTTCGTCCTTACGGTCGTCTGCATCATCAGACTTTAGCTGACAACACTTCATATTACCGGCTAATATTTGCAGCTATGGCGACAAATTACTGCTTGACTACACATCTGACACGTAACCGATGTGCTCTCCAAACAACAACACTTGCATTTCAGAACATGTCTTTCACACATGTCTACAAAATCACCTTCACCTTCAAATACAGCTTCCTTGCGACTGACAGAGACGTAGGCAAAGTTTAAAGTTGCTATTTCCATTAAATCTCGTTAATCAGAAAAACGGTAATTTACACTTGCAGCGGAACAAAATTCCGTTCCGCCCAGCGTCTGGCTTGCACCCACGACCCTGAGATTAAGAGTCTGACGCTCTACCGACTGAGCTAGCCGGCTACCTCGGTGAATACCTGCCGGGTAGCACGTCACACAGTACTCGTTTGGGTTGGGTGGTCCCATACAGAATCTCCCCATGATGCCTAATGTTTTCCTAACGTCACACTCGTCACGTACTTCACTTTTATGTCATAATCATTTCTGAGAGGTAAAGAAATTGCATAACAACATGCAGAGCTAGTGGCGTCAAAATTAACGCACATACTTTATGTGACTCAAAAGCCGAACGAGTTACTTTCCGACGTTGTTTTAGATGTGCAAGTGATAGTCAAAACTCGCTGTGTCGGCACTCTGCCGACCATTTCGCTAGTTAACACCGGTCTTGTTGTGTGTGTTTCAAGCTCAAGAGCATCTCCAAGCAAAAAAAGGTCAACAGCAACATTCAGACGGTTTCGTACTGCTCAATTGCTACATTAAAACGTTATGTTTCTTTTTCAGAACTGGAAAAACACAAGCGTGACAGCATTCGAACCTGTAATCTTCAGATCCGAAGCCCGACGCCTTATCCATTAGGCCTCACGGTCACTGACGACCAACATTTACATGTATACGACTCATCTCGAAACGCTCACACCCCTGAGGATTTGTGTTTTCGTTCTACACAGCCGCTGCCCCTTGCTCTTTCCCACCCATTCGTTACATTCAACCTCTGACGTGACCGACCAAATATAGACTGAGAAACAAGACCACACACTTTGTGCATTCGGAATCGAAGGCAGGGCGTCCCTCGCCGCATTTGCTACGATTGCCATTTGCTACTTCTGCAGAAGCGGCGGCGGCGGCGACGACGACGACGACGACGACGACGACGACGAATATCGCGAGAGGCTCTGAGATATGTGAGAAATACATCTATAAAATGTAATTCAGACTGCCTCGTCCCACCTTATGCTGTACCGCTTTGGCAAATGCTTTATCTGCGCCATTCGCCTTAATCGCATCTGAGAGTGATTCTTAAAAAAACGCCTGTCGCTAATTGTTCGTCATCACAGGTACTGTTTGCTATACGGCCACGACGCGCAACTGATTTCCAAAATTCATCTTTCTCCTGTGAGGATGGAACTTACGACCCCTGGTTTATTAGACCAGTGCTCTACCACTGAGCTAAAGAGGCGCGGCCTAGCGGTACTCTTGGGTACTTCGTCCTTACGGTCGTCTACATCATCAGACTTTAGCTGACAATACTTCATATTACCGGCTAATATTTGCAGCTATGGCGACAAATTACTGCTTGACTACACATCTGACACGTAACCGATGTGCTCTCCAAACAACAACACTTGCATTTCAGAACATGTCTTTCACACATGTCTACAAAATCACCTTCACCTTTAAATACAGCTTCCTTGCGACTGACAGAGACGTAGGCAAAGTTTAAAGTTGCTATTTCCATTAAATCTCGTTAATCAGAAAAACGGTAATTTACACTTGCAGCGGAACAAAATTCCGTTCCGCCCAGCGTCTGGCACGAACCCACGACCCTGGGATTAAGAGTCTGACGCTCTACCGACTGAGCTAGCCGGCTACCTCGGTGAATACCTGCCGGGTAGCACGTCACACAGTACTCGTTTGGGTTGGGTGGTCCCATACAGAATCTCTCCATGATGCCTAATGTTTTCCTAACGTCACACTCGTCACGTACTTCACTTTTATGTCATAATCATTTCTGAGAGGTAAAGAAATTGCATGACAACATGCAGAGCTAGTGGCGTCAAAATTAACGCACATACTTTATGTGACTCAAAAGCCGAACGAGTTACTTTCCGACGTTGTTTTAGATGTGCAAGTGATAGTCAAAACTCGCTGTGTCGGCACTCTGCCGACCATTTCGCTAGTTAACACCGGTCTTGTTGTGTGTGTTTCAAGCTCAAGAGCATCTCCAAGCAAAAAATGGTCAACAGCAACATTCAGACGGTTTCGTACTGCTCAATTGCTACATTAAAACGTTATGTTTCTCTTTCAGAACTGGAAAAACACAAGCGTGACTGCATTCGAACCTGTAATCTTCAGATCCGAAGCCCGACGCCTTATCCATTAGGCCTCACGGTCACTGACGACCAACATTTACATGTATACGACTCATCTCGAAACGCTCACACCCCTGAGGATTTGTGTTTTCGTTCTACACAGCCGCTGCCCCTTGCTCTTTCCCACCCATTCGTTACATTCAACCTCTGACGTGACCGACCAAATATAGACTGAGAAACAAGACCACACACTTTGTGCATTCGGAATCGAAGGCAGGGCATCCCTCGCCGCATTTGCTACGATTGCCATTTGCTACTTCTGCAGAAGCGGCGGCGGCGGCGACGACGACGACGACGACGACGACGACGACGACGACGACGAATATCGCGAGAGGCTCTGAGATATGTGAGAAATACATCTATAAAATGTAATTCAGACTGCCTCGTCCCACCTTATGCTGTACCGCTTTGGCAAATGCTTTATCTGCGCCATTCACCTTAATCGCATCTGAGAGTGATTCTTAAAAAAACGCCTGTCGCTAATTGTTCGTCATCACAGGTACTGTTTGCTATACGGCCACGACGCGCAACTGATTTCCAAAATTCATCTTTCTCCTGTGGGGATGGAACTTACGACCCCTGGTTTATTAGACCAGTGCTCTACCACTGAGCTAAAGAGGCGCGGCCTAGCGGTGCTCTTGGGTACTTCGTCCTTACGGTCGTCTGCATCATCAGACTTTAGCTGACAACACTTCATATTACCGGCTAATATTTGCAGCTATGGCGACAAATTACTGCTTGACTACACATCTGACACGTAACCGATGTGCTCTCCAAACAACAACACTTGCATTTCAGAACATGTCTTTCACACATGTCTACAAAATCACCTTCACCTTCAAATACAGCTTCCTTGCGACTGACAGAGACGTAGGCAAAGTTTAAAGTTGCTATTTCCATTAAATCTCGTTAATCAGAAAAACGGTAATTTACACTTGCAGCGGAACAAAATTCCGTTCCGCCCAGCGTCTGGCTCGAACCCACGCCCCTGAGATTAAGAGACTGACGCTCTACCGACTGAGCTAGCCGGCTACCTCGGTGAATACCTGCCGGGTAGCACGTCACACAGTACTCGTTTGGGTTGGGTGGTCCCATACAGAATCTCCCCATGATGCCTAATGTTTTCCGAACGTCACACTCGTCACGTACTTCACTTTTATGTCATAATCATTTCTGAGAGGTAAAGAAATTGCATGACAACATGCAGAGCTAGTGGCGTCAAAATTAACGCACATACTTTATGTGACTCAAAAGCCGAACGAGTTACTTTCCGACGTTGTTTTAGATGTGCAAGTGATAGTCAAAACTCGCTGTGTCGGCACTCTGCCGACCATTTCGCTAGTTAACACCGGTCTTGTTGTGTGTGTTTCAAGCTCAAGAGCATCTCCAAGCAAAAAATGGTCAACAGCAACATTCAGACGGTTTCGTACTGCTCAATTGCTACATTAAAACGTTATGTTTCTCTTTCAGAACTGGAAAAACACAAGCGTGACAGCATTCGAACCTGTAATCTTCAGATCCGAAGCCCGACGCCTTATCCATTAGGCCTCACGGTCACTGACGACCAACATATACATGTATACGACTCATCTCGAAACGCTCACACCCCTGAGGATTTGTGTTTTCGTTCTACACAGCCGCTGCCCCTTGCTCTTTCCCACCCATTCGTTACATTCAACCTCTGACGTGACCGACCAAATATAGACTGAGAAACAAGACCACACACTTTGTGCATTCGGAATCGAAGGCAGGGCGTCCCTCGCCGCATTTGCTACGATTGCCATTTGCTACTTCTACAGAAGCGGCGGCGGCGGCGACGACGACGACGACGACGACGAATATCGCGAGAGGCTCTGAGATATGTGAGAAATACATCTATAAAATGTAATTCAGACTGCCTCGTCCCACCTTATGCTGTACCGCTTTGGCAAATGCTTTATCTGCGCCATTCGCCTTAATCGCATCTGAGAGTGATTCTTAAAAAAACGCCTGTCGCTAATTGTTCGTCATCACAGGTACTGTTTGCTATACGGCCACGACGCGCAACTGATTTCCAAAATTCATCTTTCTCCTGTGAGGATGGAACTTACGACCCCTGGTTTATTAGACCAGTGCTCTACCACTGAGCTAAAGACGCGCGGCCTAGCGGTACTCTTGGGTACTTCGTCCTTACGGTCGTCTGCATCATCAGACTTTAGCTGACAACATTTCATATTACCGGCTAATATTTGCAGCTATGGCGACAAATTACTGCTTGACTACACATCTGACACGTAACCGATGTGCTCTCCAAACAACAACACTTGCATTTCAGAACATGTCTTTCACCCATGTCTACAAAATCACCTTCACCTTCAAATACAGCTTCCTTGCGACTGACAGAGACGTAGGCAAAGTTTAAAGTTGCTATTTCCATTAAATCTCGTTAATCAGAAAAACGGTAATTTACACTTGCAGCGGAACAAAATTCCGTTCCGCCCAGCGTCTGGCTCGAACCCACAACCCTGGGATTAAGAGTCTGACGCTCTACCGACTGAGCTAGCCGGCTACCTCGGTGAATACCTGCCGGGTAGCACGTCACACAGTACTCGTTTGGGTTGGGTGGTCCCATACAGAATCTCTCCATGATGCCTAATGTTTTCCTAACGTCACACTCGTCACGTACTTCACTTTTATGTCATAATCATTTCTGAGAGGTAAAGAAATTGCATGACAACATGCAGAGCTAGTGGCGTCAAAATTAACGCACATACTTTATGTGACTCAAAAGCCGAACGAGTTACTTTCCGACGTTGTTTTAGATGTGCAAGTGATAGTCAAAACTCGCTGTGTCGGCACTCTGCCGACCATTTCGCTAGTTAACACCGGTCTTGTTGTGTGTGTTTCAAGTTCAAGAGCATCTCCAAGCAAAAAATGGTCAACAGCAACATTCAGACGGTTTCGTACTGCTCAATTGCTACATTAAAACGTTATGTTTCTTTTTCAGAACTGGAAAAACACAAGCGTGACAGCATTCGAACCTGAAATCTTCAGATCCGAAGTCCGACGCCTTATCCATTAGGCCACACGGTCACTGACGACCAACATTTACATGTATACGACTCATCTCGAAACGCTCACACCCCTGAGGATTTGTGTTGTCGTTCTACACAGCCGCTGTCCCTTGCTCTTTCCCACCCATTCGTTACATTCAACCTCTGACGTGACCGACCAAATATAGACCGAGAAACAAGACCACACACTTCGTGCATTCGGAATCGAAGGCAGGGCGTCCCTCGCCGCATTTGCTACGATTGCCATTTGCTACTTCTGCAGAAGCGGCGGCGGCGGCGACGACGACGACGACGACGACGACGACGACGAATATCGCGAGAGGCTCTGAGATATGTGAGAAATACATCTATAAAATGTAATTCAGACTGCCTCGTCCCACCTTATGCTGTACCGCTTTGGCAAATGCTTTATCTGCGCCATTCGCCTTAATCGCATCTGAGAGTGATTCTTAAAAAAACGCCTGTCGCTAATTGTTCGTCATCACAGGTACTGTTTGCTATACGGCCACGACGCGCAACTGATTTCCAAAATTCATCTTTCTCCTGTGAGGATGGAACTTACGACCCCTGGTTTATTAGACCAGTGCTCTACCACTGAGCTAAAGAGGCGCGGCCTAGCGGTGCTCTTGGGTACTTCGTCCTTACGGTCGTCTGCATCATCAGACTTTAGCTGACAACACTTCATATTACCGGCTAATATTTGCAGCTATGGCGACAAATTACTGCTTGACTACACATCTGACACGTAACCGATGTGCTCTCCAAACAACAACACTTGCATTTCAGAACATGTCTTTCACACATGTCTACAAAATCACCTTCACCTTCAAATACAGCTTCCTTGCGACTGACAGAGACGTAGGCAAAGTTTAAAGTTGCTATTTCCATTAAATCTCGTTAATCAGAAAAACTGTAATTTACACTTGCAGCGGAACAAAATTCCGTTCCGCCCAGCGTCTGGCTCGAACCCACGACCCTGAGATTAAGAGACTGACGCTCTACCGACTGAGCTAGCCGGCTACCTCGGTGAATACCTGCCGGGTAGCACGTCACACAGTACTCGTTTGGGTTGGGTGGTCCCATACAGAATCTCCCCATGATGCCTAATGTTTTCCGAACGTCACACTCGTCACGTACTTCACTTTTATGTCATAATCATTTCTGAGAGGTAAAGAAATTGCATGACAACATGCAGAGCTAGTGGCGTCAAAATTAACGCACATACTTTATGTGACTCAAAAGCCGAACGAGTTACTTTCCGACGTTGTTTTAGATGTGCAAGTGATAGTCAAAACTCGCTGTGTCGGCACTCTGCCGACCATTTCGCTAGTTAACACCGGTCTTGTTGTGTGTGTTTCAAGCTCAAGAGCATCTCCAAGCAAAAAATGGTCAACAGCAACATTCAGACGGTTTCGTACTGCTCAATTGCTACATTAAAACGTTATGTTTCTCTTTCAGAACTGGAAAAACACAAGCGTGACAGCATTCGAACCTGTAATCTTCAGATCCGAAGCCCGACGCCTTATCCATTAGGCCTCACGGTCACTGACGACCAACATTTACATGTATACGACTCATCTCGAAACGCTCACACCCCTGAGGATTTGTGTTTTCGTTCTACACAGCCGCTGCCCCTTGCTCTTTCCCACCCATTCGTTACATTCAACCTCTGACGTGACCGACCAAATATAGACTGAGAAACAAGACCACACACTTTGTGCATTCGGAATCGAAGGCAGGGCGTCCCTCGCCGCATTTGCTACGATTGCCATTTGCTACTTCTACAGAAGCGGCGGCGGCGGCGACGACGACGACGACGACGACGACGACGACGACGACGACGACGAATATCGCGAGAGGCTCTGAGATATGTGAGAAATACATCTATAAAATGTAATTCAGACTGCCTCGTCCCACCTTATGCTGTACCGCTTTGGCAAATGCTTTATCTGCGCCATTCGCCTTAATCGCATCTGAGAGTGATTCTTAAAAAAACGCCTGTCGCTAATTGTTCGTCATCACAGGTACTGTTTGCTATACGGCCACGAAGCGCAACTGATTTCCAAAATTCATCTTTCTCCTGTGAGGATGGAACTTACGACCCCTGGTTTATTAGACCAGTGCTCTACCACTGAGCTAAAGACGCGCGGCCTAGCGGTACTCTTGGGTACTTCGTCCTTACGGTCGTCTGCATCATCAGACTTTAGCTGACAACATTTCATATTACCGGCTAATATTTGCAGCTATGGCGACAAATTACTGCTTGACTACACATCTGACACGTAACCGATGTGCTCTCCAAACAACAACACTTGCATTTCAGAACATGTCTTTCACCCATGTCTACAAAATCACCTTCACCTTCAAATACAGCTTCCTTGCGACTGACAGAGACGTAGGCAAAGTTTAAAGTTGCTATTTCCATTAAATCTCGTTAATCAGAAAAACGGTAATTTACACTTGCAGGGAACAAAATTCCGTTCCGCCCAGCGTCTGGCTCGAACCCACGACCCTGGGATTAAGAGTCTGACGCTTTACCGACTGAGCTAGCCGGCTACCTCGGTGAATACCTGCCGGGTAGCACGTCACACAGTACTCGTTTGGGTTGGGTGGTCCCATACAGAATCTCTCCATGATGCCTAATGTTTTCCTAACGTCACACTCGTCACGTACTTCACTTTTATGTCATAATCATTTCTGAGAGGTAAAGAAATTGCATGACAACATGCAGAGCTAGTGGCGTCAAAATTAACGCACATACTTTATGTGACTCAAAAGCCGAACGAGTTACTTTCCGACGTTGTTTTAGATGTGCAAGTGATAGTCAAAACTCGCTGTGTCGGCACTCTGCCGACCATTTCGCTAGTTAACACCGGTCTTGTTGTGTGTGTTTCAAGCTCAAGAGCATCTCCAAGCAAAAAATGGTCAACAGCAACATTCAGACGGTTTCGTACTGCTCAATTGCTACATTAAAACGTTATGTTTCTCTTTCAGAACTGGAAAAACACAAGCGTGACAGCATTCGAACCTGTAATCTTCAGATCCGAAGCCCGACGCCTTATCCATTAGGCCTCACGGTCACTGACGACCAACATATACATGTATACGACTCATCTCGAAACGCTCACACCCCTGAGGATTTGTGTTTTCGTTCTACACAGCCGCTGCCCCTTGCTCTTTCCCACCCATTCGTTACATTCAACCTCTGACGTGACCGACCAAATATAGACTGAGAAACAAGACCACACACTTTGTGCATTCGGAATCGAAGGCAGGGCGTCCCTCGCCGCATTTGCTACGATTGCCATTTGCTACTTCTACAGAAGCGGCGGCGGCGGCGACGACGACGACGACGACGACGAATATCGCGAGAGGCTCTGAGATATGTGAGAAATACATCTATAAAATGTAATTCAGACTGCCTCGTCCCACCTTATGCTGTACCGCTTTGGCAAATGCTTTATCTGCGCCATTCGCCTTAATCGCATCTGAGAGTGATTCTTAAAAAAACGCCTGTCGCTAATTGTTCGTCATCACAGGTACTGTTTGCTATACGGCCACGACGCGCAACTGATTTCCAAAATTCATCTTTCTCCTGTGAGGATGGAACTTACGACCCCTGGTTTATTAGACCAGTGCTCTACCACTGAGCTAAAGACGCGCGGCCTAGCGGTACTCTTGGGTACTTCGTCCTTACGGTCGTCTGCATCATCAGACTTTAGCTGACAACATTTCATATTACCGGCTAATATTTGCAGCTATGGCGACAAATTACTGCTTGACTACACATCTGACACGTAACCGATGTG
The DNA here is from genome assembly GCF_023897955.1 of Schistocerca gregaria. Lineage (NCBI taxonomy): Eukaryota > Metazoa > Arthropoda > Insecta > Orthoptera > Acrididae > Schistocerca > Schistocerca gregaria. The sequence continues at coordinate 2,613,588 of NW_026061884.1, forward strand.
CTCTCCAAACAACAACACTTGCATTTCAGAACATGTCTTTCACCCATGTCTACAAAATCACCTTCACCTTCAAATACAGCTTCCTTGCGACTGACAGAGACGTAGGCAAAGTTTAAAGTTGCTATTTCCATTAAATCTCGTTAATCAGAAAAACGGTAATTTACACTTGCAGCGGAACAAAATTCCGTTCCGCCCAGCGTCTGGCTCGAACCCACAACCCTGGGATTAAGAGTCTGACGCTCTACCGACTGAGCTAGCCGGCTACCTCGGTGAATACCTGCCGGGTAGCACGTCACACAGTACTCGTTTGGGTTGGGTGGTCCCATACAGAATCTCTCCATGATGCCTAATGTTTTCCTAACGTCACACTCGTCACGTACTTCACTTTTATGTCATAATCATTTCTGAGAGGTAAAGAAATTGCATGACAACATGCAGAGCTAGTGGCGTCAAAATTAACGCACATACTTTATGTGACTCAAAAGCCGAACGAGTTACTTTCCGACGTTGTTTTAGATGTGCAAGTGATAGTCAAAACTCGCTGTGTCGGCACTCTGCCGACCATTTCGCTAGTTAACACCGGTCTTGTTGTGTGTGTTTCAAGCTCAAGAGCATCTCCAAGCAAAAAATGGTCAACAGCAACATTCAGACGGTTTCGTACTGCTCAATTGCTACATTAAAACGTTATGTTTCTTTTTCAGAACTGGAAAAACACAAGCGTGACAGCATTCGAACCTGAAATCTTCAGATCCGAAGTCCGACGCCTTATCCATTAGGCCACACGGTCACTGACGACCAACATTTACATGTATACGACTCATCTCGAAACGCTCACACCCCTGAGGATTTGTGTTTTCGTTCTACACAGCCGCTGTCCCTTGCTCTTTCCCACCCATTCGTTACATTCAACCTCTGACGTGACCGACCAAATATAGACCGAGAAACAAGACCACACACTTCGTGCATTCGGAATCGAAGGCAGGGCGTCCCTCGCCGCATTTGCTACGATTGCCATTTGCTACTTCTGCAGAAGCGGCGGCGGCGGCGACGACGACGACGACGACGACGACGACGAATATCGCGAGAGGCTCTGAGATATGTGAGAAATACATCTATAAAATGTAATTCAGACTGCCTCGTCCCACCTTATGCTGTACCGCTTTGGCAAATGCTTTATCTGCGCCATTCGCCTTAATCGCATCTGAGAGTGATTCTTAAAAAAACGCCTGTCGCTAATTGTTCGTCATCACAGGTACTGTTTGCTATACGGCCACGACGCGCAACTGATTTCCAAAATTCATCTTTCTCCTGTGAGGATGGAACTTACGACCCCTGGTTTATTAGACCAGTGCTCTACCACTGAGCTAAAGAGGCGCGGCCTAGCGGTGCTCTTGGGTACTTCGTCCTTACGGTCGTCTGCATCATCAGACTTTAGCTGACAACACTTCATATTACCGGCTAATATTTGCAGCTATGGCGACAAATTACTGCTTGACTACACATCTGACACGTAACCGATGTGCTCTCCAAACAACAACACTTGCATTTCAGAACATGTCTTTCACACATGTCTACAAAATCACCTTCACCTTCAAATACAGCTTCCTTGCGACTGACAGAGACGTAGGCAAAGTTTAAAGTTGCTATTTCCATTAAATCTCGTTAATCAGAAAAACTGTAATTTACACTTGCAGCGGAACAAAATTCCGTTCCGCCCAGCGTCTGGCTCGAACCCACGACCCTGAGATTAAGAGACTGACGCTCTACCGACTGAGCTAGCCGGCTACCTCGGTGAATACCTGCCGGGTAGCACGTCACACAGTACTCGTTTGGGTTGGGTGGTCCCATACAGAATCTCCCCATGATGCCTAATGTTTTCCGAACGTCACACTCGTCACGTACTTCACTTTTATGTCATAATCATTTCTGAGAGGTAAAGAAATTGCATGACAACATGCAGAGCTAGTGGCGTCAAAATTAACGCACATACTTTATGTGACTCAAAAGCCGAACGAGTTACTTTCCGACGTTGTTTTAGATGTGCAAGTGATAGTCAAAACTCGCTGTGTCGGCACTCTGCCGACCATTTCGCTAGTTAACACCGGTCTTGTTGTGTGTGTTTCAAGCTCAAGAGCATCTCCAAGCAAAAAATGGTCAACAGCAACATTCAGACGGTTTCGTACTGCTCAATTGCTACATTAAAACGTTATGTTTCTCTTTCAGAACTGGAAAAACACAAGCGTGACAGCATTCGAACCTGTAATCTTCAGATCCGAAGCCCGACGCCTTATCCATTAGGCCTCACGGTCACTGACGACCAACATTTACATGTATACGACTCATCTCGAAACGCTCACACCCCTGAGGATTTGTGTTTTCGTTCTACACAGCCGCTGCCCCTTGCTCTTTCCCACCCATTCGTTACATTCAACCTCTGACGTGACCGACCAAATATAGACTGAGAAACAAGACCACACACTTTGTGCATTCGGAATCGAAGGCAGGGCGTCCCTCGCCGCATTTGCTACGATTGCCATTTGCTACTTCTACAGAAGCGGCGGCGGCGGCGACGACGACGACGACGACGACGACGACGACGACGACGACGACGAATATCGCGAGAGGCTCTGAGATATGTGAGAAATACATCTATAAAATGTAATTCAGACTGCCTCGTCCCACCTTATGCTGTACCGCTTTGGCAAATGCTTTATCTGCGCCATTCGCCTTAATCGCATCTGAGAGTGATTCTTAAAAAAACGCCTGTCGCTAATTGTTCGTCATCACAGGTACTGTTTGCTATACGGCCACGAAGCGCAACTGATTTCCAAAATTCATCTTTCTCCTGTGAGGATGGAACTTACGACCCCTGGTTTATTAGACCAGTGCTCTACCACTGAGCTAAAGACGCGCGGCCTAGCGGTACTCTTGGGTACTTCGTCCTTACGGTCGTCTGCATCATCAGACTTTAGCTGACAACATTTCATATTACCGGCTAATATTTGCAGCTATGGCGACAAATTACTGCTTGACTACACATCTGACACGTAACCGATGTGCTCTCCAAACAACAACACTTGCATTTCAGAACATGTCTTTCACCCATGTCTACAAAATCACCTTCACCTTCAAATACAGCTTCCTTGCGACTGACAGAGACGTAGGCAAAGTTTAAAGTTGCTATTTCCATTAAATCTCGTTAATCAGAAAAACGGTAATTTACACTTGCAGCGGAACAAAATTCCGTTCCGCCCAGCGTCTGGCTCGAACCCACGACCCTGGGATTAAGAGTCTGACGCTCTACCGACTGAGCTAGCCGGCTACCTCGGTGAATACCTGCCGGGTAGCACGTCACACAGTACTCGTTTGGGTTGGGTGGTCCCATACAGAATCTCTCCATGATGCCTAATGTTTTCCTAACGTCACACTCGTCACGTACTTCACTTTTATGTCATAATCATTTCTGAGAGGTAAAGAAATTGCATGACAACATGCAGAGCTAGTGGCGTCAAAATTAACGCACATACTTTATGTGACTCAAAAGCCGAACGAGTTACTTTCCGACGTTGTTTTAGATGTGCAAGTGATAGTCAAAACTCGCTGTGTCGGCACTCTGCCGACCATTTCGCTAGTTAACACCGGTCTTGTTGTGTGTGTTTCAAGCTCAAGAGCATCTCCAAGCAAAAAATGGTCAACAGCAACATTCAGACGGTTTCGTACTGCTCAATTGCTACATTAAAACGTTATGTTTTTTTTTCAGAACTGGAAAAACACAAGCGTGACAGCATTCGAACCTGTAATCTTCAGATCCGAAGTCCGACGCCTTATCCATTAGGCCACACGGTCACTGACGACCAACATTAACATGTATACGACTCATCTCGAAACGCTCACACCCCTGAGGATTTGTGTTTTCGTTCTACACAGCCGCTGTCCCTTGCTCTTTCCCACCCATTCGTTACATTCAACCTCTGACGTGACCGACCAAATATAGACCGAGAAACAAGACCACACACTTCGTGCATTCGGAATCGAAGGCAGGGCGTCCCTCGCCGCATTTGCTACGATTGCCATTTGCTACTTCTGCAGAAGCGGCGGCGGCGGCGACGACGACGACGACGACGACGACGACGACGACGACGAATATCGCGAGAGGCTCTGAGATATGTGAGAAATACATCTATAAAATGTAATTCAGACTGCCTCGTCCCACCTTATGCTGTACCGCTTTGGCAAATGCTTTATCTGCGCCATTCGCCTTAATCGCATCTGAGAGTGATTCTTAAAAAAACGCCTGTCGCTAATTGTTCGTCATCACAGGTACTGTTTGCTATACGGCCACGACGCGCAACTGATTTCCAAAATTCATCTTTCTCCTGTGAGGATGGAACTTACGACCCCTGGTTTATTAGACCAGTGCTCTACCACTGAGCTAAAGAGGCGCGGCCTAGCGGTGCTCTTGGGTACTTCGTCCTTACGGTCGTCTGCATCATCAGACTTTAGCTGACAACACTTCATATTACCGGCTAATATTTGCAGCTATGGCGACAAATTACTGCTTGACTACACATCTGACACGTAACCGATGTGCTCTCCAAACAACAACACTTGCATTTCAGAACATGTCTTTCACACATGTCTACAAAATCACCTTCACCTTCAAATACAGCTTCCTTGCGACTGACAGAGACGTAGGCAAAGTTTAAAGTTGCTATTTCCATTAAATCTCGTTAATCAGAAAAACTGTAATTTACACTTGCAGCGGAACAAAATTCCGTTCCGCCCAGCGTCTGGCTCGAACCCACGACCCTGAGATTAAGAGACTGACGCTCTACCGACTGAGCTAGCCGGCTACCTCGGTGAATACCTGCCGGGTAGCACGTCACACAGTACTCGTTTGGGTTGGGTGGTCCCATACAGAATCTCCCCATGATGCCTAATGTTTTCCGAACGTCACACTCGTCACGTACTTCACTTTTATGTCATAATCATTTCTGAGAGGTAAAGAAATTGCATGACAACATGCAGAGCTAGTGGCGTCAAAATTAACGCACATACTTTATGTGACTCAAAAGCCGAACGAGTTACTTTCCGACGTTGTTTTAGATGTGCAAGTGATAGTCAAAACTCGCTGTGTCGGCACTCTGCCGACCATTTCGCTAGTTAACACCGGTCTTGTTGTGTGTGTTTCAAGCTCAAGAGCATCTCCAAGCAAAAAATGGTCAACAGCAACATTCAGACGGTTTCGTACTGCTCAATTGCTACATTAAAACGTTATGTTTCTCTTTCAGAACTGGAAAAACACAAGCGTGACAGCATTCGAACCTGTAATCTTCAGATCCGAAGCCTGACGCCTTATCCATTAGGCCTCACGGTCACTGACGACCAACATTTACATGTATACGACTCATCTCGAAACGCTCACACCCCTGAGGATTTGTGTTTTCGTTCTACACAGCCGCTGCCCCTTGCTCTTTCCCACCCATTCGTTACATTCAACCTCTGACGTGACCGACCAAATATAGACTGAGAAACAAGACCACACACTTTGTGCATTCGGAATCGAAGGCAGGGCGTCCCTCGCCGCATTTGCTACGATTGCCATTTGCTACTTCTGCAGAAGCGGCGGCGGCGGCGACGACGACGACGACGACGACGACGACGACGACGACGACGACGAATATCGCGAGAGGCTCTGAGATATGTGAGAAATACATCTATAAAATGTAATTCAGACTGCCTCGTCCCACCTTATGCTGTACCGCTTTGGCAAATGCTTTATCTGCGCCATTCGCCTTAATCGCATCTGAGAGTGATTCTTAAAGAAACGCCTGTCGCTAATTGTTCGTCATCACAGGTACTGTTTGCTATACGGCCACGACGCGCAACTGATTTCCAAAATTCATCTTTCTCCTGTGAGGATGGAACTTACGACCCCTGGTTTATTAGACCAGTGCTCTACCACTGAGCTAAAGACGCGCGGCCTAGCGGTACTCTTGGGTACTTCGTCCTTACGGTCGTCTGCATCATCAGACTTTAGCTGACAACACTTCATATTACCGGCTAATATTTGCAGCTATGGCGACAAATTACTGCTTGACTACACATCTGACACGTAACCGATGTGCTCTCCAAACAACAACACTTGCATTTCAGAACATGTCTTTCACACATGTCTACAAAATCACCTTCACCTTCAAATACAGCTTCCTTGCGACTGACAGAGACGTAGGCAAAGTTTAAAGTTGCTATTTCCATTAAATCTCGTTAATCAGAAAAACGGTAATTTACACTTGCAGCGGAACAAAATTCCGTTCCGCCCAGCGTCTGGCTCGAACCCACAACCCTGGGATTAAGAGTCTGACGCTCTACCGACTGAGCTAGCCGGCTACCTCGGTGAATACCTGCCGGGTAGCACGTCACACAGTACTCGTTTGGGTTGGGTGGTCCCATACAGAATCTCTCCATGATGCCTAATGTTTTCCTAACGTCACACTCGTCACGTACTTCACTTTTATGTCATAATCATTTCTGAGAGGTAAAGAAATTGCATGACAACATGCAGAGCTAGTGGCGTCAAAATTAACGCACATACTTTATGTGACTCAAAAGCCGAACGAGTTACTTTCCGACGTTGTTTTAGATGTGCAAGTGATAGTCAAAACTCGCTGTGTCGGCACTCTGCCGACCATTTCGCTAGTTAACACCGGTCTTGTTGTGTGTGTTTCAAGCTCAAGAGCATCTCCAAGCAAAAAATGGTCAACAGCAACATTCAGACGGTTTCGTACTGCTCAATTGCTACATTAAAACGTTATGTTTCTTTTTCAGAACTGGAAAAACACAAGCGTGACAGCATTCGAACCTGTAATCTTCAGATCCGAAGTCCGACGCCTTATCCATTAGGCCACACGGTCACTGACGACCAACATTTACATGTATACGACTCATCTCGAAACGCTCACACCCCTGAGGATTTGTGTTTTCGTTCTACACAGCCGCTGCCCCTTGCTCTTTCCCACCCATTCGTTACATTCAACCTCTGACGTGACCGACCAAATATAGACCGAGAAACAAGACCACACACTTCGTGCATTCGGAATCGAAGGCAGGGCGTCCCTCGCCGCATTTGCTACGATTGCCATTTGCTACTTCTGCAGAAGCGGCGGCGGCGGCGACGACGGCGACGACGACGACGACGAATATCGCGAGAGGCTCTGAGATATGTGAGAAATACATCTATAAAATGTAATTCAGACTGCCTCGTCCCACCTTATGCTGTACCGCTTTGGCAAATGCTTTATCTGCGCCATTCGCCTTAATCGCATCTGAGAGTGATTCTTAAAAAAACGCCTGTCGCTAATTGTTCGTCATCACAGGTACTGTTTGCTATACGGCCACGACGCGCAACTGATTTCCAAAATTAATCTTTCTCCTGTTAGGATGGAACTTACGACTCCTGGTTTATTAGAACACTGCTCTACCGCTGAGCTAAAGAGGCGCGGCCTAGCGGTACTCTTGGGTACTTCGTCCTTACGGTCGTCTGCATCATCCGACTTCAGCTGACAACACTTCATATTACCAGCTAATATTTGCAGCTATGACGACCCATTACTGCTTGGCTACACATCTGACACGTAACCGATGTGCTCTCCAAACAACAACACTTGCATTTCAGAACATGTCTTTCACACATGTCTACAAAATCACCTTCACCTTCAAATACAGCTTCCTTGCGACTGACAGAGACGTAGGCAAAGTTTAAAGTTGCTATTTCCATTAAATCTCGTTAATCAGAAAAACTGTAATTTACACTTGCAGCGGAACAAAATTCCGTTCCGCCCAGCGTCTGGCTCGAACCCACGACCCTGAGATTAAGAGACTGACGCTCTACCGACTGAGCTAGCCGGCTACCTCGGTGAATACCTGCCGGGTAGCACGTCACACAGTACTCGTTTGGGTTGGGTGGTCCCATACAGAATCTCCCCATGATGCCTAATGTTTTCCGAACGTCACACTCGTCACGTACTTCACTTTTATGTCATAATCATTTCTGAGAGGTAAAGAAATTGCATGACAACATGCAGAGCTAGTGGCGTCAAAATTAACGCACATACTTTATGTGACTCAAAAGCCGAACGAGTTACTTTCCGACGTTGTTTTAGATGTGCAAGTGATAGTCAAAACTCGCTGTGTCGGCACTCTGCCGACCATTTCGCTAGTTAACACCGGTCTTGTTGTGTGTGTTTCAAGCTCAAGAGCATCTCCAAGCAAAAAATGGTCAACAGCAACATTCAGACGGTTTCGTACTGCTCAATTGCTACATTAAAACGTTATGTTTCTCTTTCAGAACTGGAAAAACACAAGCGTGACAGCATTCGAACCTGTAATCTTCAGATCCGAAGCCCGACGCCTTATCCATTAGGCCTCACGGTCACTGACGACCAACATTTACATGTATACGACTCATCTCGAAACGCTCACACCCCTGAGGATTTGTGTTTTCGTTCTACACAGCCGCTGCCCCTTGCTCTTTCCCACCCATTCGTTACATTCAACCTCTGACGTGACCGACCAAATATAGACTGAGAAACAAGACCACACACTTTGTGCATTCGGAATCGAAGGCAGGGCGTCCCTCGCCGCATTTGCTACGATTGCCATTTGCTACTTCTGCAGAAGCGGCGGCGGCGGCGACGACGACGACGACGAATATCGCGAGAGGCTCTGAGATATGTGAGAAATACATCTATAAAATGTAATTCAGACTGCCTCGTCCCACCTTATGCTGTACCGCTTTGGCAAATGCTTTATCTGCGCCATTCGCCTTAATCGCATCTGAGAGTGATTCTTAAAAAAACGCCTGTCGCTAATTGTTCGTCATCACAGGTACTGTTTGCTATACGGCCACGACGCGCAACTGATTTCCAAAATTCATCTTTCTCCTGTGAGGATGGAACTTACGACCCCTGGTTTATTAGACCAGTGCTCTACCACTGAGCTAAAGACGCGCGGCCTAGCGGTACTCTTGGGTACTTCGTCCTTACGGTCGTCTGCATCATCAGACTTTAGCTGACAACACTTCATATTACCGGCTAATATTTGCAGCTATGGCGACAAATTACTGCTTGACTACACATCTGACACGTAACCGATGTGCTCTCCAAACAACAACACTTGCATTTCAGAACATGTCTTTCACACATGTCTACAAAATCACCTTCACCTTCAAATACAGCTTCCTTGCGACTGACAGAGACGTAGGCAAAGTTTAAAGTTGCTATTTCCATTAAATCTCGTTAATCAGAAAAACGGTAATTTACACTTGCAGCGGAACAAAATTCCGTTTCGCCCAGCGTCTGGCTCGAACCCACAACCCTGGGATTAAGAGTCTGACGCTCTACCGACTGAGCTAGCCGGCTACCTCGGTGAATACCTGCCGGGTAGCACGTCACACAGTACTCGTTTGGGTTGGGTGGTCCCATACAGAATCTCTCCATGATGCCTAATGTTTTCCTAACGTCACACTCGTCACGTACTTCACTTTTATGTCATAATCATTTCTGAGAGGTAAAGAAATTGCATGACAACATGCAGAGCTAGTGGCGTCAAAATTAACGCACATACTTTATGTGACTCAAAAGCCGAACGAGTTACTTTCCGACGTTGTTTTAGATGTGCAAGTGATAGTCAAAACTCGCTGTGTCGGCACTCTGCCGACCATTTCGCTAGTTAACACCGGTCTTGTTGTGTGTGTTTCAAGCTCAAGAGCATCTCCAAGCAAAAAATGGTCAACAGCAACATTCAGACGGTTTCGTACTGCTCAATTGCTACATTAAAACGTTATGTTTCTTTTTCAGAACTGGAAAAACACAAGCGTGACAGCATTCGAACCTGTAATCTTCAGATCCGAAGTCCGACGCCTTATCCATTAGGCCACACGGTCACTGACGACCAACATTTACATGTATACGACTCATCTCGAAACGCTCACACCCCTGAGGATTTGTGTTTTCGTTCTACACAGCCGCTGCCCCTTGCTCTTTCCCACCCATTCGTTACATTCAACCTCTGACGTGACCGACCAAATATAGACCGAGAAACAAGACCACACACTTCGTGCATTCGGAATCGAAGGCAGGGCGTCCCTCGCCGCATTTGCTACGATTGCCATTTGCTACTTCTGCAGAAGCGGCGGCGGCGGCGACGACGACGACGACGACGACGACGACGACGACGACGAATATCGCGAGAGGCTCTGAGATATGTGAGAAATACATCTATAAAATGTAATTCAGACTGCCTCGTCCCACCTTATGCTGTACCGCTTTGGCAAATGCTTTATCTGCGCCATTCGCCTTAATCGCATCTGAGAGTGATTCTTAAAAAAACGCCTGTCGCTAATTGTTCGTCATCACAGGTACTGTTTGCTATACGGCCACGACGCGCAACTGATTTCCAAAATTCATCTTTCTCCTGTGAGGATGGAACTTACGACCCCTGGTTTATTAAACCAGTGCTCTACCACTGAGCTAAAGAGGCGCGGCCTAGCGGTGCTCTTGGGTACTTCGTCCTTACGGTCGTCTGCATCATCAGACTTTAGCTGACAACACTTCATATTACCGGCTAATATTTGCAGCTATGGCGACAAATTACTGCTTGACTACACATCTGACACGTAACCGATGTGCTCTCCAAACAACAACACTTGCATTTCAGAACATGTCTTTCACACATGTCTACAAAATCACCTTCACCTTCAAATACAGCTTCCTTGCGACTGACAGAGACGTAGGCAAAGTTTAAAGTTGCTATTTCCATTAAATCTCGTTAATCAGAAAAACGGTAATTTACACTTGCAGCGGAACAAAATTCCGTTCCGCCCAGCGTCTGGCTGGAACCCACGACCCTGAGATTAAGAGTCTGACGCTCTACCGACTGAGCTAGCCGGCTACCTCGGTGAATACCTGCCGGGTAGCACGTCACACAGTACTCGTTTGGGTTGGGTGGTCCCATACAGAATCTCCCCATGATGCCTAATGTTTTCCTAACGTCACACTCGTCACGTACTTCACTTTTATGTCATAATCATTTCTGAGAGGTAAAGAAATTGCATAACAACATGCAGAGCTAGTGGCGTCAAAATTAACGCACATACTTTATGTGACTCAAAAGCCGAACGAGTTACTTTCCGACGTTGTTTTAGATGTGCAAGTGATAGTCAAAACTCGCTGTGTCGGCACTCTGCCGACCATTTCGCTAGTTAACACCGGTCTTGTTGTGTGTGTTTCAAGCTCAAGAGCATCTCCAAGCAAAAAATGGTCAACAGCAACATTCAGACGGTTTCGTACTGCTCAATTGCTACATTAAAACGTTATGTTTCTCTTTCAGAACTGGAAAAACACAAGCGTGACAGCATTCGAACCTGTAATCTTCAGATCCGAAGCCCGACGCCTTATCCATTAGGCCTCACGGTCACTGACGACCAACATTTACATGTATACGACTCATCTCGAAACGCTCACACCCCTGAGGATTTGTGTTTTCGTTCTACACAGCCGCTGCCCCTTGCTCTTTCCCACCCATTCGTTACATTCAACCTCTGACGTGACCGACCAAATATAGACTGAGAAACAAGACCACACACTTTGTGCATTCGGAATCGAAGGCAGGGCGTCCCTCGCCGCATTTGCTACGATTGCCATTTGCTACTTCTGCAGAAGCGGCGGCGGCGGCGACGACGACGACGACGACGACGACGACGACGACGACGACGAATATCGCGAGAGGCTCTGAGATATGTGAGAAATACATCTATAAAATGTAATTCAGACTGCCTCGTCCCACCTTATGCTGTACCGCTTTGGCAAATGCTTTATCTGCGCCATTCGCCTTAATCGCATCTGAGAGTGATTCTTAAAAAAACGCCTGTCGCTAATTGTTCGTCATCACAGGTACTGTTTGCTATACGGCCACGACGCGCAACTGATTTCCAAAATTCATCTTTTTCCTGTGAGGATGGAACTTACGACCCCTGGTTTATTAGACCAGTGCTCTACCACTGAGCTAAAGACGCGCGGCCTAGCGGTACTCTTGGGTTCTTCGTCCTTACGGTCGTCTGCATCATCAGACTTTAGCTGACAACACTTCATATTACCGGCTAATATTTGCAGCTATGGCGACAAATTACTGCTTGACTACACATCTGACACGTAACCGATGTGCTCTCCAAACAACAACACTTGCATTTCAGAACATGTCTTTCACACATGTCTACAAAATCACCTTCACCTTCAAATACAGCTTCCTTGCGACTGACAGAGACGTAGGCAAAGTTTAAAGTTGCTATTTCCATTAAATCTCGTTAATCAGAAAAACGGTAATTTACACTTGCAGCGGAACAAAATTCCGTTCCGCCCAGCGTCTGGCTCGAACCCACAACCCTGGGATTAAGAGTCTGACGCTCTACCGACTGAGCTAGCCGGCTACCTCGGTGAATACCTGCCGGGTAGCACGTCACACAGTACTCGTTTGGGTTGGGTGGTCCCATACAGAATCTCTCCATGATGCCTAATGTTTTCCTAACGTCACACTCGTCACGTACTTCACTTTTATGTCATAATCATTTCTGAGAGGTAAAGAAATTGCATGACAACATGCAGAGCTAGTGGCGTCAAAATTAACGCACATACTTTATGTGACTCAAAAGCCGAACGAGTTACTTTCCGACGTTGTTTTAGATGTGCAAGTGATAGTCAAAACTCGCTGTGTCGGCACTCTGCCGACCATTTCGCTAGTTAACACCGGTCTTGTTGTGTGTGTTTCAAGCTCAAGAGCATCTCCAAGCAAAAAATGGTCAACAGCAACATTCAGACGGTTTCGTACTGCTCAATTGCTACATTAAAACGTTATGTTTCTTTTTCAGAACTGGAAAAACACAAGCGTGACAGCATTCGAACCTGTAATCTTCAGATCCGAAGTCCGACGCCTCATCCATTAGGCCACACGGTCACTGACGACCAACATTTACATGTATACGACTCATCTCGAAACGCTCACACCCCTGAGGATTTGTGTTTTCGTTCTACACAGCCGCTGCCCCTTGCTCTTTCCCACCCATTCGTTACATTCAACCTCTGACGTGACCGACCAAATATAGACTGAGAAACAAGACCACACACTTTGTGCATTCGGAATCGAAGGCAGGGCGTCCCTCGCCGCATTTGCCTCGATTGCCATTTGCTACTTCTGCAGAAGCGGCGGCGGCGGCGACGACGGCGACGACGACGACGACGACGAATATCGCGAGAGGCTCTGAGATATGTGAGAAATACATCTATAAAATGTAATTCAGACTGCCTCGTCCCACCTTATGCTGTACCGCTTTGGCAAATGCTTTATCTGCGCCATTCGCCTTAATCGCATCTGAGAGTGATTCTTAAAAAAACGCCTGTCGCTAATTGTTCGTCATCACAGGTACTGTTTGCTATACGGCCACGACGCGCAACTGATTTCCAAAATTCATCTTTCTCCTGTGAGGATGGAACTTACGACCCCTGGTTTATTAGACCAGTGCTCTACCACTGAGCTAAAGACGCGCGGCCTAGCGGTACTCTTGGGTACTTCGTCCTTACGGTCGTCTGCATCATCAGACTTTAGCTGACAACACTTCATATTACCGGCTAATATTTGCAGCTATGGCGACAAATTACTGCTTGACTACACATCTGACACGTAACCGATGTGCTCTCCAAACAACAACACTTGCATTTCAGAACATGTCTTTCACACATGTCTACAAAATCACCTTCACCTTCAAATACAGCTTCCTTGCGACTGACAGAGACGTAGGCAAAGTTTAAAGTTGCTATTTCCATTAAATCTCGTTAATCAGAAAAACGGTAATTTACACTTGCAGCGGAACAAAATTCCGTTCCGCCCAGCGTCTGGCTCGAACCCACAACCCTGGGATTAAGAGTCTGACGCTCTACCGACTGAGCTAGCCGGCTACCTCGGTGAATACCTGCCGGGTAGCACGTGACACAGTACTCGTTTGGGTTGGGTGGTCCCATACAGAATCTCTCCATGATGCCTAATGTTTTCCTAACGTCACACTCGTCACGTACTTCACTTTTATGTCATAATCATTTCTGAGAGGTAAAGAAATTGCATGACAACATGCAGAGCTAGTGGCGTCAAAATTAACGCACATACTTTATGTGACTCAAAAGCCGAACGAGTTACTTTCCGACGTTGTTTTAGATGTGCAAGTGATAGTCAAAACTCGCTGTGTCGGCACTCTGCCGACCATTTCGCTAGTTAACACCGGTCTTGTTGTGTGTGTTTCAAGCTCAGAGCATCTCCAAGCAAAAAATGGTCAACAGCAACATTCAGACGGTTTCGTACTGCTCAATTGCTACATTAAAACGTTATGTTTCTTTTTCAGAACTGGAAAAACACAAGCGTGACAGCATTCGAACCTGTAATCGTCAGATCCGAAGTCCGACGCCTTATCCATTAGGCCACACGGTCACTGACGACCAACATTTACATGTATACGACTCATCTCGAAACGCTCACACCCCTGAGGATTTGTGTTTTCGTTCTACACAGCCGCTGCCCCTTGCTCTTTCCCACCCATTCGTTACATTCAACCTCTGACGTGACCGACCAAATATAGACCGAGAAACAAGACCACACACTTCGTGCATTCGGAATCGAAGGCAGGGCGTCCCTCGCCGCATTTGCTACGATTGCCATTTGCTACTTCTGCAGAAGCGGCGGCGGCGGCGGCGACGACGACGACGACGACGACGACGACGACGACGACGAATATCGCGAGAGGCTCTGAGATATGTGAGAAATACATCTATAAAATGTAATTCAGACTGCCTCGTCCCACCTTATGCTGTACCACTTTGGCAAATGCTTTATCTGCGCCATTCGCCTTAATCGCATCTGAGAGTGATTCTTAAAAAAACGCCTGTCGCTAATTGTTCGTCATCACAGGTACTGTTTGCTATACGGCCACGACGCGCAACTGATTTCCAAAATTCATCTTTCTCCTGTGAGGATGGAACTTACGACCCCTGGTTTATTAAACCAGTGCTCTACCACTGAGCTAAAGAGGCGCGGCCTAGCGGTGCTCTTGGGTACTTCGTCCTTACGGTCGTCTGCATCATCAGACTTTAGCTGACAACACTTCATATTACCGGCTAATATTTGCAGCTATGGCGACAAATTACTGCTTGACTACACATCTGACACGTAACCGATGTGCTCTCCAAACAACAACACTTGCATTTCAGAACATGTCTTTCACACATGTCTACAAAATCACCTTCACCTTCAAATACAGCTTCCTTGCGACTGACAGAGACGTAGGCAAAGTTTAAAGTTGCTATTTCCATTAAATCTCGTTAATCAGAAAAACGGTAATTTACACTTGCAGCGGAACAAAATTCCGTTCCGCCCAGCGTCTGGCTCGAACCCACGACCCTGAGATTAAGAGTCTGACGCTCTACCGACTGAGCTAGCCGGCTACCTCGGTGAATACCTGCCGGGTAGCACGTCACACAGTACTCGTTTGGGTTGGGTGGTCCCATAGAGAATCTCCCCATGATGCCTAATGTTTTCCTAACGTCACACTCGTCACGTACTTCACTTTTATGTCATAATCATTTCTGAGAGGTAAAGAAATTGCATAACAACATGCAGAGCTAGTGGCGTCAAAATTAACGCACATACTTTATGTGACTCAAAAGCCGAACCAGTTACTTTCCGACGTTGTTTTAGATGTGCAAGTGATAGTCAAAACTCGCTGTGTCGGCACTCTGCCGACCATTTCGCTAGTTAACACCGGTCTTGTTGTGTGTGTTTCAAGCTCAAGAGCATCTCCAAGCAAAAAATGGTCAACAGCAACATTCAGACGGTTTCGTACTGCTCAATTGCTACATTAAAACGTTATGTTTCTCTTTCAGAACTGGAAAAACACAAGCGTGACAGCATTCGAACCTGTAATCTTCAGATCCGAAGCCCGACGCCTTATCCATTAGGCCTCACGGTCACTGACGACCAACATTTACATGTATACGACTCATCTCGAAACGCTCACACCCCTGAGGATTTGTGTTTTCGTTCTACACAGCCGCTGCCCCTTGCTCTTTCCCACCCATTCGTTACATTCAACCTCTGACGTGACCGACCAAATATAGACTGAGAAACAAGACCACACACTTTGTGCATTCGGAATCGAAGGCAGGGCGTCCCTCGCCGCATTTGCTACGATTGCCATTTGCTACTTCTGCAGAAGCGGCGACGACGACGACGACGACGACGACGACGACGACGACGACGAATATCGCGAGAGGCTCTGAGATATGTGAGAAATACATCTATAAAATGTAATTCAGACTGCCTCGTCCCACCTTATGCTGTACCGCTTTGGCAAATGCTTTATCTGCGCCATTCGCCTTAATCGCATCTGAGAGTGATTCTTAAAAAAACGCCTGTCGCTAATTGTTCGTCATCACAGGTACTGTTTGCTATACGGCCACGACGCGCAACTGATTTCCAAAATTCATCTTTCTCCTGTGAGGATGGAACTTACGACCCCTGGTTTATTAGACCAGTGCTCTACCACTGAGCTAAAGACGCGCGGCCTAGCGGTATTCTTGGGTACTTCGTCCTTACGGTCGTCTGCATCATCAGACTTTAGCTGACAACACTTCATATTACCGGCTAATATTTGCAGCTATGGCGACAAATTACTGCTTGACTACACATCTGACACGTAACCGATGTGCTCTCCAAACAACAACACTTGCATTTCAGAACATGTCTTTCACACATGTCTACAAAATCACCTTCACCTTCAAATACAGCTTCCTTGCGACTGACAGAGACGTAGGCAAAGTTTAAAGTTGCTATTTCCATTAAATCTCGTTAATCAGAAAAACGGTAATTTACACTTGCAGCGGAACAAAATTCCGTTCCGCCCAGCGTCTGGCTCGAACCCACGACCCTGGGATTAAGAGTCTGACGCTCTACCGACTGAGCTAGCCGGCTACCTCGGTGAATACCTGCCGGGTAGCACGTCACACAGTACTCGTTTGTGTTGGGTGGTCCCATACAGAATCTCTCCATGATGCCTAATGTTTTCCTAACGTCACACTCGTCACGTACTTCACTTTTATGTCATAATCATTTCTGAGAGGTAAAGAAATTGCATGACAACATGCAGAGCTAGTGGCGTCAAAATTAACGCACATACTTTATGTGACTCAAAAGCCGAACGAGTTACTCTCCGACGTTGTTTTAGATGTGCAAGTGATAGTCAAAACTCGCTGTGTCGGCACTCTGCCGACCATTTCGCTAGTTAACACCGGTCTTGTTGTGTGTGTTTCAAGCTCAAGAGCATCTCCAAGCAAAAAATGGTCAACAGCAACATTCAGACGGTTTCGTACTGCTCAATTGCTACATTAAAACGTTATGTTTCTTTTTCAGAACTGGAAAAACACAAGCGTGACAGCATTCGAACCTGTAATCTTCAGATCCGAAGCCCGACGCATTATCCATTAGGCCACACGGTCACTGATGACCAACATTTACATGTATACGACTCATCTCGAAACGCTCACACCCCTGAGGATTTGTGTTTTCGTTCTACACAGCCGCTGCCCCTTGCTCTTTCCCACCCATTCGTTACATTCAACCTCTGACGTGACCGACCAAATATAGACTGAGAAACAAGACCACACACTTTGTGCATTCGGAATCGAAGGCAGGGCGTCCCTCGCCGCATTTGCTACGATTGCCATTTGCTACTTCTGCAGAAGCGGCGGCGGCGGCGACGACGACGACGACGACGACGACGATGACGACGAATATCGCGAGAGGCTCTGAGATATGTGAGAAATACATCTATAAAATGTAATTCAGACTGCCTCGTCCCACCTTATGCTGTACCGCTTTGGCAAATGCTTTATCTGCGCCATTCGCCTTAATCGCATCTGAGAGTGATTCTTAAAAAAACGCCTGTCGCTAATTGTTCGTCATCACAGGTACTGTTTGCTATACGGCCACGACGCGCAACTGATTTCCAAAATTCATCTTTCTCCTGTGAGGATGGAACTTACGACCCCTGGTTTATTAGACCAGTGCTCTACCACTGAGCTAAAGACGCGCGGCCTAGCGGTACTCTTGGGTACTTCGTCCTTACGGTCGTCTGCATCATCAGACTTTAGCTGACAACACTTCATATTACCGGCTAATATTTGCAGCTATGGCGACAAATTACTGCTTGACTACACATCTGACACGTAACCGATGTGCTCTCCAAACAACAACACTTGCATTTCAGAACATGTCTTTCACACATGTCTACAAAATCACCTTCACCTTCAAATACAGCTTCCTTGCGACTGACAGAGACGTAGGCAAAGTTTAAAGTTGCTATTTCCATTAAATCTCGTTAATCAGAAAAACGGTAATTTACACTTGCAGCGGAACAAAATTCCGTTCCGCCCAGCGTCTGGCTCGAACCCACAACCCTGGGATTAAGAGTCTGACGCTCTACCGACTGAGCTAGCCGGCTACCTCGGTGAATACCTGCCGGGTAGCACGTCACACAGTACTCGTTTGGGTTGGGTGGTCCCATACAGAATCTCTCCATGATGCCTAATGTTTTCCTAACGTCACACTCGTCACGTACTTCACTTTTATGTCATAATCATTTCTGAGAGGTAAAGAAATTGCATGACAACATGCAGAGCTAGTGGCGTCAAAATTAACGCACATACTTTATGTGACTCAAAAGCCGAACGAGTTACTTTCCGACGTTGTTTTAGATGTGCAAGTGATAGTCAAAACTCGCTGTGTCGGCACTCTGCCGACCATTTCGCTAGTTAACACCGGTCTTGTTGTGTGTGTTTCAAGCTCAAGAGCATCTCCAAGCAAAAAATGGTCAACAGCAACATTCAGACGGTTTCGTACTGCTCAATTGCTACATTAAAACGTTATGTTTCTCTTTCAGAACTGGAAAAACACAAGCGTGACAGCATTCGAACCTGTAATCTTCAGATCCGAAGCCCGACGCCTTATCCATTAGGCCTCACGGTCACTGACGACCAACATTTACATGTATACGACTCATCTCGAAACGCTCACACCCCTGAGGATTTGTGTTTTCGTTCTACACAGCCGCTGCCCCTTGCTCTTTCCCACCCATTCGTTACATTCAACCTCTGACGTGACCGACCAAATATAGACTGAGAAACAAGACCACACACTTTGTGCATTCGGAATCGAAGGCAGGGCGTCCCTCGCCGCATTTGCTACGATTGCCATTTGCTACTTCTGCAGAAGCGGCGACGACGACGACGACGACGACGACGACGACGACGACGAATATCGCGAGAGGCTCTGAGATATGTGAGAAATACATCTATAAAATGTAATTCAGACTGCCTCGTCCCACCTTATGCTGTACCGCTTTGGCAAATGCTTTATCTGCGCCATTCGCCTTAATCGCATCTGAGAGTGATTCTTAAAAAAACGCCTGTCGCTAATTGTTCGTCATCACAGGTACTGTTTGCTATACGGCCACGACGCGCAACTGATTTCCAAAATTCATCTTTCTCCTGTGAGGATGGAACTTACGACCCCCGGTTTATTAGACCAGTGCTCTACCACTGAGCTAAAGACGCGCGGCCTAGCGGTATTCTTGGGTACTTCGTCCTTACGGTCGTCTGCATCATCAGACTTTAGCTGACAACACTTCATATTACCGGCTAATATTTGCAGCTATGGCGACAAATTACTGCTTGACTACACATCTGACACGTAACCGATGTGCTCTCCAAACAACAACACTTGCATTTCAGAACATGTCTTTCACACATGTCTACAAAATCACCTTCACCTTCAAATACAGCTTCCTTGCGACTGACAGAGACGTAGGCAAAGTTTAAAGTTGCTATTTCCATTAAATCTCGTTAATCAGAAAAACGGTAATTTACACTTGCAGCGGAACAAAATTCCGTTCCGCCCAGCGTCTGGCTCGAACCCACGACCCTGGGATTAAGAGTCTGACGCTCTACCGACTGAGCTAGCCGGCTACCTCGGTGAATACCTGCCGGGTAGCACGTCACACAGTACTCGTTTGGGTTGGGTGGTCCCATACAGAATCTCTCCATGATGCCTAATGTTTTCCTAACGTCACACTCGTCACGTACTTCACTTTTATGTCATAATCATTTCTGAGAGGTAAAGAAATTGCATGACAACATGCAGAGCTAGTGGCGTCAAAATTAACGCACATACTTTATGTGACTCAAAAGCCGAACGAGTTACTTTCCGACGTTGTTTTAGATGTGCAAGTGATAGTCAAAACTCGCTGTGTCGGCACTCTGCCGACCATTTCGCTAGTTAACACCGGTCTTGTTGTGTGTGTTTCAAGCTCAAGAGCATCTCCAAGCAAAAAATGGTCAACAGCAACATTCAGACGGTTTCGTACTGCTCAATTGCTACATTAAAACGTTATGTTTCTTTTTCAGAACTGGAAAAACACAAGCGTGACAGCATTCGAACCTGTAATCTTCAGATCCGAAGTCCGACGCCTTATCCATTAGGCCACACGGTCACTGACGACCAACATTTACATGTATACGACTCATCTCGAAACGCTCACACCCCTGAGGATTTGTGTTTTCGTTCTACACAGCCGCTGCCCCTTGCTCTTTCCCACCCATTCGTTACATTCAACCTCTGACGTGACCGACCAAATATAGACTGAGAAACAAGACCACACACTTTGTGCATTCGGAATCGAAGGCAGGGCGTCCCTCGCCGCATTTGCTACGATTGCCATTTGCTACTTCTGCAGAAGCGGCGGCGGCGGCGACGACGGCGACGACGACGACGACGACGAATATCGCGAGAGGCTCTGAGATATGTGAGAAATACATCTATAAAATGTAATTCAGACTGCCTCGTCCCACCTTATGCTGTACCGCTTTGGCAAATGCTTTATCTGCGCCATTCGCCTTAATCGCATCTGAGAGTGATTCTTAAAAAACGCCTGTCGCTAATTGTTCGTCATCACAGGTACTGTTTGCTATACGGCCACGACGCGCAACTGATTTCCAAAATTCATCTTTCTCCTGTGAGGATGGAACTTACGACCCCTGGTTTATTAGACCAGTGCTCTACCACTGAGCTAAAGAGGCGCGGCCTAGCGGTGCTCTTGGGTACTTCGTCCTTACGGTCGTCTGCATCATCAGACTTTAGCTGACAACACTTCATATTACCGGCTAATATTTGCAGCTATGGCGACAAATTACTGCTTGACTACACATCTGACACGTAACCGATGTGCTCTCCAAACAACAACACTTGCATTTCAGAACATGTCTTTCACACATGTCTACAAAATCACCTTCACCTTCAAATACAGCTTCCTTGCGACTGACAGAGACGTAGGCAAAGTTTAAAGTTGCTATTTCCATTAAATCTCGTTAATCAGAAAAACGGTAATTTACACTTGCAGCGGAACAAAATTCCGTTCCGCCCAGCGTCTGGCTCGAACCCACGACCCTGAGATTAAGAGTCTGACGCTCTACCGACTGAGCTAGCCGGCTACCTCGGTGAATACCTGCCGGGTAGCACATCACACAGTACTCGTTTGGGTTGGGTGGTCCCATACAGAATCTCCCCATGATGCCTAATGTTTTCCTAACGTCACACTCGTCACGTACTTCACTTTTATGTCATAATCATTTCTGGGAGGTAAAGAAATTGCATAACAACATGCAGAGCTAGTGGCGTCAAAATTAACGCACATACTTTATGTGACTCAAAAGCCGAACGAGTTACTTTCCGACGTTGTTTTAGATGTGCAAGTGATAGTCAAAACTCGCTGTGTCGGCACTCTGCCGACCATTTCGCTAGTTAACACCGGTCTTGTTGTGTGTGTTTCAAGCTCAAGAGCATCTCCAAGCAAAAAATGGTCAACAGCAACATTCAGACGGTTTCGTACTGCTCAATTGCTACATTAAAACGTTATGTTTCTTTTTCAGAACTGGAAAAACACAAGCGTGACAGCATTCGAACCTGTAATCTTCAGATCCGAAGCCCGACGCCTTATCCATTAGGCCTCACGGTCACTGACGACCAACATTTACATGTATACGACTCATCTCGAAACGCTCACACCCCTGAGGATTTGTGTTTTCGTTCTACACAGCCGCTGCCCCTTGCTCTTTCCCACCCAATCGTTACATTCAACCTCTGACGTGACCGACCAAATATAGACTGAGAAACAAGACCACACACTTTGTGCATTCGGAATCGAAGGCAGGGCGTCCCTCGCCGCATTTGCTACGATTGCCATTTGCTACTTCTGCAGAAGCGGCGGCGGCGGCGACGACGGCGACGACGGCGACGACGACGACGACGAATGTCGCGAGAGGCTCTGAGATATGTGAGAAATACATCTATAAAATGTAATTCAGACTGCCTCGTCCCACCTTATGCTGTACCGCTTTGGCAAATGCTTTATCTGCGCCATTCGCCTTAATCGCATCTGAGAGTGATTCTTAAAAAAACGCCTGTCGCTAATTGTTCGTCATCACAGGTACTGTTTGCTATACGGCCACGACGCGCAACTGATTTCCAAAATTCATCTTTCTCCTGTGAGGATGGAACTTACGACCCCTGGTTTATTAGACCAGTGCTCTACCACTGAGCTAAAGAGGCGCGGCCTAGCGGTGCTCTTGGGTACTTCGTCCTTACGGCCGTCTGCATCATCAGACTTTAGCTGACAACACTTCATATTACCGGCTAATATTTGCAGCTATGGCGACAAATTACTGCTTGACTACACATCCGACACGTAACCGATGTGCTCTCCAAACAACAACACTTGCATTTCAGAACATGTCTTTCACACATGTCTACAAAATCACCTTCACCTTCAAATACAGCTTCCTTGCGACTGACAGAGACGTAGGCAAAGTTTAAAGTTGCTATTTCCATTAAATCTCGTTAATCAGAAAAACGGTAATTTACACTTGCAGCGGAACAAAATTCCGTTCCGCCCAGCGTCTGGCTCGAACCCACGACCCTGAGATTAAGAGTCTGACGCTCTACCGACTGAGCTAGCAGGCTACCTCGGTGAATACCTGCCGGGTAGCACGTCACACAGTACTCGTTTGGGTTGGGTGGTCCCATACAGAATCTCCCCATGATGCCTAATGTTTTCCTAACGTCACACTCGTCACGTACTTCACTTTTATGTCATAATCATTTCTGAGAGGTAAAGAAATTGCATGACAACATGCAGAGCTAGTGGCGTCAAAATTAACGCACATACTTTATGTGACTCAAAAGCCGAACGAGTTACTTTCCGACGTTGTTTTAGATGTGCAAGTGATAGTCAAAACTCGCTGTGTCGGCACTCTGCCGACCATTTCGCTAGTTAACACCGGTCTTGTTGTGTGTGTTTCAAGCTCAAGAGCATCTCCAAGCAAAAAATGGTCAACAGCAACATTCAGACGGTTTCGTACTGCTCAATTGCTACATTAAAACGTTATGTTTCTTTTTCAGAACTGGAAAAACACAAGCGTGACAGCATTCGAACCTGTAATCTTCAGATCCGAAGCCCGACGCCTTATCCATTAGGCCTCACGGTCACTGACGACCAACATTTACATGTATACGACTCATCTCGAAACGCTCACACCCCTGAGGATTTGTGTTTTCGTTCTACACAGCCGCTGCCCCTTGCTCTTTCCCACCCATTCGTTACATTCAACCTCTGACGTGACCGACCAAATATAGACTGAGAAACAAGACCACACACATTGTGCATTCGGAATCGAAGGCAGGGCGTCCCTCGCCGCATTTGCTACGATTGCCATTTGCTACTTCTGCAGAAGCGGCGGCGGCGGCGACGACGGCGACGACGAATATCGCGAGAGGCTCTGAGATATGTGAGAAATACATCTATAAAATGTAATTCAGACTGCCTCGTCCCACCTTATGCTGTACCGCTTTGGCAAATGCTTTATCTGCGCCATTCGCCTTAATCGCATCTGAGAGTGATTCTTAAAAAAACGCCTGTCGCTAATTGTTCGTCATCACAGGTACTGTTTGCTATACGGCCACGACGCGCAACTGATTTCCAAAATTCATCTTTCTCCTGTGAGGATGGAACTTACGACCCCTGGTTTATTAGACCAGTGCTCTACCACTGAGCTAAAGACGCGCGGCCTAGCGGTAATCTTGGGTACTTCGTCCTTACGGTCGTCTGCATCATCAGACTTTAGCTGACAACACTTCATATTACCGGCTAATATTTGCAGCTATGGCGACAAATTACTGCTTGACTACACATCTGACACGTAACCGATGTGCTCTCCAAACAACAACACTTGCATTTCAGAACATGTCTTTCACACATGTCTACAAAATCACCTACACCTTCAAATACAGCTTCCTTGCGACTGACAGAGACGTAGGCAAAGTTTAAAGTTGCTATTTCCATTAAATCTCGTTAATCAGAAAAACGGTAATTTACACTTGCAGCGGAACAAAATTCCGTTCCGCCCAGCGTCTGGCTCGAACCCACAACCCTGGGATTAAGAGTCTGACGCTCTACCGACTGAGCTAGCCGGCTACCTCGGTGAATACCTGCCGGGTAGCACGTCACACAGTACTCGTTTGGGTTGGGTGGTCCCATACAGAATCTCTCCATGATGCCTAATGTTTTCCAAACGTCACACTCGTCACGTACTTCACTTTTATGTCATAATCATTTCTGAGAGGTAAAGAAATTGCATGACAACATGCAGAGCTAGTGGCGTCAAAATTAACGCACATACTTTATGTGACTCAAAAGCCGAACGAGTTACTTTCCGACGTTGTTTTAGATGTGCAAGTGATAGTCAAAACTCGCTGTGTCGGCACTCTGCCGACCATTTCGCTAGTTGACACCGGTCTTGTTGTGTGTGTTTCAAGCTCAAGAGCATCTCCAAGCAAAAAATGGTCAACAGCAACATTCAGACGGTATCGTACTGCTCAATTGCTACATTAAAACGTTATGTTTCTTTTTCAGAACTGGAAAAACACAAGCGTGACAGCATTCGAACCTGTAATCTTCAGAT
Organism: Schistocerca gregaria; assembly: GCF_023897955.1. NCBI lineage: Eukaryota > Metazoa > Arthropoda > Insecta > Orthoptera > Acrididae > Schistocerca > Schistocerca gregaria. Next base: position 2,638,748 of record NW_026061884.1, read on the forward strand.
CCGAAGTCCGACGCCTTATCCATTAGGCCACACGGTCACTGACGACCAACATTTACATGTATACGACTCATCTCGAAACGCTCACACCCCTGAGGATTTGTGTTTTCGTTCTACACAGCCGCTGCCCCTTGCTCTTTCCCACCCATTCGTTACATTCAACCTCTGACGTGACCGACCAAATATAGACTGAGAAACAAGACCACACACTTTGTGCATTCGGAATCGAAGGCAGGGCGTCCCTCGCCGCATTTGCTACGATTGCCATTTGCTACTTCTGCAGAAGCGGCGGCGGCGGCGACGACGGCGACGACGACGACGACGAATATCGCGAGAGGCTCTGAGATATGTGAGAAATACATCTATAAAATGTAATTCAGACTGCCTCGTCCCACCTTATGCTGTACCGCTTTGGCAAATGCTTTATCTGCGCCATTCGCCTTAATCGCATCTGAGAGTGATTCTTAAAAAAACGCCTGTCGCTAATTGTTCGTCATCACAGGTACTGTTTGCTATACGGCCACGACGCGCAACTGATTTCCAAAATTCATCTTTCTCCTGTGAGGATGGAACTTACGACCCCTGGTTTATTGGACCAGTGCTCTACCACTGAGCTAAAGAGGCGCGGCCTAGCGGTGCTCTTGGGTACTTCGTCCTTACGGTCGTCTGCATCATCAGACTTTAGCTGACAACACTTCATATTACCGGCTAATATTTGCAGCTATGGCGACAAATTACTGCTTGACTACACATCTGACACGTAACCGATGTGCTCTCCAAACAACAACACTTGCATTTCAGAACATGTCTTTCACACATGTCTACAAAATCACCTTCACCTTCAAATACAGCTTCCTTGCGACTGACAGAGACGTAGGCAAAGTTTAAAGTTGCTATTTCCATTAAATCTCGTTAATCAGAAAAACGGTAATTTACACTTGCAACGGAACAAAATTCCGTTCCGCCCAGCGTCTGGCTCGAACCCACGACCCTGAGATTAAGAGTCTGACGCTCTACCGACTGAGCTAGCCGGCTACCTAGGTGAATACCTGCCGGGTAGCACGTCACACAGTACTCGTTTGGGTTGGGTGGTCCCATACAGAATCTCCCCATGATGCCTAATGTTTTCCTAACGTCACACTCGTCACGTACTTCACTTTTATGTCATAATCATTTCTGAGAGGTAAAGAAATTGCATGACAACATGCAGAGCTAGTGGCGTCAAAATTAACGCACATACTTTATGTGACTCAAAAGCCGAACGAGTTACTTTCCGACGTTGTTTTAGATGTGCAAGTGATAGTCAAAACTCGCTGTGTCGGCACTCTGCCGACCATTTCGCTAGTTAACACCGGTCTTGTTGTGTGTGTTTCAAGGCTCAAGAGCATCTCCAAGCAAAAAATGGTCAACAGCAACATTCAGACGGTTTCGTACTGCTCAATTGCTACATTAAAACGTTATGTTTCTTTTTCAGAACTGGAAAAACACAAGCGTGACAGCATTGGAACCTGTAATCTTCAGATCCGAAGCCCGACGCCTTATCCATTAGGCCACACGGTCACTGACGACCAACATTTACATGTATACGACTCATCTCGAAACGCTCACACCCCTGAGGATTTGTGTTTTCGTTCTACACAGCCGCTGCCCCTTGCTCTTTCCCACCCATTCGTTACATTCAACCTCTGACGTGACCGACCAAATATAGACTGAGAAACAAGACCACACACTTTGTGCATTCGGAATCGAAGGCAGGGCGTCCCTCGCCACATTTGCTACGATTGCCATTTGCTACTTCTGCAGAAGCGGCGGCGGCGACGACGACGACGACGACGACGACGACGACGAATATTGCGAGAGGCTCTGACATATGTGAGAAATACGTCTATAAAATGTAATTCAGACTGCCTCGTCCCACCTTATGCTGTACCGCTTTGGCAAATGCTTTATCTGCGCCATTCGCCTTAATCGCATCTGAGAGTGATTCTTAAAAAAACGCCTGTCGCTAATTGTTCGTCATCACAGGTACTGTTTGCTATACGGCCACGACGCGCAACTGATTTCCAAAATTCATCTTTCTCCTGTGAGGATGGAACTTACGACCCCTGGTTTATTAGACCAGTGCTCTACCACTGAGCTAAAGAGGCGCGGCCTAGCGGTACCCTTGGGTACTTCGTCCTTACGGTCGTCTGCATCATCAGACTTTAGCTGACAACACTTCATATTACCGGCTAATATTAGCAGCTATGGCGACAAATTACTGCTTGACTACACATCTGACACGTAACCGATGTGCTCTCCAAACAACAACACTTGCATTTCAGAACATGTCTTTCACACATGTCTACAAAATCACCTTCACCTTCAAATACAGCTTCCTTGCGACTGACAGAGACGTAGGCAAAGTTTAAAGTTGCTATTTCCATTAAATCTCGTTAATCAGAAAAACGGTAATTTACACTTGCAGCGGAACAAAATTCCGTTCCGCCCAGCGTCTGGCTCGAACCCACGACCCTGGGATTAAGAGTCTGACGCTCTACCGACTGAGCTAGCCGGCTACCTCGGTGAATACCTGCCGGGTAGCACGTCACACAGTACTCGTTTGGGTTGGGTGGTCCCGTACAGAATCTCTCCATGATGCCTAACGTTTTCCTAACGTCACACTCGTCACGTACTTCACTTTTATGTCATAATCATTTCTGAGAGGTAAAGAAATTGCATGACAACATGCAGAGCTAGTGGCGTCAAAATTAACGCACATACTTTATGTGACTCAAAAGCCGAACGAGTTACTTTCCGACGTTGTTTTAGATGTGCAAGTGATAGTCAAAACTCGCTGTGTCGGCACTCTGCCGACCATTTCGCTAGTTAACACCGGTCTTGTTGTGTGTGTTTCAAGCTCAAGAGCATCTCCAAGCAAAAAATGGTCAACAGCAACATTCAGACGGTTTCGTACTGCTCAATTGCTACATTAAAACGTTATGTTTCTTTTTCAGAACTGGAAAAACACAAGCGTGACAGCATTCGAACCTGTAATCTTCAGATCCGAAGCCCGACGCCTTATCCATTAGGCCACACGGTCACTGACGACCAACATTTACATGTATACGACTCATCCCGAAACGCTCACACCCCTGAGGATTTGTGTTTTCGTTCTACACAGCCACTGCCCCTTGCTCTTTCCCACCCATTCGTTACATTCAACCTCTGACGTGACCGACCAAATATAGACTGAGAAACAAGACCACACACTTTGTGCATTCGGAATCGAAGGCAGGGCGTCCCTCGCCGCATTTGCTACGATTGCCATTTGCTACTTCTGCAGAAGCGGCGGCGGCGACGACGACGACGACGACGACGACGACGACGACGACGAATATTGCGAGAGGCTCTGACATATGTGAGAAATACGTCTATAAAATGTAATTCAGACTGCCTCGTCCCACCTTATGCTGTACCGCTTTGGCAAATGCTTTATCTGCGCCATTCGCCTTAATCGCATCTGAGAGTGATTCTTAAAAAAACGCCTGTCGCTAATTGTTCGTCATCACAGGTACTGTTTGCTATACGGCCACGACGCGCAACTGATTTCCAAAATTCATCTTTCTCCTGTGAGGATGGAACTTACGACCCCTGGTTTATTAGACCAGTGCTCTACCACTGAGCTAAAGAGGCGCGGCCTAGCGGTACCCTTGGGTACTTCGTCCTTACGGTCGTCTGCATCATCAGACTTTAGCTGACAACACTTCATATTACCGGCTAATATTAGCAGCTATGGCGACAAATTACTGCTTGACTACACATCTGACACGTAACCGATGTGCTCTCCAAACAACAACACTTGCATTTCAGAACATGTCTTTCACACATGTCTACAAAATCACCTTCACCTTCAAATACAGCTTCCTTGCGACTGACAGAGACGTAGGCAAAGTTTAAAGTTGCTATTTCCATTAAATCTCGTTAATCAGAAAAACGGTAATTTACACTTGCAGCGGAACAAAATTCCGTTCCGCCCAGCGTCTGGCTCGAACCCTCGACCCTGGGATTAAGAGTCTGACGCTCTACCGACTGAGCTAGCCGGCTACCTCGGTGAATACCTGCCGGGTAGCACGTCACACAGTACTCGTTTGGGTTGGGTGGTCCCGTACAGAATCTCTCCATGATGCCTAACGTTTTCCTAACGTCACACTCGTCACGTACTTCACTTTTATGTCATAATCATTTCTGAGAGGTAAAGAAATTGCATGACAACATGCAGAGCTAGTGGCGTCAAAATTAACGCACATACTTTATGTGACTCAAAAGCCGAACGAGTTACTTTCCGACGTTGTTTTAGATGTGCAAGTGATAGTCAAAACTCGCTGTGTCGGCACTCTGCCGACCATTTCGCTAGTTAACACCGGTCTTGTTGTGTGTGTTTCAAGCTCAAGAGCATCTCCAAGCAAAAAATGGTCAACAGCAACATTCAGACGGTTTCGTACTGCTCAATTGCTACATTAAAACGTTATGTTTCTTTTTCAGAACTGGAAAAACACAAGCGTGACAGCATTCGAACCTGTAATCTTCAGATCCGAAGTCCGACGCCTTATCCATTAGGCCACACGGTCACTGACGACCAACATTTACATGTATACGACTCATCTCGAAACGCTCACACCCCTGAGGATTTGTGTTTTCGTTCTACACAGCCGCTGCCCCTTGCTCTTTCCCACCCATTCGTTACATTCAACCTCTGACGTGACCGACCAAATATAGACTGAGAAACAAGACCACACACTTTGTGCATTCGGAATCGAAGGCAGGGCGTCCCTCGCCGCATTTGCTACGATTGCCATTTGCTACTTCTGCAGAAGCGGCGGCGGCGGCGACGACGGCGACGACGACGACGACGAATATCGCGAGAGGCTCTGAGATATGTGAGAAATACATCTATAAAATGTAATTCAGACTGCCTCGTCCCACCTTATGCTGTACCGCTTTGGCAAATGCTTTATCTGCGCCATTCGCCTTAATCGCATCTGAGAGTGATTCTTAAAAAAACGCCTGTCGCTAATTGTTCGTCATCACAGGTACTGTTTGCTATACGGCCACGACGCGCAACTGATTTCCAAAATTCATCTTTCTCCTGTGAGGATGGAACTTACGACCCCTGGTTTATTGGACCAGTGCTCTACCACTGAGCTAAAGAGGCGCGGCCTAGCGGTGCTCTTGGGTACTTCGTCCTTACGGTCGTCTGCATCATCAGACTTTAGCTGACAACACTTCATATTACCGGCTAATATTTGCAGCTATGGCGACAAATTACTGCTTGACTACACATCTGACACGTAACCGATGTGCTCTCCAAACAACAACACTTGCATTTCAGAACATGTCTTTCACACATGTCTACAAAATCACCTTCACCTTCAAATACAGCTTCCTTGCGACTGACAGAGACGTAGGCAAAGTTTAAAGTTGCTATTTCCATTAAATCTCGTTAATCAGAAAAACGGTAATTTACACTTGCAACGGAACAAAATTCCGTTCCGCCCAGCGTCTGGCTCGAACCCACGACCCTGAGATTAAGAGTCTGACGCTCTACCGACTGAGCTAGCCGGCTACCTCGGTGAATACCTGCCAGGTAGCACGTCACACAGTACTCGTTTGGGTTGGGTGGTCCCATACAGAATCTCCCCATGATGCCTAATGTTTTCCTAACGTCACACTCGTCACGTACTTCACTTTTATGTCATAATCATTTCTGAGAGGTAAAGAAATTGCATGACAACATGCAGAGCTAGTGGCGTCAAAATTAACGCACATACTTTATGTGACTCAAAAGCCGAACGAGTTACTTTCCGACGTTGTTTTAGATGTGCAAGTGATAGTCAAAACTCGCTGTGTCGGCACTCTGCCGACCATTTCGCTAGTTAACACCGGTCTTGTTGTGTGTGTTTCAAGGCTCAAGAGCATCTCCAAGCAAAAAATGGTCAACAGCAACATTCAGACGGTTTCGTACTGCTCAATTGCTACATTAAAACGTTATGTTTCTTTTTCAGAACTGGAAAAACACAAGCGTGACAGCATTGGAACCTGTAATCTTCAGATCCGAAGCCCGACGCCTTATCCATTAGGCCACACGGTCACTGACGACCAACATTTACATGTATACGACTCATCTCGAAACGCTCACACCCCTGAGGATTTGTGTTTTCGTTCTACACAGCCGCTGCCCCTTGCTCTTTCCCACCCATTCGTTACATTCAACCTCTGACGTGACCGACCAAATATAGACTGAGAAACAAGACCACACACTTTGTGCATTCGGAATCGAAGGCAGGGCGTCCCTCGCCACATTTGCTACGATTGCCATTTGCTACTTCTGCAGAAGCGGCGGCGGCGACGACGACGACGACGACGACGACGACGACGAATATTGCGAGAGGCTCTGACATATGTGAGAAATACGTCTATAAAATGTAATTCAGACTGCCTCGTCCCACCTTATGCTGTACCGCTTTGGCAAATGCTTTATCTGCGCCATTCGCCTTAATCGCATCTGAGAGTGATTCTTAAAAAAACGCCTGTCGCTAATTGTTCGTCATCACAGGTACTGTTTGCTATACGGCCACGACGCGCAACTGATTTCCAAAATTCATCTTTCTCCTGTGAGGATGGAACTTACGACCCCTGGTTTATTAGACCAGTGCTCTACCACTGAGCTAAAGAGGCGCGGCCTAGCGGTACCCTTGGGTACTTCGTCCTTACGGTCGTCTGCATCATCAGACTTTAGCTGACAACACTTCATATTACCGGCTAATATTAGCAGCTATGGCGACAAATTACTGCTTGACTACACATCTGACACGTAACCGATGTGCTCTCCAAACAACAACACTTGCATTTCAGAACATGTCTTTCACACATGTCTACAAAATCACCTTCACCTTCAAATACAGCTTCCTTGCGACTGACAGAGACGTAGGCAAAGTTTAAAGTTGCTATTTCCATTAAATCTCGTTAATCAGAAAAACGGTAATTTACACTTGCAGCGGAACAAAATTCCGTTCTGCCCAGCGTCTGGCTCGAACCCACGACCCTGGGATTAAGAGTCTGACGCTCTACCGACTGAGCTAGCCGGCTACCTCGGTGAATACCTGCCGGGTAGCACGTCACACAGTACTCGTTTGGGTTGGGTGGTCCCGTACAGAATCTCTCCATGATGCCTAACGTTTTCCTAACGTCACACTCGTCACGTACTTCACTTTTATGTCATAATCATTTCTGAGAGGTAAAGAAATTGCATGACAACATGCAGAGCTAGTGGCGTCAAAATTAACGCACATACTTTATGTGACTCAAAAGCCGAACGAGTTACTTTCCGACGTTGTTTTAGATGTGCAAGTGATAGTCAAAACTCGCTGTGTCGGCACTCTGCCGACCATTTCGCTAGTTAACACCGGTCTTGTTGTGTGTGTTTCAAGCTCAAGAGCATCTCCAAGCAAAAAATGGTCAACAGCAACATTCAGACGGTTTCGTACTGCTCAATTGCTACATTAAAACGTTATGTTTCTTTTTCAGAACTGGAAAAACACAAGCGTGACAGCATTCGAACCTGTAATCTTCAGATCCGAAGTCCGACGCCTTATCCATTAGGCCACACGGTCACTGACGACCAACATTTACATGTATACGACTCATCCCGAAACGCTCACACCCCTGAGGATTTGTGTTTTCGTTCTACACAGCCACTGCCCCTTGCTCTTTCCCACCCATTCGTTACATTCAACCTCTGACGTGACCGACCAAATATAGACTGAGAAACAAGACCACACACTTTGTGCATTCGGAATCGAAGGCAGGGCGTCCCTCGCCGCATTTGCTACGATTGCCATTTGCTACTTCTGCAGAAGCGGCGGCGGCGACGACGACGACGACGACGACGACGACGACGACGACGACGAATATTGCGAGAGGCTCTGACATATGTGAGAAATACGTCTATAAAATGTAATTCAGACTGCCTCGTCCCACCTTATGCTGTACCGCTTTGGCAAATGCTTTATGTGCGCCATTCGCCTTAATCGCATCTGAGAGTGATTCTTAAAAAAACGCCTGTCGCTAATTGTTCGTCATCACAGGTACTGTTTGCTATACGGCCACGACGCGCAACTGATTTCCAAAATTCATCTTTCTCCTGTGAGGATGGAACTTACGACCCCTGGTTTATTAGACCAGTGCTCTACCACTGAGCTAAAGAGGCGCGGCCTAGCGGTACCCTTGGGTACTTCGTCCTTACGGTCGTCTGCATCATCAGACTTTAGCTGACAACACTTCATATTACCGGCTAATATTAGCAGCTATGGCGACAAATTACTGCTTGACTACACATCTGACACGTAACCGATGTGCTCTCCAAACAACAACACTTGCATTTCAGAACATGTCTTTCACACATGTCTACAAAATCACCTTCACCTTCAAATACAGCTTCCTTGCGACTGACAGAGACGTAGGCAAAGTTTAAAGTTGCTATTTCCATTAAATCTCGTTAATCAGAAAAACGGTAATTTACACTTGCAGCGGAACAAAATTCCGTTCCGCCCAGCGTCTGGCTCGAACCCTCGACCCTGGGATTAAGAGTCTGACGCTCTACCGACTGAGCTAGCCGGCTACCTCGGTGAATACCTGTCGGGTAGCACGTCACACAGTACTCGTTTGGGTTGGGTGGTCCCGTACAGAATCTCTCCATGATGCCTAACGTTTTCCTAACGTCACACTCGTCACGTACTTCACTTTTATGTCATAATCATTTCTGAGAGGTAAAGAAATTGCATGACAACATGCAGAGCTAGTGGCGTCAAAATTAACGCACATACTTTATGTGACTCAAAAGCCGAACGAGTTACTTTCCGACGTTGTTTTAGATGTGCAAGTGATAGTCAAAACTCGCTGTGTCGGCACTCTGCCGACCATTTCGCTAGTTAACACCGGTCTTGTTGTGTGTGTTTCAAGCTCAAGAGCATCTCCAAGCAAAAAATGGTCAACAGCAACATTCAGACGGTTTCGTACTGCTCAATTGCTACATTAAAACGTTATGTTTCTTTTTCAGAACTGGAAAAACACAAGCGTGACAGCATTCGAACCTGTAATCTTCAGATCCGAAGTCCGACGCCTTATCCATTAGGCCACACGGTCACTGACGACCAACATTTACATGTATACGACTCATCTCGAAACGCTCACACCCCTGAGGATTTGTGTTTTCGTTCTACACAGCCGCTGCCCCTTGCTCTTTCCCACCCATTCGTTACATTCAACCTCTGACGTGACCGACCAAATATAGACTGAGAAACAAGACCACACACTTTGTGCATTCGGAATCGAAGGCAGGGCGTCCCTCGCCGCATTTGCTACGATTGCCATTTGCTACTTCTGCAGAAGCGGCTACGACGACGAATATCGCGAGAGGCTCTGAGATATGTGAGAAATACATCTATAAAATGTAATTCAGACTGCCTCGTCCCACCTTATGCTGTACCGCTTTGGCAAATGCTTTATCTGCGCCATTCGCCTTAATCGCATCTGAGAGTGATTCTTAAAAAAACGCCTGTCGCTAATTGTTCGTCATCACAGGTACTGTTTGCTATACGGCCACGACGCGCAACTGATTTCCAAAATTCATCTTTCTCCTGTGAGGATGGAACTTACGACCCCTGGTTTATTAGACCAGTGCTCTACCACTGAGCTAAAGAGGCGCGGCCTAGCGGTACCCTTGGGTACTTCGTCCTTACGGTCGTCTGCATCATCAGACTTTAGCTGACAACACTTCATATTACCGGCTAATATTTGCAGCTATGGCGACAAATTACTGCTTGACTACACATCTGACACGTAACCGATGTGCTCTCCAAACAACAACACTTGCATTTCAGAACATGTCTTTCACACATGTCTACAAAATCACCTTCACCTTCAAATACAGCTTCCTTGCGACTGACAGAGACGTAGGCAAAGTTTAAAGTTGCTATTTCCATTGAATCTCGTTAATCAGAAAAACGGTAATTTACACTTGCAGCGGAACAAAATTCCGTTCCGCCCAGCGTCTGGCTCGAACCCACGACCCTGGGATTAAGAGTCTGACGCTCTACCGACTGAGCTAGCCGGCTACCTCGGTGAATACCTGCCGGGTAGCACGTCACACAGTACTCGTTTGGGTTGGGTGGTCCCATACAGAATCTCCCCATGATGCCTAATGTTTTCCTAACGTCACACTCGTCACGTACTTCACTTTTATGTCATAATCATTTCTGAGAGGTAAAGAAATTGCATGACAACATGCAGAGCTAGTGGCGTCAAAATTAACGCACATACTTTATGTGACTCAAAAGCCGAACGAGTTACTTTCCGACGTTGTTTTAGATGTGCAAGCGATAGTCAAAACTCGCTGTGTCGGCACTCTGCCGACCATTTCGCTAGTTAACACCGGTCTTGTTGTGTGTGTTTCAAGCTCAAGAGCATCTCCAAGCAAAAAATGGTCAACAGCAACATTCAGACGGTTTCGTACTGCTCAATTGCTACATTAAAACGTTATGTTTCTTTTTCAGAACTGGAAAAACACAAGCGTGACAGCATTCGAACCTGTAATCTTCAGATCCGAAGTCCGACGCCTTATCCATTAGGCCACACGGTCACTGACGACCAACATTTACATGTATACGACTCATCCCGAAACGCTCACACCCCTGAGGATTTGTGTTTTCGTTCTACACAGCCACTGCCCCTTGCTCTTTCCCACCCATTCGTTACATTCAACCTCTGACGTGACCGACCAAATATAGACTGAGAAACAAGACCACACACTTTGTGCATTCGGAATCGAAGGCAGGGCGTCCCTCGCCGCATTTGCTACGATTGCCATTTGCTACTTCTGCAGAAGCGGCGGCGGCGACGACGACGACGACGACGACGACGACGACGACGAATATTGCGAGAGGCTCTGACATATGTGAGAAATACGTCTATAAAATGTAATTCAGACTGCCTCGTCCCACCTTATGCTGTACCGCTTTGGCAAATGCTTTATCTGCGCCATTCGCCTTAATCGCATCTGAGAGTGATTCTTAAAAAAACGCCTGTCGCTAATTGTTCGTCATCACAGGTACTGTTTGCTATACGGCCACGACGCGCAACTGATTTCCAAAATTCATCTTTCTCCTGTGAGGATGGAACTTACGACCCCTGGTTTATTAGACCAGTGCTCTACCACTGAGCTAAAGAGGCGCGGCCTAGCGGTACCCTTGGGTACTTCGTCCTTACGGTCGTCTGCATCATCAGACTTTAGCTGACAACACTTCATATTACCGGCTAATATTAGCAGCTATGGCGACAAATTACTGCTTGACTACACATCTGACACGTAACCGATGTGCTCTCCAAACAACAACACTTGCATTTCAGAACATGTCTTTCACACATGTCTACAAAATCACCTTCACCTTCAAATACAGCTTCCTTGCGACTGACAGAGACGTAGGCAAAGTTTAAAGTTGCTATTTCCATTAAATCTCGTTAATCAGAAAAACGGTAATTTACACTTGCAGCGGAACAAAATTCCGTTCCGCCCAGCGTCTGGCTCGAACCCTCGACCCTGGGATTAAGAGTCTGACGCTCTACCGACTGAGCTAGCCGGCTACCTCGGTGAATACCTGTCGGGTAGCACGTCACACAGTACTCGTTTGGGTTGGGTGGTCCCGTACAGAATCTCTCCATGATGCCTAACGTTTTCCTAACGTCACACTCGTCACGTACTTCACTTTTATGTCATAATCATTTCTGAGAGGTAAAGAAATTGCATGACAACATGCAGAGCTAGTGGCGTCAAAATTAACGCACATACTTTATGTGACTCAAAAGCCGAACGAGTTACTTTCCGACGTTGTTTTAGATGTGCAAGTGATAGTCAAAACTCGCTGTGTCGGCACTCTGCCGACCATTTCGCTAGTTAACACCGGTCTTGTTGTGTGTGTTTCAAGCTCAAGAGCATCTCCAAGCAAAAAATGGTCAACAGCAACATTCAGACGGTTTCGTACTGCTCAATTGCTACATTAAAACGTTATGTTTCTTTTTCAGAACTGGAAAAACACAAGCGTGACAGCATTCGAACCTGTAATCTTCAGATCCGAAGTCCGACGCCTTATCCATTAGGCCACACGGTCACTGACGACCAACATTTACATGTATACGACTCATCTCGAAACGCTCACACCCCTGAGGATTTGTGTTTTCGTTCTACACAGCCGCTGCCCCTTGCTCTTTCCCACCCATTCGTTACATTCAACCTCTGACGTGACCGACCAAATATAGACTGAGAAACAAGACCACACACTTTGTGCATTCGGAATCGAAGGCAGGGCGTCCCTCGCCGCATTTGCTACGATTGCCATTTGCTACTTCTGCAGAAGCGGCTACGACGACGAATATCGCGAGAGGCTCTGAGATATGTGAGAAATACATCTATAAAATGTAATTCAGACTGCCTCGTCCCACCTTATGCTGTACCGCTTTGGCAAATGCTTTATCTGCGCCATTCGCCTTAATCGCATCTGAGAGTGATTCTTAAAAAAACGCCTGTCGCTAATTGTTCGTCATCACAGGTACTGTTTGCTATACGGCCACGACGCGCAACTGATTTCCAAAATTCATCTTTCTCCTGTGAGGATGGAACTTACGGCCCTTGGTTTATTAGAATAGTGCTCTACCACTGAGCTAAAGAGGCGCGGCCTAGCGGTGCTCTTGGGTACTTCGTCCTTACGGTCGTCTGCATCATCAGACTTTAGCTGACAACACTTCATATTACCGGCTAATATTTGCAGCTATGGCGACAAATTACTGCTTGACTACACATCTGACACGTAACCGATGTGCTCTCCAAACAACAACACTTGCATTTCAGAACATGTCTTTCACACATGTCTACAAAATCACCTTCACCTTCAAATACAGCTTCCTTGCGACTGACAGAGACGTAGGCAAAGTTTAAAGTTGCTATTTCCATTGAATCTCGTTAATCAGAAAAACGGTAATTTACACTTGCAGCGGAACAAAATTCCGTTCCGCCCAGCGTCTGGCTCGAACCCACGACCCTGGGATTAAGAGTCTGACGCTCTACCGACTGAGCTAGCCGGCTACCTCGGTGAATACCTGCCGGGTAGCACGTCACACAGTACTCGTTTGGGTTGGGTGGTCCCATACAGAATCTCCCCATGATGCCTAATGTTTTCCTAACGTCACACTCGTCACGTACTTCACTTTTATGTCATAATCATTTCTGAGAGGTAAAGAAATTGCATGACAACATGCAGAGCTAGTGGCGTCAAAATTAACGCACATACTTTATGTGACTCAAAAGCCGAACGAGTTACTTTCCGACGTTGTTTTAGATGTGCAAGCGATAGTCAAAACTCGCTGTGTCGGCACTCTGCCGACCATTTCGCTAGTTAACACCGGTCTTGTTGTGTGTGTTTCAAGCTCAAGAGCATCTCCAAGCAAAAAATGGTCAACAGCAACATTCAGACGGTTTCGTACTGCTCAATTGCTACATTAAAACGTTATGTTTCTTTTTCAGAACTGGAAAAACACAAGCGTGACAGCATTCGAACCTGTAATCTTCAGATCCGAAGTCCGACGCCTTATCCATTAGGCCACACGGTCACTGACGACCAACATTTACATCTATACGACTCATCTCGAAACGCTCACACCCCTGAGGATTTGTGTTTTCGTTCTACACAGCCGCTGCCCCTTGCTCTTTCCCACCCATTCGTTACATTCAACCTCTGACGTGACCGACCAAATATAGACTGAGAAACAAGACCACACACTTTGTGCATTCGGAATCGAAGGCAGGGCGTCCCTCGCCACATTTGCTACGATTGCCATTTGCTACTTCTGCAGAAGCGGCGGCGGCGACGACGACGACGACGACGACGACGACGACGAATATCGCGAGAGGCTCTGACATATGTGAGAAATACGTCTATAAAATGTAATTCAGACTGCCTCGTCCCACCTTATGCTGTACCGCTTTGGCAAATGCTTTATCTGCGCCATTCGCCTTAATCGCATCTGAGAGTGATTCTTAAAAAAACGCCTGTCGCTAATTGTTCGTCATCACAGGTACTGTTTGCTATACGGCCACGACGCGCAACTGATTTCCAAAATTCATCTTTCTCCTGTGAGGATGGAACTTACGACCCCTGGTTTATTAGACCAGTGCTCTACCACTGAGCTAAAGAGGCGCGGCCTAGCGGTACCCTTGGGTACTTCGTCCTTACGGTCGTCTGCATCATCAGACTTTAGCTGACAACACTTCATATTACCGGCTAATATTTGCAGCTATGGCGACAAATTACTGCTTGACTACACATCTGACACGTAACCGATGTGCTCTCCAAACAACAACACTTGCATTTCAGAACATGTCTTTCACACATGTCTACAAAATCACCTTCACCTTCAAATACAGCTTCCTTGCGACTGACAGAGACGTAGGCAAAGTTTAAAGTTGCTATTTCCATTGAATCTCGTTAATCAGAAAAACGGTAATTTACACTTGCAGCGGAACAAAATTCCGTTCCGCCCAGCGTCTGGCTCGAACCCACGACCCTGGGATTAAGAGTCTGACGCTCTACCGACTGAGCTAGCCGGCTACCTCGGTGAATACCTGCCGGGTAGCACGTCACACAGTACTCGTTTGGGTTGGGTGGTCCCATACAGAATCTCCCCATGATGCCTAATGTTTTCCTAACGTCACACTCGTCACGTACTTCACTTTTATGTCATAATCATTTCTGAGAGGTAAAGAAATTGCATGACAACATGCAGAGCTAGTGGCGTCAAAATTAACGCACATACTTTATGTGACTCAAAAGCCGAACGAGTTACTTTCCGACGTTGTTTTAGATGTGCAAGCGATAGTCAAAACTCGCTGTGTCGGCACTCTGCCGACCATTTCGCTAGTTAACACCGGTCTTGTTGTGTGTGTTTCAAGCTCAAGAGCATCTCCAAGCAAAAAATGGTCAACAGCAACATTCAGACGGTTTCGTACTGCTCAATTGCTACATTAAAACGTTATGTTTCTTTTTCAGAACTGGAAAAACACAAGCGTGACAGCATTCGAACCTGTAATCTTCAGATCCGAAGTCCGACGCCTTATCCATTAGGCCACACGGTCACTGACGACCAACATTTACATCTATACGACTCATCTCGAAACGCTCACACCCCTGAGGATTTGTGTTTTCGTTCTACACAGCCGCTGCCCCTTGCTCTTTCCCACCCATTCGTTACATTCAACCTCTGACGTGACCGACCAAATATAGACTGAGAAACAAGACCACACACTTTGTGCATTCGGAATCGAAGGCAGGGCGTCCCTCGCCACATTTGCTACGATTGCCATTTGCTACTTCTGCAGAAGCGGCGGCGGCGACGACGACGACGACGACGACGACGACGAATATCGCGAGAGGCTCTGACATATGTGAGAAATACGTCTATAAAATGTAATTCAGACTGCCTCGTCCCACCTTATGCTGTACCGCTTTGGCAAATGCTTTATCTGCGCCATTCGCCTTAATCGCATCTGAGAGTGATTCTTAAAAAAACGCCTGTCGCTAATTGTTCGTCATCACAGGTACTGTTTGCTATACGGCCACGACGCGCAACTGATTTCCAAAATTCATCTTTCTCCTGTGAGGATGGAACTTACGACCCCTGGTTTATTAGACCAGTGCTCTACCACTGAGCTAAAGAGGCGCGGCCTAGCGGTGCTCTTGGGTACTTCGTCCTTACGGTCGTCTGCATCATCAGACTTTAGCTGACAACACTTCATATTACCGGCTAATATTAGCAGCTATGGCGACAAATTACTGCTTGACTACACATCTGACACGTAACCGATGTGCTCTCCAAACAACAACACTTGCATTTCAGAACATGTCTTTCACACATGTCTACAAAATCACCTTCACCTTCAAATACAGCTTCCTTGCGACTGACAGAGACGTAGGCAAAGTTTAAAGTTGCTATTTCCATTAAATCTCGTTAATCAGAAAAACGGTAATTTACACTTGCAGCGGAACAAAATTCCGTTCCGCCCAGCGTCTGGCTCGAACCCACGACCCTGGGATTAAGAGTCTGACGCTCTACCGACTGAGCTAGCCGGCTACCTCGGTGAATACCTGCCGGGTAGCACGTCACACAGTACTCGTTTGGGTTGGGTGGTCCCATACAGAATCTCCCCATGATGCCTAATGTTTTCCTAACGTCACACTCGTCACGTACTTCACTTTTATGTCATAATCATTTCTGAGAG
This sequence comes from Schistocerca gregaria, assembly GCF_023897955.1. Lineage (NCBI taxonomy): Eukaryota > Metazoa > Arthropoda > Insecta > Orthoptera > Acrididae > Schistocerca > Schistocerca gregaria. The sequence continues at coordinate 2,655,108 of NW_026061884.1, forward strand.
GTAAAGAAATTGCATGACAACATGCAGAGCTAGTGGCGTCAAAATTAACGCACATACTTTATGTGACTCAAAAGCCGAACGAGTTACTTTCCGACGTTGTTTTAGATGTGCAAGTGATAGTCAAAACTCGCTGTGTCGGCACTCTGCCGACCATTTCGCTAGTTAACACCGGTCTTGTTGTGTGTGTTTCAAGCTCAAGAGCATCTCCAAGCAAAAAATGGTCAACAGCAACATTCAGACGGTTTCGTACTGCTCAATTGCTACATTAAAACGTTATGTTTCTTTTTCAGAACTGGAAAAACACAAGCGTGACAGCATTCGAACCTGAAATCTTCAGATCCGAAGTCCGACGCCTTATCCATTAGGCCACACGGTCACTGACGACCAAAATTTACATCTATACGACTCATCTCGAAACGCTCACACCCCTGAGGATTTGTGTTTTCGTTCTACACAGCCGCTGCCCCTTGCTCTTTCCCACCCATTCGTTACATTCAACCTCTGACGTGACCGACCAAATATAGACTGAGAAACAAGACCACACACTTTGTGCATTCGGAATCGAAGGCAGGGCGTCCCTCGCCACATTTGCTACGATTGCCATTTGCTACTTCTGCAGAAGCGGCGGCGGCGACGACGACGACGACGACGACGACGACGACGACGAATATCGCGAGAGGCTCTGACATATGTGAGAAATACGTCTATAAAATGTAATTCAGACTGCCTCGTCCCACCTTATGCTGTACCGCTTTGGCAAATGCTTTATCTGCGCCATTCGCCTTAATCGCATCTGAGAGTGATTCTTAAAAAAACGCCTGTCGCTAATTGTTCGTCATCACAGGTACTGTTTGCTATACGGCCACGACGCGCAACTGATTTCCAAAATTCATCTTTCTCCTGTGAGGATGGAACTTACGACCCCTGGTTTATTAGACCAGTGCTCTACCACTGAGCTAAAGAGGCGCGGCCTAGCGGTACCCTTGGGTACTTCGTCCTTACGGTCGTCTGCATCATCAGACTTTAGCTGACAACACTTCATATTACCGGCTAATATTAGCAGCTATGGCGACAAATTACTGCTTGACTACACATCTGACACGTAACCGATGTGCTCTCCAAACAACAACACTTGCATTTCAGAACATGTCTTTCACACATGTCTACAAAATCACCTTCACCTTCAAATACAGCTTCCTTGCGACTGACAGAGACGTAGGCAAAGTTTAAAGTTGCTATTTCCATTAAATCTCGTTAATCAGAAAAACGGTAATTTACACTTGCAGCGGAACAAAATTCCGTTCCGCCCAGCGTCTGGCTCGAACCCACGACCCTGGGATTAAGAGTCTGACGCTCTACCGACTGAGCTAGCCGGCTACCTCGGTGAATACCTGCCGGGTAGCACGTCACACAGTACTCGTTTGGGTTGGGTGGTCCCATACAGAATCTCCCCATGATGCCTAATGTTTTCCTAACGTCACACTCGTCACGTACTTCACTTTTATGTCATAATCATTTCTGAGAGGTAAAGAAATTGCATGACAACATGCAGAGCTAGTGGCGTCAAAATTAACGCACATACTTTATGTGACTCAAAAGCCGAACGAGTTACTTTCCGACGTTGTTTTAGATGTGCAAGTGATAGTCAAAACTCGCTGTGTCGGCACTCTGCCGACCATTTCGCTAGTTAACACCGGTCTTGTTGTGTGTGTTTCAAGCTCAAGAGCATCTCCAAGCAAAAAATGGTCAACAGCAACATTCAGACGGTTTCGTACTGCTCAATTGCTACATTAAAACGTTATGTTTCTTTTTCAGAACTGGAAAAACACAAGCGTGACAGCATTCGAACCTGTAATCTTCAGATCCGAAGTCCGACGCCTTATCCATTAGGCCACACGGGCACTGACGACCAACATTTACATCTATACGACTCATCTCGAAACGCTCACACCCCTGAGGATTTGTGTTTTCGTTCTACACAGCCGCTGCCCCTTGCTCTTTCCCACCCATTCGTTACATTCAACCTCTGACGTGACCGACCAAATATAGACTGAGAAACAAGACCACACACTTTGTGCATTCGGAATCGAAGGCAGGGCGTCCCTCGCCGCATTTGCTACGATTGCCATTTGCTACTTCTGCAGAAGCGGCGACGACGACGACGACGACGACGAATATCGCGAGAGGCTCTGAGATATGTGAGAAATACATCTATAAAATGTAATTCAGACTGCCTCGTCCCACCTTATGCTGTACCGCTTTGGCAAATGCTTTATCTGCGCCATTCGCCTTAATCGCATCTGAGAGTGATTCTTAAAAAAACGCCTGTCGCTAATTGTTCGTCATCACAGGTACTGTTTGCTATACGGCCACGACGCGCAACTGATTTCCAAAATTCATCTTTCTCCTGTGAGGATGGAACTTACGGCCCCTGGTTTATTAGAATAGTGCTCTACCACTGAGCTAAAGAGGCGCGGCCAGCGGTGCTCTTGGGTACTTCGTCCTTACGGTCGTCTGCATCATCAGACTTTAGCCGACAACACTTCATATTACCGGCTAATATTTGCAGCTATGGCGACAAATTACTGCTTGACTACACATCTGACACGTAACCGATGTGCTCTCCAAACAACAACACTTGCATTTCAGAACATGTCTTTCACACATGTCTAAAAAATCACCTTCACCTTCAAATACAGCTTCCTTGCGACTGACAGAGACGTAGGCAAAGTTTAAAGTTGCTATTTCCATTAAATCTCGTTAATCAGAAAAACGGTAATTTACACTTGCAGCGGAACAAAATTCCGTTCCGCCCAGCGTCTGGCTCGAACCCACGACCCTGGGATTAAGAGTCTGACGCTCTACCGACTGAGCTAGCCGGCTACCTCGGTGAATACCTGCAGGGTAGCACGTCACACAGTACTCGTTTGGGTTGGGTGGTCCCATACAGAATCTCCCCATGATGCCTAATGTTTTCCTAACGTCACACTCGTCACGTACTTCACTTTTATGTCATAATCATTTCTGAGAGGTAAAGAAATTGCATGACAACATGCAGAGCTAGTGGCGTCAAAATTAACGCACATACTTTATGTGACTCAAAAGCCGAACGAGTTACTTTCCGACGTTGTTTTAGATGTGCAAGTGATAGTCAAAACTCGCTGTGTCGGCACTCTGCCGACCATTTCGCTAGTTAACACCGGTCTTGTTGTGTGTGTTTCAAGCTCAAGAGCATCTCCAAGCAAAAAATGGTCAACAGCAACATTCAGACGGTTTCGTACTGCTCAATTGCTACATTAAAACGTTATGTTTCTTTTTCAGAACTGGGAAAACACAAGCGTGACAGCATTCGAACCTGTAATCTTCAGATCCGAAGTCCGACGCCTTATCCATTAGGCCACACGGTCACTGACGACCAACATTTACATCTATACGACTCATCTCGAAACGCTCACACCCCTGAGGATTTGTGTTTTCGTTCTACACAGCCGCTGCCCCTTGCTCTTTCCCACCCATTCGTTACATTCAACCTCTGACGTGACCGACCAAATATAGACTGAGAAACAAGACCACACACTTTGTGCATTCGGAATCGAAGGCAGGGCGTCCCTCGCCACATTTGCTACGATTGCCATTTGCTACTTCTGCAGAAGCGGCGGCGGCGACGACGACGACGACGACGACGACGACGACGAATATCGCGAGAGGCTCTGACATATGTGAGAAATACGTCTATAAAATGTAATTCAGACTGCCTCGTCCCACCTTATGCTGTACCGCTTTGGCAAATGCTTTATCTGCGCCATTCGCCTTAATCGCATCTGAGAGTGATTCTTAAAAAAACGCCTGTCGCTAATTGTTCGTCATCACAGGTACTGTTTGCTATACGGCCACGACGCGCAACTGATTTCCAAAATTCATCTTTCTCCTGTGAGGATGGAACTTACGACCCCTGGTTTATTAGACCAGTGCTCTACCACTGAGCTAAAGAGGCGCGGCCTAGCGGTACCCTTGGGTACTTCGTCCTTACGGTCGTCTGCATCATCAGACTTTAGCTGACAACACTTCATATTACCGGCTAATATTAGCAGCTATGGCGACAAATTACTGCTTGACTACACATCTGACACGTAACCGATGTGCTCTCCAAACAACAACACTTGCATTTCAGAACATGTCTTTCACACATGTCTACAAAATCACCTTCACCTTCAAATACAGCTTCCTTGCGACTGACAGAGACGTAGGCAAAGTTTAAAGTTGCTATTTCCATTAAATCTCGTTAATCAGAAAAACGGTAATTTACACTTGCAGCGGAACAAAATTCCGTTCCGCCCAGCGTCTGGCTCGAACCCACGACCCTGGGATTAAGAGTCTGACGCTCTACCGACTGAGCTAGCCGGCTACCTCGGTGAATACCTGCCGGGTAGCACGTCACACAGTACTCGTTTGGGTTGGGTGGTCCCATACAGAATCTCCCCATGATGCCTAATGTTTTCCTAACGTCACACTCGTCACGTACTTCACTTTTATGTCATAATCATTTCTGAGAGGTAAAGAAATTGCATGACAACATGCAGAGCTAGTGGCGTCAAAATTAACGCACATACTTTATGTGACTCAAAAGCCGAACGAGTTACTTTCCGACGTTGTTTTAGATGTGCAAGTGATAGTCAAAACTCGCTGTGTCGGCACTCTGCCGACCATTTCGCTAGTTAACACCGGTCTTGTTGTGTGTGTTTCAAGCTCAAGAGCATCTCCAAGCAAAAAATGGTCAACAGCAACATTCAGACGGTTTCGTACTGCTCAATTGCTACATTAAAACGTTATGTTTCTTTTTCAGAACTGGAAAAACACAAGCGTGACAGCATTCGAACCTGTAATCTTCAGATCCGAAGTCCGACGCCTTATCCATTAGGCCACACGGTCACTGACGACCAACATTTACATGTATACGACTCATCTCGAAACGCTCACACCCCTGAGGATTTGTGTTTTCGTTCTACACAGCCGCTGCCCCTTGCTCTTTCCCGCCCATTCGTTACATTCAACCTCTGACGTGACCGACCAAATATAGACTGAGAAACAAGACCACACACTTTGTGCATTCGGAATCGAAGGCAGGGCGTCCCTCGCCACATTTGCTACGATTGCCATTTGCTACTTCTGCAGAAGCGGCGGCGGCGACGACGACGACGACGACGACGACGACGAATATCGCGAGAGGCTCTGACATATGTGAGAAATACGTCTATAAAATGTAATTCAGACTGCCTCGTCCCACCTTATGCTGTACCGCTTTGGCAAATGCTTTATCTGCGCCATTCGCCTTAATCGCATCTGAGAGTGATTCTTAAAAAAACGCCTGTCGCTAATTGTTCGTCATCACAGGTACTGTTTGCTATACGGCCACGACGCGCAACTGATTTCCAAAATTCATCTTTCTCCTGTGAGGATGGAACTTACGACCCCTGGTTTATTAGACCAGTGCTCTACCACTGAGCTAAAGAGGCGCGGCCTAGCGGTACCCTTGGGTACTTCGTCCTTACGGTCGTCTGCATCATCAGACTTTAGCTGACAACACTTCATATTACCGGCTAATATTAGCAGCTATGGCGACAAATTACTGCTTGACTACACATCTGACACGTAACCGATGTGCTCTCCAAACAACAACACTTGCATTTCAGAACATGTCTTTCACACATGTCTACAAAATCACCTTCACCTTCAAATACAGCTTCCTTGCGACTGACAGAGACGTAGGCAAAGTTTAAAGTTGCTATTTCCATTAAATCTCGTTAATCAGAAAAACGGTAATTTACACTTGCAGCGGAACAAAATTCCGTTCCGCCCAGCGTCTGGCTCGAACCCACGACCCTGGGATTAAGAGTCTGACGCTCTACCGACTGAGCTAGCCGGCTACCTCGGTGAATACCTGCCGGGTAGCACGTCACACAGTACTCGTTTGGGTTGGGTGGTCCCATACAGAATCTCCCCATGATGCCTAATGTTTTCCTAACGTCACACTCGTCACGTACTTCACTTTTATGTCATAATCATTTCTGAGAGGTAAAGAAATTGCATGACAACATGCAGAGCTAGTGGCGTCAAAATTAACGCACATACTTTATGTGACTCAAAAGCCGAACGAGTTACTTTCCGACGTTGTTTTAGATGTGCAAGTGATAGTCAAAACTCGCTGTGTCGGCACTCTGCCGACCATTTCGCTAGTTAACACCGGTCTTGTTGTGTGTGTTTCAAGCTCAAGAGCATCTCCAAGCAAAAAATGGTCAACAGCAACATTCAGACGGTTTCGTACTGCTCAATTGCTACATTAAAACGTTATGTTTCTTTTTCAGAACTGGAAAAACACAAGCGTGACAGCATTCGAACCTGTAATCTTCAGATCCGAAGTCCGACGCCTTATCCATTAGGCCACACGGTCACTGACGACCAACATTTACATCTATACGACTCATCTCGAAACGCTCACACCCCTGAGGATTTGTGTTTTCGTTCTACACAGCCGCTGCCCCTTGCTCTTTCCCACCCATTCGTTACATTCAACCTCTGACGTGACCGACCAAATATAGACTGAGAAACAAGACCACACACTTTGTGCATTCGGAGTCGAAGGCAGGGCGTCCCTCGCCACATTTGCTACGATTGCCATTTGCTACTTCTGCAGAAGCGGCGGCGGCGACGACGACGACGACGACGACGACGACGACGAATATCGCGAGAGGCTCTGACATATGTGAGAAATACGTCTATAAAATGTAATTCAGACTGCCTCGTCCCACCTTATGCTGTACCGCTTTGGCAAATGCTTTATCTGCGCCATTCGCCTTAATCGCATCTGAGAGTGATTCTTAAAAAAACGCCTGTCGCTAATTGTTCGTCATCACAGGTACTGTTTGCTATACGGCCACGACGCGCAACTGATTTCCAAAATTCATCTTTCTCCTGTGAGGATGGAACTTACGACCCCTGGTTTATTAGACCAGTGCTCTACCACTGAGCTAAAGAGGCGCGGCCTAGCGGTACCCTTGGGTACTTCGTCCTTACGGTCGTCTGCATCATCAGACTTTAGCTGACAACACTTCATATTACCGGCTAATATTAGCAGCTATGGCGACAAATTACTGCTTGACTACACATCTGACACGTAACCGATGTGCTCTCCAAACAACAACACTTGCATTTCAGAACATGTCTTTCACACATGTCTACAAAATCACCTTCACCTTCAAATACAGCTTCCTTGCGACTGACAGAGACGTAGGCAAAGTTTAAAGTTGCTATTTCCATTAAATCTCGTTAATCAGAAAAACGGTAATTTACACTTGCAGCGGAACAAAATTCCGTTCCGCCCAGCGTCTGGCTCGAACCCACGACCCTGGGATTAAGAGTCTGACGCTCTACCGACTGAGCTAGCCGGCTACCTCGGTGAATACCTGCCGGGTAGCACGTCACACAGTACTCGTTTGGGTTGGGTGGTCCCGTACAGAATCTCTCCATGATGCCTAACGTTTTCCTAACGTCACACTCGTCACGTACTTCACTTTTATGTCATAATCATTTCTGAGAGGTAAAGAAATTGCATGACAACATGCAGAGCTAGTGGCGTCAAAATTAACGCACATACTTTATGTGACTCAAAAGCCGAACGAGTTACTTTCCGACGTTGTTTTAGATGTGCAAGTGATAGTCAAAACTCGCTGTGTCGGCACTCTGCCGACCATTTCGCTAGTTAACACCGGTCTTGTTGTGTGTGTTTCAAGCTCAAGAGCATCTCCAAGCAAAAAATGGTCAACAGCAACATTCAGACGGTTTCGTACTGCTCAATTGCTACATTAAAACGTTATGTTTCTTTTTCAGAACTGGAAAAACACAAGCGTGACAGCATTCGAACCTGTAATCTTCAGATCCGAAGTCCGACGCCTTATCCATTAGGCCACACGGTCACTGACGACCAACATTTACATCTATACGACTCATCTCGAAACGCTCACACCCCTGAGGATTTGTGTTTTCGTTCTACACAGCCGCTGCCCCTTGCTCTTTCCCACCCATTCGTTACATTCAACCTCTGACGTGACCGACCAAATATAGACTGAGAAACAAGACCACACACTTTGTGCATTCGGAATCGAAGGCAGGGCGTCCCTCGCCACATTTGCTACGATTGCCATTTGCTACTTCTGCAGAAGCGGCGGCGGCGACGACGACGACGACGACGACGACGACGAATATCGCGAGAGGCTCTGACATATGTGAGAAATACGTCTATAAAATGTAATTCAGACTGCCTCGTCCCACCTTATGCTGTACCGCTTTGGCAAATGCTTTATCTGCGCCATTCGCCTTAATCGCATCTGAGAGTGATTCTTAAAAAAACGCCTGTCGCTAATTGTTCGTCATCACAGGTACTGTTTGCTATACGGCCACGACGCGCAACTGATTTCCAAAATTCATCTTTCTCCTGTGAGGATGGAACTTACGACCCCTGGTTTATTAGACCAGAGCTCTACCACGGAGCTAAAGAGGCGCGGCCTAGCGGTACCCTTGGGTACTTCGTCCTTACGGTCGTCTGCATCATCAGACTTTAGCTGACAACACTTCATATTACCGGCTAATATTAGCAGCTATGGCGACAAATTACTGCTTGACTACACATCTGACACGTAACCGATGTGCTCTCCAAACAACAACACTCGCATTTCAGAACATGTCTTTCACACATGTCTACAAAATCACCTTCACCTTCAAATACAGCTTCCTTGCGACTGACAGAGACGTAGGCAAAGTTTAAAGTTGCTATTTCCATTAAATCTCGTTAATCAGAAAAACGGTAATTTACACTTGCAGCGGAACAAAATTCCGTTCCGCCCAGCGTCTGGCTCGAACCCACGACCCTGGGATTAAGAGTCTGACGCTCTACCGACTGAGCTAGCCGGCTACCTCGGTGAATACCTGCCGGGTAGCACGTCACACAGTACTCGTTTGGGTTGGGTGGTCCCATACAGAATCTCCCCATGATGCCTAATGTTTTCCTAACGTCACACTCGTCACGTACTTCACTTTTATGTCATAATCATTTCTGAGAGGTAAAGAAATTGCATGACAACATGAAGAGCTAGTGGCGTCAAAATTAACGCACATACTTTATGTGACTCAAAAGCCGAACGAGTTACTTTCCGACGTTGTTTTAGATGTGCAAGTGATAGTCAAAACTCGCTGTGTCGGCACTCTGCCGACCATTTCGCTAGTTAACGCCGGTCTTGTTGTGTGTGTTTCAAGCTCAAGAGCATCTCCAAGCAAAAAATGGTCAACAGCAACATTCAGACGGTTTCGTACTGCTCAATTGCTACATTAAAACGTTATGTTTCTTTTTCAGAACTGGAAAAACACAAGCGTGACAGCATTCGAACCTGTAATCTTCAGATCCGAAGTCCGACGCCTTATCCATTAGGCCACACGGTCACTGACGACCAACATTTACATCTATACGACTCATCTCGAAACGCTCACACCCCTGAGGATTTGTGTTTTCGTTCTACACAGCCGCTGCCCCTTGCTCTTTCCCACCCATTCGTTACATTCAACCTCTGACGTGACCGACCAAATATAGACTGAGAAACAAGACCACACACTTTGTGCATTCGGAATCGAAGGCAGGGCGTCCCTCGCCACATTTGCTACGATTGCCATTTGCTACTTCTGCAGAAGCGGCGGCGGCGACGACGACGACGACGACGACGACGACGAATATCGCGAGAGGCTCTGACATATGTGAGAAATACGTCTATAAAATGTAATTCAGACTGCCTCGTCCCACCTTATGCTGTACCGCTTTGGCAAATGCTTTATCTGCGCCATTCGCCTTAATCGCATCTGAGAGTGATTCTTAAAAAAACGCCTGTCGCTAATTGTTCGTCATCACAGGTACTGTTTGCTATACGGCCACGACGCGCAACTGATTTCCAAAATTCATCTTTCTCCTGTGAGGATGGAACTTACGACCCCTGGTTTATTAGACCAGTGCTCTACCACTGAGCTAAAGAGGCGCGGCCTAGCGGTACCCTTGGGTACTTCGTCCTTACGGTCGTCTGCATCATCAGACTTTAGCTGACAACACTTCATATTACCGGCTAATATTAGCAGCTATGGCGACAAATTACTGCTTGACTACACATCTGACACGTAACCGATGTGCTCTCCAAACAACAACACTTGCATTTCAGAACATGTCTTTCACACATGTCTACAAAATCACCTTCACCTTCAAATACAGCTTCCTTGCGACTGACAGAGACGTAGGCAAAGTTTAAAGTTGCTATTTCCATTAAATCTCGTTAATCAGAAAAACGGTAATTTACACCTGCAGCGGAACAAAATTCCGTTCCGCCCAGGGTCTGGCTCGAACCCACGACCCTGGGATTAAGAGTCTGACGCTCTACCGACTGAGCTAGCCGGCTACCTCGGTGAATACCTGCCGGGTAGCACGTCACACAGTACTCGTTTGGGTTGGGTGGTCCCGTACAGAATCTCTCCATGATGCCTAACGTTTTCCTAACGTCACACTCGTCACGTACTTCACTTTTATGTCATAATCATTTCTGAGAGGTAAAGAAATTGCATGACAACATGCAGAGCTAGTGGCGTCAAAATTAACGCACATACTTTATGTGACTCAAAAGCCGAACGAGTTACTTTCCGACGTTGTTTTAGATGTGCAAGTGATAGTCAAAACTCGCTGTGTCGGCACTCTGCCGACCATTTCGCTAGTTAACACCGGTCTTGTTGTGTGTGTTTCAAGCTCAAGAGCATCTCCAAGCAAAAAATGGTCAACAGCAACATTCAGACGGTTTCGTACTGCTCAATTGCTACATTAAAACGTTATGTTTCTTTTTCAGAACTGGAAAAACACAAGCGTGACAGCATTCGAACCTGTAATCTTCAGATCCGAAGTCCGACGCCTTATCCATTAGGCCACACGGTCACTGACGACCAACATTTACATCTATACGACTCATCTCGAAACGCTCACACCCCTGAGGATTTGTGTTTTCGTTCTACACAACCGCTGCCCCTTGCTCTTTCCCACCCATTCGTTACATTCAACCTCTGACGTGACCGACCAAATATAGACTGAGAAACAAGACCACACACTTTGTGCATTCGGAGCCGAAGGCAGGGCGTCCCTCGCCACATTTGCTACGATTGCCATTTGCTACTTCTGCAGAAGCGGCGGCGGCGACGACGACGACGACGACGACGACGACGACGAATATCGCGAGAGGCTCTGACATATGTGAGAAATACGTCTATAAAATGTAATTCAGACTGCCTCGTCCCACCTTATGCTGTACCGCTTTGGCAAATGCTTTATCTGCGCCATTCGCCTTAATCGCATCTGAGAGTGATTCTTAAAAAAACGCCTGTCGCTAATTGTTCGTCATCACAGGTACTGTTTGCTATACGGCCACGACGCGCAACTGATTTCCAAAATTCATCTTTCTCCTGTGAGGATGGAACTTACGACCCCTGGTTTATTAGACCAGTGCTCTACCACTGAGCTAAAGAGGCGCGGCCTAGCGGTACCCTTGGGTACTTCGTCCTTACGGTCGTCTGCATCATCAGACTTTAGCTGACAACACTTCATATTACCGGCTAATATTAGCAGCTATGGCGACAAATTACTGCTTGACTACACATCTGACACGTAACCGATGTGCTCTCCAAACAACAACACTTGCATTTCAGAACATGTCTTTCACACATGTCTACAAGATCACCTTCACCTTCAAATACAGCTTCCTTGCGACTGACAGAGACGTAGGCAAAGTTTAAAGTTGCTATTTCCATTAAATCTCGTTAATCAGAAAAACGGTAATTTACACTTGCAGCGGAACAAAATTCCGTTCCGCCCAGCGTCTGGCTCGAACCCACGACCCTGGGATTAAGAGTCTGACGCTCTACCGACTGAGCTAGCCGGCTACCTCGGTGAATACCTGCCGGGTAGCACGTCACACAGTACTCGTTTGGGTTGGGTGGTCCCGTACAGAATCTCTCCATGATGCCTAACGTTTTCCTAACGTCACACTCGTCACGTACTTCACTTTTATGTCATAATCATTTCTGAGAGGTAAAGAAATTGCATGACAACATGCAGAGCTAGTGGCGTCAAAATTAACGCACATACTTTATGTGACTCAAAAGCCGAACGAGTTACTTTCCGACGTTGTTTTAGATGTGCAAGTGATAGTCAAAACTCGCTGTGTCGGCACTCTGCCGACCATTTCGCTAGTTAACACCGGTCTTGTTGTGTGTGTTTCAAGCTCAAGAGCATCTCCAAGCAAAAAATGGTCAACAGCAACATTCAGACGGTTTCGTACTGCTCAATTGCTACATTAAAACGTTATGTTTCTTTTTCAGAACTGGAAAAACACAAGCGTGACAGCATTCGAACCTGTAATCTTCAGATCCGAAGTCCGACGCCTTATCCATTAGGCCACACGGTCACTGACGACCAACATTTACATCTATACGACTCATCTCGAAACGCTCACACCCCTGAGGATTTGTGTTTTCGTTCTACACAGCCGCTGCCCCTTGCTCTTTCCCACCCATTCGTTACATTCAACCTCTGACGTGACCGACCAAATATAGACTGAGAAACAAGACCACACACTTTGTGCATTCGGAATCGAAGGCAGGGCGTCCCTCGCCACATTTGCTACGATTGCCATTTGCTACTTCTGCAGAAGCGGCGGCGGCGACGACGACGACGACGACGACGACGACGAATATCGCGAGAGGCTCTGAGATATGTGAGAAATACGTCTATAAAATGTAATTCAGACTGCCTCGTCCCACCTTATGCTGTACCGCTTTGGCAAATGCTTTATCTGCGCCATTCGCCTTAATCGCATCTGAGAGTGATTCTTAAAAAAACGCCTGTCGCTAATTGTTCGTCATCACAGGTACTGTTTGCTATACGGCCACGACGCGCAACTGATTTCCAAAATTCATCTTTCTCCTGTGAGGATGGAACTTACGACCCCGGGTTTATTAGACCAGTGCTCTACCACGGAGCTAAAGAGGCGCGGCCTAGCGGTACCCTTGGGTACTTCGTCCTTACGGTCGTCTGCATCATCAGACTTTAGCTGACAACACTTCATATTACCGGCTAATATTAGCAGCTATGGCGACAAATTACTGCTTGACTACACATCTGACACGTAACCGATGTGCTCTCCAAACAACAACACTCGCATTTCAGAACATGTCTTTCACACATGTCTACAAAATCACCTTCACCTTCAAATACAGCTTCCTTGCGACTGACAGAGACGTAGGCAAAGTTTAAAGTTGCTATTTCCATTAAATCTCGTTAATCAGAAAAACGGTAATTTACACTTGCAGCGGAACAAAATTCCGTTCCGCCCAGCGTCTGGCTCGAACCCACGACCCTGGGATTAAGAGTCTGACGCTCTACCGACTGAGCTAGCCGGCTACCTCGGTGAATACCTGCCGGGTAGCACGTCACACAGTACTCGTTTGGGTTGGGTGGTCCCATACAGAATCTCCCCATGATGCCTAATGTTTTCCTAACGTCACACTCGTCACGTACTTCACTTTTATGTCATAATCATTTCTGAGAGGTAAAGAAATTGCATGACAACATGCAGAGCTAGTGGCGTCAAAATTAACGCACATACTTTATGTGACTCAAAAGCCGAACGAGTTACTTTCCGACGTTGTTTTAGATGTGCAAGTGATAGTCAAAACTCGCTGTGTCGGCACTCTGCCGACCATTTCGCTAGTTAACACCGGTCTTGTTGTGTGTGTTTCAAGCTCAAGAGCATCTCCAAGCAAAAAATGGTCAACAGCAACATTCAGACGGTTTCGTACTGCTCAATTGCTACATTAAAACGTTATGTTTCTTTTTCAGAACTGGAAAAACACAAGCGTGACAGCATTCGAACCTGTAATCTTCAGATCCGAAGTCCGACGCCTTATCCATTAGGCCACACGGTCACTGACGACCAACATTTACATCTATACGACTCATCTCGAAACGCTCACACCCCTGAGGATTTGTGTTTTCGTTCTACACAGCCGCTGCCCCTTGCTCTTTCCCACCCATTCGTTACATTCAACCTCTGACGTGACCGACCAAATATAGACTGAGAAACAAGACCACACACTTTGTGCATTCGGAATCGAAGGCAGGGCGTCCCTCGCCACATTTGCTACGATTGCCATTTGCTACTTCTGCAGAAGCGGCGGCGGCGACGACGACGACGACGACGACGACGACGAATATCGCGAGAGGCTCTGACATATGTGAGAAATACGTCTATAAAATGTAATTCAGACTGCCTCGTCCCACCTTATGCTGTACCGCTTTGGCAAATGCTTTATCTGCGCCATTCGCCTTAATCGCATCTGAGAGTGATTCTTAAAAAAACGCCTGTCGCTAATTGTTCGTCATCACAGGTACTGTTTGCTATACGGCCACGACGCGCAACTGATTTCCAAAATTCATCTTTCTCCTGTGAGGATGGAACTTACGACCCCTGGTTTATTAGACCAGTGCTCTACCACTGAGCTAAAGAGGCGCGGCCTAGCGGTACCCTTGGGTACTTCGTCCTTACGGTCGTCTGCATCATCAGACTTTAGCTGACAACACTTCATATTACCGGCTAATATTAGCAGCTATGGCGACAAATTACTGCTTGACTACACATCTGACACGTAACCGATGTGCTCTCCAAACAACAACACTTGCATTTCAGAACATGTCTTTCACACATGTCTACAAAATCACCTTCACCTTCAAATACAGCTTCCTTGCGACTGACAGAGACGTAGGCAAAGTTTAAAGTTGCTATTTCCATTAAATCTCGTTAATCAGAAAAACGGTAATTTACACCTGCAGCGGAACAAAATTCCGTTCCGCCCAGGGTCTGGCTCGAACCCACGACCCTGGGATTAAGAGTCTGACGCTCTACCGACTGAGCTAGCCGGCTACCTCGGTGAATACCTGCCGGGTAGCACGTCACACAGTACTCGTTTGGGTTGGGTGGTCCCGTACAGAATCTCTCCATGATGCCTAACGTTTTCCTAACGTCACACTCGTCACGTACTTCACTTTTATGTCATAATCATTTCTGAGAGGTAAAGAAATTGCATGACAACATGCAGAGCTAGTGGCGTCAAAATTAACGCACATACTTTATGTGACTCAAAAGCCGAACGAGTTACTTTCCGACGTTGTTTTAGATGTGCAAGTGATAGTCAAAACTCGCTGTGTCGGCACTCTGCCGACCATTTCGCTAGTTAACACCGGTCTTGTTGTGTGTGTTTCAAGCTCAAGAGCATCTCCAAGCAAAAAATGGTCAACAGCAACATTCAGACGGTTTCGTACTGCTCAATTGCTACATTAAAACGTTATGTTTCTTTTTCAGAACTGGAAAAACACAAGCGTGACAGCATTCGAACCTGTAATCTTCAGATCCGAAGTCCGACGCCTTATCCATTAGGCCACACGGTCACTGACGACCAACATTTACATCTATACGACTCATCTCGAAACGCTCACACCCCTGAGGATTTGTGTTTTCGTTCTACACAGCCGCTGCCCCTTGCTCTTTCCCACCCATTCGTTACATTCAACCTCTGACGTGACCGACCAAATATAGACTGAGAAACAAGACCACACACTTTGTGCATTCGGAATCGAAGGCAGGGCGTCCCTCGCCGCATTTGCTACGATTGCCATTTGCTACTTCTGCAGAAGCGGCGACGACGACGACGACGACGACGAATATCGCGAGAGGCTCTGAGATATGTGAGAAATACATCTATAAAATGTAATTCAGACTGCCTCGTCCCACCTTATGCTGTACCGCTTTGGCAAATGCTTTATCTGCGCCATTCGCCTTAATCGCATCTGAGAGTGATTCTTAAAAAAACGCCTGTCGCTAATTGTTCGTCATCACAGGTACTGTTTGCTATACGGCCACGACGCGCAACTGATTTCCAAAATTCATCTTTCTCCTGTGAGGATGGAACTTACGACCCCTGGTTTATTAGACCAGTGCTCTACCACTGAGCTAAAGACGCGCGGCCTAGCGGTACTCTTGGGTACTTCGTCCTTACGGTCGTCTGCATCATCAGACTTTAGCTGACAACACTTCATATTACCGGCTAATATTTGCAGCTATGGCGACAAATTACTGCTTGACTACACATCTGACACGTAACCGATGTGCTCTCCAAACAGCAACACTTGCATTTCAGAACATGTCTTTCACACATGTCTACAAAATCACCTTCACCTTCAAATACAGCTCCCTTGCGACTGACAGAGACGTAGGCAAAGTTTAAAGTTGCTATTTCCATTAAATCTCGTTAATCAGAAAAACGGTAATTTACACTTGCAGCGGAACAAAATTCCGTTCCGCCCAGCGTCTGGCTCGAACCCACGACCCTGGGATTAAGAGTCTGACGCTCTACCGACTGAGCTAGCCGGCTACCTCGGTGAATACCTGCCGGGTAGCACGTCACACAGTACTCGTTTTGGTTGGGTGGTCCCATACAGAATCTCTCCATGATGCCTAATGTTTTCCTAACGTCACACTCGTCACGTACTTCACTTTTATGTTATAATCATTTCTGAGAGGTAAAGAAATTGCATGACAACATGCAGAGCTAGTGGCGTCAAAATTAACGCACATACTTTATGTGACTCAAAAGCCGAACGAGTTACTTTCCGACGTTGTTTTAGATGTGCAAGTGATAGTCAAAACTCGCTGTGTCGGCACTCTGCCGACCATTTCGCTAGTTAACACCGGTCTTGTTGTGTGTGTTTCAAGCTCAAGAGCATCTCCAAGCAAAAAATGGTCAACAGCAACATTCAGACGGTTTCGTACTGCTCAATTGCTACATTAAAACGTTATGTTTCTTTTTCAGAACTGGAAAAACACAAGCGTGACAGCATTCGAACCTGTAATCTTCAGATCCGAAGTCCGACGCCTTATCCATTAGGCCACACGGTCATTGACGACCAACATTTACATGTATACGACTCATCTCGAAACGCTCACACCCCTGAGGATTTGTGTTTTCGTTCTACACAGCCGCTGCCCCTTGCTCTTTCCCACCCATTCGTTACATTCAACCTCTGACGTGACCGACCAAATATAGACTGAGAAACAAGACCACACACTTTGTGCATTCGGAATCGAAGGCAGGGCGTCCCTCGCCGCATTTGCTACGATTGCCATTTGCTACTTCTGCAGAAGCGGCGGCGGCGGCGACGACGACGACGACGACGACGACGACGATGACGACGACGACGAATATCGCGAGAGGCTCTGAGATATGTGAGAAATACATCTATAAAATGTAATTCAGACTGCCTCGTCCCACCTTATGCTGTACCGCTTTGGCAAATGCTTTATCTGCGCCATTCGCCTTAATCGCATCTGAGAGTGATTCTTAAAAAAACGCCTGTCGCTAATTGTTCGTCATCACAGGTACTGTTTGCTATACGGCCACGACGCGCAACTGATTTCCAAAATTCATCTTTCTCCTGTGAGGATGGAACTTACAACCCCGGGTTTATTAGACCAGTGCTCTACCACTGAGCTAAAGACGCGCGGCCTAGCGGTACTCTTGGGTACTTCGTCCTTACGGTCGTCTGCATCATCAGACTTTAGCTGACAACACTTCATATTACCGGCTAATATTTGCAGCTATGGCGACAAATTACTGCTTGACTACACATCTGACACGTAACCGATGTGCTCTCCAAACAACAACACTTGCATTTCAGAACATGTCTTTCACACATGTCTACAAAATCACCTTCACCTTCAAATACAGCTCCCTTGCGACTGACAGAGACGTAGGCAAAGTTTAAAGTTGCTATTTCCATTAAATCTCGTTAATCAGAAAAACGGTAATTTACACTTGCAGCGGAACAAAATTCCGTTCCGCCCAGCGTCTGGCTCGAACCCACGACCCTGGGATTAAGAGTCTGACGCTCTACCGACTGAGCTAGCCGGCTACCTCGGTGAATACCTGCCGGGTAGCACGTCACACAGTACTCGTTTTGGTTGGGTGGTCCCATACAGAATCTCTCCATGATGCCTAATGTTTTCCTAACGTCACACTCGTCACGTACTTCACTTTTATGTTATAATCATTTCTGAGAGGTAAAGAAATTGCATGACAACATGCAGAGCTAGTGGCGTCAAAATTAACGCACATACTTTATGTGACTCAAAAGCCGAACGAGTTACTTTCCGACGTTGTTTTAGATGTGCAAGTGATAGTCAAAACTCGCTGTGTCGGCACTCTGCCGACCATTTCGCTAGTTAACACCGGTCTTGTTGTGTGTGTTTCAAGCTCAAGAGCATCTCCAAGCAAAAAATGGTCAACAGCAACATTCAGACGGTTTCGTACTGCTCAATTGCTACATTAAAACGTTATGTTTCTTTTTCAGAACTGGAAAAACACAAGCGTGACAGCATTCGAACCTGTAATCTTCAGATCCGAAGTCCGACGCCTTATCCATTAGGCCACACGGTCATTGACGACCAACATTTACATGTATACGACTCATCTCGAAACGCTCACACCCCTGAGGATTTGTGTTTTCGTTCTACACAGCCGCTGCCCCTTGCTCTTTCCCACCCATTCGTTACATTCAACCTCTGACGTGACCGACCAAATATAGACTGAGAAACAAGACCACACACTTTGTGCATTCGGAATCGAAGGCAGGGCGTCCCTCGCCGCATTTGCTACGATTGCCATTTGCTACTTCTGCAGAAGCGGCGGCGGCGGCGACGACGACGACGACGACGACGACGACGATGACGACGACGACGAATATCGCGAGAGGCTCTGAGATATGTGAGAAATACATCTATAAAATGTAATTCAGACTGCCTCGTCCCACCTTATGCTGTACCGCTTTGGCAAATGCTTTATCTGCGCCATTCGCCTTAATCGCATCTGAGAGTGATTCTTAAAAAAACGCCTGTCGCTAATTGTTCGTCATCACAGGTACTGTTTGCTATACGGCCACGACGCGCAACTGATTTCCAAAATTCATCTTTCTCCTGTGAGGATGGAACTTACGACCCCGGGTTTATTAGACCAGTGCTCTACCACTGAGCTAAAGACGCGCGGCCTAGCGGTACTCTTGGGTACTTCGTCCTTACGGTCGTCTGCATCATCAGACTTTAGCTGACAACACTTCATATTACCGGCTAATATTTGCAGCTATGGCGACAAATTACTGCTTGACTACACATCTGACACGTAACCGATGTGCTCTCCAAACAACAACACTTGCATTTCAGAACATGTCTTTCACACATGTCTACAAAATCACCTTCACCTTCAAATACAGCTCCCTTGCGACTGACAGAGACGTAGGCAAAGTTTAAAGTTGCTATTTCCATTAAATCTCGTTAATCAGAAAAACGGTAATTTACACTTGCAGCGGAACAAAATTCCGTTCCGCCCAGCGTCTGGCTCGAACCCACGACCCTGGGATTAAGAGTCTGACGCTCTACCGACTGAGCTAGCCGGCTACCTCGGTGAATACCTGCCGGGTAGCACGTCACACAGTACTCGTTTGGGTTGGGTGGTCCCGTACAGAATCTCTCCATGATGCCTAATGTTTTCCTAACGTCACACTCGTCACGTACTTCACTTTTATGTTATAATCATTTCTGAGAGGTAAAGAAATTGCATGACAACATGCAGAGCTAGTGGCGTCAAAATTAACGCACATACTTTATGTGACTCAAAAGCCGAACGAGTTACTTTCCGACGTTGTTTTAGATGTGCAAGTGATAGTCAAAACTCGCTGTGTCGGCACTCTGCCGACCATTTCGCTAGTTAACACCGGTCTTGTTGTGTGTGTTTCAAGCTCAAGAGCATCTCCAAGCAAAAAATGGTCAACAGCAACATTCAGACGGTTTCGTACTGCTCAATTGCTACATTAAAACGTTATGTTTCTTTTTCAGAACTGGAAAAACACAAGCGTGACAGCATTCGAACCTGTAATCTTCAGATCCGAAGTCCGACGCCTTATCCATTAGGCCACACGGTCACTGACGACCAACATTTACATCTATACGACTCATCTCGAAACGCTCACACCCCTGAGGATTTGTGTTTTCGTTCTACACAGCCGCTGCCCCTTGCTCTTTCCCACCCATTCGTTACATTCAACCTCTGACGTGACCGACCAAATATAGACTGAGAAACAAGACCACACACTTTGTGCATTCGGAATCGAAGGCAGGGCGTCCCTCGCCGCATTTGCTACGATTGCCATTTGCTACTTCTGCAGAAGCGGCGGCGGCGGCGGCGACGACGACGACGACGACGACGACGACGACGACGACGACGAATATCGCGAGAGGCTCTGAGATATGTGAGAAATACATCTATAAAATGTAATTCAGACTGCCTCGTCCCACCTTATGCTGTACCGCTTTGGCAAATGCTTTATCTGCGCCATTCGCCTTAATCGCATCTGAGAGTGATTCTTAAAAAAACGCCTGTCGCTAATTGTTCGTCATCACAGGTACTGTTTGCTATACGGCCACGACGCGCAACTGATTTCCAAAATTCATCTTTCTCCTGTGAGGATGGAACTTACGACCCCTGGTTTATTAGACCAGTGCTCTACCACTGAGCTAAAGACGCGCGGCCTAGCGGTACTCTTGGGTACTTCGTCCTTACGGTCGTCTGCATCATCAGACTTTAGCTGACAACACTTCATATTACCGGCTAATATTTGCAGCTATGGCGACAAATTACTGCTTGACTACACATCTGACACGTAACCGATGTGCTCTCCAAACAGCAACACTTGCATTTCAGAACATGTCTTTCACACATGTCTACAAAATCACCTTCACCTTCAAATACAGCTCCCTTGCGACTGACAGAGACGTAGGCAAAGTTTAAAGTTGCTATTTCCATTAAATCTCGTTAATCAGAAAAACGGTAATTTACACTTGCAGCGGAACAAAATTCCGTTCCGCCCAGCGTCTGGCTCGAACCCACGACCCTGGGATTAAGAGTCTGACGCTCTACCGACTGAGCTAGCCGGCTACCTCGGTGAATACCTGCCGGGTAGCACGTCACACAGTACTCGTTTGGGTTGGGTGGTCCCATACAGAATCTCTCCATGATGCCTAATGTTTTCCTAACGTCACACTCGTCACGTACTTCACTTTTATGTTATAATCATTTCTGAGAGGTAAAGAAATTGCATGACAACATGCAGAGCTAGTGGCGTCAAAATTAACGCACATACTTTATGTGACTCAAAAGCCGAACGAGTTACTTTCCGACGTTGTTTTAGATGTGCAAGTGATAGTCAAAACTCGCTGTGTCGGCACTCTGCCGACCATTTCGCTAGTTAACACCGGTCTTGTTGTGTGTGTTTCAAGCTCAAGAGCATCTCCAAGCAAAAAATGGTCAACAGCAACATTCAGACGGTTTCGTACTGCTCAATTGCTACATTAAAACGTTATGTTTCTTTTTCAGAACTGGAAAAACACAAGCGTGACAGCATTCGAACCTGTAATCTTCAGATCCGAAGTCCGACGCCTTATCCATTAGGCCACACGGTCATTGACGACCAACATTTACATGTATACGACTCATCTCGAAACGCTCACACCCCTGAGGATTTGTGTTTTCGTTCTACACAGCCGCTGCCCCTTGCTCTTTCCCACCCATTCGTTACATTCAACCTCTGACGTGACCGACCAAATATAGGCTGAGAAACAAGACCACACACTTTGTGCATTCGGAATCGAAGGCAGGGCGTCCCTCGCCGCATTTGCTACGATTGCCATTTGCTACTTCTGCAGAAGCGGCGGCGGCGGCGACGACGACGACGACGACGACGACGACGACGAATATCGCGAGAGGCTCTGAGATATGTGAGAAATACATCTATAAAATGTAATTCAGACTGCCTCGTCCCACCTTATGCTGTACCGCTTTGGCAAATGCTTTATCTGCGCCATTCGCCTTAATCGCATCTGAGAGTGATTCTTAAAAAAACGCCTGTCGCTAATTGTTCGTCATCACAGGTACTGTTTGCTATACGGCCACGACGCGCAACTGATTTCCAAAATTCATCTTTCTCCTGTGAGGATGGAACTTACGACCCCGGGTTTATTAGACCAGTGCTCTACCACTGAGCTAAAGACGCGCGGCCTAGCGGTACTCTTGGGTACTTCGTCCTTACGGTCGTCTGCATCATCAGACTTTAGCTGACAACACTTCATATTACCGGCTAATATTTGCAGCTATGGCGACAAATTACTGCTTGACTACACATCTGACACGTAACCGATGTGTTCTCCAAACAACAACACTTGCATTTCAGAACATGTCTTTCACACATGTCTACAAAATCACCTTCACCTTCAAATACAGCTCCCTTGCGACTGACAGAGACGTAGGCAAAGTTTAAAGTTGCTATTTCCATTAAATCTCGTTAATCAGAAAAACGGTAATTTACACTTGCAGCGGAACAAAATTCCGTTCCGCCCAGCGTCTGGCTCGAACCCACGACCCTGGGATTAAGAGTCTGACGCTCTACCGACTGAGCTAGCCGGCTACCTCGGTGAATACCTGCCGGGTAGCACGTCACACAGTACTCGTTTGGGTTGGGTGGTCCCGTACAGAATCTCTCCATGATGCCTAATGTTTTCCTAACGTCACACTCGTCACGTACTTCACTTTTATGTTATAATCATTTCTGAGAGGTAAAGAAATTGCATGACAACATGCAGAGCTAGTGGCGTCAAAATTAACGCACATACTTTATGTGACTCAAAAGCCGAACGAGTTACTTTCCGACGTTGTTTTAGATGTGCAAGTGATAGTCAAAACTCGCTGTGTCGGCACTCTGCCGACCATTTCGCTAGTTAACACCGGTCTTGTTGTGTGTGTTTCAAGCTCAAGAGCATCTCCAAGCAAAAAATGGTCAACAGCAACATTCAGACGGTTTCGTACTGCTCAATTGCTACATTAAAACGTTATGTTTCTTTTTCAGAACTGGAAAAACACAAGCGTGACAGCATTCGAACCTGTAATCTTCAGATCCGAAGTCCGACGCCTTATCCATTAGGCCACACGGTCACTGACGACCAACATTTACATCTATACGACTCATCTCGAAACGCTCACACCCCTGAGGATTTGTGTTTTCGTTCTACACAGCCGCTGCCCCTTGCTCTTTCCCACCCATTCGTTACATTCAACCTCTGACGTGACCGACCAAATATAGACTGAGAAACAAGACCACACACTTTGTGCATTCGGAATCGAAGGCAGGGCGTCCCTCGCCGCATTTGCTACGATTGCCATTTGCTACTTCTGCAGAAGTGGCGACGACGACGACGACGACGACGACGACGACGACGACGACGAATATCGCGAGAGGCTCTGAGATATGTGAGAAATACATCTATAAAATGTAATTCAGACTGCCTCGTCCCACCTTATGCTGTACCGCTTTGGCAAATGCTTTATCTGCGCCATTCGCCTTAATCGCATCTGAGAGTGATTCTTAAAAAAACGCCTGTCGCTAATTGTTCGTCATCACAGGTACTGTTTGCTATACGGCCACGACGCGCAACTGATTTCCAAAATTCATCTTTCTCCTGTGAGGATGGAACTTACGACCCCTGGTTTATTAGACCAGTGCTCTACCACTGAGCTAAAGACGCGCGGCCTAGCGGTACTCTTGGGTACTTCGTCCTTACGGTCGTCTGCATCATCAGACTTTAGCTGACAACACTTCATATTACCGGCTAATATTTGCAGCTATGGCGACAAATTACTGCTTGACTACACATCTGACACGTAACCGATGTGCTCTCCAAACAGCAACACTTGCATTTCAGAACATGTCTTTCACACATGTCTACAAAATCACCTTCACCTTCAAATACAGCTCCCTTGCGACTGACAGAGACGTAGGCAAAGTTTAAAGTTGCTATTTCCATTAAATCTCGTTAATCAGAAAAACGGTAATTTACACTTGCAGCGGAACAAAATTCCGTTCCGCCCAGCGTCTGGCTCGAACCCACGACCCTGGGATTAAGAGTCTGACGCTCTACCGACTGAGCTAGCCGGCTACCTCGGTGAATACCTGCCGGGTAGCACGTCACACAGTACTCGTTTGGGTTGGGTGGTCCCATACAGAATCTCTCCATGATGCCTAATGTTTTCCTAACGTCACACTCGTCACGTACTTCACTTTTATGTTATAATCATTTCTGAGAGGTAAAGAAATTGCATGACAACATGCAGAGCTAGTGGCGTCAAAATTAACGCACATACTTTATGTGACTCAAAAGCCGAACGAGTTACTTTCCGACGTTGTTTTAGATGTGCAAGTGATAGTCAAAACTCGCTGTGTCGGCACTCTGCCGACCATTTCGCTAGTTAACACCGGTCTTGTTGTGTGTGTTTCAAGCTCAAGAGCATCTCCAAGCAAAAAATGGTCAACAGCAACATTCAGACGGTTTCGTACTGCTCAATTGCTACATTAAAACGTTATGTTTCTTTTTCAGAACTGGAAAAACACAAGCGTGACAGCATTCGAACCTGTAATCTTCAGATCCGAAGTCCGACGCCTTATCCATTAGGCCACACGGTCATTGACGACCAACATTTACATGTATACGACTCATCTCGAAACGCTCACACCCCTGAGGATTTGTGTTTTCGTTCTACACAGCCGCTGCCCCTTGCTCTTTCCCACCCATTCGTTACATTCAACCTCTGACGTGACCGACCAAATATAGACTGAGAAACAAGACCACACACTTTGTGCATTCGGAATCGAAGGCAGGGCGTCCCTCGCCGCATTTGCTACGATTGCCATTTGCTACTTCTGCAGAAGCGGCGGCGGCGGCGACGACGACGACGACGACGACGACGACGACGACGACGACGACGAATATCGCGAGAGGCTCTGAGATATGTGAGAAATACATCTATAAAATGTAATTCAGACTGCCTCGTCCCACCTTATGCTGTACCGCTTTGGCAAATGCTTTATCTGCGCCATTCGCCTTAATCGCATCTGAGAGTGATTCTTAAAAAAACGCCTGTCGCTAATTGTTCGTCATCACAGGTACTGTTTGCTATACGGCCACGACGCGCAACTGATTTCCAAAATTCATCTTTCTCCTGTGAGGATGGAACTTACGACCCCGGGTTTATTAGACCAGTGCTCTACCACTGAGCTAAAGACGCGCGGCCTAGCGGTACTCTTGGGTACTTCGTCCTTACGGTCGTCTGCATCATCAGACTTTAGCTGACAACACTTCATATTACCGGCTAATATTTGCAGCTATGGCGACAAATTACTGCTTGACTACACATCTGACACGTAACCGATGTGTTCTCCAAACAACAACACTTGCATTTCAGAACATGTCTTTCACACATGTCTACAAAATCACCTTCACCTTCAAATACAGCTCCCTTGCGACTGACAGAGACGTAGGCAAAGTTTAAAGTTGCTATTTCCATTAAATCTCGTTAATCAGAAAAACGGTAATTTACACTTGCAGCGGAACAAAATTCCGTTCCGCCCAGCGTCTGGCTCGAACCCACGACCCTGGGATTAAGAGTCTGACGCTCTACCGACTGAGCTAGCCGGCTACCTCGGTGAATACCTGCCGGGTAGCACGTCACACAGTACTCGTTTGGGTTGGGTGGTCCCGTACAGAATCTCTCCATGATGCCTAATGTTTTCCTAACGTCACACTCGTCACGTACTTCACTTTTATGTTATAATCATTTCTGAGAGGTAAAGAAATTGCATGACAACATGCAGAGCTAGTGGCGTCAAAATTAACGCACATACTTTATGTGACTCAAAAGCCGAACGAGTTACTTTCCGACGTTGTTTTAGATGTGCAAGTGATAGTCAAAACTCGCTGTGTCGGCACTCTGCCGACCATTTCGCTAGTTAACACCGGTCTTGTTGTGTGTGTTTCAAGCTCAAGAGCATCTCCAAGCAAAAAATGGTCAACAGCAACATTCAGACGGTTTCGTACTGCTCAATTGCTACATTAAAACGTTATGTTTCTTTTTCAGAACTGGAAAAACACAAGCGTGACAGCATTCGAACCTGTAATCTTCAGATCCGAAGTCCGACGCCTTATCCATTAGGCCACACGGTCACTGACGACCAACATTTACATGTATACGACTCATCTCGAAACGCTCACACCCCTGAGGATTTGTGTTTTCGTTCTACACAGCCGCTGCCCCTTGCTCTTTCCCACCCATTCGTTACATTCAACCTCTGACGTGACCGACCAAATATAGACTGAGAAACAAGACCACACACTTTGTGCATTCGGAATCGAAGGCAGGGCGTCCCTCGCCGCATTTGCTACGATTGCCATTTGCTACTTCTGCAGAAGCGGCGGCGGCGGCGGCGACGACGACGACGACGACGACGACGACGACGACGACGAATATCGCGAGAGGCTCTGAGATATGTGAGAAATACATCTATAAAATGTAATTCAGACTGCCTCGTCCCACCTTATGCTGTACCGCTTTGGCAAATGCTTTATCTGCGCCATTCGCCTTAATCGCATCTGAGAGTGATTCTTAAAAAAACGCCTGTCGCTAATTGTTCGTCATCACAAGTACTGTTTGCTATACGGCCACGACGCGCAACTGATTTCCAAAATTCATCTTTCTCCTGTGAGGATGGAACTTACGACCACGGGTTTATTAGACCCGTGCTCTACCACTGAGCTAAAGACGCGCGGCCTAGCGGTACTCTTGGGTACTTCGTCCTTACGGTCGTCTGCATCATCAGACTTTAGCTGACAACACTTCATATTACCGGCTAATATTTGCAGCTATGGCGACAAATTACTGCTTGACTACACATCTGACACGTAACCGATGTGCTCTCCAAACAACAACACTTGCATTTCAGAACATGTCTTTCACACATGTCTACAAAATCACCTTCACCTTCAAATACAGCTCCCTTGCGACTGACAGAGACGTAGGCAAAGTTTAAAGTTGCTATTTCCATTAAATCTCGTTAATCAGAAAAACGGTAATTTACACTTGCAGCGGAACAAAATTCCGTTCCGCCCAGCGTCTGGCTCGAACCCACGACCCTGGGATTAAGAGTCTGACGCTCTACCGACTGAGCTAGCCGGCTACCTCGGTGAATACCTGCCGGGTAGCACGTCACACAGTACTCGTTTGGGTTGGGTGGTCCCATACAGAATCTCTCCATGATGCCTAATGTTTTCCTAACGTCACACTCGTCACGTACTTCACTTTTATGTTATAATCATTTCTGAGAGGTAAAGAAATTGCATGACAACATGCAGAGCTAGTGGCGTCAAAATTAACGCACATACTTTATGTGACTCAAAAGCCGAACGAGTTACTTTCCGACGTTGTTTTAGATGTGCAAGTGATAGTCAAAACTCGCTGTGTCGGCACTCTGCCGACCATTTCGCTAGTTAACACCGGTCTTGTTGTGTGTGTTTCAAGCTCAAGAGCATCTCCAAGCAAAAAATGGTCAACAGCAACATTCAGACGGTTTCGTACTGCTCAATTGCTACATTAAAACGTTATGTTTCTTTTTCAGAACTGGAAAAACACAAGCGTGACAGCATTCGAACCTGTAATCTTCAGATCCGAAGTCCGACGCCTTATCCATTAGGCCACACGGTCATTGACGACCAACATTTACATGTATACGACTCATCTCGAAACGCTCACACCCCTGAGGATTTGTGTTTTCGTTCTACACAGCCGCTGCCCCTTGCTCTTTCCCACCCATTCGTTACATTCAACCTCTGACGTGACCGACCAAATATAGACTGAGAAACAAGACCACACACTTTGTGCATTCGGAATCGAAGGCAGGGCGTCCCTCGCCGCATTTGCTACGATTGCCATTTGCTACTTCTGCAGAAGCGGCGGCGGCGACGACGACGACGACGACGACGAATATCGCGAGAGGCTCTGAGATATGTGAGAAATACATCTATAAAATGTAATTCAGACTGCCTCGTCCCACCTTATGCTGTACCGCTTTGGCAAATGCTTTATCTGCGCCATTCGCCTTAATCGCATCTGAGAGTGATTCTTAAAAAAACGCCTGTCGCTAATTGTTCGTCATCACAGGTACTGTTTGCTATACGGCCACGACGCGCAACTGATTTCCAAAATTCATCTTTCTCCTGTGAGGATGGAATTTACGACCCCTGGTTTATTAGACCAGTGCTCTACCACTGAGCTAAAGACGCGCGGCCTAGCGGTACTCTTGGGTTCTTCGTCCTTACGGTCGTCTGCATCATCAGACTTTAGCTGACAACACTTCATATTACCGGCTAATATTTGCAGCTATGGCGACAAATTACTGCTTGACTACACATCTGACACGTAACCGATGTGCTCTCCAAACAGCAACACTTGCATTTCAGAACATGTCTTTCACACATGTCTACAAAATCACCTTCACCTTCAAATACAGCTCCCTTGCGACTGACAGAGACGTAGGCAAAGTTTAAAGTTGCTATTTCCATTAAATCTCGTTAATCAGAAAAACGGTAATTTACACTTGCAGCGGAACAAAATTCCGTTCCGCCCAGCGTCTGGCTCGAACCCACGACCCTGGGATTAAGAGTCTGACGCTCTACCGACTGAGCTAGCCGGCTACCTCGGTGAATACCTGCCGGGTAGCACGTCACACAGTACTCGTTTGGGTTGGGTGGTCCCATACAGAATCTCTCCATGATGCCTAATGTTTTCCTAACGTCACACTCGTCACGTACTTCACTTTTATGTTATAATCATTTCTGAGAGGTAAAGAAATTGCATGACAACATGCAGAGCTAGTGGCGTCAAAATTAACGCACATACTTTATGTGACTCAAAAGCCGAACGAGTTACTTTCCGACGTTGTTTTAGATGTGCAAGTGATAGTCAAAACTCGCTGTGTCGGCACTCTGCCGACCATTTCGCTAGTTAACACCGGTCTTGTTGTGTGTGTTTCAAGCTCAAGAGCATCTCCAAGCAAAAAATGGTCAACAGCAACATTCAGACGGTTTCGTACTGCTCAATTGCTACATTAAAACGTTATGTTTCTTTTTCAGAACTGGAAAAACACAAGCGTGACAGCATTCGAACCTGTAATCTTCAGATCCGAAGTCCGACGCCTTATCCATTAGGCCACACGGTCATTGACGACCAACATTTACATGTATACGACTCATCTCGAAACGCTCACACCCCTGAGGATTTGTGTTTTCGTTCTACACAGCCGCTGCCCCTTGCTCTTTCCCACCCATTCGTTACATTCAACCTCTGACGTGACCGACCAAATATAGACTGAGAAACAAGACCACACACTTTGTGCATTCGGAATCGAAGGCAGGGCGTCCCTCGCCGCATTTGCTACGATTGCCATTTGCTACTTCTGCAGAAGCGGCGGCGGCGGCGACGACGACGACGACGACGACGACGACGACGACGACGACGACGAATATCGCGAGAGGCTCTGAGATATGTGAGAAATACATCTATAAAATGTAATTCAGACTGCCTCGTCCCACCTTATGCTGTACCGCTTTGGCAAATGCTTTATCTGCGCCATTCGCCTTAATCGCATCTGAGAGTGATTCTTAAAAAAACGCCTGTCGCTAATTGTTCGTCATCACAGGTACTGTTTGCTATACGGCCACGACGCGCAACTGATTTCCAAAATTCATCTTTCTCCTGTGAGGATGGAACTTACGACCCCGGGTTTATTAGACCAGTGCTCTACCACTGAGCTAAAGACGCGCGGCCTAGCGGTACTCTTGGGTACTTCGTCCTTACGGTCGTCTGCATCATCAGACTTTAGCTGACAACACTTCATATTACCGGCTAATATTTGCAGCTATGGCGACAAATTACTGCTTGACTACACATCTGACACGTAACCGATGTGTTCTCCAAACAACAACACTTGCATTTCAGAACATGTCTTTCACACATGTCTACAAAATCACCTTCACCTTCAAATACAGCTCCCTTGCGACTGACAGAGACGTAGGCAAAGTTTAAAGTTGCTATTTCCATTAAATCTCGTTAATCAGAAAAACGGTAATTTACACTTGCAGCGGAACAAAATTCCGTTCCGCCCAGCGTCTGGCTCGAACCCACGACCCTGGGATTAAGAGTCTGACGCTCTACCGACTGAGCTAGCCGGCTACCTCGGTGAATACCTGCCGGGTAGCACGTCACACAGTACTCGTTTGGGTTGGGTGGTCCCGTACAGAATCTCTCCATGATGCCTAATGTTTTCCTAACGTCACACTCGTCACGTACTTCACTTTTATGTTATAATCATTTCTGAGAGGTAAAGAAATTGCATGACAACATGCAGAGCTAGTGGCGTCAAAATTAACGCACATACTTTATGTGACTCAAAAGCCGAACGAGTTACTTTCCGACGTTGTTTTAGATGTGCAAGTGATAGTCAAAACTCGCTGTGTCGGCACTCTGCCGACCATTTCGCTAGTTAACACCGGTCTTGTTGTGTGTGTTTCAAGCTCAAGAGCATCTCCAAGCAAAAAATGGTCAACAGCAACATTCAGACGGTTTCGTACTGCTCAATTGCTACATTAAAACGTTATGTTTCTTTTTCAGAACTGGAAAAACACAAGCGTGACAGCATTCGAACCTGTAATCTTCAGATCCGAAGTCCGACGCCTTATCCATTAGGCCACACGGTCACTGACGACCAACATTTACATGTATACGACTCATCTCGAAACGCTCACACCCCTGAGGATTTGTGTTTTCGTTCTACACAGCCGCTGCCCCTTGCTCTTTCCCACCCATTCGTTACATTCAACCTCTGACGTGACCGACCAAATATAGACTGAGAAACAAGACCACACACTTTGTGCATTCGGAATCGAAGGCAGGGCGTCCCTCGCCGCATTTGCTACGATTGCCATTTGCTACTTCTGCAGAAGCGGCGGCGGCGGCGGCGACGACGACGACGACGACGACGACGACGACGACGACGAATATCGCGAGAGGCTCTGAGATATGTGAGAAATACATCTATAAAATGTAATTCAGACTGCCTCGTCCCACCTTATGCTGTACCGCTTTGGCAAATGCTTTATCTGCGCCATTCGCCTTAATCGCATCTGAGAGTGATTCTTAAAAAAACGCCTGTCGCTAATTGTTCGTCATCACAAGTACTGTTTGCTATACGGCCACGACGCGCAACTGATTTCCAAAATTCATCTTTCTCCTGTGAGGATGGAACTTACGACCACGGGTTTATTAGACCCGTGCTCTACCACTGAGCTAAAGACGCGCGGCCTAGCGGTACTCTTGGGTACTTCGTCCTTACGGTCGTCTGCATCATCAGACTTTAGCTGACAACACTTCATATTACCGGCTAATATTTGCAGCTATGGCGACAAATTACTGCTTGACTACACATCTGACACGTAACCGATGTGCTCTCCAAACAACAACACTTGCATTTCAGAACATGTCTTTCACACATGTCTACAAAATCACCTTCACCTTCAAATACAGCTCCCTTGCGACTGACAGAGACGTAGGCAAAGTTTAAAGTTGCTATTTCCATTAAATCTCGTTAATCAGAAAAACGGTAATTTACACTTGCAGCGGAACAAAATTCCGTTCCGCCCAGCGTCTGGCTCGAACCCACGACCCTGGGATTAAGAGTCTGACGCTCTACCGACTGAGCTAGCCGGCTACCTCGGTGAATACCTGCCGGGTAGCACGTCACACAGTACTCGTTTGGGTTGGGTGGTCCCATACAGAATCTCTCCATGATGCCTAATGTTTTCCTAACGTCACACTCGTCACGTACTTCACTTTTATGTTATAATCATTTCTGAGAGGTAAAGAAATTGCATGACAACATGCAGAGCTAGTGGCGTCAAAATTAACGCACATACTTTATGTGACTCAAAAGCCGAACGAGTTACTTTCCGACGTTGTTTTAGATGTGCAAGTGATAGTCAAAACTCGCTGTGTCGGCACTCTGCCGACCATTTCGCTAGTTAACACCGGTCTTGTTGTGTGTGTTTCAAGCTCAAGAGCATCTCCAAGCAAAAAATGGTCAACAGCAACATTCAGACGGTTTCGTACTGCTCAATTGCTACATTAAAACGTTATGTTTCTTTTTCAGAACTGGAAAAACACAAGCGTGACAGCATTCGAACCTGTAATCTTCAGATCCGAAGTCCGACGCCTTATCCATTAGGCCACACGGTCATTGACGACCAACATTTACATGTATACGACTCATCTCGAAACGCTCACACCCCTGAGGATTTGTGTTTTCGTTCTACACAGCCGCTGCCCCTTGCTCTTTCCCACCCATTCGTTACATTCAACCTCTGACGTGACCGACCAAATATAGACTGAGAAACAAGACCACACACTTTGTGCATTCGGAATCGAAGGCAGGGCGTCCCTCGCCGCATTTGCTACGATTGCCATTTGCTACTTCTGCAGAAGCGGCGGCGGCGACGACGACGACGACGACGACGAATATCGCGAGAGGCTCTGAGATATGTGAGAAATACATCTATAAAATGTAATTCAGACTGCCTCGTCCCACCTTATGCTGTACCGCTTTGGCAAATGCTTTATCTGCGCCATTCGCCTTAATCGCATCTGAGAGTGATTCTTAAAAAAACGCCTGTCGCTAATTGTTCGTCATCACAGGTACTGTTTGCTATACGGCCACGACGCGCAACTGATTTCCAAAATTCATCTTTCTCCTGTGAGGATGGAATTTACGACCCCTGGTTTATTAGACCAGTGCTCTACCACTGAGCTAAAGACGCGCGGCCTAGCGGTACTCTTGGGTTCTTCGTCCTTACGGTCGTCTGCATCATCAGACTTTAGCTGACAACACTTCATATTACCGGCTAATATTTGCAGCTATGGCGACAAATTACTGCTTGACTACACATCTGACACGTAACCGATGTGCTCTCCAAACAGCAACACTTGCATTTCAGAACATGTCTTTCACACATGTCTACAAAATCACCTTCACCTTCAAATACAGCTCCCTTGCGACTGACAGAGACGTAGGCAAAGTTTAAAGTTGCTATTTCCATTAAATCTCGTTAATCAGAAAAACGGTAATTTACACTTGCAGCGGAACAAAATTCCGTTCCGCCCAGCGTCTGGCTCGAACCCACGACCCTGGGATTAAGAGTCTGACGCTCTACCGACTGAGCTAGCCGGCTACCTCGGTGAATACCTGCCGGGTAGCACGTCACACAGTACTCGTTTGGGTTGGGTGGTCCCATACAGAATCTCTCCATGATGCCTAATGTTTTCCTAACGTCACACTCGTCACGTACTTCACTTTTATGTTATAATCATTTCTGAGAGGTAAAGAAATTGCATGACAACATGCAGAGCTAGTGGCGTCAAAATTAACGCACATACTTTATGTGACTCAAAAGCCGAACGAGTTACTTTCCGACGTTGTTTTAGATGTGCAAGTGATAGTCAAA
Organism: Schistocerca gregaria; assembly: GCF_023897955.1. Classification (NCBI taxonomy): domain Eukaryota; kingdom Metazoa; phylum Arthropoda; class Insecta; order Orthoptera; family Acrididae; genus Schistocerca; species Schistocerca gregaria. Next base: position 2,688,761 of record NW_026061884.1, read on the forward strand.
ACTCGCTGTGTCGGCACTCTGCCGACCATTTCGCTAGTTAACACCGGTCTTGTTGTGTGTGTTTCAAGCTCAAGAGCATCTCCAAGCAAAAAATGGTCAACAGCAACATTCAGACGGTTTCGTACTGCTCAATTGCTACATTAAAACGTTATGTTTCTTTTTCAGAACTGGAAAAACACAAGCGTGACAGCATTCGAACCTGTAATCTTCAGATCCGAAGTCCGACGCCTTATCCATTAGGCCACACGGTCATTGACGACCAACATTTACATGTATACGACTCATCTCGAAACGCTCACACCCCTGAGGATTTGTGTTTTCGTTCTACACAGCCGCTGCCCCTTGCTCTTTCCCACCCATTCGTTACATTCAACCTCTGACGTGACCGACCAAATATAGACTGAGAAACAAGACCACACACTTTGTGCATTCGGAATCGAAGGCAGGGCGTCCCTCGCCGCATTTGCTACGATTGCCATTTGCTACTTCTGCAGAAGCGGCGGCGGCGGCGACGACGACGACGACGACGACGACGACGACGACGACGACGACGAATATCGCGAGAGGCTCTGAGATATGTGAGAAATACATCTATAAAATGTAATTCAGACTGCCTCGTCCCACCTTATGCTGTACCGCTTTGGCAAATGCTTTATCTGCGCCATTCGCCTTAATCGCATCTGAGAGTGATTCTTAAAAAAACGCCTGTCGCTAATTGTTCGTCATCACAGGTACTGTTTGCTATACGGCCACGACGCGCAACTGATTTCCAAAATTCATCTTTCTCCTGTGAGGATGGAACTTACGACCCCTGGTTTATTAGACCAGTGCTCTACCACTGAGCTAAAGACGCGCGGCCTAGCGGTACTCTTGGGTACTTCGTCCTTACGGTCGTCTGCATCATCAGACTTTAGCTGACAACACTTCATATTACCGGCTAATATTTGCAGCTATGGCGACAAATTACTGCTTGACTACACATCTGACACGTAACCGATGTGTTCTCCAAACAACAACACTTGCATTTCAGAACATGTCTTTCACACATGTCTACAAAATCACCTTCACCTTCAAATACAGCTCCCTTGCGACTGACAGAGACGTAGGCAAAGTTTAAAGTTGCTATTTCCATTAAATCTCGTTAATCAGAAAAACGGTAATTTACACTTGCAGCGGAACAAAATTCCGTTCCGCCCAGCGTCTGGCTCGAACCCACGACCCTGGGATTAAGAGTCTGACGCTCTACCGACTGAGCTAGCCGGCTACCTCGGTGAATACCTGCCGGGTAGCACGTCACACAGTACTCGTTTGGGTTGGGTGGTCCCATACAGAATCTCTCCATGATGCCTAATGTTTTCCTAACGTCACACTCGTCACGTACTTCACTTTTATGTTATAATCATTTCTGAGAGGTAAAGAAATTGCATGACAACATGCAGAGCTAGTGGCGTCAAAATTAACGCACATACTTTATGTGACTCAAAAGCCGAACGAGTTACTTTCCGACGTTGTTTTAGATGTGCAAGTGATAGTCAAAACTCGCTGTGTCGGCACTCTGCCGACCATTTCGCTAGTTAACACCGGTCTTGTTGTGTGTGTTTCAAGCTCAAGAGCATCTCCAAGCAAAAAATGGTCAACAGCAACATTCAGACGGTTTCGTACTGCTCAATTGCTACATTAAAACGTTATGTTTCTTTTTCAGAACTGGAAAAACACAAGCGTGACAGCATTCGAACCTGTAATCTTCAGATCCGAAGTCCGACGCCTTATCCATTAGGCCACACGGTCACTGACGACCAACATTTACATCTATACGACTCATCTCGAAACGCTCACACCCCTGAGGATTTGTGTTTTCGTTCTACACAGCCGCTGCCCCTTGCTCTTTCCCACCCATTCGTTACATTCAACCTCTGACGTGACCGACCAAATATAGACTGAGAAACAAGACCACACACTTTGTGCATTCGGAATCGAAGGCAGGGCGTCCCTCGCCGCATTTGCTACGATTGCCATTTGCTACTTCTGCAGAAGCGGCGGCGGCGACGACGACGACGACGACGACGAATATCGCGAGAGGCTCTGAGATATGTGAGAAATACGTCTATAAAATGTAATTCAGACTGCCTCGTCCCACCTTATGCTGTACCGCTTTGGCAAATGCTTTATCTGCGCCATTCGCCTTAATCGCATCTGAGAGTGATTCTTAAAAAAACGCCTGTCGCTAATTGTTCGTCATCACAGGTACTGTTTGCTATACGGCCACGACGCGCAACTGATTTCCAAAATTCATCTTTCTCCTGTGAGGATGGAATTTACGACCCCTGGTTTATTAGACCAGTGCTCTACCACTGAGCTAAAGACGCGCGGCCTAGCGGTACTCTTGGGTTCTTCGTCCTTACGGTCGTCTGCATCATCAGACTTTAGCTGACAACACTTCATATTACCGGCTAATATTTGCAGCTATGGCGACAAATTACTGCTTGACTACACATCTGACACGTAACCGATGTGCTCTCCAAACAGCAACACTTGCATTTCAGAACATGTCTTTCACACATGTCTACAAAATCACCTTCACCTTCAAATACAGCTCCCTTGCGACTGACAGAGACGTAGGCAAAGTTTAAAGTTGCTATTTCCATTAAATCTCGTTAATCAGAAAAACGGTAATTTACACTTGCAGCGGAACAAAATTCCGTTCCGCCCAGCGTCTGGCTCGAACCCACGACCCTGGGATTAAGAGTCTGACGCTCTACCGACTGAGCTAGCCGGCTACCTCGGTGAATACCTGCCGGGTAGCACGTCACACAGTACTCGTTTGGGTTGGGTGGTCCCATACAGAATCTCTCCATGATGCCTAATGTTTTCCTAACGTCACACTCGTCACGTACTTCACTTTTATGTTATAATCATTTCTGAGAGGTAAAGAAATTGCATGACAACATGCAGAGCTAGTGGCGTCAAAATTAACGCACATACTTTATGTGACTCAAAAGCCGAACGAGTTACTTTCCGACGTTGTTTTAGATGTGCAAGTGATAGTCAAAACTCGCTGTGTCGGCACTCTGCCGACCATTTCGCTAGTTAACACCGGTCTTGTTGTGTGTGTTTCAAGCTCAAGAGCATCTCCAAGCAAAAAATGGTCAACAGCAACATTCAGACGGTTTCGTACTGCTCAATTGCTACATTAAAACGTTATGTTTCTTTTTCAGAACTGGAAAAACACAAGCGTGACAGCATTCGAACCTGTAATCTTCAGATCCGAAGTCCGACGCCTTATCCATTAGGCCACACGGTCATTGACGACCAACATTTACATGTATACGACTCATCTCGAAACGCTCACACCCCTGAGGATTTGTGTTTTCGTTCTACACAGCCGCTGCCCCTTGCTCTTTCCCACCCATTCGTTACATTCAACCTCTGACGTGACCGACCAAATATAGACTGAGAAACAAGACCACACACTTTGTGCATTCGGAATCGAAGGCAGGGCGTCCCTCGCCGCATTTGCTACGATTGCCATTTGCTACTTCTGCAGAAGCGGCGGCGGCGGCGACGACGACGACGACGACGACGACGACGACGACGACGAATATCGCGAGAGGCTCTGAGATATGTGAGAAATACATCTATAAAATGTAATTCAGACTGCCTCGTCCCACCTTATGCTGTACCGCTTTGGCAAATGCTTTATCTGCGCCATTCGCCTTAATCGCATCTGAGAGTGATTCTTAAAAAAACGCCTGTCGCTAATTGTTCGTCATCACAGGTACTGTTTGCTATACGGCCACGACGCGCAACTGATTTCCAAAATTCATCTTTCTCCTGTGAGGATGGAACTTACGACCCCTGGTTTATTAGACCAGTGCTCTACCACTGAGCTAAAGACGCGCGGCCTAGCGGTACTCTTGGGTACTTCGTCCTTACGGTCGTCTGCATCATCAGACTTTAGCTGACAACACTTCATATTACCGGCTAATATTTGCAGCTATGGCGACAAATTACTGCTTGACTACACATCTGACACGTAACCGATGTGTTCTCCAAACAACAACACTTGCATTTCAGAACATGTCTTTCACACATGTCTACAAAATCACCTTCACCTTCAAATACAGCTCCCTTGCGACTGACAGAGACGTAGGCAAAGTTTAAAGTTGCTATTTCCATTAAATCTCGTTAATCAGAAAAACGGTAATTTACACTTGCAGCGGAACAAAATTCCGTTCCGCCCAGCGTCTGGCTCGAACCCACGACCCTGGGATTAAGAGTCTGACGCTCTACCGACTGAGCTAGCCGGCTACCTCGGTGAATACCTGCCGGGTAGCACGTCACACAGTACTCGTTTGGGTTGGGTGGTCCCATACAGAATCTCTCCATGATGCCTAATGTTTTCCTAACGTCACACTCGTCACGTACTTCACTTTTATGTTATAATCATTTCTGAGAGGTAAAGAAATTGCATGACAACATGCAGAGCTAGTGGCGTCAAAATTAACGCACATACTTTATGTGACTCAAAAGCCGAACGAGTTACTTTCCGACGTTGTTTTAGATGTGCAAGTGATAGTCAAAACTCGCTGTGTCGGCACTCTGCCGACCATTTCGCTAGTTAACACCGGTCTTGTTGTGTGTGTTTCAAGCTCAAGAGCATCTCCAAGCAAAAAATGGTCAACAGCAACATTCAGACGGTTTCGTACTGCTCAATTGCTACATTAAAACGTTATGTTTCTTTTTCAGAACTGGAAAAACACAAGCGTGACAGCATTCGAACCTGTAATCTTCAGATCCGAAGTCCGACGCCTTATCCATTAGGCCACACGGTCATTGACGACCAACATTTACATGTATACGACTCATCTCGAAACGCTCACACCCCTGAGGATTTGTGTTTTCGTTCTACACAGCCGCTGCCCCTTGCTCTTTCCCACCCATTCGTTACATTCAACCTCTGACGTGACCGACCAAATATAGACTGAGAAACAAGACCACACACTTTGTGCATTCGGAATCGAAGGCAGGGCGTCCCTCGCCGCATTTGCTACGATTGCCATTTGCTACTTCTGCAGAAGCGGCGGCGGCGGCGACGACGACGACGACGACGACGACGACGACGACGACGAATATCGCGAGAGGCTCTGAGATATGTGAGAAATACATCTATAAAATGTAATTCAGACTGCCTCGTCCCACCTTATGCTGTACCGCTTTGGCAAATGCTTTATCTGCGCCATTCGCCTTAATCGCATCTGAGAGTGATTCTTAAAAAAACGCCTGTCGCTAATTGTTCGTCATCACAGGTACTGTTTGCTATACGGCCACGACGCGCAACTGATTTCCAAAATTCATCTTTCTCCTGTGAGGATGGAACTTACGACCCCTGGTTTATTAGACCAGTGCTCTACCACTGAGCTAAAGACGCGCGGCCTAGCGGTACTCTTGGGTACTTCGTCCTTACGGTCGTCTGCATCATCAGACTTTAGCTGACAACACTTCATATTACCGGCTAATATTTGCAGCTATGGCGACAAATTACTGCTTGACTACACATCTGACACGTAACCGATGTGTTCTCCAAACAACAACACTTGCATTTCAGAACATGTCTTTCACACATGTCTACAAAATCACCTTCACCTTCAAATACAGCTCCCTTGCGACTGACAGAGACGTAGGCAAAGTTTAAAGTTGCTATTTCCATTAAATCTCGTTAATCAGAAAAACGGTAATTTACACTTGCAGCGGAACAAAATTCCGTTCCGCCCAGCGTCTGGCTCGAACCCACGACCCTGGGATTAAGAGTCTGACGCTCTACCGACTGAGCTAGCCGGCTACCTCGGTGAATACCTGCCGGGTAGCACGTCACACAGTACTCGTTTGGGTTGGGTGGTCCCATACAGAATCTCTCCATGATGCCTAATGTTTTCCTAACGTCACACTCGTCACGTACTTCACTTTTATGTTATAATCATTTCTGAGAGGTAAAGAAATTGCATGACAACATGCAGAGCTAGTGGCGTCAAAATTAACGCACATACTTTATGTGACTCAAAAGCCGAACGAGTTACTTTCCGACGTTGTTTTAGATGTGCAAGTGATAGTCAAAACTCGCTGTGTCGGCACTCTGCCGACCATTTCGCTAGTTAACACCGGTCTTGTTGTGTGTGTTTCAAGCTCAAGAGCATCTCCAAGCAAAAAATGGTCAACAGCAACATTCAGACGGTTTCGTACTGCTCAATTGCTACATTAAAACGTTATGTTTCTTTTTCAGAACTGGAAAAACACAAGCGTGACAGCATTCGAACCTGTAATCTTCAGATCCGAAGTCCGACGCCTTATCCATTAGGCCACACGGTCACTGACGACCAACATTTACATGTATACGACTCATCTCGAAACGCTCACACCCCTGAGGATTTGTGTTTTCGTTCTACACAGCCGCTGCCCCTTGCTCTTTCCCACCCATTCGTTACATTCAACCTCTGACGTGACCGACCAAATATAGACTGAGAAACAAGACCACACACTTTGTGCATTCGGAATCGAAGGCAGGGCGTCCCTCGCCGCATTTGCTACGATTGCCATTTGCTACTTCTGCAGAAGCGGCGGCGGCGGCGACGACGACGACGACGACGACGACGACGACGACGACGAATATCGCGAGAGGCTCTGACATATGTGAGAAATACGTCTATAAAATGTAATTCTGACTGCCTCGTTCCACCTTATGCTGTACCGCTTTGGCAAATGCTTTATCTGCGCCATTCGCCTTAATCGCATCTGAGAGTGATTCTTAAAAAAACGCCTGTCGCTAATTGTTCGTCATCACAGGTACTGTTTGCTATACGGCCACGACGCGCAACTGATTTCCAAAATTCATCTTTCTCCTGTGAGGATGGAACTTACGACCCCTGGTTTATTAGACCAGTGCTCTACCACTGAGCTAAAGAGGCGCGGCCTAGCGGTACCCTTGGGTACTTCGTCCTTACGGTCGTCTGCATCATCAGACTTTAGCTGACAACACTTCATATTACCGGCTAATATTAGCAGCTATGGCGACAAATTACTGCTTGACTACACATCTGACACGTAACCGATGTGCTCTCCAAACAACAACACTTGCATTTCAGAACATGTCTTTCACACATGTCTACAAAATCACCTTCACCTTCAAATACAGCTCCCTTGCGACAGACAGAGACGTAGGCAAAGTTTAAAGTTGCTATTTCCATTAAATCTCGTTAATCAGAAAAACGGTAATTTACACTTGCAGCGGAACAAACTTCCGTTCCGCCCAGCGTCTGGCTCGGACCCACGACCCTGGGATTAAGAGTCTGACGCTCTATCGACTGAGCTAGCCGGCTACCTCGGTGAATACCGGCCGGGTAGCACGTCACACAGTACTCGTTTGGGTTGGGTGGTCCCGTACAGAATCTCTCCATGATGCCTAACGTTTTCCTAACGTCACACTCGTCACGTACTTCACTTTTATGTCATAATCATTTCTGAGAGGTAAAGAAATTGCATGACAACATGCAGAGCTAGTGGCGTCAAAATTAACGCACATACTTTATGTGACTCAAAAGCCGAACGAGTTACTTTCCGACGTTGTTTTAGATGTGCAAGTGATAGTCAAAACTCGCTGTGTCGGCACTCTGCCGACCATTTCGCTAGTTAACACCGGTCTTGTTGTGTGTGTTTCAAGCTCAAGAGCATCTCCAAGCAAAAAATGGTCAACAGCAACATTCAGACGGTTTCGTACTGCTCAATTGCTACATTAAAACGTTATGTTTCTTTTTCAGAACTGGAAAAACACAAGCGTGACAGCATTCGAACCTGTAATCTTCAGATCCGAAGTCCGACGCCTTATCCATTAGGCCACACGGTCACTGACGACCAACATTTACATGTATACGACTCATCTCGAAACGCTCACACCCCTGAGGATTTGTGTTTTCGTTCTACACAGCCGCTGCCCCTTGCTCTTTCCCACCCATTCGTTACATTCAACCTCTGACGTGACCGACCAAATATAGACTGAGAAACAAGACCACACACTTTGTGCATTCGGAATCGAAGGCAGGGCGTCCCTCGCCGCATTTGCTACGATTGCCATTTGCTACTTCTGCAGAAGCGGCGGCGGCGGCGACGACGACGACGACGACGACGACGACGACGACGACGACGACGAATATCGCGAGAGGCTCTGAGATATGTGAGAAATACATCTATAAAATGTAATTCAGACTGCCTCGTCCCACCTTATGCTGTACCGCTTTGGCAAATGCTTTATCTGCGCCATTCGCCTTAATCGCATCTGAGAGTGATTCTTAAAAAAACGCCTGTCGCTAATTGTTCGTCATCACAGGTACTGTTTGCTATACGGCCACGACGCGCAACTGATTTCCAAAATTCATCTTTCTCCTGTGAGGATGGAACTTACGACCCCTGGTTTATTAGACCAGTGCTCTACCACTGAGCTAAAGACGCGCGGCCTAGCGGTACTCTTGGGTACTTCGTCCTTACGGTCGTCTGCATCATCAGACTTTAGCTGACAACACTTCATATTACCGGCTAATATTTGCAGCTATGGCGACAAATTACTGCTTGACTACACATCTGACACGTAACCGATGTGCTCTCCAAACAGCAACACTTGCATTTCAGAACATGTCTTTCACACATGTCTACAAAATCACCTTCACCTTCAAATACAGCTCCCTTGCGACTGACAGAGACGTAGGCAAAGTTTAAAGTTGCTATTTCCATTAAATCTCGTTAATCAGAAAAACGGTAATTTACACTTGCAGCGGAACAAAATTCCGTTCCGCCCAGCGTCTGGCTCGAACCCACGACCCTGGGATTAAGAGTCTGACGCTCTACCGACTGAGCTAGCCGGCTACCTCGGTGAATACCTGCCGGGTAGCACGTCACACAGTACTCGTTTGGGTTGGGTGGTCCCATACAGAATCTCTCCATGATGCCTAATGTTTTCCTAACGTCACACTCGTCACGTACTTCACTTTTATGTTATAATCATTTCTGAGAGGTAAAGAAATTGCATGACAACATGCAGAGCTAGTGGCGTCAAAATTAACGCACATACTTTATGTGACTCAAAAGCCGAACGAGTTACTTTCCGACGTTGTTTTAGATGTGCAAGTGATAGTCAAAACTCGCTGTGTCGGCACTCTGCCGACCATTTCGCTAGTTAACACCGGTCTTGTTGTGTGTGTTTCAAGCTCAAGAGCATCTCCAAGCAAAAAATGGTCAACAGCAACATTCAGACGGTTTCGTACTGCTCAATTGCTACATTAAAACGTTATGTTTCTTTTTCAGAACTGGAAAAACACAAGCGTGACAGCATTCGAACCTGTAATCTTCAGATCCGAAGTCCGACGCCTTATCCATTAGGCCACACGGTCATTGACGACCAACATTTACATGTATACGACTCATCTCGAAACGCTCACACCCCTGAGGATTTGTGTTTTCGTTCTACACAGCCGCTGCCCCTTGCTCTTTCCCACCCATTCGTTACATTCAACCTCTGACGTGACCGACCAAATATAGACTGAGAAACAAGACCACACACTTTGTGCATTCGGAATCGAAGGCAGGGCGTCCCTCGCCGCATTTGCTACGATTGCCATTTGCTACTTCTGCAGAAGCGGCGGCGGCGGCGACGACGACGACGACGACGACGACGACGACGACGACGACGACGACGACGACGAATATCGCGAGAGGCTCTGAGATATGTGAGAAATACATCTATAAAATGTAATTCAGACTGCCTCGTCCCACCTTATGCTGTACCGCTTTGGCAAATGCTTTATCTGCGCCATTCGCCTTAATCGCATCTGAGAGTGATTCTTAAAAAAACGCCTGTCGCTAATTGTTCGTCATCACAGGTACTGTTTGCTATACGGCCACGACGCGCAACTGATTTCCAAAATTCATCTTTCTCCTGTGAGGATGGAACTTACGACCCCTGGTTTATTAGACCAGTGCTCTAACACTGAGCTAAAGACGCGCGGCCTAGCGGTACTCTTGGGTACTTCGTCCTTACGGTCGTCTGCATCATCAGACTTTAGCTGACAACACTTCATATTACCGGCTAATATTTGCAGCTATGGCGACAAATTACTGCTTGACTACACATCTGACACGTAACCGATGTGCTCTCCAAAAAACAACACTTGCATTTCAGAACATGTCTTTCACACATGTCTACAAAATCACCTTCACCTTCAAATACAGCTCCCTTGCGACTGACAGAGACGTAGGCAAAGTTTAAAGTTGCTATTTCCATTAAATCTCGTTAATCAGAAAAACGGTAATTTACACTTGCAGCGGAACAAAATTCCGTTCCGCCCAGCGTCTGGCTCGAACCCACGACCCTGGGATTAAGAGTCTGACGCTCTACCGACTGAGCTAGCCGGCTACCTCGGTCAATACCTGCCGGGTAGCACGTCACACAGTACTCGTTTGGGTTGGGTGGTCCCATACAGAATCTCTCCATGATGCCTAATGTTTTCCTAACGTCACACTCGTCACGTACTTCACTTTTATGTTATAATCATTTCTGAGAGGTAAAGAAATTGCATGACAACATGCAGAGCTAGTGGCGTCAAAATTAACGCACATACTTTATGTGACTCAAAAGCCGAACGAGTTACTTTCCGACGTTGTTTTAGATGTGCAAGTGATAGTCAAAACTCGCTGTGTCGGCACTCTGCCGACCATTTCGCTAGTTAACACCGGTCTTGTTGTGTGTGTTTCAAGCTCAAGAGCATCTCCAAGCAAAAAATGGTCAACAGCAACATTCAGACGGTTTCGTACTGCTCAATTGCTACATTAAAACGTTATGTTTCTTTTTCAGAACTGGAAAAACACAAGCGTGACAGCATTCGAACCTGTAATCTTCAGATCCGAAGTCCGACGCCTTATCCATTAGGCCACACGGTCACTGACGACCAACATTTACATGTATACGACTCATCTCGAAACGCTCACACCCCTGAGGATTTGTGTTTTCGTTCTACACAGCCGCTGCCCCTTGCTCTTTCCCACCCATTCGTTACATTCAACCTCTGACGTGACCGACCAAATATAGACTGAGAAACAAGACCACACACTTTGTGCATTCGGAATCGAAGGCAGGGCGTCCCTCGCCGCATTTGCTACGATTGCCATTTGCTACTTCTGCAGAAGCGGCGGCGGCGGCGACGACGACGACGCCGACGACGACGACGACGACGACGACGACGACGACGACGACGACGAATATCGCGAGAGGCTCTGAGATATGTGAGAAATACATCTATAAAATGTAATTCAGACTGCCTCGTCCCACCTTATGCTGTACCGCTTTGGCAAATGCTTTATCTGCGCCATTCGCCTTAATCGCATCTGAGAGTGATTCTTAAAAAAACGCCTGTCGCTAATTGTTCGTCATCACAGGTACTGTTTGCTATACGGCCACGACGCGCAACTGATTTCCAAAATTCATCTTTCTCCTGTGAGGATGGAACTTACGACCCCTGGGTTTTTAGACCAGTGCTCTACCACTGAGCTAAAGACGCGCGGCCTAGCGGTACTCTTGGGTACTTCGTCCTTACGGTCGTCTGCATCATCAGACTTTAGCTGACAACACTTCATATTACCGGCTAATATTTGCAGCTATGGCGACAAATTACTGCTTGACTACACATCTGACACGTAACCGATGTGCTCTCCAAACAACAACACTTGCATTTCAGAACATGTCTTTCACACATGTCTACAAAATCACCTTCACCTTCAAATACAGCTCCCTTGCGACTGACAGAGACGTAGGCAAAGTTTAAAGTTGCTATTTCCATTAAATCTCGTTAATCAGAAAAACGGTAATTTACACTTGCAGCGGAACAAAATTCCGTTCCGCCCAGCGTCTGGCTCGAACCCACGACCCTGGGATTAAGAGTCTGACGCTCTACCGACTGAGCTAGCCGGCTACCTCGGTCAATACCTGCCGGGTAGCACGTCACACAGTACTCGTTTGGGTTGGGTGGTCCCATACAGAATCTCTCCATGATGCCTAATGTTTTCCTAACGTCACACTCGTCACGTACTTCACTTTTATGTTATAATCATTTCTGAGAGGTAAAGAAATTGCATGACAACATGCAGAGCTAGTGGCGTCAAAATTAACGCACATACTTTATGTGACTCAAAAGCCGAACGAGTTACTTTCCGACGTTGTTTTAGATGTGCAAGTGATAGTCAAAACTCGCTGTGTCGGCACTCTGCCGACCATTTCGCTAGTTAACACCGGTCTTGTTGTGTGTGTTTCAAGCTCAAGAGCATCTCCAAGCAAAAAATGGTCAACAGCAACATTCAGACGGTTTCGTACTGCTCAATTGCTACATTAAAACGTTATGTTTCTTTTTCAGAACTGGAAAAACACAAGCGTGACAGCATTCGAACCTGTAATCTTCAGATCCGAAGTCCGACGCCTAATCCATTAGGCCACACGGTCACTGACGACCAACATTTACATGTATACGACTCATCTCGAAACGCTCACACCCCTGAGGATTTGTGTTTTCGTTCTACACAGCCGCTGCCCCTTGCTCTTTCCCACCCATTCGTTACATTCAACCTCTGACGTGACCGACCAAATATAGACTGAGAAACAAGACCACACACTTTGTGCATTCGGAATCGAAGGCAGGGCGTCCCTCGCCGCATTTGCTACGATTGCCATTTGCTACTTCTGCAGAAGCGGCGGCGGCGGCGACGACGACGACGACGACGACGACGACGATGACGACGACGACGAATATCGCGAGAGGCTCTGAGATATGTGAGAAATACATCTATAAAATGTAATTCAGACTGCCTCGTCCCACCTTATGCTGTACCGCTTTGGCAAATGCTTTATCTGCGCCATTCGCCTTAATCGCATCTGAGAGTGATTCTTAAAAAAACGCCTGTCGCTAATTGTTCGTCATCACAGGTACTGTTTGCTATACGGCCACGACGCGCAACTGATTTCCAAAATTCATCTTTCTCCTGTGAGGATGGAACTTACGACCCCTGGTTTATTAGACCAGTGCTCTACCACTGAGCTAAAGAGGCGCGGCCTAGCGGTGCTCTTGGGTACTTCGTCCTTACGGTCGTCTGCATCATCAGACTTTAGCTGACAACACTTCATATTACCGGCTAATATTTGCAGCTATGGCGACAAATTACTGCTTGACTACACATCTGACACGTAACCGATGTGCTCTCCAAACAACAACACTTGCATTTCAGAACATGTCTTTCACACATGTCTACAAAATCACCTTCACCTTCAAATACAGCTTCCTTGCGACTGACAGAGACGTAGGCAAAGTTTAAAGTTGCTATTTCCATTAAATCTCGTTAATCAGAAAAACGGTAATTTACACTTGCAGCGGAACAAAATTTCGTTCCGCCCAGCGTCTGGCTCGAACCCACGACCCTGAGATTAAGAGTCTGACGCTCTACCGACTGAGCTAGCCGGCTACCTCGGTGAATACCTGCCGGGTAGCACGTCACACAGTACTCGTTTGGGTTGGGTGGTCCCATACAGAATCTCCCCATGATGCCTAATGTTTTCCTAACGTCACACTCGTCACGTACTTCACTTTTATGTCATAATCATTTCTGAGAGGTAAAGAAATTGCATGACAACATGCAGAGCTAGTGGCGTCAAAATTAACGCACATACTTTATGTGACTCAAAAGCCGAACGAGTTACTTTCCGACGTTGTTTTAGATGTGCAAGTGATAGTCAAAACTCGCTGTGTCGGCACTCTGCCGACCATTTCGCTAGTTAACACCGGTCTTGTTGTGTGTGTTTCAAGCTCAAGAGCATCTCCAAGCAAAAAATGGTCAACAGCAACATTCAGACGGTTTCGTACTGCTCAATTGCTACATTAAAACGTTATGTTTCTTTTTCAGAACTGGAAAAACACAAGCGTGACAGCATTCGAACCTGTAATCTTCAGATCCGAAGCCCGACGCCTTATCCATTAGGCCTCACGGTCACTGACGACCAACATTTACATGTATACGACTCATCTCGAAACGCTCACACCCCTGAGGATTTGTGTTTTCGTTCTACACAGCCGCTGCCCCTTGCTCTTTCCCACCCATTCGTTACATTCAACCTCTGACGTGACCGACCAAATATAGACTGAGAAACATGACCACACACTTTGTGCATTCGGAATCGAAGGCAGGGCGTCCCTCGCCGCATTTGCTACGATTGCCATTTGCTACTTCTGCAGAAGCGGCGGCGGCGGCGACGACGACGACGACGACGACGACGAATATCGCGAGAGGCTCTGAGATATGTGAGAAATACATCTATAAAATGTAATTCAGACTGCCTCGTCCCACCTTATGCTGTACCGCTTTGGCAAATGCTTTATCTGCGCCATTCGCCTTAATCGCATCTGAGAGTGATTCTTAAAAAAACGCCTGTCGCTAATTGTTCGTCATCACAGGTACTGTTTGCTATACGGCCACGACGCGCAACTGATTTCCAAAATTCATCTTTCTCCTGTGAGGATGGAACTTACGACCCCTGGTTTATTAGACCAGTGCTCTACCACTGAGCTAAAGAGGCGCGGCCTAGCGGTACTCTTGGGTACTTCGTCCTTACGGTCGTCTGCATCATCAGACTTTAGCTGACAACACTTCATATTACCGGCTAATATTTGCAGCTATGGCGACAAATTACTGCTTGACTACACATCTGACACGTAACCGATGTGCTCTCCAAACAACAACACTTGCATTTCAGAACATGTCTTTCACACATGTCTACAAAATCACCTTCACCTTCAAATACAGCTTCCTTGCGACTGACAGAGACGTAGGCAAAGTTTAAAGTTGCTATTTCCATTAAATCTCGTTAATCAGAAAAACGGTAATTTACACTTGCAGCAGAACAAAATTCCGTTCCGCCCAGCGTCTGGCTCGAACCCACGACCCTGGGATTAAAAGTCTGACGCTCTACCGACTGAGCTAGCCGGCTACCTCGGTGAATACCTGCCGGGTAGCACGTCACACAGTACTCGTTTGGGTTGGGTGGTCCCATACAGAATCTCTCCATGATGCCTAATGTTTTCCTAACGTCACACTCGTCACGTACTTCACTTTTATGTCATAATCATTTCTGAGAGGTAAAGAAATTGCATGACAACATGCAGAGCTAGTGGCGTCAAAATTAACGCACATACTTTATGTGACTCAAAAGCCGAACGAGTTACTTTCCAACGTTGTTTTAGATGTGCAAGTGATAGTCAAAACTCGCTGTGTCGGCACTCTGCCGACCATTTCGCTAGTTAACACCGGTCTTGTTGTGTGTGTTTCAAGCTCAAGAGCATCTCCAAGCAAAAAATGGTCAACAGCAACATTCAGACGGTTTCGTACTGCTCAATTGCTACATTAAAACGTTATGTTTCTTTTTCAGAACTGGAAAAACACAAGCGTGACAGCATTCGAACGTGTAATCTTCAGATCCGAAGTCCGACGCCTTATCCATTAGGCCACACGGTTACTGACGACCAACATTTACATGTATACGACTCATCTCGAAACGCTCACACCCCTGAGGATTTGTGTTTTCGTTCTACACAGCCGCTGCCCCTTGCTCTTTCCCACCCATTCGTTACATTCAACCTCTGACGAGACCGACCAAATATAGACTGAGAAACAAGACCACACACTTTGTGCATTCGGAATCGAAGGCAGGGCGTCCCTCGCCGCATTTGCTACGATTGCCATTTGCTACTTCTGCAGAAGCGGCGGCGGCGGCGACGACGACGACGACGACGACGACGAATATCGCGAGAGGCTCTGAGATATGTGAGAAATACATCTATAAAATGTAATTCAGACTGCCTCGTCCCACCTTATGCTGTACCGCTTTGGCAAATGCTTTATCTGCGCCATTCGCCTTAATCGCATCTGAGAGTGATTCTTAAAAAAACGCCTGTCGCTAATTGTTCGTCATCACAGGTACTGTTTGCTATACGGCCACGACGCGCAACTGATTTCCAAAATTCATCTTTCTCCTGTGAGGATGGAACTTACGACCCCTGGTTTTTTAGACCAGTGCTCTACCACTGAGCTAAAGACGCGCGGCCTAGCGGTACTCTTGGGTACTTCGTCCTTACGGTCGTCTGCATCATCAGACTTTAGCTGACAACACTTCATATTACCGGCTAATATTTGCAGCTATGGCGACAAATTACTGCTTGACTACACATCTGACACGTAACCGATGTGCTCTCCAAACAACAACACTTGCATTTCAGAACATGTCTTTCACACATGTCTACAAAATCACCTTCACCTTCAAATACAGCTCCCTTGCGACTGACAGAGACGTAGGCAAAGTTTAAAGTTGCTATTTCCATTAAATCTCGTTAATCAGAAAAACGGTAATTTACACTTGCAGCGGAACAAAATTCCGTTCCGCCCAGCGTCTGGCTCGAACCCACGACCCTGGGATTAAGAGTCTGACGCTCTACCGACTGAGCTAGCCGGCTACCTCGGTGAATACCTGCCGGGTAGCACGTCACACAGTACTCGTTTGGGTTGGGTGGTCCCATACAGAATCTCTCCATGATGCCTAATGTTTTCCTAACGTCACACTCGTCACGTACTTCACTTTTATGTTATAATCATTTCTGAGAGGTAAAGAAATTGCATGACAACATGCAGAGCTAGTGGCGTCAAAATTAACGCACATACTTTATGTGACTCAAAAGCCGAACGAGTTACTTTCCGACGTTGTTTTAGATGTGCAAGTGATAGTCAAAACTCGCTGTGTCGGCACTCTGCCGACCATTTCGCTAGTTAACACCGGTCTTGTTGTGTGTGTTTCAAGCTCAAGAGCATCTCCAAGCAAAAAATGGTCAACAGCAACATTCAGACGGTTTCGTACTGCTCAATTGCTACATTAAAACGTTATGTTTCTTTTTCAGAACTGGAAAAACACAAGCGTGACAGCATTCGAACCTGTAATCTTCAGATCCGAAGTCCGACGCCTAATCCATTAGGCCACACGGTCACTGACGACCAACATTTACATGTATACGACTCATCTCGAAACGCTCACACCCCTGAGGATTTGTGTTTTCGTTCTACACAGCCGCTGCCCCTTGCTCTTTCCCACCCATTCGTTACATTCAACCTCTGACGTGACCGACCAAATATAGACTGATAAACAAGACCACACACTTTGTGCATTCGGAATCGAAGGCAGGGCGTCCCTCGCCGCATTTGCTACGATTGCCATTTGCTACTTCTGCAGAAGCGGCGGCGGCGGCGACGACGACGACGACGACGACGACGAATATCGCGAGAGGCTCTGAGATATGTGAGAAATACATCTATAAAATGTAATTCAGACTGCCTCGTCCCACCTTATGCTGTACCGCTTTGGCAAATGCTTTATCTGCGCCATTCGCCTTAATCGCATCTGAGAGTGATTCTTAAAAAAACGCCTGTCGCTAATTGTTCGTCATCACAGGTACTGTTTGCTATACGGCCACGACGCGCAACTGATTTCCAAAATTCATCTTTCTCCTGTGAGGATGGAACTTACGACCCCTGGTTTATTAGACCAGTGCTCTACCACTTTTTTTTTTCTTTTTTTCTTTTTTTTTTTTACTTTTTTTTTTTTTTTGTTTTATTTTCTTTTTTGGGCCTCCCTTCTCCCCACACAGCCCATCCATTCGCTCTCCTTTTATGCCTTCTTCGGCGAGCTTCAATGGTATATCGACTGATTTTTTTTTTCAAATTTACTGCGACAGTTAGGGAAATGAAATGATGTTTGGCTTCTTCGCCATGTGAGGCTTCTCCTCCGTAGAACTGAAAATTGAAAAATTAAGGCTTCTTGGGAATTAATAAATTGTCACTCTTGCTTCATACTGAAAAAAATTAAACAAAAATAGAAAGATTGTAACTGAGGAACACGTGCAAGAAGCTTCCACTGCATTGTGTGCAACGAAACCACCTTCCGATATTACCGAGATCCTGGAAAATCATCATAGATGAAAGTAGTTGCTGGAGATATGGGGTTCATCCAGCAGTAAGTGTGAAGCCGCAGTGCCGTTTCGGGGTTCTGTCCGAGGCCTTCACGGCTACCGTAGCGGCCCTGGGGCACACGAAGTCCCCACCGTACTTCACCCTCAACAGCGATCCCCTACTTTGGCCTGTGACTACATTTTTCGTAGACGAGGGCTATTAAGATGTTTATCCAATCCCTTGTCTCTGAAACAGAATGTGTAACATGTTACCAAAAGTTTTTTTGTGGTCCCTGCGCGTACATATCTGATAATATTTTGCTCGTTCGTATAATTCGTATTCTAAAACACGGTCATTGCCGTGTTCAGATATAACGTAATGTACATAATTGCCAAACAACCACAACACAGCATTGGTTTTCTGGACAGGGAAGAAAACTCCATCGGGGAAGAGTAATTTTTCAACATTGATCTCAGTACTAACAGTTCTGGTTATAAAGGCTACCCGCCGTTGGAGTCCCCTCCATATTTCGGCGTATCCGCCACAGAGAAAGCGGTGGATCAATGTGTCAACTGCGTCACATCGGGTGCACACAATCGTGTCACTAAGACCAATGGAGTGCAACTTTTCGTTAGTGGAAACTACGTTATTAACAACTCGGTACCAGGTTGCCTGAATGTCGGAAGACAGTTCACGATTACTAATATTTTTCCAAATTCTTTTCCAGTCTTTGTCGGGATATCTGCACTCCATTTTGTTGACATGTTCTTTCGTTGTTAAGAGTTCCATTAATTTCCTGCAATTCCTTGATTGTGGATTCGTGACAATACTGTCCATGTAGCTAATCTCTAAAAAGAACTGGCGAATATATTTCAATTTATAATTAATTCCGCCTATATTTATGGGTGGACGTAAATTTTCTGGCTGTAGGAGTCGATACAGCCTGGCTGTAATACTATGTGGATGTTTTTCTATAATTTGTAGGGTCCTCTTTATATATAACGCCGTAGTCTTCCGCCATATATCTGTTAAACCTAGGCCACCTTCAGCGGAAGGTAACGTAACTGTACCGACTGCTACTCTAAAAATATTCCCTGTCCATATAAATCGGCAAATGATACTCATTATACGTTTGGCAATGGGTTTCGAAACTGGCAATATTTGACCTATATATATAGCTTTTGATAAAATGGACCAATTAATTATTCTGATTCGTTGTTTAATGTTCAGATGTCTGGTCTGATTGAGTATTGTGGCTCCTCTGATTGTATCCAGTACTTTCTTCCAATTGTAGGTCATGGTCTGAAGCGGACATCGGTAAAAGGTGACACCCAGAGCGGTGTGACGATCGACGGAGCGTGCCCATTCCAAACGGACATCTTGAAGACCTTTAAGATTTAAAAACGAACTCTTCACCTCGTTAACCCTAGCACCTGTAGCTTCACAAAAGATCTGAATATTCGTAGTTAATTTCTCTAAATCTTCGTTACTACGAATAACCACTCCAACGTCATCAGCATATGCATTGGTGACGTTGTTAACGCCAGATATCGTGATGCCCTCAAGATCGACATCGAGTCTCCTTAGTAAAGGCTCCAGTGCAACAACATACAGGAGCATTGACAAAGGACTTCCCTGCGGGACGCCGTTGCGAATTTCAATGGGTGGAGTGAAATGCCCATTTACAGACACTTGTGTTTGGATGCCTTCAACAATGTTAATTAAAACTTGCACAAAATGTTGACTAAAACCCACATAGGTCAACGTTCTGAACAAAAATAAGTGGTTGACCCTGTCAAAAGCCTTTGAGAAGTCGATAAAGGCAAGGCCTCCTGGTGAGGATGACGTTGCAAAAATTGCAGAGACATCCCTATATTCACAAACAGTTTTAAAAATATTCCGCCCCGAGAGACAGGTTTGGTGGTCACCTATGATCTTCTCCATTAGAGGTCTCAGTCTTTCCTTCAGTACACGTGCAATTATTTTATAATCCGAGTTCATCAAACATATTGGTCTCAATTGATTGAGATCTTTAACTGTCGCGTTCCTTCCCTTTGGTATTAGCACAGTTACGCTTTCTTTGAACTCGCGTGGAACAGTAACACCTTGCAACACTTCATTTATCACTTCTGTGAATTGATTACCGATGAGAGGCCAAAATTTACAATAAAACTCTACAGGCAAGCCATCAGGCCCTGGGGACTTACGGGTAGGCGAATATTTAAGTATATCAAACACCTCCTCACATGTGATCGCAGTGGTAAGGGACACATTGTCCTCGTCATTGATAACGTTGTCGATACCTGTAGTTCGTAGCAAATCGTTCGCACAGTCTAGATTATACCGGGTATCAGTATATAACGTACGATAAAATCCATAAACTGCATTTAAAATGTCAGAGTGTTCCGTCAGCACCCGGTTATCGCCCACTCTAAGACAAGCAATAAACGCTCGTCTTCTATTTCTTTCATGTTCGAGTAAGTGGTACAGCGATGCGTTTTCGTCCTCCACCGTTGTCGGGACACGAGATTTAATTTTTAAACCCTCCAGCTGTTGTCGCTTGAGACTTATGAGGTGAGCCTTGATCTTCTTTATTTCAATGAAAACCTCATCAGTCATCTGCTGAGCTGATAGTTCCCTTAAGCATGTATAGTAAAATTCAACGGTATTGCGAGACCACATCGCTCGCTCCCTCCCGTAAGCTATTAGGGATGATCTCAATTTCTTTTTAGCACATGAGGTCCACCACGCAAGGCGAGAGCTGTATTTATGGCGCATACGTAGAGCAGCCTGCCATACCTCCGCTACTGTTCTTGATAGGGCACCCTCGAACAACATATGGGTATTCAGCTTCCATAAGGGGCGACCCCAATACGTTCCTTGCTTCTGAAACCGAATGCTGCATTTCACTGCGAGATGGTCCGAAAAGGTAGTGGGAATTACTTCGATACTACTGATTTTATTTTCCAGGTTTGCTGTGACGTATATTCTGTCTATTCTGCTTTGCGAGCGACTACTGATGTACGTAAATTTGACTAACGTGGGGTATTTGCTTTCCCACACGTCTGTCCACTTCATGTTTGTCACCAAAGCCGCCAGTTCCCTGGAGAAGTTAAAATTTGGTCGCTGATCCTTTTTGTGAAGTACACAATTAAAGTCACCACCGATTAAAGCTTCCGCCGGATTCCCCTTAAGTAAATAGACCATATCGTTCTTAAAAAAATTAGCCCTATCATCTCTAGCGTTGTTACCAGAGGGGACATATACATTTAAAACAGTAGTAGTAAAAATTTTACAACTGATGCCCCTCCCATTTTCTAACAGACAGATATCCTTCACATCAATACCATCTTTGACAAGGATCGCAGTCCCACATGTGGCTTCCGGTGCAATATTTAAAATCTCTTGAAAACCTGGGACATAAAAGTTGTGGACATTAAATTCCTGTAGGAGGGCTATATCAGTATCCGACTGGTAAAGGAAATCTTTTAAAGAAGCGACTTTCGTTTCACTGCGAATCCGATTTATATTGATCGTGGTCACATTAAATGTCAGTTCCGTTGGCATAGGTGCAGGTAAAAGAAATTGGCTAATGAAGTATACCCCATGCAGAGTCACGTCTGTACCATTCCATTCTGTCTGTCAGAAAGAAAAATAGACATTAAAAAAAAAAAAAATTAAATGCCACTAGCATGTGTCAGGTCCATCTCCATTCCGTGGTCGGTGCGATCTTCTGGGGCATCGGCCCAATCAAGTCCTTTTCCTGAGACAGTTTGGTCTAAATCCATAGTAGTGCCGGTCTGCAAACCTGCGACGCCAAGCGGTGCGCGAGGTTGTTGTTGAAGATCATCTGCATCGGCACGACTCATCTCCGCTTCAGTACACTCGTTAACTCGTGCTACTGGGCATGATTCTCGTAGTCGTTCATTATCCCTTAAATGTTTTAACTTTTCCCGCAATGCAGGAGCTAAACTCTCTGCTGCTTTGTGTGCCAATCTCCTCTTCTTGCCTTTCTTTGAAGATCTCTTCGGCGATCTAGCAGGAGATGAAGTTTGCGACCTGTCAGGAGAAGTACCGGATGATACGTCTGACGTCGCCTGTTCCTTTTTTCGGACAAAAGTCCGCGTATCGCATTCCACAACGGCAGAAGGAGGCGCATCTTTTTCCATGGCTCCCACTGGTAGCAACCCAGTCTCCAATTCTACACTATCGCTCGTTGTGGTTTCCTTGACGCAAGTGTCTTCTGTGGGCGCCAACGTGAAACCAATGTCCAGATTGCTATCTTCGTTCATAGTTCCCGCAGAGTGGATGCCTGGAGCGTCCACTCCTCGGAAGCTAGTGGCAATATCCTCACGTTGGTGGGAATCCTGACGACGCAAGGAAACCTCCGTTGCGGGTATTTGGGGATCTTCGGCCGAGTCCGCGGAAGAACGAGCAACCACAGTGGGAGAGTTGGAAAAAGTTGGGGTCGGCATAGATTCGAGGGGCGCGGAGCTGATCGGCAGACCATCCGCAAATCTAGAGCTTGAAGCCGGAGTATCATCGACAACCGCCCGCGAGACAGCAGGCTCCCCGCGCACAGGCGGCACCGACTCGCCTCGGCTGCGGAAGTCAGCAGCGGCAGCGTATGACAACTTCATACCAACAACAGGGCCGGAACTCGGCATCTCGTCACGCGGTAACTGCGGGACACGCCTCCGTGAACATTCTGCACGAATGTGTTCCGTGGAATTGCATAAAGCGCAAGTCCGCGGTTGCCCATCATAGATAATCAAAGCACGATACCCACAAATATTAAGATAAGAGGGGACATGCTTCTGTAATTCAATCTTAATTTGCCTTACACCGTTCAAGACAGGAAACATATGAGCTTCAGACCACCTTTCTGCCACATTGGAAATAATTCTGCCATAAGGCCGAAGGGCAACATTAAGTTCTTCGGGCGGAATTTCAAAAGGGAGCTCAAACACTCTGATCGTACGAATCCCGTACCCAGCATGACTAACAGCAACGTCACTCACATTCCCATCAGAATGATTAAACTTCACGCTACCTCCGCAACGATCCACAATGGAACTACATAATTCTGGACTTTTCATCTTCAGATACACAGCATTTGTCACAAACGAGAGATAAACTCCGACAACATCATCACCGTTAATCAATACTTTTTCGATAAACCATGCTTTAATTTCAAATGCTTTAGGTCGAACGAAATTTCGATCGAAAGTAAACTTGATTGTGTCTTTCCTCAAATAATTCGACCTATTCATTCTAGAACTTCATGAATACAAGTGCAACACGAATAGCGGCTTAGCAGCACCACTAACCTCAAACGCAGCGACTCAGCCTGTGTTTACTACAGCCAGACGTCCAGCTCCGCCACACGTCCGTCCCGCTCGGCGGCTGACTCGCAACTGCCACTGAGCTAAAGAGGCGCGGCCTAGCGGTGCTCTTGGGTACTTCGTCCTTACGGTCGTCTGCATCATCAGACTTTAGCTGACAACACTTCATATTACCGGCTAATATTTGCAGCTATGGCGACAAATTACTGCTTGACTACACATCTGACACGTAACCGATGTGCTCTCCAAACAACAACACTTGCATTTCAGAACATGTCTTTCACACATGTCTACAAAATCACCTTCACCTTCAAATACAGCTTCCTTGCGACTGACAGAGACGTAGGCAAAGTTTAAAGTTGCTATTTCCATTAAATCTCGTTAATCAGAAAAACGGTAATTTACACTTGCAGCGGAACAAAATTCCGTTCCGCCCAGCGTCTGGCTCGAACCCACGACCTTGAGATTAAGAGTCTGACGCTCTACCGACTGAGCTAGCCGGCTACCTCGGTGAATACCTGCCGGGTAGCACGTCACACAGTACTCGTTTGGGTTGGGTGGTCCCATACAGAATCTCTCCATGATGCCTAATGTTTTCCTAACGTCACACTCGTCACGTACTTCACTTTTATGTTATAATCATTTCTGAGAGGTAAAGAAATTGCATGACAACATGCAGAGCTAGTGGCGTCAAAATTAACGCACATACTTTATGTGACTCAAAAGCCGAACGAGTTACTTTCCGACGTTGTTTTAGATGTGCAAGTGATAGTCAAGTCGGCACTCTGCCGACCATTTCGCTAGTTAACACCGGTCTTGTTGTGTGTGTTTCAAGCTCAAGAGCATCTCCAAGCAAAAAATGGTCAACAGCAACATTCAGACGGTTTCGTACTGCTCAATTGCTACATTCAAACGTTATGTTTCTTTTTCAGAACTGGAAAAACACAAGCGTGACAGCATTCGAACCTGTAATCTTCAGATCCGAAGTCCGACGCCTAATCCATTAGGCCACACGGTCACTGACGACCAACATTTACATGTATACGACTCATCTCGAAACGCTCACACCCCTGAGGATTTGTGTTTTCGTTCTACACAGCCGCTGCCCCTTGCTCTTTCCCACCCATTCGTTACATTCAACCTCTGACGTGACCGACCAAATATAGACTGAGAAACAAGACCAAACACTTTGTGCATTCGGAATCGAAGGCAGGGCGTCCCTCGCCGCATTTGCTACGATTGCCATTTGCTACTTCTGCAGAAGCGGCGGCGGCGGCGACGACGACGACGACGACGACGACGACGACGAATATCGCGAGAGGCTCTGAGATATGTGAGAAATACATCTATAAAATGTAATTCAGACTGCCTCGTCCCACCTTATGCTGTACCGCTTTGGCAAATGCTTTATCTGCGCCATTCGCCTTAATCGCATCTGAGAGTGATTCTTAAAAAAACGCCTGTCGCTAATTGTTCGTCATCACAGGTACTGTTTGCTATACGGCCACGACGCGCAACTGATTTCCAAAATTCATCTTTCTCCTGTGAGGATGGAACTTACGACCCCTGGTTTATTAGACCAGTGCTCTACCACTGAGCTAAAGAGGCGCGGCCTAGCGGTGCTCTTGGGTACTTCGTCCTTACGGTCGTCTGCATCATCAGACTTTAGCTGACAACACTTCATATTACCGGCTAATATTTGCAGCTATGGCGACAAATTACTGCTTGACTACACATCTGACACGTAACCGATGTGCTCTCCAAACAACAACACTTGCATTTCAGAACATGTCTTTCACACATGTCTACAAAATCACCTTCACCTTCAAATACAGCTTCCTTGCGACTGACAGAGACGTAGGCAAAGTTTAAAGTTGCTATTTCCATTAAATCTCGTTAATCAGAAAAACGGTAATTTACACTTGCAGCAGAACAAAATTCCGTTCCGCCCAGCGTCTGGCTCGAACCCACGACCCTGGGATTAAAAGTCTGACGCTCTACCGACTGAGCTAGCCGGCTACCTCGGTGAATACCTGCCGGGTAGCACGTCACACAGTACTCGTTTGGGTTGGGTGGTCCCATACAGAATCTCTCCATGATGCCTAATGTTTTCCTAACGTCACACTCGTCACGTACTTCACTTTTATGTCATAATCATTTCTGAGAGGTAAAGAAATTGCATGACAACATGCAGAGCTAGTGGCGTCAAAATTAACGCACATACTTTATGTGACTCAAAAGCCGAACGAGTTACTTTCCGACGTTGTTTTAGATGTGCAAGTGATAGTCAAAACTCGCTGTGTCGGCACTCTGCCGACCATTTCGCTAGTTAACACCGGTCTTGTTGTGTGTGTTTCAAGCTCAAGAGCATCTCCAAGCAAAAAATGGTCAACAGCAACATTCAGACGGTTTCGTACTGCTCAATTGCTACATTAAAACGTTATGTTTCTTTTTCAGAACTGGAAAAACACAAGCGTGACAGCATTCGAACGTGTAATCTTCAGATCCGACGTCCGACGCCTTATCCATTAGGCCACACGGTTACTGACGACCAACATTTACATGTATACGACTCATCTCGAAACGCTCACACCCCTGAGGATTTGTGTTTTCGTTCTACACAGCCGCTGCCCCTTGCTCTTTCCCACCCATTCGTTACATTCAACCTCTGACGAGACCGACCAAATATAGACTGAGAAACAAGACCACACACTTTGTGCATTCGGAATCGAAGGCAGGGCGTCCCTCGCCGCATTTGCTACGATTGCCATTTGCTACTTCTGCAGAAGCGGCGGCGGCGGCGACGACGACGACGACGACGACGACGACGACGAATATCGCGAGAGGCTCTGAGATACGTGAGAAATACATCTATAAAATGTAATTCAGACTGCCTCGTCCCACCTTATGCTGTACCGCTTTGGCAAATGCTTTATCTGCGCCATTCGCCTTAATCGCATCTGAGAGTGATTCTTAAAAAAACGCCTGTCGCTAATTGTTCGTCATCACAGGTACTGTTTGCTATACGGCCACGACACGCAACTGATTTCCAAAATTCATCTTTCTCCTGTGAGGATGGAACTTACGACCCCTGGTTTATTAGAGCAGTGCTCTACCACTGAGCTAAAGAGGCGCGGGCTAGCGGTACTCTTGGGTACTTCGTCCTTACGGTCGTCTGCATCATCAGACTTTAGCTGACAACACTTCATATTACCGGCTAATATTTGCAGCTATGGCGACAAATTACTGCTTGACTACACATCTGACACGTAACCGATGTGCTCTCCAAACAACAACACTTGCATTTCAGAACATGTCTTTCACACATGTCTACAAAATCACCTTCACCTTCAAATACAGCTTCCTTGCGACTGACAGAGACGTAGGCAAAGTTTAAAGTTGCTATTTCCATTAAATCTCGTTAATCAGAAAAACGGTAATTTACACTTGCAGCGGAACAAAATTCCGTTCCGCCCAGCGTCTGGCTCGAACCCACGACCCTGGGATTAAGAGTCTGACGCTCTACCGACTGAGCTAGCCGGCTACCTCGGTGAATACCTGCCGGGTAGCACGTCACACAGTACTCGTTTGGGTTGGGTGGTCCCATACAGAATCTCTCCATGATGCCTAATGTTTTCCTAACGTCACACTCGTCACGTACTTCACTTTTATGTCATAATCATTTCTGAGAGGTAAAGAAATTGCATGACAACATGCAGAGCTAGTGGCGTCAAAATTAACGCACATACTTTATGTGACTCAAAAGCCGAACGAGTTACTTTCCGACGTTGTTTTAGATGTGCAAGTGATAGTCAAAACTCGCTGTGTCGGCACTCTGCCGACCATTTCGCTAGTTAACACCGGTCTTGTTGTGTGTGTTTCAAGCTCAAGAGCATCTCCAAGCAAAAAATGGTCAACAGCAACATTCAGACGGTTTCGTACTGCTCAATTGCTACATTAAAACGTTATGTTTCTTTTTCAGAACTGGAAAAACACAAGCGTGACAGCATTCGAACCTGTAATCTTCAGATCCGAAGCCCGACGCCTTATCCATTAGCCCTCACGGTCACTGACGACCAACATTTACATGTATACGACTCATCTCGAAACGCTCACACCCCTGAGGATTTGTGTTTTCGTTCTACACAGCCGCTGCCCCTTGCTCTTTCCCACCCATTCGTTACATTCAACCTCTGACGTGACCGACCAAATATAGACTGAGAAACATGACCACACACTTTGTGCATTCGGAATCGAAGGCAGGGCGTCCCTCGCCGCATTTGCTACGATTGCCATTTGCTACTTCTGCAGAAGCGGCGGCGGCGGCGACGACGACGACGACGACGACGACGAATATCGCGAGAGGCTCTGAGATATGTGAGAAATACATCTATAAAATGTAATTCAGACTGCCTCGTCCCACCTTATGCTGTACCGCTTTGGCAAATGCTTTATCTGCGCCATTCGCCTTAATCGCATCTGAGAGTGATTCTTAAAAAAACGCCTGTCGCTAATTGTTCGTCATCACAGGTACTGTTTGCTATACGGCCACGACGCGCAACTGATTTCCAAAATTCATCTTTCTCCTGTGAGGATGGAACTTACGACCCCTGGTTTATTAGACCAGTGCTCTACCACTGAGCTAAAGAGGCGCGGCCTAGCGGTACTCTTGGGTACTTCGTCCTTACGGTCGTCTGCATCATCAGACTTTAGCTGACAACACTTCATATTACCGGCTAATATTTGCAGCTATGGCGACAAATTACTGCTTGACTACACATCTGACACGTAACCGATGTGCTCTCCAAACAACAACACTTGCATTTCAGAACATGTCTTTCACACATGTCTACAAAATCACCTTCACCTTCAAATACAGCTTCCTTGCGACTGACAGAGACGTAGGCAAAGTTTAAAGTTGCTATTTCCATTAAATCTCGTTAATCAGAAAAACGGTAATTTACACTTGCAGCAGAACAAAATTCCGTTCCGCCCAGCGTCTGGCTCGAACCCACGACCCTGGGATTAAAAGTCTGACGCTCTACCGACTGAGCTAGCCGGCTACCTCGGTGAATACCTGCCGGGTAGCACGTCACACAGTACTCGTTTGGGTTGGGTGGTCCCATACAGAATCTCTCCATGATGCCTAATGTTTTCCTAACGTCACACTCGTCACGTACTTCACTTTTATGTCATAATCATTTCTGAGAGGTAAAGAAATTGCATGACAACATGCAGAGCTAGTGGCGTCAAAATTAACGCACATACTTTATGTGACTCAAAAGCCGAACGAGTTACTTTCCGACGTTGTTTTAGATGTGCAAGTGATAGTCAAAACTCGCTGTGTCGGCACTCTGCCGACCATTTCGCTAGTTAACACCGGTCTTGTTGTGTGCGTTTCAAGCTCAAGAGCATCTCCAAGCAAAAAATGGTCAACAGCAACATTCAGACGGTTTCGTACTGCTCAATTGCTACATTAAAACGTTATGTTTCTTTTTCAGAACTGGAAAAACACAAGCGTGACAGCATTCGAACGTGTAATCTTCAGATCCGACGTCCGACGCCTTATCCATTAGGCCACACGGTTACTGACGACCAACATTTACATGTATACGACTCATCTCGAAACGCTCACACCCCTGAGGATTTGTGTTTTCGTTCTACACAGCCGCTGCCCCTTGCTCTTTCCCACCCATTCGTTACATTCAACCTCTGACGAGACCGACCAAATATAGACTGAGAAACAAGACCACACACTTTGTGCATTCGGAATCGAAGGCAGGGCGTCCCTCGCCGCATTTGCTACGATTGCCATTTGCTACTTCTGCAGAAGCGGCGGCGGCGGCGACGACGACGACGACGACGACGACGACGACGAATATCGCGAGAGGCTCTGAGATACGTGAGAAATACATCTATAAAATGTAATTCAGACTGCCTCGTCCCACCTTATGCTGTACCGCTTTGGCAAATGCTTTATCTGCGCCATTCGCCTTAATCGCATCTGAGAGTGATTCTTAAAAAAACGCCTGTCGCTAATTGTTCGTCATCACAGGTACTGTTTGCTATACGGCCACGACACGCAACTGATTTCCAAAATTCATCTTTCTCCTGTGAGGATGGAACTTACGACCCCTGGTTTATTAGAGCAGTGCTCTACCACTGAGCTAAAGAGGCGCGGGCTAGCGGTACTCTTGGGTACTTCGTCCTTACGGTCGTCTGCATCATCAGACTTTAGCTGACAACACTTCATATTACCGGCTAATATTTGCAGCTATGGCGACAAATTACTGCTTGACTACACATCTGACACGTAACCGATGTGCTCTCCAAACAACAACACTTGCATTTCAGAACATGTCTTTCACACATGTCTACAAAATCACCTTCACCTTCAAATACAGCTTCCTTGCGACTGACAGAGACGTAGGCAAAGTTTAAAGTTGCTATTTCCATTAAATCTCGTTAATCAGAAAAACGGTAATTTACACTTGCAGCGGAACAAAATGCCGTTCCGCCCAGCGTCTGGCTCGAACCCACGACCCTGGGATTAAGAGTCTGACGCTCTACCGACTGAGCTAGCCGGCTACCTCGGTGAATACCTGCCGGGTAGCACGTCACACAGTACTCGTTTGGGTTGGGTGGTCCCATACAGAATCTCTCCATGATGCCTAATGTTTTCCTAACGTCACACTCGTCACGTACTTCACTTTTATGTCATAATCATTTCTGAGAGGTAAAGAAATTGCATGACAACATGCAGAGCTAGTGGCGTCAAAATTAACGCACATACTTTATGTGACTCAAAAGCCGAACGAGTTACTTTCCGACGTTGTTTTAGATGTGCAAGTGATAGTCAAAACTCGCTGTGTCGGCACTCTGCCGACCATTTCGCTAGTTAACACCGGTCTTGTTGTGTGTGTTTCAAGCTCAAGAGCATCTCCAAGCAAAAAATGGTCAACAGCAACATTCAGACGGTTTCGTACTGCTCAATTGCTACATTAAAACGTTATGTTTCTTTTTCAGAACTGGAAAAACACAAGCGTGACAGCATTCGAACGTGTAATCTTCAGATCCGAAGTCCGACGCCTTATCCATTAGGCCACACGGTTACTGACGACCAACATTTACATGTATACGACTCATCTCGAAACGCTCACACCCCTGAGGATTTGTGTTTTCGTTCTACACAGCCGCTGCCCCTTGCTCTTTCCCACCCATTCGTTACATTCAACCTCTGACGAGACCGACCAAATATAGACTGAGAAACAAGACCACACACTTTGTGCATTCGGAATCGAAGGCAGGGCGTCCCTCGCCGCATTTGCTACGATTGCCATTTGCTACTTCTGCAGAAGCGGCGGCGGCGGCGACGACGACGACGACGACGACGACGACGACGACGACGACGAATATCGCGAGAGGCTCTGAGATACGTGAGAAATACATCTATAAAATGTAATTCAGACTGCCTCGTCCCACCTTATGCTGTACCGCTTTGGCAAATGCTTTATCTGCGCCATTCGCCTTAATCGCATCTGAGAGTGATTCTTAAAAAAACGCCTGTCGCTAATTGTTCGTCATCACAGGTACTGTTTGCTATACGGCCACGACGCGCAACTGATTTCCAAAATTCATCTTTCTCCTGTGAGGATGGAACTTACGACCCCTGGTTTATTAGAGCAGTGCTCTACCACTGAGCTAAACAGGCGCGGGCTAGCGGTACTCTTGGGTACTTAGTCCTTACGGTCGTCTGCATCATCAGACTTTAGCTGACAACACTTCATATTACCGGCTAATATTTGCAGCTATGGCGACAAATTACTGCTTGACTACACATCTGACACGTAACCGATGTGCTCTCCAAACAACAACACTTGCTTTTCAGAACATGTCTTTCACACATGTCTACAAAATCACCTTCACCTTCAAATACAGCTTCCTTGCGACTGACAGAGACGTAGGCAAAGTTTAAAGTTGCTATTTCCATTAAATCTCGTTAATCAGAAAAACGGTAATTTACACTTGCAGCGGAACAAAATGCCGTTCCGCCCAGCGTCTGGCTCGAACCCACGACCCTGGGATTAAGAGTCTGACGCTCTACCGACTGAGCTAGCCGGCTACCTCGGTGAATACCTGCCGGGTAGCACGTCACACAGTACTCGTTTGGGTTGGGTGGTCCCATACAGAATCTCTCCATGATGCCTAATGTTTTCCTAACGTCACACTCGTCACGTACTTCACTTTTATGTCATAATCATTTCTGAGAGGTAAAGAAATTGCATGACAACATGCAGAGCTAGTGGCGTCAAAATTAACGCACATACTTTATGTGACTCAAAAGCCGAACGAGTTACTTTCCGACGTTGTTTTAGATGTGCAAGTGATAGTCAAAACTCGCTGTGTCGGCACTCTGCCGACCATTTCGCTAGTTAACACCGGTCTTGTTGTGTGTGTTTCAAGCTCAAGAGCATCTCCAAGCAAAAAATGGTCAACAGCAACATTCAGACGGTTTCGTACTGCTCAATTGCTACATTAAAACGTTATGTTTCTTTTTCAGAACTGGAAAAACACAAGCGTGACAGCATTCGAACGTGTAATCTTCAGATCCGAAGTCCGACGCCTTATCCATTAGGCCACACGGTTACTGACGACCAACATTTACATGTATACGACTCATCTCGAAACGCTCACACCCCTGAGGATTTGTGTTTTCGTTCTACACAGCCGCTGCCCCTTGCTCTTTCCCACCCATTCGTTACATTCAACCTCTGACGAGACCGACCAAATATAGACTGAGAAACAAGACCACACACTTTGTGCATTCGGAATCGAAGGCAGGGCGTCCCTCGCCGCATTTGCTACGATTGCCATTTGCTACTTCTGCAGAAGCGGCGGCGGCGGCGACGACGACGACGACGACGACGACGACGACGAATATCGCGAGAGGCTCTGAGATACGTGAGAAATACATCTATAAAATGTAATTCAGACTGCCTCGTCCCACCTTATGCTGTACCGCTTTGGCAAATGCTTTATCTGCGCCATTCGCCTTAATCGCATCTGAGAGTGATTCTTAAAAAAACGCCTGTCGCTAATTGTTCGTCATCACAGGTACTGTTTGCTATACGGCCACGACGCGCAACTGATTTCCAAAATTCATCTTTCTCCTGTGAGGATGGAACTTACGACCCCTGGTTTATTAGACCAGTGCTCTACCACTGAGCTAAAGAGGCGCGGCCTAGCGGTACTCTTGGGTACTTCGTCCTTACGGTCGTCTGCATCATCAGACTTCAGCTGACAACACTTCATATTACCGGCTAATATTTGCAGCTATGGCGACAAATTACTGCTTGACTACACATCTGACACGTAACCGATGTGCTCTCCAAACAACAACACTTGCATTTCAGAACATGTCTTTCACACATGTCTACAAAATCACCTTCACCTTCAAATACAGCTTCCTTGCGACTGACAAAAACGTAGGCAAAGTTTAAAGTTGCTATTTCCATTAAATCTCGTTAATCAGAAAAACGGTAATTTACACTTGCAGCGGAACAAAATACCGTTCCGCCCAGCGTCTGGCTCGAACCCACGACCCTGGGATTAAGAGTCTGACGCTCTACCGACTGAGCTAGCCGGCTACCTCGGTGGATACCTGCCGGGTAGCACGTCACACAGTACTCGTTTGGGTTGGGTGGTCCCGTACAGAATCTCTCCATGATGCCTAACGTTTTCCTAACGTCACACTCGTCACGTACTTCACTTTTATGTCATAATCATTTCTGAGAGGTAAAGAAATTGCATAACAACATGCAGAGCTAGTGGCGTCAAAATTAACGCACATACTTTATGTGACTCAAAAGCCGAACGAGTTACTTTCCGACGTTGTTTTAGATGTGCAAGTGATAGTCAAAACTCGCTGTGTCGGCACTCTGCCGACCATTTCGCTAGTTAACACCGGTCTTGTTGTGTGTGTTTCAAGCTCAAGAGCATCTCCAAGCAAAAAATGGTCAACAGCAACATTCAGACGGTTTCGTACTGCTCAATTGCTACATTAAAACGTTATGTTTCTTTTTCAGAACTGGAAAAACACAAGCGTGACAGCATTCGAACCTGTCATCTTCAGATCCGAAGTCCGACGCCTTATCCATTAGGCCACACGGTCACTGACGATCAACATTTACATGTATACGACTCATCTCGAAACGCTCACACCCCTGAGGATTTGTGTTTTCGTTCTACACAGCCACTGCCCCTTGCTCTTTCCCACCCATTCGTTACATTCAACCTCTGACGTGACCGACCAAATATAGACTGAGAAACAAGACCACACACTTTGTCCATTTGGAATCGAAGGCAGGGCGTCCCTCGCCGCATTTGCTACGATTGCCATTTGCTACTTCTGCAGAAGCGGCGGCGGCGGCGACGACGACGACGACGACGACGACGACGACGACGACGACGACGACGAATAACGCGAGAGGCTCTGAGATATGTGTGAAATACATCTATAAAATGTAATTCAGACTGCCTCGTCCCACCTTATGCTGTACCGCTTTGGCAAATGCTTTATCTGCGCCATTCGCCTTAATCGCATCTGAGAGTGATTCTTAAAAAAACGCCTGTCGCTAATTGTTCGTCATCACAGGTACTGTTTGCTATACGGCCACGACGCGCAACTGATTTCCAAAATTCATCTTTCTCCTGTGAGGATGGAACTTACGACCCCTGGTTTATTAGACCAGTGCTCTACCACTGAGCTAAAGAGGCGCGGCCTAGCGGTACTCTTGGGTACTTCGTCCTTACGGTCGTCTGCATCATCAGACTTTAGCTGACAACACTTCATATTACCGGCTAATATTTGCAGCTATGGCGACAAATTACTGCTTGACTACACATCTGACACGTAACCGATGTGCTCTCCAAACAACAACACTTGCATTTCAGAACATGTCTTTCACACATGTCTACAAAATCACCTTCACCTTCAAATACAGCTTCCTTGCGACTGACAGAGACGTAGGCAAAGTTTAAAGTTGCTATTTCCATTAAATCTCGTTAATCAGAAAAACGGTAATTTACACTTGCAGCGGAACAAAATTCCGTTCCGCCCAGCGTATGGCTCGAACCCACGACCCTGGGATTAAGAGTCTGACGCTCTACCGACTGAGCTAGCCGGCTACCTCGGTGAATACCTGCCGGGTAGCACGTCACACAGTACTCGTTTGGGTTGCGTGGTCCCGTACAGAATCTCTCCATGATGCCTAACGTTTTCCTAACGTCACACTCGTCACGTACTTCACTTTTATGTCATAATCATTTCTGAGAGGTAAAGAAATTGCATGACAACATGCAGAGCTAGTGGCGTCAAAATTAACGCACATACTTTATGTGACTCAAAAGCCGAACGAGTTACTTTCCGACGTTGTTTTAGATGTGCAAGTGATAGTCAAAACTCGCTGTGTCGGCACTCTGCCGACCATTTCGCTAGTTAACACCGGTCTTGTTGTGTGTGTTTCAAGCTCAAGAGCATCTCCAAGCAAAAAATGGTCAACAGCAACATTCAGACGGTTTCGTACTGCTCAATTGCTACATTAAAACGTTATGTTTCTTTTTCAGAACTGGAAAAACACAAGCGTGACAGCATTCGAACCTGTCATCTTCAGATCCGAAGTCCGACGCCTTATCCATTAGGCCACACGGTCACTGACGACCAACATTTACATGTATACGACTCATCTCGAAACGCTCACACCACTGAGGATTTGTGTTTTCGTTCTACACAGCCACTGCCCCTTGCTCTTTCCCACCCATTCGTTACATTCAACCTCTGACGTGACCGACCAAATATAGACTGAGAAACAAGACCACACACTTTGTCCATTCGGAATCGAAGGCAGGGCGTCCCTCGCCGCATTTGCTACGATTGCCATTTGCTACTTCTGCAGAAGCGGCGGCGGCGGCGGCGACGACGACGACGACGACGACGACGACGACGACGAATAACGCGAGAGGCTCTGAGATATGTGTGAAATACATCTATAAAAACACTAGATCGCGTGTTCGTCCCACCTTATGCTGTACCGCTTTGGCAAATGCTTTATCTGCGCCATTCGCCTTAATCGCATCTGAGAGTGATTCTTAAAAAAACGCCTGTCGCTAATTGTTCGTCATCACAGGTACTGTTTGCTATACGGCCACGACGCGCAACTGATTTCCAAAATTCATGTTTCTTCTGTGAGGATGGAACTTACGACCCCTGGTTTATTTGACCAGTGCTCTACCACTGAGCTAAAGAGGCGCGGCCTAGCGGTACTCTTGGGTACTTCGTCCTTACGGTCGTCTGCATCATCAGACTTTAGCTGACAACACTTCATATTACCGGCTAATATTTGCAGCTATGGCGACAAATTACTGCTTGACTACACATCTGACACGTAACCGATGTGCTCTCCAAACAACAACACTTGCATTTCAGAACATGTCTTTCACACATGTCTACAAAATCACCTTCACCTTCAAATACAGCTTCCTTGCGACTGACAGAGACGTAGGCAAAGTTTAAAGTTGCTATTTCCATTAAATCTCGTTAATCAGAAAAACGGTAATTTACACTTGCAGCGGAACAAAATTCCGTTCCGCCCAGCGTATGGCTCGAACCCACGACCCTGGGATTAAGAGTCTGACGCTCTACCGACTGAGCTAGCCGGCTACCTCGGTGAATACCTGCCGGGTAGCACGTCACACAGTACTCGTTTGGGTTGGGTGGTCCCGTACAGAATCTCTCCATGATGCCTAACGTTTTCCTAACGTCACACTCGTCACGTACTTCACTTTTATGTCATAATCATTTCTGAGAGGTAAAGAAATTGCATGACAACATGCAGAGCTAGTGGCGTCAAAATTAACGCACATACTTTATGTGACTCAAAAGCCGAACGAGTTACTTTCCGACGTTGTTTTAGATGTGCAAGTGATAGTCAAAACTCGCTGTGTCGGCACTCTGCCGACCATTTCGCTAGTTAACACCGGTCTTGTTGTGTGTGTTTCAAGCTCAAGAGCATCTCCAAGCAAAAAATGGTCAACAGCAACATTCAGACGGTTTCGTACTGCTCAATTGCTACATTAAAACGTTATGTTTCTTTTTCAGAACTGGAATAACACAAGCGTGACAGCATTCGAACCTGTAATCTTCAGATCCGAAGTCCGACGCCTTATCCATTAGGCCACACGGTCACTGACGACCAACATTTACATGTATACGACTCATCTCGAAACGCTCACACCCCTGAGGATTTGTGTTTTCGTTCTACACAGCCACTGCCCCTTGCTCTTTCCCACCCATTCGTTACATTCAACCTCTGACGTGACCGACCAAATATAGACTGAGAAACAAGACCACACACTTTGTGCATTCGGAATCGAAGGCAGGGCGTCCCTCGCCGCATTTGCTACGATTGCCATTTGCTACTTCTGCAGAAGCGGCGGCGGCGACGACGACGACGACGACGACGACGACGACGACGACGACGACGAATATCGCGAGAGGCTCTGAGATATGTGAGAAATACATCTATAAAATGTAATTCAGACTGCCTCGTCCCACCTTATGCTGTACCGCTTTGGCAAATGCTTTATCTGCGCCATTCGCCTTAATCGCATCTGAGAGTGATTCTTAAAAAAACGCCTGTCGCTAATTGTTCGTCATCACAGGTACTGTTTGCTATACGGCCACGACGCGCAACTGATTTCCAAAATTCATCTTTCTTCTGTGAGGATGGAACTTACGACCCCTGGTTTATTAGACCAGTGCTCTACCACTGAGCTAAAGAGGCGCGGCCTAGCGGTACTCTTGGGTACTTCGTCCTTACGGTCGTCTGCATCATCAGACTTTAGCTGACAACACTTCATATTACCGGCTAATATTTGCAGCTATGGCGACAAATTACTGCTTGACTACACATCTGACACGTAACCGATGTGCTCTCCAAACAACAACACTTGCATTTCAGAACATGTCTTTCACACATGTCTACAAAATCACCTTCACCTTCAAATACAGCTTCCTTGCGACTGACAGAGACGTAGGCAAAGTTTAAAGTTGCTATTTCCATTAAATCTCGTTAATCAGAAAAACGGTAATTTACACTTGCAGCGGAACAAAATTCCGTTCCGCCCAGCGTATGGCTCGAACCCACGACCCTGGGATTAAGAGTCTGACGCTCTACCGACTGAGCTAGCCGGCTACCTCGGTGAATACCTGCCGGGTAGCACGTCACACAGTACTCGTTTGGGTTGGGTGGTCCCGTACAGAATCTCTCCATGATGCCTAACGTTTTCCTAACGTCACACTCGTCACGTACTTCACTTTTATGTCATAATCATTTCTGAGAGGTAAAGAAATTGCATGACAACATGCAGAGCTAGTGGCGTCAAAATTAACGCACATACTTTATGTGACTCAAAAGCCGAACGAGTTACTTTCCGACGTTGTTTTAGATGTGCAAGTGATAGTCAAAACTCGCTGTGTCGGCACTCTGCCGACCATTTCGCTAGTTAACACCGGTCTTGTTGTGTGTGTTTCAAGCTCAAGAGCATCTCCAAGCAAAAAATGGTCAACAGCAACATTCAGACGGTTTCGTACTGCTCAATTGCTACATTAAAACGTTGTGTTTCTTTTTCAGAACTGGAAAAACACAAGCGTGACAGCATTCGAACCTGTAATCTTCAGATCCGAAGTCCGACGCCTTATCCATTAGGCCACACGGTCACTGACGACCAACATTTACATGTATACGACTCATCTCGAAACGCTCACACCCCTGAGGATTTGTGTTTTCGTTCTACACAGCCGCTGCCCCTTGCTCTTTCCCACCCATTCGTTACATTCAACCTCTGACGTGACCGACCAAATATAGACTGAGAAACAAGACCACACACTTTGTGCATTCGGAATCGAAGGCAGGGCGTCCCTCGCCGCATTTGCTACGATTGCCATTTGCTACTTCTGCAGAAGCGGCGGCGGCGACGACGACGACGACGACGACGACGACGACGACGACGACGACGAATATCGCGAGAGGCTCTGAGATATGTGAGAAATACATCTATAAAATGTAATTCAGACTGCCTCGTCCCACCTTATGCTGTACCGCTTTGGCAAATGCTTTATCTGCGCCATTCGCCTTAATCGCATCTGAGAGTGATTCTTAAAAAAACGCCTGTCGCTAATTGTTCGTCATCACAGGTACTGTTTGCTATACGGCCACGACGCGCAACTGATTTCCAAAATTCATCTTTCTCCTGTGAGGATGGAACTTACGACCATTAGACCAGTGCTCTACCACTGAGCTAAAGAGGCGCGGCCTAGCGGTACTCTTGGGTACTTCGTCCTTACGGTCGTCTGCATCATCAGTCTTTAGCTGACAACACTTCATATTACCGGCTAATATTTGCAGCTATGGGCGACAAATATACTGCTTGATCTACACATCTGACACGTAACCGATGTGCTCTCCAAACAACAACACTTGCATTTCAGAACATGTCTTTCACACATGTCTACAAAATCACCTTCACCTTCAAATACAGCTTCCTTGCGACTGACAGAGACGTAGGCAAAGTTTTAAAGTTGCTATTTCCATTAAATCTCGTTAATCAGAAAAACGGTAATTTACACTTGCAAGCGGAACAAAATTCCGTTCCGCCCAGCGTATGGCTCGAACCCACGACCCTGGATTAAGAGTCTGACGCTCTACCGACTGAGCTAGCCGGCTACCTCGGTGAATACCTGCCGGGTACGCACGTCACACAGTACTCGTTTGGGTTGGGTGGTCCCGTACAGAATCTCTCCATGATGCCTAACGTTTTCCTAACGTCACACTCGTCACGTACTTCACTTTTATGTCATAATCATTTCTGAGAGGTAAAGAAATTGCATGACAACATGCAGAGCTAGTGGCGTCAAAATTACGCACATACTTTATGTGACTCAAAAGCCGAACGAGTTACTTTCCGACGTTGTTTTAGATGTGCAAGTGATAGTCAAAACTCGCTGTGTCGGCACTCTGCCGACCATTTCGCTAGTTAACACCGGTCTTGTTGTGTGTGTTTCAAGCTCAAGAGCATCTCCAAGCAAAAAAATGGTCAACAGCAACATTCAGACGGTTTCGTACTGCTCAATTGCTACATTAAAACGTTATGTTTCTTTTTCAGAACTGGAAAAAAAACACAAGCGTGACAGCATTCGAACCTGTCATCTTCAGATCCGAAGTCCGACGCCTTATCCATTAGGCCACACGGTCACTGACGACCAACATTTACATGTATACGACTCATCTCGAAACGCTCACACCCCTGAGGATTTGTGTTTTCGTTCTACACAGCCACTGCCCCTTGCTCTTTCCCACCCATTCGTTACATTCAACCTCTGACGTGACCGACCAAATATAGACTGAGAAACAAGACCACACACTTTGTCCATTCGGAATCGAAGGCAGGGCGTCCCTCGCCGCATTTGCTACGATTGCCATTTGCTACTTCTGCAGAAGCGGCGGCGGCGGCGACGACGACGACGACGACGACGACGACGACGAATGACGCGAGAGGCTCTGAGATATGTGTGAAATACATCTATAAAATGTAATTCAGACTGCCTCGTCCCACCTTATGCTGTACCGCTTTGGCAAATGCTTTATCTGCGCCATTCGCCTTAATCGCATCTGAGAGTGATTCTTAAAAAAACGCCTGTCGCTAATTGTTCGTCATCACAGGTACTGTTTGCTATACGGCCACGACGCGCAACTGATTTCCAAAATTCATCTTTCTCCTGTGAGGATGGAACTTACGACCCCTGGTTTATTAGACCAGTGCTCTACCACTGAGCTAAAGAGGCGCGGCCTAGCGGTACTCTTGGGTACTTCGTCCTTACGGTCGTCTGCATCATCAGACTTTAGCTGACAACACTTCATATTACCGGCTAATATTTGCAGCTATGGCGACAAATTACTGCTTGACTACACATCTGACACGTAACCGATGTGCTCTCCAAACAACAACACTTGCATTTCAGAACATGTCTTTCACACATGTCTACAAAATCACCTTCACCTTCAAATACAGCTTCCTTGCGACTGACAGAGACGTAGGCAAAGTTTAAAGTTGCTATTTCCATTAAATCTCGTTAATCAGAAAAACGGTAATTTACACTTGCAGCGGAACAAAATTCCGTTCCGCCCAGCGTATGGCTCGAACCCACGACCCTGGGATTAAGAGTCTGACGCTCTACCGACTGAGCTAGCCGGCTACCTCGGTGAATACCTGCCGGGTAGCACGTCACACAGTACTCGTTTGGGTTGGGTGGTCCCGTACAGAATCTCTCCATGATGCCTAACGTTTTCCTAACGTCACACTCGTCACGTACTTCACTTTTATGTCATAATCATTTCTGAGAGGTAAAGAAATTGCATGACAACATGCAGAGCTAGTGGCGTCAAAATTAACGCACATACTTTATGTGACTCAAAAGCCGAACGAGTTACTTTCCGACGTTGTTTTAGATGTGCAAGTGATAGTCAAAACTCGCTGTGTCGGCACTCTGCCGACCATTTCGCTAGTTAACACCGGTCTTGTTGTGTGTGTTTCAAGCTCAAGAGCATCTCCAAGCAAAAAATGGTCAACAGCAACATTCAGACGGTTTCGTACTGCTCAATTGCTACATTAAAACGTTATGTTTCTTTTTCAGAACTGGAAAAACACAAGCGTGACAGCATTCGAACCTGTCATCTTCAGATCCGAAGTCCGACGCCTTATCCATTAGGCCACACGGTCACTGACGACCAACATTTACATGTATACGACTCATCTCGAAACGCTCACACCCCTGAGGATTTGTGTTTTCGTTCTACACAGCCACTGCCCCTTGCTCTTTCCCACCCATTCGTTACATTCAACCTCTGACGTGACCGACCAAATATAGACTGAGAAACAAGACCACACACTTTGTCCATTCGGAATCGAAGGCAGGGCGTCCCTCGCCGCATTTGCTACGATTGCCATTTGCTACTTCTGCAGAAGCGGCGGCGGCGGCGACGACGACGACGACGACGACGACGACGACGACGACGAATGACGCGAGAGGCTCTGAGATATGTGTGAAATACATCTATAAAATGTAATTCAGACTGCCTCGTCCCACCTTATGCTGTACCGCTTTGGCAAATGCTTTATCTGCGCCATTCGCCTTAATCGCATCTGAGAGTGATTCTTAAAAAAACGCCTGTCGCTAATTGTTCGTCATCACAGGTACTGTTTGCTATACGGCCACGACGCGCAACTGATTTCCAAAATTCATCTTTCTCCTGTGAGGATGGAACTTACGACCCCTGGTTTATTAGACCAGTGCTCTACCACTGAGCTAAAGAGGCGCGGCCTAGCGGTACTCTTGGGTACTTCGTCCTTACGGTCGTCTGCATCATCAGACTTCAGCTGACAACACTTCATATTACCGGCTAATATTTGCAGCTATGGCGACAAATTACTGCTTGACTACACATCTGACACGTAACCGATGTGCTCTCCAAACAACAACACTTGCATTTCAGAACATGTCTTTCACACATGTCTACAAAATCACCTTCACCTTCAAATACAGCTTCCTTGCGACTGACAAAAACGTAGGCAAAGTTTAAAGTTGCTATTTCCATTAAATCTCGTTAATCAGAAAAACGGTAATTTACACTTGCAGCGGAACTAAATACCGTTCCGCCCAGCGTCTGGCTCGAACCCACGACCCTGGGATTAAGAGTCTGACGCTCTACCGACTGAGCTAGCCGGCTACCTCGGTGGATACCTGCCGGGTAGCACGTCACACAGTACTCGTTTGGGTTGGGTGGTCCCGTACAGAATCTCTCCATGATGCCTAACGTTTTCCTAACGTCACACTCGTCACGTACTTCACTTTTATGTCATAATCATTTCTGAGAGGTAAAGAAATTGCATAACAACATGCAGAGCTAGTGGCGTCAAAATTAACGCACATACTTTATGTGACTCAAAAGCCGAACGAGTTACTTTCCGACGTTGTTTTAGATGTGCAAGTGATAGTCAAAACTCGCTGTGTCGGCACTCTGCCGACCATTTCGCTAGTTAACACCGGTCTTGTTGTGTGTGTTTCAAGCTCAAGAGCATCTCCAAGCAAAAAATGGTCAACAGCAACATTCAGACGGTTTCGTACTGCTCAATTGCTACATTAAAACGTTATGTTTCTTTTTCAGAACTGGAAAAACACAAGCGTGACAGCATTCGAACCTGTCATCTTCAGATCCGAAGTCCGACGCCTTATCCATTAGGCCACACGGTCACTGACGATCAACATTTACATGTATACGACTCATCTCGAAACGCTCACACCCCTGAGGATTTGTGTTTTCGTTCTACACAGCCACTGCCCCTTGCTCTTTCCCACCCATTCGTTACATTCAACCTCTGACGTGACCGACCAAATATAGACTGAGAAACAAGACCACACACTTTGTCCATTCGGAATCGAAGGCAGGGCGTCCCTCGCCGCATTTGCTACGATTGCCATTTGCTACTTCTGCAGAAGCGGCGGCGGCGGCGACGACGACGACGACGACGACGACGACGACGACGACGAGTAACGCGAGAGGCTCTGAGATATGTGTGAAATACATCTATAAAATGTAATTCAGACTGCCTCGTCCCACCTTATGCTGTACCGCTTTGGCAAATGCTTTATCTGCGCCATTCGCCTTAATCGCATCTGAGAGTGATTCTTAAAAAAACGCCTGTCGCTAATTGTTCGTCATCACAGGTACTGTTTGCTATACGGCCACGACGCGCAACTGATTTCCAAAATTCATCTTTCTCCTGTGAGGATGGAACTTACGACCCCTGGTTTATTAGACCAGTGCTCTACCACTGAGCTAAAGAGGCGCGGCCTAGCGGTACTCTTGGGTACTTCGTCCTTACGGTCGTCTGCATCATCAGACTTTAGCTGACAACACTTCATATTACCGGCTAATATTTGCAGCTATGGCGACAAATTACTGCTTGACTACACATCTGACACGTAACCGAT
Source organism: Schistocerca gregaria (assembly GCF_023897955.1). Taxonomy (NCBI): domain Eukaryota; kingdom Metazoa; phylum Arthropoda; class Insecta; order Orthoptera; family Acrididae; genus Schistocerca; species Schistocerca gregaria. The sequence continues at coordinate 2,732,276 of NW_026061884.1, forward strand.
GTGCTCTCCAAACAACAACACTTGCATTTCAGAACATGTCTTTCACACATGTCTACAAAATCACCTTCACCTTCAAATACAGCTTCCTTGCGACTGACAGAGACGTAGGCAAAGTTTAAAGTTGCTATTTCCATTAAATCTCGTTAATCAGAAAAACGGTAATTTACACTTGCAGCGGAACAAAATTCCGTTCCGCCCAGCGTATGGCTCGAACCCACGACCCTGGGATTAAGAGTCTGACGCTCTACCGACTGAGCTAGCCGGCTACCTCGGTGAATACCTGCCGGGTAGCACGTCACACAGTACTCGTTTGGGTTGCGTGGTCCCGTACAGAATCTCTCCATGATGCCTAACGTTTTCCTAACGTCACACTCGTCACGTACTTCACTTTTATGTCATAATCATTTCTGAGAGGTAAAGAAATTGCATGACAACATGCAGAGCTAGTGGCGTCAAAATTAACGCACATACTTTATGTGACTCAAAAGCCGAACGAGTTACTTTCCGACGTTGTTTTAGATGTGCAAGTGATAGTCAAAACTCGCTGTGTCGGCACTCTGCCGACCATTTCGCTAGTTAACACCGGTCTTGTTGTGTGTGTTTCAAGCTCAAGAGCATCTCCAAGCAAAAAATGGTCAACAGCAACATTCAGACGGTTTCGTACTGCTCAATTGCTACATTAAAACGTTATGTTTCTTTTTCAGAACTGGAAAAACACAAGCGTGACAGCATTCGAACCTGTCATCTTCAGATCCGAAGTCCGACGCCTTATCCATTAGGCCACACGGTCACTGACGACCAACATTTACATGTATACGACTCATCTCGAAACGCTCACACCACTGAGGATTTGTGTTTTCGTTCTACACAGCCACTGCCCCTTGCTCTTTCCCACCCAATCGTTACATTCAACCTCTGACGTGACCGACCAAATATAGACTGAGAAACAAGACCACACACTTTGTCCATTCGGAATCGAAGGCAGGGCGTCCCTCGCCGCATTTGCTACGATTGCCATTTGCTACTTCTGCAGAAGCGGCGGCGGCGGCGGCGACGACGACGACGACGACGACGACGACGACGACGAATAACGCGAGAGGCTCTGAGATATGTGTGAAATACATCTATAAAATGTAATTCAGACTGCCTCGTCCCACCTTATGCTGTACCGCTTTGGCAAATGCTTTATCTGCGCCATTCGCCTTAATCGCATCTGAGAGTGATTCTTAAAAAAACGCCTGTCGCTAATTGTTCGTCATCACAGGTACTGTTTGCTATACGGCCACGACGCGCAACTGATTTCCAAAATTCATGTTTCTTCTGTGAGGATGGAACTTACGACCCCTGGTTTATTTGACCAGTGCTCTACCACTGAGCTAAAGAGGCGCGGCCTAGCGGTACTCTTGGGTACTTCGTCCTTACGGTCGTCTGCATCATCAGACTTTAGCTGACAACACTTCATATTACCGGCTAATATTTGCAGCTATGGCGACAAATTACTGCTTGACTACACATCTGACACGTAACCGATGTGCTCTCCAAACAACAACACTTGCATTTCAGAACATGTCTTTCACACATGTCTACAAAATCACCTTCACCTTCAAATACAGCTTCCTTGCGACTGACAGAGACGTAGGCAAAGTTTAAAGTTGCTATTTCCATTAAATCTCGTTAATCAGAAAAACGGTAATTTACACTTGCAGCGGAACAAAATTCCGTTCCGCCCAGCGTATGGCTCGAACCCACGACCCTGGGATTAAGAGTCTGACGCTCTACCGACTGAGCTAGCCGGCTACCTCGGTGAATACCTGCCGGGTAGCACGTCACACAGTACTCGTTTGGGTTGGGTGGTCCCGTACAGAATCTCTCCATGATGCCTAACGTTTTCCTAACGTCACACTCGTCACGTACTTCACTTTTATGTCATAATCATTTCTGAGAGGTAAAGAAATTGCATGACAACATGCAGAGCTAGTGGCGTCAAAATTAACGCACATACTTTATGTGACTCAAAAGCCGAACGAGTTACTTTCCGACGTTGTTTTAGATGTGCAAGTGATAGTCAAAACTCGCTGTGTCGGCACTCTGCCGACCATTTCGCTAGTTAACACCGGTCTTGTTGTGTGTGTTTCAAGCTCAAGAGCATCTCCAAGCAAAAAATGGTCAACAGCAACATTCAGACGGTTTCGTACTGCTCAATTGCTACATTAAAACGTTATGTTTCTTTTTCGGAACTGGAATAACACAAGCGTGACAGCATTCGAACCTGTAATCTTCAGATCCGAAGTCCGACGCCTTATCCATTAGGCCACACGGTCACTGACGACCAACATTTACATGTATACGACTCATCTCGAAACGCTCACACCCCTGAGGATTTGTGTTTTCGTTCTACACAGCCACTGCCCCTTGCTCTTTCCCACCCATTCGTTACATTCAACCTCTGACGTGACCGACCAAATATAGACTGAGAAACAAGACCACACACTTTGTGCATTCGGAATCGAAGGCAGGGCGTCCCTCGCCGCATTTGCTACGATTGCCATTTGCTACTTCTGCAGAAGCGGCGGCGGCGACGACGACGACGACGACGACGACGACGACGACGACGACGACGAATATCGCGAGAGGCTCTGAGATATGTGAGAAATACATCTATAAAATGTAATTCAGACTGCCTCGTCCCACCTTATGCTGTACCGCTTTGGCAAATGCTTTATCTGCGCCATTCGCCTTAATCGCATCTGAGAGTGATTCTTAAAAAAACGCCTGTCGCTAATTGTTCGTCATCACAGGTACTGTTTGCTATACGGCCACGACGCGCAACTGATTTCCAAAATTCATCTTTCTTCTGTGAGGATGGAACTTACGACCCCTGGTTTATTAGACCAGTGCTCTACCACTGAGCTAAAGAGGCGCGGCCTAGCGGTACTCTTGGGTACTTCGTCCTTACGGTCGTCTGCATCATCAGACTTTAGCTGACAACACTTCATATTACCGGCTAATATTTGCAGCTATGGCGACAAATTACTGCTTGACTACACATCTGACACGTAACCGATGTGCTCTCCAAACAACAACACTTGCATTTCAGAACATGTCTTTCACACATGTCTACAAAATCACCTTCACCTTCAAATACAGCTTCCTTGCGACTGACAGAGACGTAGGCAAAGTTTAAAGTTGCTATTTCCATTAAATCTCGTTAATCAGAAAAACGGTAATTTACACTTGCAGCGGAACAAAATTCCGTTCCGCCCAGCGTATGGCTCGAACCCACGACCCTGGGATTAAGAGTCTGACGCTCTACCGACTGAGCTAGCCGGCTACCTCGGTGAATACCTGCCGGGTAGCACGTCACACAGTACTCGTTTGGGTTGGGTGGTCCCGTACAGAATCTCTCCATGATGCCTAACGTTTTCCTAACGTCACACTCGTCACGTACTTCACTTTTATGTCATAATCATTTCTGAGAGGTAAAGAAATTGCATGACAACATGCAGAGCTAGTGGCGTCAAAATTAACGCACATACTTTATGTGACTCAAAAGCCGAACGAGTTACTTTCCGACGTTGTTTTAGATGTGCAAGTGATAGTCAAAACTCGCTGTGTCGGCACTCTGCCGACCATTTCGCTAGTTAACACCGGTCTTGTTGTGTGTGTTTCAAGCTCAAGAGCATCTCCAAGCAAAAAATGGTCAACAGCAACATTCAGACGGTTTCGTACTGCTCAATTGCTACATTAAAACGTTGTGTTTCTTTTTCAGAACTGGAAAAACACAAGCGTGACAGCATTCGAACCTGTAATCTTCAGATCCGAAGTCCGACGCCTTATCCATTAGGCCACACGGTCACTGACGACCAACATTTACATGTATACGACTCATCTCGAAACGCTCACACCCCTGAGGATTTGTGTTTTCGTTCTACACAGCCGCTGCCCCTTGCTCTTTCCCACCCATTCGTTACATTCAACCTCTGACGTGACCGACCAAATATAGACTGAGAAACAAGACCACACACTTTGTGCATTCGGAATCGAAGGCAGGGCGTCCCTCGCCGCATTTGCTACGATTGCCATTTGCTACTTCTGCAGAAGCGGCGGCGGCGACGACGACGACGACGACGACGACGACGACGACGACGACGAATATCGCGAGAGGCTCTGAGATATGTGAGAAATACATCTATAAAATGTAATTCAGACTGCCTCGTCCCACCTTATGCTGTACCGCTTTGGCAAATGCTTTATCTGCGCCATTCGCCTTAATCGCATCTGAGAGTGATTCTTAAAAAAACGCCTGTCGCTAATTGTTCGTCATCACAGGTACTGTTTGCTATACGGCCACGACGCGCAACTGATTTCCAAAATTCATCTTTCTCCTGTGAGGATGGAACTTACGACCCCTGGTTTATTAGACCAGTGCTCTACCACTGAGCTAAAGAGGCGCGGCCTAGCGGTACTCTTGGGTACTTCGTCCTTACGGTCGTCTGCATCATCAGACTTTAGCTGACAACACTTCATATTACCGGCTAATATTTGCAGCTATGGCGACAAATTACTGCTTGACTACACATCTGACACGTAACCGATGTGCTCTCCAAACAACAACACTTGCATTTCAGAACATGTCTTTCACACATGTCTACAAAATCACCTTCACCTTCAAATACAGCTTCCTTGCGACTGACAGAGACGTAGGCAAAGTTTAAAGTTGCTATTTCCATTAAATCTCGTTAATCAGAAAAACGGTAATTTACACTTGCAGCGGAACAAAATTCCGTTCCGCCCAGCGTATGGCTCGAACCCACGACCCTGGGATTAAGAGTCTGACGCTCTACCGACTGAGCTAGCCGGCTACCTCGGTGAATACCTGCCGGGTAGCACGTCACACAGTACTCGTTTGGGTTGGGTGGTCCCGTACAGAATCTCTCCATGATGCCTAACGTTTTCCTAACGTCACACTCGTCACGTACTTCACTTTTATGTCATAATCATTTCTGAGAGGTAAAGAAATTGCATGACAACATGCAGAGCTAGTGGCGTCAAAATTAACGCACATACTTTATGTGACTCAAAAGCCGAACGAGTTACTTTCCGACGTTGTTTTAGATGTGCAAGTGATAGTCAAAACTCGCTGTGTCGGCACTCTGCCGACCATTTCGCTAGTTAACACCGGTCTTGTTGTGTGTGTTTCAAGCTCAAGAGCATCTCCAAGCAAAAAATGGTCAACAGCAACATTCAGACGGTTTCGTACTGCTCAATTGCTACATTAAAACGTTATGTTTCTTTTTCAGAACTGGAAAAACACAAGCGTGACAGCATTCGAACCTGTCATCTTCAGATCCGAAGTCCGACGCCTTATCCATTAGGCCACACGGTCACTGACGACCAACATTTACATGTATACGACTCATCTCGAAACGCTCACACCCCTGAGGATTTGTGTTTTCGTTCTACACAGCCACTGCCCCTTGCTCTTTCCCACCCATTCGTTACATTCAACCTCTGACGTGACCGACCAAATATAGACTGAGAAACAAGACCACACACTTTGTCCATTCGGAATCGAAGGCAGGGCGTCCCTCGCCGCATTTGCTACGATTGCCATTTGCTACTTCTGCAGAAGCGGCGGCGGCGGCGACGACGACGACGACGACGACGACGACGACGAATGACGCGAGAGGCTCTGAGATATGTGTGAAATACATCTATAAAATGTAATTCAGACTGCCTCGTCCCACCTTATGCTGTACCGCTTTGGCAAATGCTTTATCTGCGCCATTCGCCTTAATCGCATCTGAGAGTGATTCTTAAAAAAACGCCTGTCGCTAATTGTTCGTCATCACAGGTACTGTTTGCTATACGGCCACGACGCGCAACTGATTTCCAAAATTCATCTTTCTCCTGTGAGGATGGAACTTACGACCCCTGGTTTATTAGACCAGTGCTCTACCACTGAGCTAAAGAGGCGCGGCCTAGCGGTACTCTTGGGTACTTCGTCCTTACGGTCGTCTGCATCATCAGACTTTAGCTGACAACACTTCATATTACCGGCTAATATTTGCAGCTATGGCGACAAATTACTGCTTGACTACACATCTGACACGTAACCGATGTGCTCTCCAAACAACAACACTTGCATTTCAGAACATGTCTTTCACACATGTCTACAAAATCACCTTCACCTTCAAATACAGCTTCCTTGCGACTGACAGAGACGTAGGCAAAGTTTAAAGTTGCTATTTCCATTAAATCTCGTTAATCAGAAAAACGGTAATTTACACTTGCAGCGGAACAAAATTCCGTTCCGCCCAGCGTATGGCTCGAACCCACGACCCTGGGATTAAGAGTCTGACGCTCTACCGACTGAGCTAGCCGGCTACCTCGGTGAATACCTGCCGGGTAGCACGTCACACAGTACTCGTTTGGGTTGGGTGGTCCCGTACAGAATCTCTCCATGATGCCTAACGTTTTCCTAACGTCACACTCGTCACGTACTTCACTTTTATGTCATAATCATTTCTGAGAGGTAAAGAAATTGCATGACAACATGCAGAGCTAGTGGCGTCAAAATTAACGCACATACTTTATGTGACTCAAAAGCCGAACGAGTTACTTTCCGACGTTGTTTTAGATGTGCAAGTGATAGTCAAAACTCGCTGTGTCGGCACTCTGCCGACCATTTCGCTAGTTAACACCGGTCTTGTTGTGTGTGTTTCAAGCTCAAGAGCATCTCCAAGCAAAAAATGGTCAACAGCAACATTCAGACGGTTTCGTACTGCTCAATTGCTACATTAAAACGTTATGTTTCTTTTTCAGAACTGGAAAAACACAAGCGTGACAGCATTCGAACCTGTCATCTTCAGATCCGAAGTCCGACGCCTTATCCATTAGGCCACACGGTCACTGACGACCAACATTTACATGTATACGACTCATCTCGAAACGCTCACACCCCTGAGGATTTGTGTTTTCGTTCTACACAGCCACTGCCCCTTGCTCTTTCCCACCCATTCGTTACATTCAACCTCTGACGTGACCGACCAAATATAGACTGAGAAACAAGACCACACACTTTGTGCATTCGGAATCGAAGGCAGGGCGTCCCTCGCCGCATTTGCTACGATTGCCATTTGCTACTTCTGCAGAAGCGGCGGCGGCGACGACGACGACGACGACGACGACGACGACGACGAATATCGCGAGAGGCTCTGAGATATGTGAGAAATACATCTATAAAATGTAATTCAGACTGCCTCGTCCCACCTTATGCTGTACCGCTTTGGCAAATGCTTTATCTGCGCCATTCGCCTTAATCGCATCTGAGAGTGATTCTTAAAAAAACGCCTGTCGCTAATTGTTCGTCATCACAGGTACTGTTTGCTATACGGCCACGACGCGCAACTGATTTCCAAAATTCATCTTTCTTCTGTGAGGATGGAACTTACGACCCCTGGTTTATTAGACCAGTGCTCTACCACTGAGCTAAAGAGGCGCGGCCTAGCGGTACTCTTGGGTACTTCGTCCTTACGGTCGTCTGCATCATCAGACTTTAGCTGACAACACTTCATATTACCGGCTAATATTTGCAGCTATGGCGACAAATTACTGCTTGACTACACATCTGACACGTAACCGATGTGCTCTCCAAACAACAACACTTGCATTTCAGAACATGTCTTTCACACATGTCTACAAAATCACCTTCACCTTCAAATACAGCTTCCTTGCGACTGACAGAGACGTAGGCAAAGTTTAAAGTTGCTATTTCCATTAAATCTCGTTAATCAGAAAAACGGTAATTTACACGTGCAGCGGAACAAAATTCCGTTCCGCCCAGCGTATGGCTCGAACCCACGACCCTGGGATTAAGAGTCTGACGCTCTACCGACTGAGCTAGCCGGCTACCTCGGTGAATACCTGCCGGGTAGCACGTCACACAGTACTCGTTTGGGTTGGGTGGTCCCGTACAGAATCTCTCCATGATGCCTAACGTTTTCCTAACGTCACACTCGTCACGTACTTCACTTTTATGTCATAATCATTTCTGAGAGGTAAAGAAATTGCATGACAACATGCAGAGCTAGTGGCGTCAAAATTAACGCACATACTTTATGTGACTCAAAAGCCGAACGAGTTACTTTCCGACGTTGTTTTAGATGTGCAAGTGATAGTCAAAACTCGCTGTGTCGGCACTCTGCCGACCATTTCGCTAGTTAACACCGGTCTTGTTGTGTGTGTTTCAAGCTCAAGAGCATCTCCAAGCAAAAAATGGTCAACAGCAACATTCAGACGGTTTCGTACTGCTCAATTGCTACATTAAAACGTTGTGTTTCTTTTTCAGAACTGGAAAAACACAAGCGTGACAGCATTCGAACCTGTAATCTTCAGATCCGAAGTCCGACACCTTATCCATTAGGCCACACGGTCACTGACGACCAACATTTACATGTATACGACTCATCTCGAAACGCTCACACCCCTGAGGATTTGTGTTTTCGTTCTACACAGCCGCTGCCCCTTGCTCTTTCCCACCCATTCGTTACATTCAACCTCTGACGTGACCGACCAAATATAGACTGAGAAACAAGACCACACACTTTGTGCATTCGGAATCGAAGGCAGGGCGTCCCTCGCCGCATTTGCTACGATTGCCATTTGCTACTTCTGCAGAAGCGGCGGCGGCGACGACGACGACGACGACGACGACGACGACGACGACGACGAATATCGCGAGAGGCTCTGAGATATGTGAGAAATACATCTATAAAATGTAATTCAGACTGCCTCGTCCCACCTTATGCTGCACCGCTTTGGCAAATGCTTTATCTGCGCCATTCGCCTTAATCGCATCTGAGAGTGATTCTTAAAAAAACGCCTGTCGCTAATTGTTCGTCATCACAGGTACTGTTTGCTATACGGCCACGACGCGCAACTGATTTCCAAAATTCATCTTTCTCCTGTGAGGATGGAACTTACGACCCCTGGTTTATTAGACCAGTGCTCTACCACTGAGCTAAAGAGGCGCGGCCTAGCGGTACTCTTGGGTACTTCGTCCTTACGGTCGTCTGCATCATCAGACTTTAGCTGACAACACTTCATATTACCGGCTAATATTTGCAGCTATGGCGACAAATTACTGCTTGACTACACATCTGACACGTAACCGATGTGCTCTCCAAACAACAACACTTGCATTTCAGAACATGTCTTTCACACATGTCTACAAAATCACCTTCACCTTCAAATACAGCTTCCTTGCGACTGACAGAGACGTAGGCAAAGTTTAAAGTTGCTATTTCCATTAAATCTCGTTAATCAGAAAAACGGTAATTTACACTTGCAGCGGAACAAAATTCCGTTCCGCCCAGCGTATGGCTCGAACCCACGACCCTGGGATTAAGAGTCTGACGCTCTACCGACTGAGCTAGCCGGCTACCTCGGTGAATACCTGCCGGGTAGCACGTCACACAGTACTCGTTTGGGTTGGGTGGTCCCGTACAGAATCTCTCCATGATGCCTAACGTTTTCCTAACGTCACACTCGTCACGTACTTCACTTTTATGTCATAATCATTTCTGAGAGGTAAAGAAATTGCATGACAACATGCAGAGCTAGTGGCGTCAAAATTAACGCACATACTTTATGTGACTCAAAAGCCGAACGAGTTACTTTCCGACGTTGTTTTAGATGTGCAAGTGATAGTCAAAACTCGCTGTGTCGGCACTCTGCCGACCATTTCGCTAGTTAACACCGGTCTTGTTGTGTGTGTTTCAAGCTCAAGAGCATCTCCAAGCAAAAAATGGTCAACAGCAACATTCAGACGGTTTCGTACTGCTCAATTGCTACATTAAAACGTTATGTTTCTTTTTCAGAACTGGAAAAACACAAGCGTGACAGCATTCGAACCTGTCATCTTCAGATCCGAAGTCCGACGCCTTATCCATTAGGCCACACGGTCACTGACGACCAACATTTACATGTATACGACTCATCTCGAAACGCTCACACCCCTGAGGATTTGTGTTTTCGTTCTACACAGCCACTGCCCCTTGCTCTTTCCCACCCATTCGTTACATTCAACCTCTGACGTGACCGACCAAATATAGACTGAGAAACAAGACCACACACTTTGTGCATTCGGAATCGAAGGCAGGGCGTCCCTCGCCGCATTTGCTACGATTGCCATTTGCTACTTCTGCAGAAGCGGCGGCGGCGGCGACGACGACGACGACGACGACGACGACGACGAATGACGCGAGAGGCTCTGAGATATGTGTGAAATACATCTATAAAATGTAATTCAGACTGCCTCGTCCCACCTTATGCTGTACCGCTTTGGCAAATGCTTTATCTGCGCCATTCGCCTTAATCGCATCTGAGAGTGATTCTTAAAAAAACGCCTGTCGCTAATTGTTCGTCATCACAGGTACTGTTTGCTATACGGCCACGACGCGCAACTGATTTCCAAAATTCATCTTTCTCCTGTGAGGATGGAACTTACGACCCCTGGTTTATTAGACCAGTGCTCTACCACTGAGCTAAAGAGGCGCGGCCTAGCGGTACTCTTGGGTACTTCGTCCTTACGGTCGTCTGCATCATCAGACTTTAGCTGACAACACTTCATATTACCGGCTAATATTTGCAGCTATGGCGACAAATTACTGCTTGACTACACATCTGACACGTAACCGATGTGCTCTCCAAACAACAACACTTGCATTTCAGAACATGTCTTTCACACATGTCTACAAAATCACCTTCACCTTCAAATACAGCTTCCTTGCGACTGACAGAGACGTAGGCAAAGTTTAAAGTTGCTATTTCCATTAAATCTCGTTAATCAGAAAAACGGTAATTTACACTTGCAGCGGAACAAAATTCCGTTCCGCCCAGCGTATGGCTCGAACCCACGACCCTGGGATTAAGAGTCTGACGCTCTACCGACTGAGCTAGCCGGCTACCTCGGTGAATACCTGCCGGGTAGCACGTCACACAGTACTCGTTTGGGTTGGGTGGTCCCGTACAGAATCTCTCCATGATGCCTAACGTTTTCCTAACGTCACACTCGTCACGTACTTCACTTTTATGTCATAATCATTTCTGAGAGGTAAAGAAATTGCATGACAACATGCAGAGCTAGTGGCGTCAAAATTAACGCACATACTTTATGTGACTCAAAAGCCGAACGAGTTACTTTCCGACGTTGTTTTAGATGTGCAAGTGATAGTCAAAACTCGCTGTGTCGGCACTCTGCCGACCATTTCGCTAGTTAACACCGGTCTTGTTGTGTGTGTTTCAAGCTCAAGAGCATCTCCAAGCAAAAAATGGTCAACAGCAACATTCAGACGGTTTCGTACTGCTCAATTGCTACATTAAAACGTTATGTTTCTTTTTCAGAACTGGAAAAACACAAGCGTGACAGCATTCGAACCTGTCATCTTCAGATCCGAAGTCCGACGCCTTATCCATTAGGCCACACGGTCACTGACGACCAACATTTACATGTATACGACTCATCTCGAAACGCTCACACCCCTGAGGATTTGTGTTTTCGTTCTACACAGCCACTGCCCCTTGCTCTTTCCCACCCATTCGTTACATTCAACCTCTGACGTGACCGACCAAATATAGACTGAGAAACAAGACCACACACTTTGTCCATTCGGAATCGAAGGCAGGGCGTCCCTCGCCGCATTTGCTACGATTGCCATTTGCTACTTCTGCAGAAGCGGCGGCGGCGGCGGCGACGACGACGACGACGACGACGACGACGACGACGACGAATAACGCGAGAGGCTCTGAGATATGTGTGAAATACATCTATAAAATGTAATTCAGACTGCCTCGTCCCACCTTATGCTGTACCGCTTTGGCAAATGCTTTATCTGCGCCATTCGCCTTAATCGCATCTGAGAGTGATTCTTAAAAAAACGCCTGTCGCTAATTGTTCGTCATCACAGGTACTGTTTGCTATACGGCCACGACGCGCAACTGATTTCCAAAATTCATCTTTCTCCTGTGAGGATGGAACTTACGACCCCTGGTTTATTAGACCAGTGCTCTACCACTGAGCTAAAGAGGCGCGGCCTAGCGGTACTCTTGGGTACTTCGTCCTTACGGTCGTCTGCATCATCAGACTTTAGCTGACAACACTTCATATTACCGGCTAATATTTGCAGCTATGGCGACAAATTACTGCTTGACTACACATCTGACACGTAACCGATGTGCTCTCCAAACAACAACACTTGCATTTCAGAACATGTCTTTCACACATGTCTACAAAATCACCTTCACCTTCAAATACAGCTTCCTTGCGACTGACAGAGACGTAGGCAAAGTTTAAAGTTGCTATTTCCATTAAATCTCGTTAATCAGAAAAACGGTAATTTACACTTGCAGCGGAACAAAATTCCGTTCCGCCCAGCGTATGGCTCGAACCCACGACCCTGGGATTAAGAGTCTGACGCTCTACCGACTGAGCTAGCCGGCTACCTCGGTGAATACCTGCCGGGTAGCACGTCACACAGTACTCGTTTGGGTTGGGTGGTCCCGTACAGAATCTCTCCATGATGCCTAACGTTTTCCTAACGTCACACTCGTCACGTACTTCACTTTTATGTCATAATCATTTCTGAGAGGTAAAGAAATTGCATGACAACATGCAGAGCTAGTGGCGTCAAAATTAACGCACATACTTTATGTGACTCAAAAGCCGAACGAGTTACTTTCCGACGTTGTTTTAGATGTGCAAGTGATAGTCAAAACTCGCTGTGTCGGCACTCTGCCGACCATTTCGCTAGTTAACACCGGTCTTGTTGTGTGTGTTTCAAGCTCAAGAGCATCTCCAAGCAAAAAATGGTCAACAGCAACATTCAGACGGTTTCGTACTGCTCAATTGCTACATTAAAACGTTATGTTTCTTTTTCAGAACTGGAAAAACACAAGCGTGACAGCATTCGAACCTGTCATCTTCAGATCCGAAGTCCGACGCCTTATCCATTAGGCCACACGGTCACTGACGACCAACATTTACATGTATACGACTCATCTCGAAACGCTCACACCCCTGAGGATTTGTGTTTTCGTTCTACACAGCCACTGCCCCTTGCTCTTTCCCACCCATTCGTTACATTCAACCTCTGACGTGACCGACCAAATATAGACTGAGAAACAAGACCACACACTTTGTGCATTCGGAATCGAAGGCAGGGCGTCCCTCGCCGCATTTGCTACGATTGCCATTTGCTACTTCTGCAGAAGCGGCGGCGGCGGCGGCGACGACGACGACGACGACGACGACGACGACGAATATCGCGAGAGGCTCTGAGATATGTGAGAAATACATCTATAAAATGTAATTCAGACTGCCTCGTCCCACCTTATGCTGTACCGCTTTGGCAAATGCTTTATCTGCGCCATTCGCCTTAATCGCATCTGAGAGTGATTCTTAAAAAAACGCCTGTCGCTAATTGTTCGTCATCACAGGTACTGTTTGCTATACGGCCACGACGCGCAACTGATTTCCAAAATTCATCTTTCTCCTGTGAGGATGGAACTTACGACCCCTGGTTTATTAGACCAGTGCTCTACCACTGAGCTAAAGAGGCGCGGCCTAGCGGTGCTCTTGGGTACTTCGTCCTTACGGTCGTCTGCATCATCAGACTTTAGCTGACAACACTTCATATTACCGGCTAATATTTGCAGCTATGGCGACAAATTACTGCTTGACTACACATCTGACACGTAACCGATGTGCTCTCCAAACAACAACACTTGCATTTCAGAACATGTCTTTCACACATGTCTACAAAATCACCTTCACCTTCAAATACAGCTCCCTTGCGACTGACAGAGACGTAGGCAAAGTTTAAAGTTGCTATTTCCATTAAATCTCGTTAATCAGAAGAACGGTAATTTACACTTGCAGCGGAACAAAATTCCGTTCCGCCCAGCGTCTGGCTCGAACCCACGACCCTGGGATTAAGAGTCTGACGCTCTACCGACTGAGCTAGCCGGCTACCTCGGTGAATACCTGCCGGGTAGCACGTCACACAGTACTCGTTTGGGTTGGGTGGTCCCGTACAGAATCTCTCCATGATGCCTAACGTTTTCCTAACGTCACACTCGTCACGTACTTCACTTTTATGTCATAATCATTTCTGAGAGGTAAAGAAATTGCATGACAACATGCAGAGCTAGTGGCGTCAAAATTAACGCACATACTTTATGTGACTCAAAAGCCGAACGAGTTACTTTCCGACGTTGTTTTAGATGTGCAAGTGATAGTCAAAACTCGCTGTGTCGGCACTCTGCCGACCATTTCGCTAGTTAACACCGGTCTTGTTGTGTGTGTTTCAAGCTCAAGAGCATCTCCAAGCAAAAAATGGTCAACAGCAACATTCAGACGGTTTCGTACTGCTCAATTGCTACATTAAAACGTTATGTTTCTTTTTCAGAACTGGAAAAACACAAGCGTGACAGCATTCGAACCTGTAATCTTCAGATCCGAAGTCCGACGCCTTATCCATTAGGCCACACGGTCACTGACGACCAACATTTACATTTATACGACTCATCTCGAAACGCTCACACCCCTGAGGATTTGTGTTTTCGTTCTACACAGCCGCTGCCCCTTGCTCTTTCCCACCCATTCGTTACATTCAACCTCTGACGTGACCGACCAAATATAGACTGAGAAACAAGACCACACACTTTGTGCATTCGGAATCGAAGGCAGGGCGTCCCTCGCCGCATTTGCTACGATTGCCATTTGCTACTTCTGCAGAAGCGGTGGCGGCGGCGACGACGACGACGACGACGACGACGACGACGACGACGACGAATATCGCGAGAGGCTCTGAGATATGTGAGAAATACATCTATAAAATGTAATTCAGACTGCCTCGTCCCACCTTATGCTGTACCGCTTTGGCAAATGCTTTATCTGCGCCATTCGCCTTAATCGCATCTGAGAGTGATTCTTAAAAAAACGCCTGTCGCTAATTGTTCGTCATCACAGGTACTGTTTGCTATACGGCCACGACGCGCAACTGATTTCCAAAATTCATCTTTCTCCTGTGAGGATGGAACTTACGACCCCTGGTTTATTAGACCAGTGCTCTACCACTGAGCTAAAGAGGCGCGGCCTAGCGGTGCTCTTGGGTACTTCGTCCTTACGGTCGTCTGCATCATCAGACTTTATCTGACAACACTTCATATTACCGGCTAATATTTGCAGCTATGGCGACAAATTACTGCTTGACTACACATCTGACACGTAACCGATGTGCTCTCCAAACAACAACACTTGCATTTCAGAACATGTCTTTCACACATGTCTACAAAATCACCTTCACCTTCAAATACAGCTCCCTTGCGACTGACAGAGACGTAGGCAAAGTTTAAAGTTGCTATTTCCATTAAATCTCGTTAATCAGAAAAACGGTAATTTACACTTGCAGCGGAACAAAATTCCGTTCCGCCCAGCGTCTGGCTCGAACCCACGACCCTGCGATTAAGAGTCTGACGCTCTACCGACTGAGCTAGCCGGCTACCTCGGTGAATACCTGCCGGGTAGCACGTCACACAGTACTCGTTTGGGTTGGGTGGTCCCATACAGAATCTCTCCATGATGCCTAACGTTTTCCTAACGTCACACTCGTCACGTACTTCACTTTTATGTCATAATCATTTCTGAGAGGTAAAGAAATTGCATGACAACATGCAGAGCTAGTGGCGTCAAAATTAACGCACATACTTTATGTGACTCAAAAGCCGAACGAGTTACTTTCCGACGTTGTTTTAGATGTGCAAGTGATAGTCAAAACTCGCTGTGTCGGCACTCTGCCGACCATTTCGCTAGTTAACACCGGTCTTGTTGTGTGTGTTTCAAGCTCAAGAGCATCTCCAAGCAAAAAATGGTCAACAGTAACATTCAGACGGTTTCGTACTGCTCAATTGCTACATTAAAACGTTATGTTTCTTTTTCAGAACTGGAAAAACACAAGCGTGACAGCATTGGAACCTGTAATCTTCAGATCCGAAGTCCGCCGCCTTATCCATTAGGCCACACGGTTACTGACGACCAACATTTACATGTATACGACTCATCTCGAAACGCTCACACCCCTGAGGATTTGTGTTTTCGTTCTACACAGCCGCTGCCCCTTGCTCTTTCCCACCCATTCGTTACATTCAACCTCTGACGTGACCGACCAAATATAGACTGAGAAACAAGACCACACACTTTGTGCATTCGGAATCGAAGGCAGGGCGTCCCTCGCCGCATTTGCTACGATTGCCATTTGCTACTTCTGCAGAAGCGGCGGCGGCGGCGACGACGACGACGACGACGACGACGACGAATATCGCGAGAGGCTCTGAGATATGTGAGAAATACATCTATAAAATGTAATTCAGACTGCCTCGTCCCACCTTATGCTGTACCGCTTTGGCAAATGCTTTATCTGCGCCATTCGCCTTAATCGCATCTGAGAGTGATTCTTAAAAAAACGCCTGTCGCTAATTGTTCGTCATCACAGGTACTGTTTGCTATACGGCCACGACGCGCAACTGATTTCCAAAATTCATCTTTCTCCTGTGAGGATGGAGCTTACGACCCCTGGTTTATTAGACCAGTGCTCTACCACTGAGCTAAAGAGGCGCGGCCTAGCGGTACTCTTGGGTACTTCGTCCTTACGGTCGTCTGCATCATCAGACTTTAGCTGACAACACTTCATATTACCGGCTAATATTTGCAGCTATGGCGACAAATTACTGCTTGACTACACATCTGACACGTAACCGATGTGCTCTCCAAACAACAACACTTGCATTTCAGAACATGTCTTTCACACATGTCTACAAAATCACCTTCACCTTCAAATACAGCTTCCTTGCGACTGACAAAAACGTAGGCAAAGTTTAAAGTTGCTATTTCCATTAAATCTCGTTAATCAGAAAAACGGTAATTTACACTTGCAGCGGAACAAAATTCCGTTCCGCCCAGCGTCTGGCTCGAACCCACGACCCTGGGATTAAGAGTCTGACGCTCTACCGACTGAGCTTGCCGGCTACCTCGGTGAATACCTGCCGGGTAGCACGTCATACAGTACTCGTTTGGGTTGGGTGGTCCCGTACAGAATCTCTCCATGATGCCTAACGTTTTCCTAACGTCACACTCGTCACGTACTTCACTTTTATGTCATAATCATTTCTGAGAGGTAAAGAAATTGCATGACAACATGCAGAGCTAGTGGCGTCAAAATTAACGCACATACTTTATGTGACTCAAAAGCCGAACGAGTTACTTTCCGACGTTGTTTTAGATGTGCAAGTGATAGTCAAAACTCGCTGTGTCGGCACTCTGCCGACCATTTCGCTAGTTAACACCGGTCTTGTTGTGTGTGTTTCAAGCTCAAGAGCATCTCCAAGCAAAAAATGGTCAACAGCAACATTCAGACGGTTTCGTACTGCTCAATTGCTACATTAAAACGTTATGTTTCTTTTTAAGAACTGGAAAAACACAAGCGTGACAGCATTCGAACCTGTAATCTTCAGATCCGAAGCCCGACGCCTTATCCATTAGGCCACACGGTCACTGACGACCAACATTTACATTTATACGACTCATCTCGAAACGCTCACACCCCTGAGGATTTGTGTTTTCGTTCTACACAGCCGCTGCCCCTTGCTCTTTCCCACCCATTCGTTACATTCAACCTCTGACGTGACCGACCAAATATAGACTGAGAAACAAGACCACACACTTTGTGCATTCGGAATCGAAGGCAGGGCGTCCCTCGCCGCATTTGCTACGATTGC
This sequence comes from Schistocerca gregaria, assembly GCF_023897955.1. Lineage (NCBI taxonomy): Eukaryota > Metazoa > Arthropoda > Insecta > Orthoptera > Acrididae > Schistocerca > Schistocerca gregaria. The sequence goes on from NW_026061884.1 coordinate 2,750,111, forward strand.
CATTTGCTACTTCTGCAGAAGCGGCGGCGGCGGCGACGACGACGACGACGACGACGACGACGACGACGACGAATATCGCGAGAGGCTCTGAGATATGTGAGAAATACATCTATAAAATGTAATTCAGACTGCCTCGTCCCACCTTATGCTGTACCGCTTTGGCAAATGCTTTATCTGCGCCATTCGCCTTAATCGCATCTGAGAGTGATTCTTAAAAAAACGCCTGTCGCTAATTGTTCGTCATCACAGGTACTGTTTGCTATACGGCCACGACGCGCAACTGATTTCCAAAATTCATCTTTCTCCTGTGAGGATGGAACTTACGACCCTTGGTTTATTAGACCAGTGCTCTACCACTGAGCTAAATAGGAGCGGCCTAGCGGTGCTCTTGGGTACTTCGTCCTTACGGTCGTCTGCATCATCAGACTTTAGCTGACAACACTTCATATTACCAGCTAATATTTGCAGCTATGGCGACAAATTACTGCTTGACTACACATCTGACACGTAACCGATGTGCTCTCCAAACAACAACACTTGCATTTCAGAACATGTCTTTCACACATGTCTACAAAATCACCTTCACCTTCAAATACAGCTTCCTTGCGACTGACAGAGACGTAGGCAAAGTTTAAAGTTGCTATTTCCATTAAATCTCGTTAATCAGAAAAACGGTAATTTACACTTGCAGCGGAACAAAATTCCGTTCCGCCCAGCGTCTGGCTAGAACCCACGACCCTGAGATTAAGAGTCTGACGCTCTACCGACTGAGCTAGCCGGCTACCTCGGTGAATACCTGCCGGGTAGCACGTCACACAGTACTCGTTTGGGTTGGGTGGTCCCATACAGAATCTCCCCATGATGCCTAATGTTTTCCTAACGTCACACTCGTCACGTACTTCACTTTTATGTCATAATCATTTCTGAGAGGTAAAGAAATTGCATGACAACATGCAGAGCTAGTGGCGTCAAAATTAACGCACATACTTTATGTGACTCAAAAGCCGAACGAGTTACTTTCCGACGTTGTTTTAGATGTGCAAGTGATAGTCAAAACTCGCTGTGTCGGCACTCTGCCGACCATTTCGCTAGTTAACACCGGTCTTGTTGTGTGTGTTTCAAGCTCAAGAGCATCTCCAAGCAAAAAATGGTCAACAGCAACATTCAGACGGTTTCGTACTGCTCAATTGCTACATTAAAACGTTATGTTTCTTTTTCAGAACTGGAAAAACACAAGCGTGACAGCATTCGAACCTGTAATCTTCAGATCCGAAGCCCGACGCCTTATCCATTAGGCCACACGGTCACTGACGACCAACATTTACATGTATACGACTCATCTCGAAACGCTCACACCCCTGAGGATTGGTGTTTTCGTTCTACACAGCCGCTGCCCCTTGCTCTTTCCCACCCATTCGTTACATTCAACCTCTGACGAGACCGACCAAATATAGACTGAGAAACAAGACCACACACTTTGTGCATTCGGAATCGAAGGCAGGGCGTCCCTCGCCACATTTGCTACGATTGCCATTTGCTACTTCTGCAGAAGCGGCCGCGGCGACGACGACGACGACGACGACGACGACGAATATCGCGAGAGGCTCTGAGATATGTGAGAAATACGTCTATAAAATGTAATTCAGACTGCCTCGTCCCACCTTATGCTGTACCGCTTTGGCAAATGCTTTATCTGCGCCATTCGCCTTAATCGCATCTGAGAGTGATTCTTAAAAAAACGCCTGTCGCTAATTGTTCCTCATCACAGGTACTGTTTGCTATACGGCCACGACGCGCAACTGATTTCCAAAATTCATCTTTCTCCTGTGAGGATGGAACTTACGACCCCTGGTTTATTAGACCAGTGCTCTACCACCGAGCTAAAGAGGCGCGGCCTAGCGGTACTCTTGGGTACTTCGTCCTTACGGTCGTCTGCATCATCAGACTTTAGCTGACAACACTTCATATTACCGGCTAATATTTGCAGCTATGGCGACAAATTACTGCTTGACTACACATCTGACACGTAACCGATGTGCTCTCCAAACAACAACACTTGCATTTCAGAACATGTCTTTCACACATGTCTACAAAATCACCTTCACCTTCAAATACAGCTTCCTTGCGACTGACAGAGACGTAGGCAAAGTTTAAAGTTGCTATTTCCATTAAATCTCGTTAATCAGAAAAACGGTAATTTACACTTGCAGCGGAACAAAATTCCGTTCCGCCCAGCGTCTGGCTCGAACCCACGACCCTGGGATTAAGAGTCTCACGCTCTACCGACTGAGCTAGCCGGCTACGTCGGTGAATACCTGCCGGGTAGCACGTCACACAGTACTCGTTTGGGTTGGGTGGTCCCGTACAGAATCTCTCCATGATGCCTAACGTTTTCCTAACGTCACACTCGTCACGTACTTCACTTTTATGTCATAATCATTTCTGAGAGGTAAAGAAATTGCATGACAACATGCAGAGCTAGTGGCGTCAAAATTAACGCACATACTTTATGTGACTCTAAAGCCGAACGAGTTACTTTCCGACGTTGTTTTAGATGTGCAAGTGATAGTCAAAACTCGCTGTGTCGGCACTCTGCCGACCATTTCGCTAGTTAACACCGGTCTTGTTGTGTGTGTTTCAAGCTCAAGAGCATCTCCAAGCAAAAAATGGTCAACAGCAACATTCAGACGGTTTCGTACTGCTCAATTGCTACATTAAAACGTTATGTTTCTTTTTCAGAACTGGAAAAACACAAGCGTGACAGCATTCGAACCTGTAATCTTCAGATCCGAAGTCCGACGCCTTATCCATTAGGCCACACGGTCACTGACGACCAACATTTACATGTATACGACTCATCTCGAAACGCTCACACCCCTGAGGATTTGTGTTTTCGTTCTACACAGCCGCTGCCCCTTGCTCTTTCCCACCCATTCGTTACATTCAACCTCTGACGTGACCGACCAAATATAGACTGAGAAACAAGACCACACACTTTGTGCATTCGGAATCGAAGGCAGGGCGTCCCTCGCCGCATTTGCTACGATTGCCATTTGCTACTTCTGCAGAAGCGGCGGCGGCGGCGACGACGACGACGACGACGACGACGACGACGACGACGACGAATATCGCGAGAGGCTCTGAGATATGTGAGAAATACATCTATAAAATGTAATTCAGACTGCCTCGTCCCACCTTATGCTGTACCGCTTTGGCAAATGCTTTATCTGCGCCATTCGCCTTAATCGCATCTGAGAGTGATTCTTAAAAAAACGCCTGTCGCTAATTGTTCGTCATCACAGGTACTGTTTGCTATACGGCCACGACGCGCAACTGATTTCCAAAATTCATCTTTCTCCTGTGAGGATGGAACTTACGACCCCTGGTTTATTAGACCATAGCTCTACCACTGAGCTAAAGAGGCGCGGCCTAGCGGTGCACTTGGGTACTTCGTCCTTACGGTCGTCTGCATCATCAGACTTTAGCTGACAACACTTCATATTACCGGCTAATATTTGCAGCTATGGCGACAAATTACTGCTTGACTACACATCTGACACGTAACCGATGTGCTCTCCAAACAACAACACTTGCATTTCAGAACATGTCTTTCACACATGTCTACAAAATCACCTTCACCTTCAAATACAGCTTCCTTGCGACTGACAGAGACGTAGGCAAAGTTTAAAGTTGCTATTTCCATTAAATCTCGTTAATCAGAAAAACGGTAATTTACACTTGCAGCGGAACAAAATTCCGTTCCGCCCAGCGTCTGGCTCGAACCCACGACCCTGAGATTAAGAGTCTGACGCTCTACCGACTGAGCTAGCCGGCTACCTCGGTGAATACCTGCCGGGTAGCACGTCACACAGTACTCGTTTGGGTTGGGTGGTCCCATACAGAATCTCCCCATGATGCCTAACGTTTTCCTAACGTCACACTCGTCACGTACTTCACTTTTATGTCATAATCATTTCTGAGAGGTAAAGAAATTGCATGACAACATGCAGAGCTAGTGGCGTCAAAATTAACGCACATACTTTATGTGACTCAAAAGCCGAACGAGTTACTTTCCGACGTTGTTTTAGATGTGCAAGTGATAGTCAAAACTCGCTGTGTCGGCACTCTGCCGACCATTTCGCTAGTTAACACCGGTCTTGTTGTGTGTGTTTCAAGCTCAAGAGCATCTCCAAGCAAAAAATGGTCAACAGCAACATTCAGACGGTTTCGTACTGCTCAATTGCTACATTAAAACGTTATGTTTCTTTTTCAGAACTGGAAAAACACAAGCGTGACAGCATTCGAACCTGTAATCTTCAGATCCGAAGCCCGACGCCTTATCCATTAGGCCACACGGTCACTGACGACCAACATTTACATGTATACGACTCATCTCGAAACGCTCACACCCCTGAGGATTTGTGTTTTCGTTCTACACAGCCGCTGCCCCTTGCTCTTTCCCACCCATTCGTTACATTCAACCTCTGACGTGACCGACCAAATATAGACTGAGAAACAAGACCACACACTTTGTGCATTCGGAATCGAAGGCAGGGCGTCCCTCGCCACATTTGCTACGATTGCCATTTGCTACTTCTGCAGAAGCGGCGGCGGCGACGACGACGACGACGACGACGAATATCGCGAGAGGCTCTGAGATATGTGAGAAATACATCTATAAAATGTAATTCAGACTGCCTCGTCCCACCTTATGCTGTACCGCTTTGGCAAATGCTTTATCTGCGCCATTCGCCTTAATCGCATCTGAGAGTGATTCTTAAAAAAACGCCTGTCGCTAATTGTTCGTCATCACAGGTACTGTTTGCTATACGGCCACGACGCGCAACTGATTTCCAAAATTCATCTTTCTCCTGTGAGGATGGAACTTACGACCCCTGGTTTATTAGACCATAGCTCTACCACTGAGCTAAAGAAGCGCGGCCTAGCGGTGCTCTTGGGTACTTCGTCCTTACGGTCGTCTGCATCATCAGACTTTAGCTGACAACACTTCATATTACCGGCTAATATTTGCAGCTATGGCGACAAATTACTGCTTGACTACACATCTGACACGTAACCGATGTGCTCTCCAAACAACAACACTTGCATTTCAGAACATGTCTTTCACACATGTCTACAAAATCACCTTCACCTTCAAATACAGCTTCCTTGCGACTGACAGAGACGTAGGCAAAGTTTAAAGTTGCTATTTCCATTAAATCTCGTTAATCAGAAAAACGGTAATTTACACTTGCAGCGGAACAAAATTCCGTTCCGCCCAGCGTCTGGCTCGAACCCACGACCCTGAGATTAAGAGTCTGACGCTCTACCGACTGAGCTAGCCGGCTACCTCGGTGAATACCTGCCGGGTAGCACGTCACACAGTACTCGTTTGGGTTTGGTGGTCCCATACAGAATCTCCCCATGATGCCTAATGTTTTCCTAACGTCACACTCGTCACGTACTTCACTTTTATGTCATAATCATTTCTGAGAGGTAAAGAAATTGCATGACAACATGCAGAGCTAGTGGCGTCAAAATTAACGCACATACTTTATGTGACTCAAAAGCCGAACGAGTTACTTTCCGACGTTGTTTTAGATGTGCAAGTGATAGTCAAAACTCGCTGTGTCGGCTATCTGCCGACCATTTCGCTAGTTAACACCGGTCTTGTTGTGTGTGTTTCAAGCTCAAGAGCATCTCCAAGCAAAAAATGGTCAACAGCAACATTCAGACGGTTTCGTACTGCTCAATTGCTACATTAAAACGTTATGTTTCTTTTTCAGAACTGGAAAAACACAAGCGTGACAGCATTCGAACCTGTAATTTTCAGATCCGAAGCCCGACGCCTTATCCATTAGGCCACACGGTCACTGACGACCAACATTTACATGTATACGACTCATCTCGAAACGCTCACACCCCTGAGGATTTGTGTTTTCGTTCTACACAGCCGCTGCCCCTTGCTCTTTCCCACCCATTCGTTACATTCAACCTCTGACGTGACCGACCAAATATAGACTGAGAAACAAGACCACACACTTTGTGCATTCGGAATCGAAGGCAGGGCGTCCCTCGCCACATTTGCTACGATTGCCATTTGCTACTTCTGCAGAAGCGGCGGCGGCGACGACGACGACGACGACGACGACGACGAATATCGCGAGAGGCTCTGAGATATGTGAGAAATACGTCTATAAAATGTAATTCAGACTGCCTCGTCCCACCTTATGCTGTACCGCTTTGGCAAATGCTTTATCTGCGCCATTCGCCTTAATCGCATCTGAGAGTGATTCTTAAAAAAACGCCTGTCGCTAATTGTTCGTCATCACAGGTACTGTTTGCTATACGGCCACGACGCGCAACTGATTTCCAAAATTCATGTTTCTCCTGTGAGGATGGAACTTAAGACCCCTGGTTTATTAGACCAGTGCTCTACCACTGAGCTAAAGAGGCGCGGCCTAGCGGTACTCTTGGGTACTTCGTCCTTAAGGTCGTCTGCATCATCAGACTTTAGCTGACAACACTTCATATTACCGGCTAATATTTGCAGCTATGGCGACAAATTACTGCTTGACTACACATCTGACACGTAACCGATGTGCTCTCCAAACAACAACACTTGCATTTCAGAACATGTCTTTCACACATGTCTACAAAATCACCTTCACCTTCAAATACAGCTTCCTTGCGACTGACAGAGACGTAGGCAAAGTTTAAAGTTGCTATTTCCATTAAATCTCGTTAATCAGAAAAACGGTAATTTACACTTGCAGCGGAACAAAATTCCGTTCCGCCCAGCGTCTGGCTCGAACCCACGACCCTGGGATTAAGAGTCTGACGCTCTACCGACTGAGCTAGCCGGCTACCTCGGTGAATACCTGCCGGGTAGCACGTCACACAGTACTCGTTTGGGTTGGGTGGTCCCGTACAGAATCTCTCCATGATGCCTAACGTTTTCCTAACGTCACACTCGTCACGTACTTCACTTTTATGTCATAATCATTTCTGAGAGGTAAAGAAATTGCATGACAACATGCAGAGCTAGTGGCGTCAAAATTAACGCACATACTTTATGTGACTCAAAAGCCGAACGAGTTACTTTCCGACGTTGTTTTAGATGTGCAAGTGATAGTCAAAACTCGCTGTGTCGGCACTCTGCCGACCATTTCGCTAGTTAACACCGGTCTTGTTGTGTGTGTTTCAAGCTCAAGAGCATCTCCAAGCAAAAAATGGTCAACAGCAACATTCAGACGGTTTCGTACTGCTCAATTGCTACATTAAAACGTTATGTTTCTTTTTCAGAACTGGAAAAACAGAAGGGTGACAGCATTCGAACCTGTAATCTTTAGATCCGAAGTCCGACGCCTTATCCATTAGGCCACACGGTCACTGACGACCAACATTTACATGTATACGACTCATCTCGTAACGCTCACACCCCTGAGGATTTGTGTTTTCGTTCTACACAGCCGCTGCCCCTTGCTCTTTCCCACCCATTCGTTACATTCAACCTCTGACGTGACCGACCAAATATAGAATGAGAAACAAGACCACACACTTTGTGCATTCGGAATCGAAGGCAGGGCGTCCCTCGCCGCATTTGCTACGATTGCCATTTGCTACTTCTGCAGAAGCGGCGGCGGCGACGACGACGACGACGACGACGACGACGAATATCGCGAGAGGCTCTGAGATATGTGAGAAATACATCTATAAAATGTAATTCAGACTGCCTCGTCCCACCTTATGCTGTACCGCTTTGGCAAATGCTTTATCTGCGCCATTCGCCTTAATCGCATCTGAGAGTGATTCTTAAAAAAACGCCTGTCGCTAATTGTTCGTCATCACAGGTACTGTTTGCTATACGGCCACGACGCTCAACTGATTTCCAAAATTCATCTTTCTCCTGTGAGGATGGAACTTACGACCCCTGGTTTATTAGACCATAGCTCTACCACTGAGCTAAAGAGGCGCGGCCTAGCGGTGCTCTTGGGTACTTCGTCCTTACGGTCGTCTGCATCATCAGACTTTAGCTGACAACACTTCATATTACCGGCTAATATTTGCAGCTATGGCGACAAATTACTGCTTGACTACACATCTGACACGTAACCAATGTGCTCTCCAAACAACAACACTTGCATTTCAGAACATGTCTTTCACACATGTCTACAAAATCACCTTCACCTTCAAATACAGCTTCCTTGCGACTGACAGAGACGTAGGCAAAGTTTAAAGTTGCTATTTCCATTAAATCTCGTTAATCAGAAAAACGGTAATTTACACTTGCAGCGGAACAAAATTCCGTTCCGCCCAGCGTCTGGCTCGAACACACGACCCTGAGATTAAGAGTCTGACGCTCTACCGACTGAGATAGCCGGCTACCTCGGTGAATACCTGCCGGGTAGCACGTCACACAGTACTCGTTTGGGTTGGGTGGTCCCATACAGAATCTCCCCATGATGCCTAATGTTTTCCTAACGTCACACTCGTCACGTACTTCACTTTTATGTCATAATCATTTCTGAGAGGTAAAGAAATTGCATGACAACATGCAGAGCTAGTGGCGTCAAAATTAACGCACATACTTTATGTGACTCAAAAGCCGAACGAGTTACTTTCCGACGTTGTTTTAGATGTGCAAGTGATAGTCAAAACTCGCTGTGTCGGCTATCTGCCGACCATTTCGCTAGTTAACACCGGTCTTGTTGTGTGTGTTTCAAGCTCAAGAGCATCTCCAAGCAAAAAATGGTCAACAGCAACATTCAGACGGTTTCGTACTGCTCAATTGCTACATTAAAACGTTATGTTTCTTTTTCAGAACTGGAAAAACACAAGCGTGACAGCATTCGAACCTGTAATTTTCAGATCCGAAGCCCGACGCCTTATCCATTAGGCCACACGGTCACTGACGACCAACATTAACATGTATACGACTCATCTCGAAACGCTCACACCCCTGAGGATTTGTGTTTTCGTTCTACACAGCCGCTGCCCCTTGCTCTTTCCCACCCATTCGTTACATTCCATCTCTGACGTGACCGACCAAATATAGACTGAGAAACAAGACCACACACTTTGTGCATTCGGAATCGAAGGCAGGGCGTCCCTCGCCACATTTGCTACGATTGCCATTTGCTACTTCTGCAGAAGCGGCGGCGGCGACGACGACGACGACGACGACGAATATCGCGAGAGGCTCTGAGATATGTGAGAAATACATCTATAAAATGTAATTCAGACTGCCTCGTCCCACCTTATGCTGTACCGCTTTGGCAAATGCTTTATCTGCGCCATTCGCCTTAATCGCATCTGAGAGTGATTCTTAAAAAAACGCCTGTCGCTAATTGTTCGTCATCACAGGTACTGTTTGCTATACGGCCACGACGCGCAACTGATTTCCAAAATTCATCTTTCTCCTGTGAGGATGGAACTTACGACCCCTGGTTTATTAGACCATAGCTCTACCACTGAGCTAAAGAAGCGCGGCCTAGCGGTGCTCTTGGGTACTTCGTCCTTACGGTCGTCTGCATCATCAGACTTTAGCTGACAACACTTCATATTACCGGCTAATATTTGCAGCTATGGCGACAAATTACTGCTTGACTACACATCTGACACGTAACCGATGTGCTCTCCAAACAACAACACTTGCATTTCAGAACATGTCTTTCACACATGTCTACAAAATCACCTTCACCTTCAAATACAGCTTCCTTGCGACTGACAGAGACGTAGGCAAAGTTTAAAGTTGCTATTTCCATTAAATCTCGTTAATCAGAAAAACGGTAATTTACACTTGCAGCGGAACAAAATTCCGTTCCGCCCAGCGTCTGGCTCGAACCCACGACCCTGAGATTAAGAGTCTGACGCTCTACCGACTGAGCTAGCCGGCTACCTCGGTGAATACCTGCCGGGTAGCACGTCACACAGTACTCGTTTGGGTTGGGTGGTCCCATACAGAATCTCCCCATGATGCCTAATGTTTTCCTAACGTCACACTCGTCACGTACTTCACTTTTATGTCATAATCATTTCTGAGAGGTAAAGAAATTGCATGACAACATGCAGAGCTAGTGGCGTCAAAATTAACGCACATACTTTATGTGACTCAAAAGCCGAACGAGTTACTTTCCGACGTTGTTTTAGATGTGCAAGTGATAGTCAAAACTCGCTGTGTCGGCTATCTGCCGACCATTTCGCTAGTTAACACCGGTCTTGTTGTGTGTGTTTCAAGCTCAAGAGCATCTCCAATCAAAAAATGGTCAACAGCAACATTCAGACGGTTTCGTACTGCTCAATTGCTACATTAAAACGTTATGTTTCTTTTTCAGAACTGGAAAAACACAAGCGTGACAGCATTCGAACCTGTAATTTTCAGATCCGAAGCCCGACGCCTTATCCATTAGGCCACACGGTCACTGACGACCAACATTTACATGTATACGACTCATCTCGAAACGCTCACACCCCTGAGGATTTGTGTTTTCGTTCTACACAGCCGCTGCCCCTTGCTCTTTCCCACCCATTCGTTACATTCAACCTCTGACGTGACCGACCAAATATAGACTGAGAAACAAGACCACACACTTTGTGCATTCGGAATCGAAGGCAGGGCGTCCCTCGCCACATTTGCTACGATTGCCATTTGCTACTTCTGCAGAAGCGGCGGCGGCGACGACGACGACGACGACGACGACGACGACGACGACGACGAATATCGCGAGAGGCTCTGAGATATGTGAGAAATACGTCTATAAAATGTAATTCAGACTGCCTCGTCCCACCTTATGCTGTACCGCTTTGGCAAATGCTTTATCTGCGCCATTCGCCTTAATCGCATCTGAGAGTGATTCTTAAAAAAACGCCTGTCGCTAATTGTTCGTCATCACAGGTACTGTTTGCTATACGGCCACGACGCGCAACTGATTTCCAAAATTCATCTTTCTCCTGTGAGGATGGAACTTACGACCCCTGGTTTATTAGACCAGTGCTCTACCACTGAGCTAAAGAGGCGCGGCCTAGCGGTGCTCTTGGGTACTTCGTCCTTAAGGTCGTCTGCATCATCAGACTTTAGCTGACAACACTTCATATTACCGGCTAATATTTGCAGCTATGGCGACAAATTACTGCTTGACTACACATCTGACACGTAACCGATGTGCTCTCCAAACAACAACACTTGCATTTCAGAACATGTCTTTCACACATGTCTACAAAATCACCTTCACCTTCAAATACAGCTTCCTTGCGACTGACAGAGACGTAGGCAAAGTTTAAAGTTGCTATTTCCATTAAATCTCGTTAATCAGAAAAACGGTAATTTACACTTGCAGCGGAACAAAATTCCGTTCCGCCCAGCGTCTGGCTCGAACCCACGACCCTGGGATTAAGAGTCTGACGCTCTACCGACTGAGCTAGCCGGCTACCTCGGTGAATACCTGCCGGGTAGCACGTCACACAGTACTCGTTTGGGTTGGGTGGTCCCGTACAGAATCTCTCCATGATGCCTAACGTTTTCCTAACGTCACACTCGTCACGTACTTCACTTTTATGTCATAATCATTTCTGAGAGGTAAAGAAATTGCATGACAACATGCAGAGCTAGTGGCGTCAAAATTAACGCACATACTTTATGTGACTCAAAAGCCGAACGAGTTACTTTCCGACGTTGTTTTAGATGTGCAAGTGATAGTCAAAACTCGCTGTGTCGGCACTCTGCCGACCATTTCGCTAGTTAACACCGGTCTTGTTGTGTGTGTTTCAAGCTCAAGAGCATCTCCAAGCAAAAAATGGTCAACAGCAACATTCAGACGGTTTCGTACTGCTCAATTGCTACATTAAAACGTTATGTTTCTTTTTCAGAACTGGAAAAACAGAAGGGTGACAGCATTCGAACCTGTAATCTTTAGATCCGAAGTCCGACGCCTTATCCATTAGGCCACACGGTCACTGACGACCAACATTTACATGTATACGACTCATCTCGAAACGCTCACACCCCTGAGGATTTGTGTTTTCGTTCTACACAGCCGCTGCCCCTTGCTCTTTCCCACCCATTCGTTACATTCAACCTCTGACGTGACCGACCAAATATAGAATGAGAAACAAGACCACACACTTTGTGCATTCGGAATCGAAGGCAGGGCGTCCCTCGCCGCATTTGCTACGATTGCCATTTGCTACTTCTGCAGAAGCGGCGGCGGCGGCGACGACGACGACGACGACGACGACGACGACGACGACGAATATCGCGAGAGCTCTGAGATATGTGAGAAATACGTCTATAAAATGTAATTCAGACTGCCTCGTCCCACCTTATGCTGTACCGCTTTGGCAAATGCTTTATCTGCGCCATTCGCCTTAATCGCATCTGAGAGTGATTCTTAAAAAAACGCCTGTCGCTAATTGTTCGTCATCACAGGTACTGTTTGCTATACGGCCACGACGCGCAACTGATTTCCAAAAATCATCTTTCTCCTGTGAGGATGGAACTTACGACCCCTGGTTTATTAGACCAGTGCTCTACCACTGAGCTAAAGAGGCGCGGCCTAGCGGTGCTCTTGGGTACTTCGTCCTTACGGTCGTCTGCATCATCAGACTTTAGCTGACAACACTTCATATTACCGGCTAATATTTGCAGCTATGGCGACAAATTACTGCTTGACTACACATCTGACACGTAACCGATGTGCTCTCCAAACAACAACACTTGCATTTCAGAACATGTCTTTCACACATGTCTACAAAATCACCTTCACCTTCAAATACAGCTTCCTTGTGACTGACAGAGACGTAGGCAAAGTTTAAAGTTGCTATTTCCATTAAATCTCGTTAATCAGAAAAACGGTAATTTACACTTGCAGCGGAACAAAATTCCGTTCCGCCCAGCGTCTGGCTCGAACCCACGACCCTGAGATTAAGAGTCTGACGCTCTACCGACTGAGCTAGCCGGCTACCTCGGTGAATACCTGCCGGGTAGCACGTCACACAGTACTCGTTTGGGTTGGGTGGTCCCATACAGAATCTCCCCATGATGCCTAATGTTTTCCTAACGTCACACTCGTCACGTACTTCACTTTTATGTCATAATCATTTCTGAGAGGTAAAGAAATTGCATGACAACATGCAGAGCTAGTGGCGTCAAAGTTAACGCACATACTTTATGTGACTCAAAAGCCGAACGAGTTACTTTCCGACGTTGTTTTAGATGTGCAAGTGATAGTCAAAACTCGCTGTGTCGGCACTCTGCCGACCATTTCGCTAGTTAACACCGGTCTTGTTGTGTGTGTTTCAAGCTCATGAGCATCTCCAAGCAAAAAATGGTCAACAGCAACATTCAGACGGTTTCGTACTGCTCAATTGCTACATTAAAACGTTATGTTTCTTTTTCAGAACTGGAAAAACACAAGTGTGACAGCATTCGAACCTGTAATCTTCAGATCCGAAGCCCGACGCCTTGTCCATTAGGCCACACGGTCACTGACGACCAACATTTACATGTATACGACTCATCTCGAAACGCTCACACCCCTGAGGATTTGTGTTTTCGTTCTACACAGCCGCTGCCCCTTGCTCTTTCCCACCCATTCGTTACATTCAACCTCTGTCGTGACCGACCAAATATAGACTGAGAAACAAGACCACACACTTTGTGCATTCGGAATCGAAGGCAGGGCGTTCCTCGCCACATTTGCTACGATTGCCATTTGCTACTTCTGCAGAAGCGGCGGCGGCGACGACGACGACGACGACGACGACGACGAATATCGCGAGAGGCTCTGAGATATGTGAGAAATACGTCTATAAAATGTAATTCAGACTGCCTCGTCCCACCTTATGCTGTACCGCTTTGGCAAATGCTTTATCTGCGCCATTCGCCTTAATCGCATCTGAGAGTGATTCTTAAAAAAACGCCTGTCGCTAATTGTTCGTCATCACAGGTACTGTTTGCTATACGGCCACGACGCGCAACTGATTTCCAAAATTCATCTTTCTCCTGTGAGGATGGAACTTACGACCCCTGGTTTATTAGACCAGTGCTCTACCACTGAGCTAAAGAGGCGCGGCCTAGCGGTACTCTTGGGTACTTCGTCCTTACGGTCGTCTGCATCATCAGACTTTAGCTGACAACACTTCATATTACCGGCTAATATTTGCAGCTATGGCGACAAATTACTGCTTGACTACACATCTGACACGTAACCGATGTGCTCTCCAAACAACAACACTTGCATTTCAGAACATGTCTTTCACACATGTCTACAAAATCACCTTCACCTTCAAATACAGCTTCCTTGTGACTGACAGAGACGTAGGCAAAGTTTAAAGTTGCTATTTCCATTAAATCTCGTTAATCAGAAAAACGGTAATTTACACTTGCAGCGGAACAAAATTCCGTTCCGCCCAGCGTCTGGCTCGAACCCACGACCCTGAGATTAAGAGTCTGACGCTCTACCGACTGAGCTAGCCGGCTACCTCGGTGAATACCTGCCTGGTAGCACGTCACACAGTACTCGTTTGGGTTGGGTGGTCCCATACAGAATCTCCCCATGATGCCTAATGTTTTCCTAACGTCACACTCGTCACGTACTTCACTTTTATGTCATAATCATTTCTGAGAGGTAAAGGAATTGCATGACAACATGCAGAGCTAGTGGCGTCAAAATTGAAGCACATACTTTATGTGACTCAAAAGCCGAACGAGTTACTTTCCGACGTTGTTTTAGATGTGCAAGTGATAGTCAAAACTCGCTGTGTCGGCACTCTGCCGACCATTTCGCTAGTTAACACCGGTCTTGTTGTGTGTGTTTCAAGCTCAAGAGCATCTCCAAGCAAAAAATGGTCAACAGCAACATTCAGACGGTTTCGTACTGCTCAATTGCTACATTAAAACGTTATGTTTCTTTTTCAGAACTGGAAAAACACAAGCGTGACAGCATTCGAACCTGTAATCTTCAGATCCGAAGCCCGACGCCTTATCCATTAGGCCACACGGTCACTGACGACCAACATTTACATGTATACGACTCATCTCGAAACGCTCACACCCCTGAGGATTTGTGTTTTCGTTCTACACAGCCGCTGCCCCTTGCTCTTTCCCACCCATTCGTTACATTCAACCTCTGACGTGACCGACCAAATATAGACTGAGAAACAAGACCACACACTTTGTGCATTCGGAATCGAAGGCAGGGCGTCCCTCGCCACATTTGCTACGATTGCCATTTGCTACTTCTGCAGAAGCGGCGGCGGCGACGACGACGACGACGACGACGACGACGAATATCGCGAGAGGCTCTGAGATATGTGAGAAATACGTCTATAAAATGTAATTCAGACTGCCTCGTCCCACCTTATGCTGTACCGCTTTGGCAAATGCTTTATCTGCGCCATTCGCCTTAATCGCATCTGAGAGTGATTCTTAAAAAAACGCCTGTCGCTAATTGTTCGTCATCACAGGTACTGTTTGCTATACGGCCACGACGCGCAACTGATTTCCAAAATTCATCTTTTTCCTGTGAGGATGGAACTTACGACCCCTGGTTTATTAGACCAGTGCTCTACCACTGAGCTAAAGACGCGCGGCCTAGCGGTACTCTTGGGTACTTCGTCCTTACGGTCGTCTGCATCATCAGACTTTAGCTGACAACACTTCATATTACCGGCTAATATTTGCAGCTATGGCGACAAATTACTGCTTGACTACACATCTGACACGTAACCGATGTGCTCTCCAAACAACAACACTTGCATTTCAGAACATGTCTTTCACACATGTCTACAAAATCACCTTCACCTTCAAATACAGCTTCCTTGCGACTGACAGAGACGTAGGCAAAGTTTAAAGTTGCTATTTCCATTAAATCTCGTTAATCAGAAAAACGGTAATTTACACTTGCAACGGAACAAAATTCCGTTCCGCCCAGCGTCTAGCTCGAACCCACGACCTTGGGATTAAGAGTCTGACGCTCTACCGACTGAGCTAGCCGGCTACCTCGGTGAATACCTGCCGGGTAGCACGTCACACAGTACTCGTTTGGGTTGGGTGGTCCCGTACAGAACCACTCCATGATGCCTAACGTTTTCCTAACGTCACACTCGTCACGTACTTCACTTTTATGTCATAATCATTTCTGAGAGGTAAAGAAATTGCATGACAACATGCAGAGCTAGTGGCGTCAAAATTAACGCACATACTTTATGTGACTCAAAAGCCGAACGAGTTACTTTCCGACGTTGTTTTAGATGTGCAAGTGATAGTCAAAACTCGCTGTGTCGGCACTCTGCCGACCATTTCGCTAGTTAACACCGGTCTTGTTGTGTGTGTTTCAAGCTCAAGAGCATCTCCAAGCAAAAAATGGTCAACAGCAACATTCAGACGGTTTCGTACTGCTCAATTGCTACATTAAATCGTTATGTTTCTTTTTCAGAACTAAAAAACACAAGCGTGACAGCATTCGAACCTGTAATCTTCAGATCCGAAGTCCGACGCCTTATCCATTA
Source organism: Schistocerca gregaria (assembly GCF_023897955.1). Taxonomy (NCBI): domain Eukaryota; kingdom Metazoa; phylum Arthropoda; class Insecta; order Orthoptera; family Acrididae; genus Schistocerca; species Schistocerca gregaria. Next base: position 2,766,620 of record NW_026061884.1, read on the forward strand.
GGCCACACGGTCACTGACGACCAACATTTACATGTATACGACTCATCTCGAAACGCTCACACCCCTGAGGATTTGTGTTTTCGTTCTACACAGCCGCTGCCCCTTGCTCTTTCCCACCCATTCGTTACATTCAACCTCTGACGTGACCGACCAAATATAGACTGAGAAACAAGACCACACACTTTGTGCATTCGGAATCGAAGGCAGGGCGTCCCTCGCCGCATTTGCTACGATTGCCATTTGCTACTTCTGCAGAAGCGGCGGCGGCGGCGACGACGACGACGACGACGACGACGACGACGACGGCGACGACGACGAATATCGCGAGAGGCTCTGAGATATGTGAGAAATAAATCTATAAAATGTAATTCAGACTGCCTCGTCCCACCTTATGCTGTACCGCTTTGGCAAATGCTTTATCTGCGCCATTCGCCTTAATCGCATCTGAGAGTGATTCTTAAAAAAACGCCTGTCGCTAATTGTTCGTCATCACAGGTACTGTTTGCTATACGGCCACGACGCGCAACTGATTTCCAAAATTCATCTTTCTCCTGTGAGGATGGAACTTACGACCCCTGGTTTATTAGACCAGTGCTCTACCACTGAGCTAAAGAGGCGCGGCCTAGCGGTGCTCTTGGGTACTTCGTCCTTACGGTCGTCTGCATCATCAGACTTTAGCTGACAACACTTCATATTACCGGCTAATATTTGCAGCTATGGCGACAAATTACTGCTTGACTACACATCTGACACGTAACCGATGTGCTCTCCAAACAACAACACTTGCATTTCAGAACATGTCTTTCACACATGTCTACAAAATCACCTTCACCTTCAAATACAGCTTCCTTGCGACTGACAGAGACGTAGGCAAAGTTTAAAGTTGCTATTTCCATTAAATCTCGTTAATCAGAAAAACGGTAATTTACACTTGCAGCGGAACATAATTCCGTTCCGCCCAGCGTCTGGCTCGAACCCACGACCCTGAGATTAAGAGTCTGACGCTCTACCGACTGAGATAGCCGGCTACCTCGGTGAATACCTGCCGGGTAGCACGTCACACAGTACTCGTTTGGGTTGGGTGGTCCCATACAGAATCTCCCCATGATGCCTAATGTTTTCCTAACGTCACACTCGTCACGTACTTCACTTTTATGTCATAATCATTTCTGAGAGGTAAAGAAATTGCATGACAACATGCAGAGCTAGTGGCGTCAAAATTAACGCACATACTTTATGTGACTCAAAAGCCGAACGAGTTACTTTCCGACGTTGTTTTAGATGTGCAAGTGATAGTCAAAACTCGCTGTGTCGGCACTCTGCCGACCATTTCGCTAGTTAACACCGGTCTTGTTGTGTGTGTTTCAAGCTCATGAGCATCTCCAAGCAAAAAATGGTCAACAGCAACATTCAGACGGTTTCGTACTGCTCAATTGCTACATTAAAACGTTATGTTTCTTTTTCAGAACTGGAAAAACACAAGCGTGACAGCATTCGAACCTGTAATCTTCAGATCCGAAGCCCGACGCCTAATCCATTAGGCCACACGGTCACTGACGACCAACATTTACATGTATACGACTCATCTCGAAACGCTCACACCCCTGAGGATTTGTGTATTCGTTCTACACAGCCGCTGCCCCTTGCTCTTTCCCACCCATTCGTTACATTCAACCTCTGTCGTGACCGACCAAATATAGACTGAGAAACAAGACCACACACTTTGTGCATTCGGAATCGAAGGCAGGGCGTCCCTCGCCACATTTGCTACGATTGCCATTTGCTACTTCTGCAGAAGCGGCGGCGGCGACGACGACGACGACGACGACGACGACGACGACGAATATCGCGAGAGGCTCTGAGATATGTGAGAAATACGTCTATAAAATGTAATTCAGACTGCCTCGTCCCACCTTATGCTGTACCGCTTTGGCAAATGCTTTATCTGCGCCATTCGCCTTAATCGCATCTGAGAGTGATTCTTAAAAAAACGCCTGTCGCTAATTGTTCGTCATCACAGGTACTGTTTGCTATACGGCCACGACGCGCAACTGATTTCCAAAAATCATCTTTCTCCTGTGAGGATGGAACTTACGACCCCTGGTTTATTAGACCAGTGCTCTACCACTGAGCTAAAGAGGCGCGGCCTAGCGGTACTCTTGGGTACTTCGTCCTTACGGTCGTCTGCATCATCAGACTTTAGCTGACAACACTTCATATTACCGGCTAATATTTGCAGCTATGGCGACAAATTACTGCTTGACTACACATCTGACACGTAACCGATGTGCTCTCCAAACAACAACACTTGCATTTCAGAACATGTCTTTCACACATGTCTACAAAATCACCTTCACCTTCAAATACAGTTTCCTTGTGACTGACAGAGACGTAGGCAAAGTTTAAAGTTGCTATTTCCATTAAATCTCGTTAATCAGAGAAACGGTAATTTACACTTGCAGCGGAACAAAATTCCGTTCCGCCCAGCGTCTGGCTCGAACCCACGACCCTGAGATTAAGAGTCTGACGCTCTACCGACTGAGCTAGCCGGCTACCTCGGTGAATACCTGCCGGGTAGCACGTCACACAGTACTCGTTTGGGTTGGGTGGTCCCATACAGAATCTCTCCATGATGCCTAATGTTTTCCTAACGTCACACTCGTCACGTACTTCACTTTTATGTCATAATCATTTCTGAGAGGTAAAGAAATTGCATGACAACATGCAGAGCTAGTGGCGTCAAAATTAACGCACATACTTTATGTGACTCAAAAGCCGAGCGAGTTACTCTCCGACGTTGTTTTAGATGTGCAAGTGATAGTCAAAACTCGCTGTGTCGGCACTCTGCCGACCATTTCGCTAGTTAACACCGGTCTTGTTGTGTGTGTTTCAAGCTCAAGAGCATCTCCAACCAAAAAATGGTCAACAGCTACATTCAGACGGTTTCGTACTGCTCAATTGCTACATTAAAACGTTATGTTTCTTTTTCAGAACTGGAAAAACACAAGCGTGACAGCATTCGAACCTGTAATCTTCAGATCCGAAGTCCGACGCCTTATCCATTAGGCCACACGGTCACTGACGACCAACATTTACATGTATACGACTCATCACGAAACGCTCACACCCCTGAGGATTTGTGTTTTCGTTCTACACAGCCGCTGCCCCTTGCTCTTTCCCACCCATTCGTTACATTCAACCTCTGACGTGACCGACCAAATATAGACTGAGAAACAAGACCACACACTTTGTGCATTCGGAATCGAAGGCAGGGCGTCCCTCGCCACATTTGCTACGATTGCCATTTGCTACTTCTGCAGAAGCGGCGGCGGCGACGACGACGACGACGACGACGACGACGAATATCGCGAGAGGCTCTGAGATATGTGAGAAATACGTCTATAAAATGTAATTCAGACTGCCTCGTCCCACCTTATGCTGTACCGCTTTGGCAAATGCTTTATCTGCGCCATTCGCCTTAATCGCATCTGAGAGTGATTCTTAAAAAAACGCCTGTCGCTAATTGTTCGTCATCACAGGTACTGTTTGCTATACGGCCACGACGCGCAACTGATTTCCAAAATTCATCTTTCTCCTGTGAGGATGGAACTTACGACCCCTGGTTTATTAGACCAGTGCTCTACCACTGAGCTAAAGAGGCGCGGCCTAGCGGTACTCTTGGGTACTTCGTCCTTACGGTCGTCTGCATCATCAGACTTTAGCTGACAACACTTCATATTACCGGCTAATATTTGCAGCTATGGCGACAAATTACTGCTTGACTACACATCTGACACGTAACCGATGTGCTCTCCAAACAACAACACTTGCATTTCAGAACATGTCTTTCACACATGTCTACAAAATCACCTTCACCTTCAAATACAGCTTCCTTGCGACTGACAAAAACGTAGGCAAAGTTTAAAGTTGCTATTTCCATTAAATCTCGTTAATCAGAAGAACGGTAATTTACACTTGCAGCGGAACAAAATTCCGTTCCGCCCAGCGTCTGGCTCGAACCCACGACCCTGGGATTAAGAGTCTGACGCTCTACCGACTGAGCTAGCCGGCTACCTCGGTGAATACCTGCCGGGTAGCACGTCACACAGTACTCGTTTGGGTTGGGTGGTCCCATACAGAATCTCTCCATGATGCCTAATGTTTTCCTAACGTCACACTCGTCACGTACTTCACTTTTATGTCATAATCATTTCTGAGAGGTAAAGAAATTGCATGACAACATGCAGAGCTAGTGGCGTCAAAATTAACGCACATACTTTATGTGACTCAAAAGCCGAGCGAGTTACTCTCCGACGTTGTTTTAGATGTGCAAGTGATAGTCAAAACTCGCTGTGTCGGCACTCTGCCGACCATTTCGCTAGTTAACACCGGTCTTGTTGTGTGTGTTTCAAGCTCAAGAGCATCTCCAACCAAAAAATGGTCAACAGCTACATTCAGACGGTTTCGTACTGCTCAATTGCTACATTAAAACGTTATGTTTCTTTTTCAGAACTGGAAAAACACAAGCGTGACAGCATTCGAACCTGTAATCTTCAGATCCGAAGTCCGACGCCTTATCCATTAGGCCACACGGTCACTGACGACCAACATTTACATGTATACGACTCATCACGAAACGCTCACACCCCTGAGGATTTGTGTTTTCGTTCTACACAGCCGCTGCCCCTTGCTCTTTCCCACCCATTCGTTACATTCAACCTCTGACGTGACCGACCAAATATAGACTGAGAAACAAGACCACACACTTTGTGCATTCGGAATCGAAGGCAGGGCGTCCCTCGCCACATTTGCTACGATTGCCATTTGCTACTTCTGCAGAAGCGGCGGCGGCGACGACGACGACGACGACGACGACGACGAATATCGCGAGAGGCTCTGAGATATGTGAGAAATACGTCTATAAAATGTAATTCAGACTGCCTCGTCCCACCTTATGCTGTACCGCTTTGGCAAATGCTTTATCTGCGCCATTCGCCTTAATCGCATCTGAGAGTGATTCTTAAAAAAACGCCTGTCGCTAATTGTTCGTCATCACAGGTACTGTTTGCTATACGGCCACGACGCGCAACTGATTTCCAAAATTCATCTTTCTCCTGTGAGGATGGAACTTACGACCCCTGGTTTATTAGACCATAGCTCTACCACTGAGCTAAAGAAGCGCGGCCTAGCGGTGCTCTTGGGTACTTCGTCCTTACGGTCGTCTGCATCATCAGACTTTAGCTGACAACACTTCATATTACCGGCTAATATTTGCAGCTATGGCGACAAATTACTGCTTGACTACACATCTGACACGTAACCGATGTGCTCTCCAAACAACAACACTTGCATTTCAGAACATGTCTTTCACACATGTCTACAAAATCACCTTCACCTTCAAATACAGCTTCCTTGCGACTGACAGAGACGTAGGCAAAGTTTAAAGTTGCTATTTCCATTAAATCTCGTTAATCAGAAAAACGGTAATTTACACTTGCAGCGGAACAAAATTCCGTTCCGCCCAGCGTCTGGCTCGAACCCACGACCCTGGGATTAAGAGTCTGACGCTCTACCGACTGAGCTAGCCGGCTACCTCGGTGAATACCTGCCGGGTAGCACGTCACACAGTACTCGTTTGGGTTGGGTGGTCCCATACAGAATCTCCCCATGATGCCTAATGTTTTCCTAACGTCACACTCGTCACGTACTTCACTTTTATGTCATAATCATTTCTGAGAGGTAAAGAAATTGCATGACAACATGCAGAGCTAGTGGCGTCAAAATTAACGCACATACTTTATGTGACTCAAAAGCCGAACGAGTTACTTTCCGACGTTGTTTTAGATGTGCAAGTGATAGTCAAAACTCGCTGTGTCGGCACTCTGCCGACCATTTCGCTAGTTAACACCGGTCTTGTTGTGTGTGTTTCAAGCTCAAGAGCATCTCCAAGCAAAAAATGGTCAACAGCAACATTCAGACGGTTTCGTACTGCTCAATTGCTACATTAAAACGTTATGTTTCTTTTTCAGAACTGGAAAAACCCAAGCGTGACAGCATTCGAACCTGTAATCTTCAGATCCGAAGCCCGACGCCTTATCCATTAGGCCACACGGTCACCGACGACCAACATTTACATGTATACGACTCATCTCGAAACGCTCACACCCCTGAGGATTTGTGTTTTCGTTCTACACAGCCGCTGCCCCTTGCTCTTTCCCACCCATTCGTTACATTCAACCTCTGACGTGACCGACCAAATATAGACTGAGAAACAAGACCACACACTCTGTGCATTCGGAATCGAAGGCAGGGCGTCCCTCGCCACATTTGCTACGATTGCCATTTGCTACTTCTGCAGAAGCGGCGGCGGCGACGACGACGACGACGAATATCGCGAGAGGCTCTGAGATATGTGAGAAATACGTCTATAAAATGTAATTCAGACTGCCTCGTCCCACCTTATGCTGTACCGCTTTGGCAAATGCTTTATCTGCGCCATTCGCCTTAATCGCATCTGAGAGTGATTCTTAAAAAAACGCCTGTCGCTAATTGTTCGTCATCACAGGTACTGTTTGCTATACGGCCACGACGCGCAACTGATTTCCAAAATTCATCTTTCTCCTGTGAGGATGGAACTTACGACCCCTGGTTTATTAGACCAGTGCTCTACTACTGAGCTAAAGAGGCGCGGCCTAGCGGTACTCTTGGGTACTTCGTCCTTACGGTCGTCTGCATCATCAGACTTTAGCTGACAACACTTCATATTACCGGCTAATATTTGCAGCTATGGCGACAAATTACTGCTTGACTACACATCTGACACGTAACCGATGTGCTCTCCAAACAACAACACTTGCATTTCAGAACATGTCTTTCACACATGTCTACAAAATCACCTTCACCTTCAAATACAGCTTCCTTGCGACTGACAAAAACGTAGGCAAAGTTTAAAGTTGCTATTTCCATTAAATCTCGTTAATCAGAAAAACGGTAATTTACACTTGCAGCGGAACAAAATTCCGTTCCGCCCAGGGTCTGGCTCGAACCCACGACCCTGGGATTAAGAGTCTGACGCTCTACCGACTGAGCTAGCCGGCTACCTCGGTGAATACCTGCCGGGTAGCACGTCACACAGTACTCGTTTGGGTTGGGTGGTCCCATACAGAATCTCTCCATGATGCCTAATGTTTTCCTAACGTCACACTCGTCACGTACTTCACTTTTATGTCATAATCATTTCTGAGAGGTAAAGAAATTGCATGACAACATGCAGAGCTAGTGGCGTCAAAATTAACGCACATACTTTATGTGACTCAAAAGCCGAGCGAGTTACTCTCCGACGTTGTTTTAGATGTGCAAGTGATAGTCAAAACTCGCTGTGTCGGCACTCTGCCGACCATTTCGCTAGTTAACACCGGTCTTGTTGTGTGTGTTTCAAGCTCAAGAGCATCTCCAACCAAAAAATGGTCAACAGCTACATTCAGACGGTTTCGTACTGCTCAATTGCTACATTAAAACGTTATGTTTCTTTTTCAGAACTGGAAAAACACAAGCGTGACAGCATTCGAACCTGTAATCTTCAGATCCGAAGTCCGACGCCTTGTCCATTAGGCCACACGGTCACTGACGACCAACATTTACATGTATACGACTCATCACGAAACGCTCACACCCCTGAGGATTTGTGTTTTCGTTCTACACAGCCGCTGCCCCTTGCTCTTTCCCACCCATTCGTTACATTCAACCTCTGACGTGACCGACCAAATATAGACTGAGAAACAAGACCACACACTTTGTGCATTCGGAATCGAAGGCAGGGCGTCCCTCGCCACATTTGCTACGATTGCCATTTGCTACTTCTGCAGAAGCGGCGGCGGCGACGACGACGACGACGACGACGAATATCGCGAGAGGCTCTGAGATATGTGAGAAATACGTCTATAAAATGTAATTCAGACTGCCTCGTCCCACCTTATGCTGTACCGCTTTGGCAAATGCTTTATCTGCGCCATTCGCCTTAATCGCATCTGAGAGTGATTCTTAAAAAAACGCCTGTCGCTAATTGTTCGTCATCACAGGTACTGTTTGCTATACGGCCACGACGCGCAACTGACTTCCAAAATTCATCTTTCTCCTGTGAGGATGGAACTTACGACCCCTGGTTTATTAGACCAGTGCTCTACTACTGAGCTAAAGAGGCGCGGCCTAGCGGTACTCTTGGGTACTTCGTCCTTACGGTCGTCTGCATCATCAGACTTTAGCTGACAACACTTCATATTACCGGCTAATATTTGCAGCTATGGCGACAAATTACTGCTTGACTACACATCTGACACGTAACCGATGTGCTCTCCAAACAACAACACTTGCATTTCAGAACATGTCTTTCACACATGTCTACAAAATCACCTTCACCTTCAAATACAGCTTCCTTGCGACTGACAAAAACGTAGGCAAAGTTTAAAGTTGCTATTTCCATTAAATCTCGTTAATCAGAAAAACGGTAATTTACACTTGCAGCGGAACAAAATTCCGTTCCGCCCAGGGTCTGGCTCGAACCCACGACCCTGGGATTAAGAGTCTGACGCTCTACCGACTGAGCTAGCCGGCTACCTCGGTGAATACCTGCCGGGTAGCACGTCACACAGTACTCGTTTGGGTTGGGTGGTCCCATACAGAATCTCTCCATGATGCCTAATGTTTTCCTAACGTCACACTCGTCACGTACTTCACTTTTATGTCATAATCATTTCTGAGAGGTAAAGAAATTGCATGACAACATGCAGAGCTAGTGGCGTCAAAATTAACGCACATACTTTATGTGACTCAAAAGCCGAGCGAGTTACTCTCCGACGTTGTTTTAGATGTGCAAGTGATAGTCAAAACTCGCTGTGTCGGCACTCTGCCGACCATTTCGCTAGTTAACACCGGTCTTGTTGTGTGTGTTTCAAGCTCAAGAGCATCTCCAACCAAAAAATGGTCAACAGCTACATTCAGACGGTTTCGTACTGCTCAATTGCTACATTAAAACGTTATGTTTCTTTTTCAGAACTGGAAAAACACAAGCGTGACAGCATTCGAACCTGTAATCTTCAGATCCGAAGTCCGACGCCTTGTCCATTAGGCCACACGGTCACTGACGACCAACATTTACATGTATACGACTCATCACGAAACGCTCACACCCCTGAGGATTTGTGTTTTCGTTCTACACAGCCGCTGCCCCTTGCTCTTTCCCACCCATTCGTTACATTCAACCTCTGACGTGACCGACCAAATATAGACTGAGAAACAAGACCACACACTTTGTGCATTCGGAATCGAAGGCAGGGCGTCCCTCGCCGCATTTGCTACGATTGCCATTTGCTACTTCTGCAGAAGCGGCGGCGGCGGCGACGACGACGACGACGACGACGACGACGACGACGACGAATATCGCGAGAGGCTCTGAGATATGTGAGAAATACATCTATAAAATGTAATTCAGACTGCCTCGTCCCACCTTATGCTGTACCGCTTTGGCAAATGCTTTATCTGCGCCATTCGCCTTAATCGCATCTGAGAGTGATTCTTAAAAAAACGCCTGTCGCTAATTGTTCGTCATCACAGGTACTGTTTGCTATACGGCCACGACGCGCAACTGATTTCCAAAATTCATCTTTCTCCTGTGAGGATGGAACTTACGATCCCTGGTTTATTAGACCAGTGCTCTACCACTGAGCTAAAGAGGCGCGGCCTAGCGGTGCTCTTGGGTACTTCGTCCTTACGGTCGTCTGCATCATCAGACTTTAGCTGACAACACTTCATATTACCGGCTAATATTTGCAGCTATGGCGACAAATTACTGCTTGACTACACATCTGACACGTAACCGATGTGCTCTCCAAACAACAACACTTGCATTTCAGAACATGTCTTTCACACATGTCTACAAAATCACCTTCACCTTCAAATACAGCTTCCTTGCGACTGACAGAGACGTAGGCAAAGTTTAAAGTTGCTATTTCCATTAAATCTCGTTAATCAGAAAAACGGTAATTTACACTTGCAGCGGAACAAAATTCCGTTCCGCCCAGCGTCTGGCTCGAACCCACGACCCTGGGATTAAGAGTCTGACGCTCTACCGACTGAGCTAGCCGGCTACCTCGGTGAATACCTGCCGGGTAGCACGTCACACAGTACTCGTTTGGGTTGGGTGGTCCCATACAGAATCTCCCCATGATGCCTAATGTTTTCCTAACGTCACACTCGTCACGTACTTCACTTTTATGTCATAATCATTTCTGAGAGGTAAAGAAATTGCATGACAACATGCAGAGCTAGTGGCGTCAAAATTAACGCACATACTTTATGTGACTCAAAAGCCGAACGAGTTACTTTCCGACGTTGTTTTAGATGTGCAAGTGATAGTCAAAACTCGCTGTGTCGGCACTCTGCCGACCATTTCGCTAGTTAACACCGGTCTTGTTGTGTGTGTTTCAAGCTCAAGAGCATCTCCAAGCAAAAAATGGTCAACAGCAACATTCAGACGGTTTCGTACTGCTCAATTGCTACATTAAAACGTTATGTTTCTTTTTCAGAACTGGAAAAACACAAGCGTGACAGCATTCGAACCTGTAATCTTCAGATCCGAAGCCCGACGCCTTATCCATTAGGCCACACGGTCACCGACGACCAACATTTACATGTATACGACTCATCTCGAAACGCTCACACACACGCGAGACAGATTTTTCGTTCTACACAGCCGCTGCCCCTTGCTCTTTCCCACCCATTCGTTACATTCAACCTCTGACGTGACCGACCAAATATAGACTGAGAAACAAGACCACACACTTTGTGCATTCGGAATCGAAGGCAGGGCGTCCCTCGCCACATTTGCTACGATTGCCATTTGCTACTTCTGCAGAAGCGGCGGCGGCGACGACGACGACGACGACGACGACGAATATCGCGAGAGGCTCTGAGATATGTGAGAAATACGTCTATAAAATGTAATTCAGACTGCCTCGTCCCACCTTATGCTGTACCGCTTTGGCAAATGCTTTATCTGCGCCATTCGCCTTAATCGCATCTGAGAGTGATTCTTAAAAAAACGCCTGTCGCTAATTGTTCGTCATCACAGGTACTGTTTGCTATACGGCCACGACGCGCAACTGATTTCCAAAATTCATCTTTCTCCTGTGAGGATGGAACTTACGACCCCTGGTTTATTAGACCAGTGCTCTAACACTGAGCTAAAGAGGCGCGGCCTAGCGGTACTCTTGGGTACTTCGTCCTTACGGTCGTCTGCATCATCAGACTTTAGCTGACAACACTTCATATTACCGGCTAATATTTGCAGCTATGGCGACAAATTACTGCTTGACTACACATCTGACACGTAACCGATGTGCTCTCCAAACAACAACACTTGCATTTCAGAACATGTCTTTCACACATGTCTACAAAATCACCTTCACCTTCAAATACAGCTTCCTTGCGACTGACAAAAACGTAGGCAAAGTTTAAAGGTGCTATTTCCATTAAATCTCGTTAATCAGAAAAACGGTAATTTACACTTGCAGCGGAACAAAATTCCGTTCCGCCCAGCGTCTGGCTCGAACCCACGACCCTGGGATTAAGAGTCTGACGCTCTACCGACTGAGCTAGCCGGCTACCTCGGTGAATACCTGCCGGGTAGCACGTCACACAGTACTCGTTTGGGTTGGGTGGTCCCATACAGAATCTCTCCATGATGCCTAATGTTTTCCTAACGTCACACTCGTCACGTACTTCACTTTTATGTCATAATCATTTCTGAGAGGTAAAGAAATTGCATGACAACATGCAGAGCTAGTGGCGTCAAAATTAACGCACATACTTTATGTGACTCAAAAGCCGAGCGAGTTACTGTCCGACGTTGTTTTAGATGTGCAAGTGATAGTCAAAACTCGCTGTGTCGGCACTCTGCCGACCATTTCGCTAGTTAACACCGGTCTTGTTGTGTGTGTTTCAAGCTCAAGAGCATCTCCAAGCAAAAAATGGTCAACAGCAACATTCAGACGGTTTCGTACTGCTCAATTGCTACATTAAAACGTTATGTTTCTTTTTCAGAACTGGAAAAACACAAGCGTGACAGCATTCGAACCTGTAATCTTCAGATCCGAAGACCGACGCCTTATCCATTAGGCCACACGGTCACCGACGACCAACATTTACATGTATACGACTCATCTCGAAACGCTCACACCCCTGAGGATTTGTGTTTTCGTTCTACACAGCCGCTGCCCCTTGCTCTTTCCCACCCATTCGTTACATTCAACCTCTGACGTGACCGACCAAATATAGACTGAGAAACAAGACCACACACTTTGTGCATTCGGAATCGAAGGCAGGGCGTCCCTCGCCACATTTGCTACGATTGCCATTTGCTACTTCTGCAGAAGCGGCGGCGGCGACGACGACGACGACGACGACGAATATCGCGAGAGGCTCTGAGATATGTGAGAAATACGTCTATAAAATGTAATTCAGACTGCCTCGTCCCACCTTATGCTGTACCGCTTTGGCAAATGCTTTATCTGCGCCATTCGCCTTAATCGCATCTGAGAGTGATTCTTAAAAAAACGCCTGTCGCTAATTGTTCGTCATCACAGGTACTGTTTGCTATACGGCCACGACGCGCAACTGATTTCCAAAATTCATCTTTCTCCTGTGAGGATGGAACTTACGACCCCTGGTTTATTAGACCAGTGCTCTACCACTGAGCTAAAGAGGCGCGGCCTAGCGGTACTCTTGGGTACTTCGTCCTTACGGTCGTCTGCATCATCAGACTTTAGCTGACAACACTTCATATTACCGGCTAATATTTGCAGCTATGGCGACAAATTACTGCTTGACTACACATCTGACACGTAACCGATGTGCTCTCCAAACAACAACACTTGCATTTCAGAACATGTCTTTCACACATGTCTACAAAATCACCTTCACCTTCAAATACAGCTTCCTTGCGACTGACAAAAACGTAGGCAAAGTTTAAAGGTGCTATTTCCATTAAATCTCGTTAATCAGAAAAACGGTAATTTACACTTGCAGCGGAACAAAATTCCGTTCCGCCCAGCGTCTGGCTCGAACCCACGACCATGGGATTAAGAGTCTGACGCTCTACCGACTGAGCTAGCCGGCTACCTCGGTGAATACCTGCCGGGTAGCACGTCACACAGTACTCGTTTGGGTTGGGTGGTCCCATACAGAATCTCTCCATGATGCCTAATGTTTTCCTAACGTCACACTCGTCACGTACTTCACTTTTATGTCATAATCATTTCTGAGAGGTAAAGAAATTGCATGACAACATGCAGAGCTAGTGGCGTCAAAATTAACGCACATACTTTATGTGACTCAAAAGCCGAGCGAGTTACTGTCCGACGTTGTTTTAGATGTGCAAGTGATAGTCAAAACTCGCTGTGTCGGCACTCTGCCGACCATTTCGCTAGTTAACACCGGTCTTGTTGTGTGTGTTTCAAGCTCAAGAGCATCTCCAACCAAAAAATGGTCAACAGCTACATTCAGACGGTTTCGTACTGCTCAATTGCTACATTAAAACGTTATGTTTCTTTTTCAGAACTGGAAAAACACAAGTGTGACAGCATTCGAACCTGTAATCTTCAGATCCGAAGTCCGACGCCTTATCCATTAGGCCACACGGTCACTGACGACCAACATTTACATGTATACGACTCATCACGAAACGCTCACACCCCTGAGGATTTGTGTTTTCGTTCTACACAGCCGCTGCCCCTTGCTCTTTCCCACCCATTCGTTACATTCAACCTCTGACGTGACCGACCAAATATAGACTGAGAAACAAGACCACACACTTTGTGCATTCGGAATCGAAGGCAGGGCGTCCCTCGCCGCATTTGCTACGATTGCCATTTGCTACTTCTGCAGAAGCGGCGGCGGCGGCGGCGACGACGACGACGACGACGACGACGACGAATATCGCGAGAGGCTCTGAGATATGTGAGAAATACATCTATAAAATGTAATTCAGACTGCCTCGTCCCACCCTATGCTGTACCGCTTTGGCAAATGCTTTATCTGCGCCATTCGCCTTAATCGCATCTGAGAGTGATTCTTAAAAAAACGCCTGTCGCTAATTGTTCGTCATCACAGGTACTGTTTGCTATACGGCCACGACGCGCAACTGATTTCCAAAATTCATCTTTCTCCTGTGAGGATGGAACTTACGACCCCTGGTTTATTAGACCAGTGCTCTACCACTGAGCTAAAGAGGCGCGGCCTAGCGGTGCTCTTGGGTACTTCGTCCTTACGGTCGTCTGCATCATCAGACTTTAGCTGACAACACTTCATATTACCGGCTAATATTTGCAGCTATGGCGACAAATTACTGCTTGACTACACATCTGACACGTAACCGATGTGCTCTCCAAACAACAACACTTGCATTTCAGAACATGTCTTTCACACATGTCTACAAAATCACCTTCACCTTCAAATACAGCTTCCTTGCGACTGACAGAGACGTAGGCAAAGTTTAAAGTTGCTATTTCCATTAAATCTCGTTATCAGAAAAACGGTAATTTACACTTGCAGCGGAACAAAATTCCGTTCCGCCCAGCGTCTGGCTCGAACCCACGACCCTGGGATTAAGAGTCTGACGCTCTACCGACTGAGCTAGCCGGCTACCTCGGTGAATACCTGCCGGGTAGCACGTCACACAGTACTCGTTTGGGTTGGGTGGTCCCATACAGAATCTCCCCATGATGCCTAATGTTTTCCTAACGTCACACTCGTCACGTACTTCACTTTTATGTCATAATCATTTCTGAGAGGTAAAGAAATTGCATGACAACATGCAGAGCTAGTGGCGTCAAAATTAACGCACATACTTTATGTGACTCAAAAGCCGAACGAGTTACTTTCCGACGTTGTTTTAGATGTGCAAGTGATAGTCAAAACTCGCTGTGTCGGCACTCTGCCGACCATTTCGCTAGTTAACACCGGTCTTGTTGTGTGTGTTTCAAGCTCAAGAGCATCTCCAAGCAAAAAATGGTCAACAGCAACATTCAGACGGTTTCGTACTGCTCAATTGCTACATTAAAACGTTATGTTTCTTTTTCAGAACTGGAAAAACACAAGCGTGACAGCATTCGAACCTGTAATCTTCAGATCCGAAGCCCGACGCCTTATCCATTAGGCCACACGGTCACTGACGACCAACATTTACATGTATACGACTCATCTCGAAACGCTCACACCCCTGAGGATTTGTGTTTTCGTTCTACACAGCCGCTGCCCCTTGCTCTTTCCCACCCATTCGTTACATTCAACCTCTGACGTGACCGACCAAATATAGACTGAGAAACAAGACCACACACTTTGTGCATTCGGAATCGAAGGCAGGGCGTCCCTCGCCACATTTGCTACGATTGCCATTTGCTACTTCTGCAGAAGCGGCGGCGGCGACGACGACGACGACGACGACGACGACGACGACGAATATCGCGAGAGGCTCTGAGATATGTGAGAAATACGTCTATAAAATGTAATTCAGACTGCCTCGTCCCACCTTATGCTGTACCGCTTTGGCAAATGCTTTATCTGCGCCATTCGCCTTAATCGCATCTGAGAGTGATTCTTAAAAAAACGCCTGTCGCTAATTGTTCGTCATCACAGGTACTGTTTGCTATACGGCCACGACGCGCAACTGATTTCCAAAATTCATCTTTCTCCTGTGAGGATGGAACTTACGACCCCTGGTTTATTAGACCAGTGCTCTACCACTGAGCTAAAGAGGCGCGGCCTAGCGGTACTCTTGGGTACTTCGTCCTTACGGTCGTCTGCATCATCAGACTTTAGCTGACAACACTTCATATTACCGGCTAATATTTGCAGCTATGGCGACAAATTACTGCTTGACTACACATCTGACACGTAACCGATGTGCTCTCCAAACAACAACACTTGCATTTCAGAACATGTCTTTCACACATGTCTACAAAATCACCTTCACCTTCAAATACAGCTTCCTTGCGACTGACAGAGACGTAGGCAAAGTTTAAAGTTGCTATTTCCATTAAATCTCGTTAATCAGAAAAACGGTAATTTACACTTGCAGCGGAACAAAATTCCGTTCCGCCCAGCGTCTGGCTCGAACCCACGACCCTGGGATTAAGAGTCTGACGCTCTACCGACTGAGCTAGCCGGCTACCTCGGTGAATACCTGCCGGGTAGCACGTCACACAGTACTCGTTTGGGTTGGGTGGTCCCATACAGAATCTCTCCATGATGCCTAATGTTTTCCTAACGTCACACTCGTCACGTACTTCACTTTTATGTCATAATCATTTCTGAGAGGTAAAGAAATTGCATGACAACATGCAGAGCTAGTGGCGTCAAAATTAACGCACATACTTTATGTGACTCAAAAGCCGAACGAGTTACTCTCCGACGTTGTTTTAGATGTGCAAGTGATAGTCAAAACTCGCTGTGTCGGCACTCTGCCGACCATTTCGCTAGTTAACACCGGTCTTGTTGTGTGTGTTTCAAGCTCAAGAGCATCTCCAAGCAAAAAATGGTCAACAGCAACATTCAGACGGTTTCGTACTGCTCAATTGCTACATTAAAACGTTATGTTTCTTTTTCAGAACTGGAAAAACACAAGTGTGACAGCATTCGAACCTGTAATCTTCAGATCCGAAGTCCGACGCCTTATCCATTAGGCCACACGGTCACTGACGACCAACATTTACATGTATACGACTCATCGCGAAACGCTCACACCCCTGAGGATTTGTGTTTTCGTTCTACACAGCCGCTGCCCCTTGCTCTTTCCCACCCATTCGTTACATTCAACCTCTGACGTGACCGACCAAATATAGACTGAGAAACAAGACCACACACTTTGTGCATTCGGAATCGAAGGCAGGGCGTCCCTCGCCGCATTTGCTACGATTGCCATTTGCTACTTCTGCAGAAGCGGCGGCGGCGGCGGTGGCGACGACGACGACGACGACGACGACGACGACGACGAATATCGCGAGAGGCTCTGAGATATGTGAGAAATACATCTATAAAATGTAATTCAGACTGCCTCGTCCCACCTTATGCTGTACCGCTTTGGCAAATGCTTTATCTGCGCCATTCGCCTTAATCGCATCTGAGAGTGATTCTTAAAAAAACGCCTGTCGCTAATTGTTCGTCATCACAGGTACTGTTTGCTATACGGCCACGACGCGCAACTGATTTCCAAAATTCATCTTTCTCCTGTGAGGATGGAACTTACGACCCCTGGTTTATTAGACCAGTGCTCTACCACTGAGCTAAAGAGGCGCGGCCTAGCGGTGCTCTTGGGTACTTCGTCCTTACGGTCGTCTGCATCATCAGACTTTAGCTGACAACACTTCATATTACCGGCTAATATTTGCAGCTATGGCGACAAATTACTGCTTGACCACACATCTGACACGTAACCGATGTGCTCTCCAAACAACAACACTTGCATTTCAGAACATGTCTTTCACACATGTCTACAAAATCACCTTCACCTTCAAATACAGCTTCCTTGCGACTGACAGAGACGTAGGCAAAGTTTAAAGTTGCTATTTCCATTAAATCTCGTTATCAGAAAAACGGTAATTTACACTTGCAGCGGAACAAAATTCCGTTCCGCCCAGCGTCTGGCTCGAACCCACGACCCTGGGATTAAGAGTCTGACGCTCTACCGACTGAGCTAGCCGGCTACCTCGGTGAATACCTGCCGGGTAGCACGTGACACAGTACTCGTTTGGGTTTAGTGGTCCCATACAGAATCTCCCCATGATGCCTAATGTTTTCCTAACGTCACACTCGTCACGTACTTCACTTTTATGTCATAATCATTTCTGAGAGGTAAAGAAATTGCATGACAACATGCAGAGCTAGTGGCGTCAAAATTAACGCACATACTTTATGTGACTCAAAAGCCGAACGAGTTACTTTCCGACGTTGTTTTAGATGTGCAAGTGATAGTCAAAACTCGCTGTGTCGGCACTCTGCCGACCATTTCGCTAGTTAACACCGGTCTTGTTGTGTGTGTTTCAAGCTCAAGAGCATCTCCAAGCAAAAAATGGTCAACAGCAACATTCAGACGGTTTCGTACTGCTCAATTGCTACATTAAAACGTTATGTTTCTTTTTCAGAACTGGAAAAACACAAGCGTGACAGCATTCGAACCTGTAATCTTCAGATCCGAAGCCCGACGCCTTATCCATTAGGCCACACGGTCACTGACGACCAACATTTACATGTATACGACTCATCTCGAAACGCTCACACCCCTGAGGATTTGTGTTTTCGTTCTACACAGCCGCTGCCCCTTGCTCTTTCCCACCCATTCGTTACATTCAACCTCTGACGTGACCGACCAAATATAGACTGAGAAACAAGACCACACACTTTGTGCATTCGGAATCGAAGGCAGGGCGTCCCTCGCCACATTTGCTACGATTGCCATTTGCTACTTCTGCAGAAGCGGCGGCGGCGACGACGACGACGACGACGACGACGACGAATATCGCGAGAGGCTCTGAGATATGTGAGAAATACGTCTATAAAATGTAATTCAGACTGCCTCGTCCCACCTTATGCTGTACCGCTTTGGCAAATGCTTTATCTGCGCCATTCGCCTTAATCGCATCTGAGAGTGATTCTTAAAAAAACGCCTGTCGCTAATTGTTCGTCATCACAGGTACTGTTTGCTATACGGCCACGACGCGCAACTGATTTCCAAAATTCATCTTTCTCCTGTGAGGATGGAACTTACGACCCCTGGTTTATTAGACCAGTGCTCTACCACTGAGCTAAAGAGGCGCGGCCTAGCGGTACTCTTGGGTACTTCGTCCTTACGGTCGTCTGCATCATCAGACTTTAGCTGACAACACTTCATATTACCGGCTAATATTTGCAGCTATGTCGACAAATTACTGCTTGACTACACATCTGACACGTAACCGATGTGCTCTCCAAACAACAACACTTGCATTTCAGAACATGTCTTTCACACATGTCTACAAAATCACCTTCACCTTCAAATACAGCTTCCTTGCGACTGACAGAGACGTAGGCAAAGTTTAAAGTTGCTATTTCCATTAAATCTCGTTAATCAGAAAAACGGTAATTTACACTTGCAGCGGAACAAAATTCCGTTCCGCCCAGCGTCTGGCTCGAACCCACGACCCTGGGATTAAGAGTCTGACGCTCTACCGACTGAGCTAGCCGGCTACCTCGGTGAATACCTGCCGGGTAGCACGTCACACAGTACTCGTTTGGGTTGGGTGGTCCCATACAGAATCTCTCCATGATGCCTAATGTTTTCCTAACGTCACACTCGTCACGTACTTCACTTTTATGTCATAATCATTTCTGAGAGGTAAAGAAATTGCATGACAACATGCAGAGCTAGTGGCGTCAAAATTAACGCACATACTTTATGTGACTCAAAAGCCGAACGAGTTACTCTCCGACGTTGTTTTAGATGTGCAAGTGATAGTCAAAACTCGCTGTGTCGGCACTCTGCCGACCATTTCGCTAGTTAACACCGGTCTTGTTGTGTGTGTTTCAAGCTCAAGAGCATCTCCAAGCAAAAAATGGTCAACAGCAACATTCAGACGGTTTCGTACTGCTCAATTGCTACATTAAAACGTTATGTTTCTTTTTCAGAACTGGAAAAACACAAGCGTGACAGCATTCGAACCTGTAATCTTCAGATCCGAAGCCCGACGCATTATCCATTAGGCCACACGGTCACTGACGACCAACATTTACATGTATACGACTCATCTCGAAACGCTCACACCCCTGAGGATTTGTGTTTTCGTTCTACACAGCCGCTGCCCCTTGCTCTTTCCCACCCATTCGTTACATTCAACCTCTGACGTGACCGACCAAATATAGACTGAGAAACAAGACCACACACTTTGTGCATTCGGAATCGAAGGCAGGGCGTCCCTCGCCGCATTTGCTACGATTGCCATTTGCTACTTCTGCAGAAGCGGCGGCGGCGACGACGACGACGACGACGACGACGACGACGAATATCGCGAGAGGCTCTGAGATATGTGAGAAATACATCTATAAAATGTAATTCAGACTGCCTCGTCCCACCTTATGCTGTACCGCTTTGGCAAATGCTTTATCTGCGCCATTCGCCTTAATCGCATCTGAGAGTGATTCTTAAAAAAACGCCTGTCGCTAATTGTTCGTCATCACAGGTACTGTTTGCTATACGGCCACGACGCGCAACTGATTTCCAAAATTCATCTTTCTCCTGTGAGGATGGAACTTACGACCCCTGGTTTATTAGACCAGTGCTCTACCACTGAGCTAAAGAGGCGCGGCCTAGCGGTGCTCTTGGGTACTTCGTCCTTACGGTCGTCTGCATCATCAGACTTTAGCTGACAACACTTCATATTACCGGCTAATATTTGCAGCTATGGCGACAAATTACTGCTTGACTACACATCTGACACGTAACCGATGTGCTCTCCAAACAACAACACTTGCATTTCAGAACATGTCTTTCACACATGTCTACAAAATCACCTTCACCTTCAAATACAGCTTCCTTGCGACTGACAGAGACGTAGGCAAAGTTTAAAGTTGCTATTTCCATTAAATCTCGTTAATCAGAAAAACGGTAATTTACACTTGCAGCGGAACAAAATTCCGTTCCGCCCAGCGTCTGGCTCGAACCCACGACCCTGGGATTAAGAGTCTGACGCTCTACCGACTGAGCTAGCCGGCTACCTCGGTGAATACCTGCCGGGTAGCACGTCACACAGTACTCGTTTGGGTTGGGTGGTCCCATACAGAATCTCTCCATGATGCCTAATGTTTTCCTAACGTCACACTCGTCACGTACTTCACTTTTATGTCATAATCATTTCTGAGAGGTAAAGAAATTGCATGACAACATGCCGAGCTAGTGGCGTCAAAATTAACGCACATACTTTATGTGACTCAAAAGCCGAACGAGTTACTCTCCGACGTTGTTTTAGATGTGCAAGTGATAGTCAAAACTCGCTGTGTCGGCACTCTGCCGACCATTTCGCTAGTTAACACCGGTCTTGTTGTGTGTGTTTCAAGCTCAAGAGCATCTCCAAGCAAAAAATGGTCAACAGCAACATTCAGACGGTTTCGTACTGCTCAATTGCTACATTAAAACGTTATGTTTCTTTTTCAGAACTGGAAAAACACAAGTGTGACAGCATTCGAACCTGTAATCTTCAGATCCGAAGTCCGACGCCTTATCCATTAGGCCACACGGTCACTGACGACCAACATTTACATGTATACGACTCATCACGAAACGCTCACACCCCTGAGGATTTGTGTTTTCGTTCTACACAGCCGCTGCCCCTTGCTCTTTCCCACCCATTCGTTACATTCAACCTCTGACGTGACCGACCAAATATAGACTGAGAAACAAGACCACACACTTTGTGCATTCGGAATCGAAGGCAGGGCGTCCCTCGCCGCATTTGCTACGATTGCCATTTGCTACTTCTGCAGAAGCGGCGGCGGCGGCGGCGGCGACGACGACGACGACGACGACGACGACGACGACGAATATCGCGAGAGGCTCTGAGATATGTGAGAAATACATCTATAAAATGTAATTCAGACTGCCTCGTCCCACCTTATGCTGTACCGCTTTGGCAAATGCTTTATCTGCGCCATTCGCCTTAATCGCATCTGAGAGTGATTCTTAAAAAAACGCCTGTCGCTAATTGTTCGTCATCACAGGTACTGTTTGCTATACGGCCACGACGCGCAACTGATTTCCAAAATTCATCTTTCTCCTGTGAGGATGGAACTTACGACCCCTGGTTTATTAGACCAGTGCTCTACCACTGAGCTAAAGAGGCGCGGCCTAGCGGTGCTCTTGGGTACTTCGTCCTTACGGTCGTCTGCATCATCAGACTTTAGCTGACAACACTTCATATTACCGGCTAATATTTGCAGCTATGGCGACAAATTACTGCTTGACTACACATCTGACACGTAACCGATGTGCTCTCCAAACAACAACACTTGCATTTCAGAACATGTCTTTCACACATGTCTACAAAATCACCTTCACCTTCAAATACAGCTTCCTTGCGACTGACAGAGACGTAGGCAAAGTTTAAAGTTGCTATTTCCATTAAATCTCGTTATCAGAAAAACGGTAATTTACACTTGCAGCGGAACAAAATTCCGTTCCGCCCAGCGTCTGGCTCGAACCCACGACCCTGGGATTAAGAGTCTGACGCTCTACCGACTGAGCTAGCCGGCTACCTCGGTGAATACCTGCCGGGTAGCACGTGACACAGTACTCGTTTGGGTTTAGTGGTCCCATACAGAATCTCCCCATGATGCCTAATGTTTTCCTAACGTCACACTCGTCACGTACTTCACTTTTATGTCATAATAATTTCTGAGAGGTAAAGAAATTGCATGACAACATGCAGAGCTAGTGGCGTCAAAATTAACGCACATACTTTATGTGACTCAAAAGCCGAACGAGTTACTTTCCGACGTTGTTTTAGATGTGCAAGTGATAGTCAAAACTCGCTGTGTCGGCACTCTGCCGACCATTTCGCTAGTTAACACCGGTCTTGTTGTGTGTGTTTCACACTAGATCGCGTGTTAAGCAAAAAATGGTCAACAGCAACATTCAGACGGTTTCGTACTGCTCAATTGCTACATTAAAACGTTATGTTTCTTTTTCAGAACTGGAAAAACACAAGCGTGACAGCATTCGAACCTGTAATCTTCAGATCCGAAGCCCGACGCCTTATCCATTAGGCCACACGGTCACTGACGACCAACATTTACATGTATACGACTCATCTCGAAACGCTCACACCCCTGAGGATTTGTGTTTTCGTTCTACACAGCCGCTGCCCCTTGCTCTTTCCCACCCATTCGTTACATTCAACCTCTGACGTGACCGACCAAATATAGACTGAGAAACAAGACCACACACTTTGTGCATTCGGAATCGAAGGCAGGGCGTCCCTCGCCACATTTGCTACGATTGCCATTTGCTACTTCTGCAGAAGCGGCGGCGGCGACGACGACGACGACGACGACGACGACGAATATCGCGAGAGGCTCTGAGATATGTGAGAAATACGTCTATAAAATGTAATTCAGACTGCCTCGTCCCACCTTATGCTGTACCGCTTTGGCAAATGCTTTATCTGCGCCATTCGCCTTAATCGCATCTGAGAGTGATTCTTAAAAAAACGCCTGTCGCTAATTGTTCGTCATCACAGGTACTGTTTGCTATACGGCCACGACGCGCAACTGATTTCCAAAATTCATCTTTCTCCTGTGAGGATGGAACTTACGACCCCTGGTTTATTAGACCAGTGCTCTACCACTGAGCTAAAGAGGCGCGGCCTAGCGGTACTCTTGGGTACTTCGTCCTTACGGTCGTCTGCATCATCAGACTTTAGCTGACAACACTTCATATTACCGGCTAATATTTGCAGCTATGGCGACAAATTACTGCTTGACTACACATCTGACACGTAACCGATGTGCTCTCCAAACAACAACACTTGCATTTCAGAACATGTCTTTCACACATGTCTACAAAATCACCTTCACCTTCAAATACAGCTTCCTTGCGACTGACAGAGACGTAGGCAAAGTTTAAAGTTGCTATTTCCATTAAATCTCGTTAATCAGAAAAACGGTAATTTACACTTGCAGCGGAACAAAATTCCGTTCCGCCCAGCGTCTGGCTCGAACCCACGACCCTGGGATTAAGAGTCTGACGCTCTACCGACTGAGCTAGCCGGCTACCTCGGTGAATACCTGCCGGGTAGCACGTCACACAGTACTCGTTTGGGTTGGGTGGTCCCATACAGAATCTCTCCATGATGCCTAATGTTTTCCTAACGTCACACTCGTCACGTACTTCACTTTTATGTCATAATCATTTCTGAGAGGTAAAGAAATTGCATGACAACATGCAGAGCTAGTGGCGTCAAAATTAACGCACATACTTTATGTGACTCAAAAGCCGAACGAGTTACTCTCCGACGTTGTTTTAGATGTGCAAGTGATAGTCAAAACTCGCTGTGTCGGCACTCTGCCGACCATTTCGCTAGTTAACACCGGTCTTGTTGTGTGTGTTTCAAGCTCAAGAGCATCTCCAAGCAAAAAAATGGTCAACAGCAACATTCAGACGGTTTCGTACTGCTCAATTGCTACATTAAAACGTTATGTTTCTTTTTCAGAACTGGAAAAACACAAGCGTGACAGCATTCGAACCTGTAATCTTCAGATCCGAAGCCCGACGCATTATCCATTAGGCCACACGGTCACTGACGACCAACATTTACATGTATACGACTCATCTCGAAACGCTCACACCCCTGAGGATTTGTGTTTTCGTTCTACACAGCCGCTGCCCCTTGCTCTTTCCCACCCATTCGTTACATTCAACCTCTGACGTGACCGACCAAATATAGACTGAGAAACAAGACCACACACTTTGTGCATTCGGAATCGAAGGCAGGGCGTCCCTCGCCGCATTTGCTACGATTGCCATTTGCTACTTCTGCAGAAGCGGCGGCGGCGGCGACGACGACGACGACGACGACGACGACGACGACGACGACGACGAATATCGCGAGAGGCTCTGAGATATGTGAGAAATACATCTATAAAATGTAATTCAGACTGCCTCGTCCCACCTTATGCTGTACCGCTTTGGCAAATGCTTTATCTGCGCCATTCGCCTTAATCGCATCTGAGAGTGATTCTTAAAAAAACGCCTGTCGCTAATTGTTCGTCATCACAGGTACTGTTTGCTATACGGCCACGACGCGCAACTGATTTCCAAAATTCATCTTTCTCCTGTGAGGATGGAACTTACGACCCCTGGTTTATTAGACCAGTGCTCTACCACTGAGCTAAAGAGGCGCGGCCTAGCGGTGCTCTTGGGTACTTCGTCCTTACGGTCGTCTGCATCATCAGACTTTAGCTGACAACACTTCATATTACCGGCTAATATTTGCAGCTATGGCGACAAATTACTGCTTGACTACACATCTGACACGTAACCGATGTGCTCTCCAAACAACAACACTTGCATTTCAGAACATGTCTTTCACACATGTCTACAAAATCACCTTCACCTTCAAATACAGCTTCCTTGCGACTGACAGAGACGTAGGCAAAGTTTAAAGTTGCTATTTCCATTAAATCTCGTTAATCAGAAAAACGGTAATTTACACTTGCAGCGGAACAAAATTCCGTTCCGCCCAGCGTCTGGCTCGAACCCACGACCCTGGGATTAAGAGTCTGACGCTCTACCGACTGAGCTAGCCGGCTACCTCGGTGAATACCTGCCGGGTAGCACGTCACACAGTACTCGTTTGGGTTGGGTGGTACACACGCGAGACAGATCATGATGCCTAATGTTTTCCTAACGTCACACTCGTCACGTACTTCACTTTTATGTCATAATCATTTCTGAGAGGTAAAGAAATTGCATGACAACATGCAGAGCTAGTGGCGTCAAAATTAACGCACATACTTTATGTGACTCAAAAGCCGAACGAGTTACTCTCCGACGTTGTTTTAGATGTGCAAGTGATAGTCAAAACTCGCTGTGTCGGCACTCTGCCGACCATTTCGCTAGTTAACACCGGTCTTGTTGTGTGTGTTTCAAGCTCAAGAGCATCTCCAAGCAAAAAATGGTCAACAGCAACATTCAGACGGTTTCGTACTGCTCAATTGCTACATTAAAACGTTATGTTTCTTTTTCAGAACTGGAAAAACACAAGTGTGACAGCATTCGAACCTGTAATCTTCAGATCCGAAGTCCGACGCCTTATCCATTAGGCCACACGGTCACTGACGACCAACATTTACATGTATACGACTCATCACGAAACGCTCACACCCCTGAGGATTTGTGTTTTCGTTCTACACAGCCGCTGCCCCTTGCTCTTTCCCACCCATTCGTTACATTCAACCTCTGACGTGACCGACCAAATATAGACTGAGAAACAAGACCACACACTTTGTGCATTCGGAATCGCAGGCAGGGCGTCCCTCGCCGCATTTGCTACGATTGCCATTTGCTACTTCTGCAGAAGCGGCGGCGGCGGCGGCGGCGACGACGACGACGACGACGACGACGACGACGACGACGACGACGAATATCGCGAGAGGCTCTGAGATATGTGAGAAATACATCTATAAAATGTAATTCAGACTGCCTCGTCCCACCTTATGCTGTACCGCTTTGGCAAATGCTTTATCTGCGCCATTCGCCTTAATCGCATCTGAGAGTGATTCTTAAAAAAACGCCTGTCGCTAATTGTTCGTCATCACAGGTACTGTTTGCTATACGGCCACGACGCGCAACTGATTTCCAAAATTCATCTTTCTCCTGTGAGGATGGAACTTACGACCCCTGGTTTATTAGACCAGTGCTCTACCACTGAGCTAAAGAGGCGCGGCCTAGCGGTACTCTTGGGTACTTCGTCCTTACGGTCGTCTGCATCATCAGACTTTAGCTGACAACACTTCATATTACCGGCTAATATTTGCAGCTATGGCGACAAATTACTGCTTTACTACACATCTGACACGTAACCGATGTGCTCTCCAAACAACAACACTTGCATTTCAGAACATGTCTTTCACACATGTCTACAAAATCACCTTCACCTTCAAATACAGCTTCCTTGCGACTGACAGAGACGTAGGCAAAGTTTAAAGTTGCTATTTCCATTAAATCTCGTTAATCAGAAAAACGGTAATTTACACTTGCAGCGGAACAAAATTCCGTTCCGCCCACCGTCTGGCTCGAACCCACGACCCTGGGATTAAGAGTCTGACGCTCTACCGACTGAGCTAGCCGGCTACCTCGGTGAATACCTGCCGGGTAGCACGTCACACAGTACTCGTTTGGGTTGGGTGGTCCCATACAGAATCTCTCCATGATGCCTAATGTTTTCCTAACGTCACACTCGTCACGTACTTCACTTTTATGTCATAATCATTTCTGAGAGGTAAAGAAATTGCATGACAACATGCAGAGCTAGTGGCGCCAAAATTAACGCACATACTTTATGTGACTCAAAAGCCGAACGAGTTACTCTCCGACGTTGTTTTAGATGTGCAAGTGATAGTCAAAACTCGCTGTGTCGGCACTCTGCCGACCATTTCGCTAGTTAACACCGGCCTTGTTGTGTGTGTTTCAAGCTCAAGAGCATCTCCAAGCAAAAAATGGTCAACAGCAACATTCAGACGGTTTCGTACTGCTCAATTGCTACATTAAAACGTTATGTTTCTTTTTCAGAACTGGAAAAACACAAGCGTGACAGCATTCGAACCTGTAATCTTCAGATCCGAAGCCCGACGCATTATCCATTAGGCCACACGGTCACTGACGACCAACATTTACATGTATACGACTCATCTCGGAACGCTCACACCCCTGAGGATTTGTGTTTTCGTTCTACACAGCCGCTGCCCCTTGCTCTTTCCCACCCATTCGTTACATTCAACCTCTGACGTGACCGACCAAATATAGACTGAGAAACAAGACCACACACTTTGTGCATTCGGAATCGAAGGCAGGGCGTCCCTCGCCGCATTTGCTACGATTGCCATTTGCTACTTCTGCAGAAGCGGCGGCGGCGACGACGACGACGACGACGACGACGACGACGACGACGACGACGAATATCGCGAGAGGCTCTGAGATATGTGAGAAATACATCTATAAAATGTAATTCAGACTGCCTCGTCCCACCTTATGCTGTACCGCTTTGGCAAATGCTTTATCTGCGCCATTCGCCTTAATCGCATCTGAGAGTGATTCTTAAAAAAACGCCTGTCGCTAATTGTTCGTCATCACAGGTACTGTTTGCTATACGGCCACGACGCGCAACTGATTTCCAAAATTCATCTTTCTCCTGTGAGGATGGAACTTACGACCCCTGGTTTATTAGACCAGTGCTCTACCACTGAGCTAAAGAGGCGCGGCCTAGCGGTGCTCTTGGGTACTTCGTCCTTACGGTCGTCTGCATCATCAGACTTTAGCTGACAACACTTCATATTACCGGCTAATATTTGCAGCTATGGCGACAAATTACTGCTTGACTACACATCTGACACGTAACCGATGTGCTCTCCAAACAACAACACTTGCATTTCAGAACATGTCTTTCACACATGTCTACAAAATCACCTTCACCTTCAAATACAGCTTCCTTGCGACTGACAGAGACGTAGGCAAAGTTTAAAGTTGCTATTTCCATTAAATCTCGTTAATCAGAAAAACGGTAATTTACACTTGCAGCGGAACAAAATTCCGTTCCGCCCAGCGTCTGGCTCGAACCCACGACCCTGGGATTAAGAGTCTGACGCTCTACCGACTGAGCTAGCCGGCTACCTCGGTGAATACCTGCCGGGTAGCACGTCACACAGTACTCGTTTGGGTTGGGTGGTCCCATACAGAATCTCTCCATGATGCCTAATGTTTTCCTAACGTCACACTCGTCACGTACTTCACTTTTATGTCATAATCATTTCTGAGAGGTAAAGAAATTGCATGACAACATGCAGAGCTAGTGGCGTCAAAATTAACGCACATACTTTATGTGACTCAAAAGCCGAACGAGTTACTCTCCGACGTTGTTTTAGATGTGCAAGTGATAGTCAAAACTCGCTGTGTCGGCACTCTGCCGACCATTTCGCTAGTTAACACCGGTCTTGTTGTGTGTGTTTCAAGCTCAAGAGCATCTCCAAGCAAAAAATGGTCAACAGCAACATTCAGACGGTTTCGTACTGCTCAATTGCTACATTAAAACGTTATGTTTCTTTTTCAGAACTGGAAAAACACAAGCGTGACAGCATTCGAACCTGTAATCTTCAGATCCGAAGTCCGACGCCTTATCCATTAGGCCACACGGTCACTGACGACCAACATTTACATGTATACGACTCATCTCGAAACGCTCACACCCCTGAGGATTTGTGTTTTCGTTCTACACAGCCGCTGCCCCTTGCTCTTTCCCACCCATTCGTTACATTCAACCTCTGACGTGACCGACCAAATATAGACTGAGAAACAAGACCACACACTTTGTGCATTCGGAATCGAAGGCAGGGCGTCCCTCGCCGCATTTGCTACGATTGCCATTTGCTACTTCTGCAGAAGCGGCGGCGGCGACGACGACGACGACGACGACGACGACGAATATCGCGAGAGGCTCTGAGATATGTGAGAAATACGTCTATAAAATGTAATTCAGACTGCCTCGTACCACCTTATGCTGTACCGCTTTGGCAAATGCTTTATCTGCGCCATTCGCCTTAATCGCATCTGAGAGTGATTCTTAAAAAAACGCCTGTCGCTAATTGTTCGTCATCACAGGTACTGTTTGCTATACGGCCACGACGCGCAACTGATTTCCAAAATTCATCTTTCTCCTGTGAGGATGGAACTTACGACCCCTGGTTTATTAGACCAGTGCTCTACCACTGAGCTAAAGAGGCGCGGCCTAGCGGTACTCTTGGGTACTTCGTCCTTACGGTCGTCTGCATCATCAGACTTTAGCTGACAACACTTCATATTACCGGCTAATATTTGCAGCTATGGCGACAAATTACTGCTTGACTACACATCTGACACGTAACCGATGTGCTCTCCAAACAACAACACTTGCATTTCAGAACATGTCTTTCACACATGTCTACAAAATCACCTTCACCTTCAAATACAGCTTCCTTGCGACTGACAGAGACGTAGGCAAAGTTTAAAGTTGCTATTTCCATTAAATCTCGTTAATCAGAAAAACGGTAATTTACACTTGCAGCGGAACAAAATTCCGTTCCGCCCAGCGTCTGGCTCGAACCCACAACCCTGGGATTAAGAGTCTGACGCTCTACCGACTGAGCTAGCCGGCTACCTCGGTGAATACCTGCCGGGTAGCACGTCACACAGTACTCGTTTGGGTTGGGTGGTCCCATACAGAATCTCTCCATGATGCCTAATGTTTTCCTAACGTCACACTCGTCACGTACTTCACTTTTATGTCATAATCATTTCTGAGAGGTAAAGAAATTGCATGACAACATGCAGAGCTAGTGGCGTCAAAATTAACGCACATACTTTATGTGACTCAAAAGCCGAACGAGTTACTCTCCGACGTTGTTTTAGATGTGCAAGTGATAGTCAAAACTCGCTGTGTCGGCACTCTGCCGACCATTTCGCTAGTTAACACCGGTCTTGTTGTGTGTGTTTCAAGCTCAAGAGCATCTCCAAGCAAAAAATGGTCAACAGCAACATTCAGACGGTTTCGTACTGCTCAATTGCTACATTAAAACGTTATGTTTCTTTTTCAGAACTGGAAAAACACAAGCGTGACAGCATTCGAACCTGTAATCTTCAGATCCGAAGTCCGACGCCTTATCCATTAGGCCACACGGTCACTGACGACCAACATTTACATGTATACGACTCATCTCGAAACGCTCACACCCCTGAGGATTTGTGTTTTCGTTCTACACAGCCGCTGCCCCTTGCTCTTTCCCACCCATTCGTTACATTCAACCTCTGACGTGACCGACCAAATATAGACTGAGAAACAAGACCACACACTTTGTGCATTCGGAATCGAAGGCAGGGCGTCCCTCGCCGCATTTGCTACGAATGCCATTTGCTACTTCTGCAGAAGCGGCGGCGGCGGCGGCGACGACGACGACGACGACGACGACGACGACGACGAATATCGCGAGATGCTCTGAGATATGTGAGAAATACATCTATAAAATGTAATTCAGACTGCCTCGTCCCACCTGATGCTGTACCGCTTTGGCAAATGCTTTATCTGCGCCATTCGCCTTAATCGCATCTGAGAGTGATTCTTAAAAAAACGCCTGTCGCTAATTGTTCGTCATCACAGGTACTGTTTGCTATACGGCCACGACGCGCAACTGATTTCCAAAATTCACCTTTCTCCTGTGAGGATGGAACTTACGACCCCTGGTTTATTAGACCAGTGCTCTACCACTGAGCTAAAGAGGCGCGGCCTAGCGGTGCTCTTGGGTACTTCGTCCTTACGGTCGTCTGCATCATCAGACTTTAGCTGACAACACTTCATATTACCGGCTAATATTTGCAGCTATGGCGACAAATTACTGCTTGACTACACATCTGACACGTAACCGATGTGCTCTCCAAACAACAACACTTGCATTTCAGAACATGTCTTTCACACATGTCTACAAAATCACCTTCACCTTCAAATACAGCTTCCTTGCGACTGACAGAGACGTAGGCAAAGTTTAAAGTTGCTATTTCCATTAAATCTCGTTAATCAGAAAAACGGTAATTTACACTTGCAGCGGAACAAAATTCCGTTCCGCCCAGCGTCTGGCTCGAACCCACGACACTGGGATTAAGAGTCTGACGCTCTACCGACTAAGCTAGCCGGCTACCTCGGTGAATACCTGCCGGGTAGCACGTCACACAGTACTCGTTTGGGTTGGGTGGTCCCATACAGAATCTCCCCATGATGCCTAATGTTTTCCTAACGTCACACTCGTCACGTACTTCACTTTTATGTCATAATCATTTCTGAGAGGTAAAGAAATTGCATGACAACATGCAGAGCTAGTGGCGTCAAAATTAACGCACATACTTTATGTGACTCAAAAGCCGAACGAGTTACTTTCCGACGTTGTTTTAGATGTGCAAGTGATAGTCAAAACTCGCTGTGTCGGCACTCTGCCGACCATTTCGCTAGTTAACACCGGTCTTGTTGTGTGTGTTTCAAGCTCAAGAGCATCTCCAAGCAAGAAATGGTCAACAGCAACATTCAGACGGTTTCGTACTGCTCAATTGCTACATTAAAACGTTATGTTTCTTTTTCAGAACTGGAAAAACACAAGCGTGACAGCATCCGAACCTGTAATCTTCAGATCCGAAGGCCGACGCCTTATCCATTAGGCCACACGGTCACTGACGACCAACATTTACATGTATACGACTCATCTCGAAACGCTCACACCCCTGAGGATTTGTGTTTTCGTTCTACACAACCGCTGCCCCTTGCTCTTTCCCACCCATTCGTTACATTCAACCTCTGACGTGACCGACCAAATATAGACTGAGAAACAAGACCACACACTTTGTGCATTCGGAATCGAAGGCAGGGCGTCCCTCGCCACATTTGCTACGATTGCCATTTGCTACTTCTGCAGAAGCGGCGGCGGCGGCGACGACGACGACGACGACGACGACGAATATCGCGAGAGGCTCTGAGATATGTGAGAAATACGTCTATAAAATGTAATTCAGACTGCCTCGTCCCACCTTATGCTGTACCGCTTTGGCAAATGCTTTATCTGCGCCATTCGCCTTAATCGCATCTGAGAGTGATTCTTAAAAAAACGCCTGTCGCTAATTGTTCGTCATCACAGGTACTGTTTGCTATACGGCCACGACGCGCAACTGATTTCCAAAATTCATCTTTCTCCTGTGAGGATGGAACTTACGACCCCTGGTTTATTAGACCAGTGCTCTACCACTGAGCTAAAGAGGCGCGGCCTAGCGGTACTCTTGGGTACTTCGTCCTTACGGTCGTCTGCATCATCAGACTTTAGCTGACAACACTTCATATTACCGGCTAATATTTGCAGCTATGGCGACAAATTACTGCTTGACTACACATCTGACACGTAACCGATGTGCTCTCCAAACAACAACACTTGCATTTCAGAACATGTCTTTCACACATGTCTACAAAATCACCTTCACCTTCAAATACAGCTTCCTTGCGACTGACAGAGACGTAGGCAAAGTTTAAAGTTGCTATTTCCATTAAATCTCGTTAATCAGAAAAACGGTAATTTACACTTGCAGCGGAACAAAATTCCGTTCCGCCCAGCGTCTGGCTCGAACCCACGACCCTGGGATTAAGAGTCTGACGCTCTACCGACTGAGCTAGCCGGCTACCTCGGTGAATACCTGCCGGGTAGCACGTCACACAGTACTCGTTTGGGTTGGGTGGTCCCATACAGAATCTCTCCATGATGCCTAATGTTTTCCTAACGTCACACTCGTCACGTACTTCACTTTTATGTCATAATCATTTCTGAGAGGTAAAGAAATTGCATGACAACATGCAGAGCTAGTGGCGTCAAAATTAACGCACATACTTTATGTGACTCAAAAGCCGAACGAGTTACTCTCCGACGTTGTTTTAGATGTGCAAGTGATAGTCAAAACTCGCTGTGTCGGCACTCTGCCGACCATTTCGCTAGTTAACACCGGTCTTGTTGTGTGTGTTTCAAACTCAAGAGCATCTCCAAGCAAAAAATGGTCAACAGCAACATTCAGACGGTTTCGTACTGCTCAATTGCTACATTAAAACGTTATGTTTCTTTTTCAGAACTGGAAAAACACAAGCGTGACAGCATTCGAACCTGTAATCTTCAGATCCGAAGTCCGACGCCTTATCCATTAGGCCACACAGTCACTGACGACCAACATTTACATGTATACGACTCATCTCGAAACGCTCACACCCCTGAGGATTTGTGTTTTCGTTCTACACAGCCGCTGCCCCTTGCTCTTTCCCACCCATTCGTTACATTCAACCTCTGACGTGACCGACCAAATATAGACTGAGAAACAAGACCACACACTTTGTGCATTCGGAATCGAAGGCAGGGCGTCCCTCGCCGCATTTGCTACGATTGCCATTTGCTACTTCTGCAGAAGCGGCGGCGGCGACGACGACGACGACGACGACGACGACGACGACGAATATCGCGAGAGGCTCTGAGATATGTGAGAAATACATCTATAAAATGTAATTCAGACTGCCTCGTACCACCTTATGCTGTACCGCTTTGGCAAATGCTTTATCTGCGCCATTCGCCTTAATCGCATCTGAGAGTGATTCTTAAAAAAACGCCTGTCGCTAATTGTTCGTCATCACAGGTACTGTTTGCTATACGGCCACGACGCGCAACTGATTTCCAAAATTCATCTTTCTCCTGTGAGGATGGAACTTACGACCCCTGGTTTATTAGACCAGTGCTCTACCACTGAGCTAAAGAGGCGCGGCCTAGCGGTGCTCTTGGGTACTTCGTCCTTACGGTCGTCTGCATCATCAGACTTTAGCTGACAACACTTCATATTACCGGCTAATATTTGCAGCTATGGCGACAAATTACTGCTTGACTACACATCTGACACGTAACCGATGTGCTCTCCAAACAACAACACTTGCATTTCAGAACATGTCTTTCACACATGTCTACAAAATCACCTTCACCTTCAAATACAGCTTCCTTGCGACTGACAGAGACGTAGGCAAAGTTTAAAGTTGCTATTTCCATTAAATCTCGTTAATCAGAAAAACGGTAATTTACACTTGCAGCGGAACAAAATTCCGTTCCGCCCAGCGTCTGGCTCGAACCCACGACCCTGGGATTAAGAGTCTGACGCTCTACCGACTGAGCTAGCCGGCTACCTCGGTGAATACCTGCCGGGTAGCACGTCACACAGTACTCGTTTGGGTTGGGTGGTCCCATACAGAATCTCTCCATGATGCCTAATGTTTTCCTAACGTCACACTCGTCACGTACTTCACTTTTATGTCATAATCATTTCTGAGAGGTAAAGAAATTGCATGACAACATGCAGAGCTAGTGGCGTCAAAATTAACGCACATACTTTATGTGACTCAAAAGCCGAACGAGTTACTCTCCGACGTTGTTTTAGATGTGCAAGTGATAGTCAAAACTCGCTGTGTCGGCACTCTGCCGACCATTTCGCTAGTTAACACCGGTCTTGTTGTGTGTGTTTCAAGCTCAAGAGCATCTCCAAGCAAAAAATGGTCAACAGCAACATTCAGACGGTTTCGTACTGCTCAATTGCTACATTAAAACGTTATGTTTCTTTTTCAGAACTGGAAAAACACAAGCGTGACAGCATTCGAACCTGTAATCTTCAGATCCGAAGTCCGACGCCTTATCCATTAGGCCACACGGTCACTGACGACCAACATTTACATGTATACGACTCATCTCGAAACGCTCACACCCCTGAGGATTTGTGTTTTCGTTCTACACAGCCGCTGCCCCTTGCTCTTTCCCACCCATTCGTTACATTCAACCTCTGACGTGACCGACCAAATATAGACTGAGAAACAAGACCACACACTTTGTGCATTCGGAATCGAAGGCAGGGCGTCCCTCGCCGCATTTGCTACGATTGCCATTTGCTACTTCTGCAGAAGCGGCGGCGACGACGACGACGACGGCGACGACGACGACGACGACGACGAATATCGCGAGAGGCTCTGAGATATGTGAGAAATACGTCTATAAAATGTAATTCAGACTGCCTCGTCCCACCTTATGCTGTACCGCTTTGGCAAATGCTTTATCTGCGCCATTCGCCTTAATCGCATCTGAGAGTGATTCTTAAAAAAACGCCTGTCGCTAATTGTTCGTCATCACAGGTACTGTTTGCTATACGGCCACGACGCGCAACTGATTTCCAAAATTCATCTTTCTCCTGTGAGGATGGAACTTACGACCCCTGGTTTATTAGACCAGTGCTCTACCACTGAGCTAAAGAGGCGCGGCCTAGCGGTGCTCTTGGGTACTTCGTCCTTACGGTCGTCTGCATCATCAGACTTTAGCTGACAACACTTCATATTACCGGCTAATATTTGCAGCTATGGCGACAAATTACTGCTTGACTACACATCTGACACGTAACCGATGTGCTCTCCAAACAACAACACTTGCATTTCAGAACATGTCTTTCACACATGTCTACAAAATCACCTTCACCTTCAAATACAGCTTCCTTGCGACTGACAGAGACGTAGGCAAAGTTTAAAGTTGCTATTTCCATTAAATCTCGTTAATCAGAAAAACGGTAATTTACACTTGCAGCGGAACAAAATTCCGTTCCGCCCAGCGTCTGGCTCGAACCCACGACCCTGGGATTAAGAGTCTGACGCTCTACCGACTGAGCTAGCCGGCTACCTCGGTGAATACCTGCCGGGTAGCACGTCACACAGTACTCGTTTGGGTTGGGTGGTCCCATACAGAATCTCTCCATGATGCCTAATGTTTTCCTAACGTCACACTCGTCACGTACTTCACTTTTATGTCATAATCATTTCTGAGAGGTAAAGAAATTGCATGACAACATGCAGAGCTAGTGGCGTCAAAATTAACGCACATACTTTATGTGACTCAAAAGCCGAACGAGTTACTCTCCGACGTTGTTTTAGATGTGCAAGTGATAGTCAAAACTCGCTGTGTCGGCACTCTGCCGACCATTTCGCTAGTTAACACCGGTCTTGTTGTGTGTGTTTCAAGCTCAAGAGCATCTCCAAGCAAAAAATGGTCAACAGCAACATTCAGACGGTTTCGTACTGCTCAATTGCTACATTAAAACGTTATGTTTCTTTTTCAGAACTGGAAAAACACAAGCGTGACAGCATTCGAACCTGTAATCTTCAGATCCGAAGTCCGACGCCTTATCCATTAGGCCACACGGTCACTGACGACCAACATTTACATGTATACGACTCATCTCGAAACGCTCACACCCCTGAGGATTTGTGTTTTCGTTCTACACAGCCGCTGCCCCTTGCTCTTTCCCACCCATTCGTTACATTCAACCTCTGACGTGACCGACCAAATATAGACTGAGAAACAAGACCACACACTTTGTGCATTCGGAATCGAAGGCAGGGCGTCCCTCGCCGCATTTGCTACGATTGCCATTTGCTACTTCTGCAGAAGCGGCGGCGACGACGACGACGACGGCGACGACGACGACGACGACGACGAATATCGCGAGAGGCTCTGAGATATGTGAGAAATACGTCTATAAAATGTAATTCAGACTGCCTCGTCCCACCTTATGCTGTACCGCTTTGGCAAATGCTTTATCTGCGCCATTCGCCTTAATCGCATCTGAGAGTGATTCTTAAAAAAACGCCTGTCGCTAATTGTTCGTCATCACAGGTACTGTTTGCTATACGGCCACGACGCGCAACTGATTTCCAAAATTCATCTTTCTCCTGTGAGGATGGAACTTACGACCCCTGGTTTATTAGACCAGTGCTCTACCACTGAGCTAAAGAGGCGCGGCCTAGCGGTACTCTTGGGTACTTCGTCCTTACGGTCGTCTGCATCATCAGACTTTAGCTGACAACACTTCATATTACCGGCTAATATTTGCAGCTATGGCGACAAATTACTGCTTGACTACACATCTGACACGTAACCGATGTGCTCTCCAAACAACAACACTTGCATTTCAGAACATGTCTTTCACACATGTCTACAAAATCACCTTCACCTTCAAATACAGCTTCCTTGCGACTGACAGAGACGTAGGCAAAGTTTAAAGTTGCTATTTCCATTAAATCTCGTTAATCAGAAAAACGGTAATTTACACTTGCAGCGGAACAAAATTCCGTTCCGCCCAGCGTCTGGCTCGAACCCACGACCCTGGGATTAAGAGTCTGACGCTCTACCGACTGAGCTAGCCGGCTACCTCGGTGAATACCTGCCGGGTAGCACGTCACACAGTACTCGTTTGGGTTGGGTGGTCCCATACAGAATCTCTCCATGATGCCTAATGTTTTCCTAACGTCACACTCGTCACGTACTTCACTTTTATGTCATAATCATTTCTGAGAGGTAAAGAAATTGCATGACAACATGCAGAGCTAGTGGCGTCAAAATTAACGCACATACTTTATGTGACTCAAAAGCCGAACGAGTTACTCTCCGACGTTGTTTTAGATGTGCAAGTGATAGTCAAAACTCGCTGTGTCGGCACTCTGCCGACCATTTCGCTAGTTAACACCGGTCTTGTTGTGTGTGTTTCAAGCTCAAGAGCATCTCCAAGCAAAAAATGGTCAACAGCAACATTCAGACGGTTTCGTACTGCTCAATTGCTACATTAAAACGTTATGTTTCTTTTTCAGAACTGGAAAAACACAAGCGTGACAGCATTCGAACCTGTAATCTTCAGATCCGAAGTCCGACGCCTTATCCATTAGGCCACACAGTCACTGACGACCAACATTTACATGTATACGACTCATCTCGAAACGCTCACACCCCTGAGGATTTGTGTTTTCGTTCTACACAGCCGCTGCCCCTTGCTCTTTCCCACCCATTCGTTACATTCAACCTCTGACGTGACCGACCAAATATAGACTGAGAAACAAGACCACACACTTTGTGCATTCGGAATCGAAGGCAGGGCGTCCCTCGCCGCATTTGCTACGATTGCCATTTGCTACTTCTGCAGAAGCGGCGGCGGCGACGACGACGACGACGACGACGACGACGACGAATATCGCGAGAGGCTCTGAGATATGTGAGAAATACATCTATAAAATGTAATTCAGACTGCCTCGTACCACCTTATGCTGTACCGCTTTGGCAAATGCTTTATCTGCGCCATTCGCCTTAATCGCATCTGAGAGTGATTCTTAAAAAAACGCCTGTCGCTAATTGTTCGTCATCACAGGTACTGTTTGCTATACGGCCACGACGCGCAACTGATTTCCAAAATTCATCTTTCTCCTGTGAGGATGGAACTTACGACCCCTGGTTTATTAGACCAGTGCTCTACCACTGAGCTAAAGAGGCGCGGCCTAGCGGTGCTCTTGGGTACTTCGTCCTTACGGTCGTCTGCATCATCAGACTTTAGCTGACAACACTTCATATTACCGGCTAATATTTGCAGCTATGGCGACAAATTACTGCTTGACTACACATCTGACACGTAACCGATGTGCTCTCCAAACAACAACACTTGCATTTCAGAACATGTCTTTCACACATGTCTACAAAATCACCTTCACCTTCAAATACAGCTTCCTTGCGACTGACAGAGACGTAGGCAAAGTTTAAAGTTGCTATTTCCATTAAATCTCGTTAATCAGAAAAACGGTAATTTACACTTGCAGCGGAACAAAATTCCGTTCCGCCCAGCGTCTGGCTCGAACCCACGACCCTGGGATTAAGAGTCTGACGCTCTACCGACTGAGCTAGCCGGCTACCTCGGTGAATACCTGCCGGGTAGCACGTCACACAGTACTCGTTTGGGTTGGGTGGTCCCATACAGAATCTCTCCATGATGCCTAATGTTTTCCTAACGTCACACTCGTCACGTACTTCACTTTTATGTCATAATCATTTCTGAGAGGTAAAGAAATTGCATGACAACATGCAGAGCTAGTGGCGTCAAAATTAACGCACATACTTTATGTGACTCAAAAGCCGAACGAGTTACTCTCCGACGTTGTTTTAGATGTGCAAGTGATAGTCAAAACTCGCTGTGTCGGCACTCTGCCGACCATTTCGCTAGTTAACACCGGTCTTGTTGTGTGTGTTTCAAGCTCAAGAGCATCTCCAAGCAAAAAATGGTCAACAGCAACATTCAGACGGTTTCGTACTGCTCAATTGCTACATTAAAACGTTATGTTTCTTTTTCAGAACTGGAAAAACACAAGCGTGACAGCATTCGAACCTGTAATCTTCAGATCCGAAGTCCGACGCCTTATCCATTAGGCCACACAGTCACTGACGACCAACATTTACATGTATACGACTCATCTCGAAACGCTCACACCCCTGAGGATTTGTGTTTTCGTTCTACACAGCCGCTGCCCCTTGCTCTTTCCCACCCATTCGTTACATTCAACCTCTGACGTGACCGACCAAATATAGACTGAGAAACAAGACCACACACTTTGTGCATTCGGAATCGAAGGCAGGGCGTCCCTCGCCGCATTTGCTACGATTGCCATTTGCTACTTCTGCAGAAGCGGCGGCGGCGACGACGACGACGACGACGACGACGACGACGAATATCGCGAGAGGCTCTGAGATATGTGAGAAATACATCTATAAAATGTAATTCAGACTGCCTCGTACCACCTTATGCTGTACCGCTTTGGCAAATGCTTTATCTGCGCCATTCGCCTTAATCGCATCTGAGAGTGATTCTTAAAAAAACGCCTGTCGCTAATTGTTCGTCATCACAGGTACTGTTTGCTATACGGCCACGACGCGCAACTGATTTCCAAAATTCATCTTTCTCCTGTGAGGATGGAACTTACGACCCCTGGTTTATTAGACCAGTGCTCTACCACTGAGCTAAAGAGGCGCGGCCTAGCGGTGCTCTTGGGTACTTCGTCCTTACGGTCGTCTGCATCATCAGACTTTAGCTGACAACACTTCATATTACCGGCTAATATTTGCAGCTATGGCGACAAATTACTGCTTGACTACACATCTGACACGTAACCGATGTGCTCTCCAAACAACAACACTTGCATTTCAGAACATGTCTTTCACACATGTCTACAAAATCACCTTCACCTTCAAATACAGCTTCCTTGCGACTGACAGAGACGTAGGCAAAGTTTAAAGTTGCTATTTCCATTAAATCTCGTTAATCAGAAAAACGGTAATTTACACTTGCAGCGGAACAAAATTCCGTTCCGCCCAGCGTCTGGCTCGAACCCACGACCCTGGGATTAAGAGTCTGACGCTCTACCGACTGAGCTAGCCGGCTACCTCGGTGAATACCTGCCGGGTAGCACGTCACACAGTACTCGTTTGGGTTGGGTGGTCCCATACAGAATCTCTCCATGATGCCTAATGTTTTCCTAACGTCACACTCGTCACGTACTTCACTTTTATGTCATAATCATTTCTGAGAGGTAAAGAAATTGCATGACAACATGCAGAGCTAGTGGCGTCAAAATTAACGCACATACTTTATGTGACTCAAAAGCCGAACGAGTTACTCTCCGACGTTGTTTTAGATGTGCAAGTGATAGTCAAAACTCGCTGTGTCGGCACTCTGCCGACCATTTCGCTAGTTAACACCGGTCTTGTTGTGTGTGTTTCAAACTCAAGAGCATCTCCAAGCAAAAAATGGTCAACAGCAACATTCAGACGGTTTCGTACTGCTCAATTGCTACATTAAAACGTTATGTTTCTTTTTCAGAACTGGAAAAACACAAGCGTGACAGCATTCGAACCTGTAATCTTCAGATCCGAAGTCCGACGCCTTATCCATTAGGCCACACAGTCACTGACGACCAACATTTACATGTATACGACTCATCTCGAAACGCTCACACCCCTGAGGATTTGTGTTTTCGTTCTACACAGCCGCTGCCCCTTGCTCTTTCCCACCCATTCGTTACATTCAACCTCTGACGTGACCGACCAAATATAGACTGAGAAACAAGACCACACACTTTGTGCATTCGGAATCGAAGGCAGGGCGTCCCTCGCCGCATTTGCTACGATTGCCATTTGCTACTTCTGCAGAAGCGGCGGCGGCGACGACGACGACGACGACGACGACGACGACGAATATCGCGAGAGGCTCTGAGATATGTGAGAAATACATCTATAAAATGTAATTCAGACTGCCTCGTACCACCTTATGCTGTACCGCTTTGGCAAATGCTTTATCTGCGCCATTCGCCTTAATCGCATCTGAGAGTGATTCTTAAAAAAACGCCTGTCGCTAATTGTTCGTCATCACAGGTACTGTTTGCTATACGGCCACGACGCGCAACTGATTTCCAAAATTCATCTTTCTCCTGTGAGGATGGAACTTACGACCCCTGGTTTATTAGACCAGTGCTCTACCACTGAGCTAAAGAGGCGCGGCCTAGCGGTGCTCTTGGGTACTTCGTCCTTACGGTCGTCTGCATCATCAGACTTTAGCTGACAACACTTCATATTACCGGCTAATATTTGCAGCTATGGCGACAAATTACTGCTTGACTACACATCTGACACGTAACCGATGTGCTCTCCAAACAACAACACTTGCATTTCAGAACATGTCTTTCACACATGTCTACAAAATCACCTTCACCTTCAAATACAGCTTCCTTGCGACTGACAGAGACGTAGGCAAAGTTTAAAGTTGCTATTTCCATTAAATCTCGTTAATCAGAAAAACGGTAATTTACACTTGCAGCGGAACAAAATTCCGTTCCGCCCAGCGTCTGGCTCGAACCCACGACCCTGGGATTAAGAGTCTGACGCTCTACCGACTGAGCTAGCCGGCTACCTCGGTGAATACCTGCCGGGTAGCACGTCACACAGTACTCGTTTGGGTTGGGTGGTCCCATACAGAATCTCTCCATGATGCCTAATGTTTTCCTAACGTCACACTCGTCACGTACTTCACTTTTATGTCATAATCATTTCTGAGAGGTAAAGAAATTGCATGACAACATGCAGAGCTAGTGGCGTCAAAATTAACGCACATACTTTATGTGACTCAAAAGCCGAACGAGTTACTCTCCGACGTTGTTTTAGATGTGCAAGTGATAGTCAAAACTCGCTGTGTCGGCACTCTGCCGACCATTTCGCTAGTTAACACCGGTCTTGTTGTGTGTGTTTCAAACTCAAGAGCATCTCCAAGCAAAAAATGGTCAACAGCAACATTCAGACGGTTTCGTACTGCTCAATTGCTACATTAAAACGTTATGTTTCTTTTTCAGAACTGGAAAAACACAAGCGTGACAGCATTCGAACCTGTAATCTTCAGATCCGAAGTCCGACGCCTTATCCATTAGGCCACACAGTCACTGACGACCAACATTTACATGTATACGACTCATCTCGAAACGCTCACACCCCTGAGGATTTGTGTTTTCGTTCTACACAGCCGCTGCCCCTTGCTCTTTCCCACCCATTCGTTACATTCAACCTCTGACGTGACCGACCAAATATAGACTGAGAAACAAGACCACACACTTTGTGCATTCGGAATCGAAGGCAGGGCGTCCCTCGCCGCATTTGCTACGATTGCCATTTGCTACTTCTGCAGAAGCGGCGGCGGCGACGACGACGACGACGACGACGACGACGACGACGACGACGACGAATATCGCGAGAGGCTCTGAGATATGTGAGAAATACATCTATAAAATGTAATTCAGACTGCCTCGTACCACCTTATGCTGTACCGCTTTGGCAAAT
Organism: Schistocerca gregaria; assembly: GCF_023897955.1. Classification (NCBI taxonomy): domain Eukaryota; kingdom Metazoa; phylum Arthropoda; class Insecta; order Orthoptera; family Acrididae; genus Schistocerca; species Schistocerca gregaria. The sequence continues at coordinate 2,809,715 of NW_026061884.1, forward strand.
GCTTTATCTGCGCCATTCGCCTTAATCGCATCTGAGAGTGATTCTTAAAAAAACGCCTGTCGCTAATTGTTCGTCATCACAGGTACTGTTTGCTATACGGCCACGACGCGCAACTGATTTCCAAAATTCATCTTTCTCCTGTGAGGATGGAACTTACGACCCCTGGTTTATTAGACCAGTGCTCTACCACTGAGCTAAAGAGGCGCGGCCTAGCGGTGCTCTTGGGTACTTCGTCCTTACGGTCGTCTGCATCATCAGACTTTAGCTGACAACACTTCATATTACCGGCTAATATTTGCAGCTATGGCGACAAATTACTGCTTGACTACACATCTGACACGTAACCGATGTGCTCTCCAAACAACAACACTTGCATTTCAGAACATGTCTTTCACACATGTCTACAAAATCACCTTCACCTTCAAATACAGCTTCCTTGCGACTGACAGAGACGTAGGCAAAGTTTAAAGTTGCTATTTCCATTAAATCTCGTTAATCAGAAAAACGGTAATTTACACTTGCAGCGGAACAAAATTCCGTTCCGCCCAGCGTCTGGCTCGAACCCACGACCCCGGGATTAAGAGTCTGACGCTCTACCGACTGAGCTAGCCGGCTACCTCGGTGAATACCTGCCGGGTAGCACGTCACACAGTACTCGTTTGGGTTGGGTGGTCCCATACAGAATCTCTCCATGATGCCTAATGTTTTCCTAACGTCACACTCGTCACGTACTTCACTTTTATGTCATAATCATTTCTGAGAGGTAAAGAAATTGCATGACAACATGCAGAGCTAGTGGCGTCAAAATTAACGCACATACTTTATGTGACTCAAAAGCCGAACGAGTTACTCTCCGACGTTGTTTTAGATGTGCAAGTGATAGTCAAAACTCGCTGTGTCGGCACTCTGCCGACCATTTCGCTAGTTAACACCGGTCTTGTTGTGTGTGTTTCAAGCTCAAGAGCATCTCCAAGCAAAAAATGGTCAACAGCAACATTCAGACGGTTTCGTACTGCTCAATTGCTACATTAAAACGTTATGTTTCTTTTTCAGAACTGGAAAAACACAAGCGTGACAGCATTCGAACCTGTAATCTTCAGATCCGAAGTCCGACGCCTTATCCATTAGGCCACACAGTCACTGACGACCAACATTTACATGTATACGACTCATCTCGAAACGCTCACACCCCTGAGGATTTGTGTTTTCGTTCTACACAGCCGCTGCCCCTTGCTCTTTCCCACCCATTCGTTACATTCAACCTCTGACGTGACCGACCAAATATAGACTGAGAAACAAGACCACACACTTTGTGCATTCGGAATCGAAGGCAGGGCGTCCCTCGCCGCATTTGCTACGATTGCCATTTGCTACTTCTGCAGAAGCGGCGGCGGCGACGACGACGACGACGACGACGACGACGAATATCGCGAGAGGCTCTGAGATATGTGAGAAATACATCTATAAAATGTAATTCAGACTGCCTCGTCCCACCTTATGCTGTACCGCTTTGGCAAATGCTTTATCTGCGCCATTCGCCTTAATCGCATCTGAGAGTGATTCTTAAAAAAACGCCTGTCGCTAATTGTTCGTCATCACAGGTACTGTTTGCTATACGGCCACGACGCGCAACTGATTTCCAAAATTCATCTTTCTCCTGTGAGGATGGAACTTACGACCCCTGGTTTATTAGACCAGTGCTCTACCACTGAGCTAAAGAGGCGCGGCCTAGCGGTGCTCTTGGGTACTTCGTCCTTACGGTCGTCTGCATCATCAGACTTTAGCTGACAACACTTCATATTACCGGCTAATATTTGCAGCTATGGCGACAAATTACTGCTTGACTACACATCTGACACGTAACCGATGTGCTCTCCAAACAACAACACTTGCATTTCAGAACATGTCTTTCACACATGTCTACAAAATCACCTTCACCTTCAAATACAGCTTCCTTGCGACTGACAGAGACGTAGGCAAAGTTTAAAGTTGCTATTTCCATTAAATCTCGTTAATCAGAAAAACGGTAATTTACACTTGCAGCGGAACAAAATTCCGTTCCGCCCAGCGTCTGGCTCGAACCCACGACCCTGGGATTAAGAGTCTGACGCTCTACCGACTGAGCTAGCCGGCTACCTCGGTGAATACCTGCCGGGTAGCACGTCACACAGTACTCGTTTGGGTTGGGTGGTCCCATACAGAATCTCTCCATGATGCCTAATGTTTTCCTAACGTCACACTCGTCACGTACTTCACTTTTATGTCATAATCATTTCTGAGAGGTAAAGAAATTGCATGACAACATGCAGAGCTAGTGGCGTCAAAATTAACGCACATACTTTATGTGACTCAAAAGCCGAACGAGTTACTCTCCGACGTTGTTTTAGATGTGCAAGTGATAGTCAAAACTCGCTGTGTCGGCACTCTGCCGACCATTTCGCTAGTTAACACCGGTCTTGTTGTGTGTGTTTCAAGCTCAAGAGCATCTCCAAGCAAAAAATGGTCAACAGCAACATTCAGACGGTTTCGTACTGCTCAATTGCTACATTAAAACGTTATGTTTCTTTTTCAGAACTGGAAAAACACAAGCGTGACAGCATTCGAACCTGTAATCTTCAGATCCGAAGTCCGACGCCTTATCCATTAGGCCACACAGTCACTGACGACCAACATTTACATGTATACGACTCATCTCGAAACGCTCACACCCCTGAGGATTTGTGTTTTCGTTCTACACAGCCGCTGCCCCTTGCTCTTTCCCACCCATTCGTTACATTCAACCTCTGACGTGACCGACCAAATATAGACTGAGAAACAAGACCACACACTTTGTGCATTCGGAATCGAAGGCAGGGCGTCCCTCGCCGCATTTGCTACGATTGCCATTTGCTACTTCTGCAGAAGCGGCGGCGGCGACGACGACGACGACGACGACGACGACGAATATCGCGAGAGGCTCTGAGATATGTGAGAAATACATCTATAAAATGTAATTCAGACTGCCTCGTCCCACCTTATGCTGTACCGCTTTGGCAAATGCTTTATCTGCGCCATTCGCCTTAATCGCATCTGAGAGTGATTCTTAAAAAAACGCCTGTCGCTAATTGTTCGTCATCACAGGTACTGTTTGCTATACGGCCACGACGCGCAACTGATTTCCAAAATTCATCTTTCTCCTGTGAGGATGGAACTTACGACCCCTGGTTTATTAGACCAGTGCTCTACCACTGAGCTAAAGAGGCGCAGCCTAGCGGTGCTCTTGGGTACTTCGTCCTTACGGTCGTCTGCATCATCAGACTTTAGCTGACAACACTTCATATTACCGGCTAATATTTGCAGCTATGGCGACAAATTACTGCTTGACTACACATCTGACACGTAACCGATGTGCTCTCCAAACAACAACACTTGCATTTCAGAACATGTCTTTCACACATGTCTACAAAATCACCTTCACCTTCAAATACAGCTTCCTTGCGACTGACAGAGACGTAGGCAAAGTTTAAAGTTGCTATTTCCATTAAATCTCGTTAATCAGAAAAACGGTAATTTACACTTGCAGCGGAACAAAATTCCGTTCCGCCCAGCGTCTGGCTCGAACCCACGACCCTGGGATTAAGAGTCTGACGCTCTACCGACTGAGCTAGCCGGCTACCTCGGTGAATACCTGCCGGGTAGCACGTCACACAGTACTCGTTTGGGTTGGGTGGTCCCATACAGAATCTCTCCATGATGCCTAATGTTTTCCTAACGTCACACTCGTCACGTACTTCACTTTTATGTCATAATCATTTCTGAGAGGTAAAGAAATTGCATGACAACATGCAGAGCTAGTGGCGTCAAAATTAACGCACATACTTTATGTGACTCAAAAGCCGAACGAGTTACTCTCCGACGTTGTTTTAGATGTGCAAGTGATAGTCAAAACTCGCTGTGTCGGCACTCTGCCGACCATTTCGCTAGTTAACACCGGTCTTGTTGTGTGTGTTTCAAGCTCAAGAGCATCTCCAAGCAAAAAATGGTCAACAGCAACATTCAGACGGTTTCGTACTGCTCAATTGCTACATTAAAACGTTATGTTTCTTTTTCAGAACTGGAAAAACACAAGCGTGACAGCATTCGAACCTGTAATCTTCAGATCCGAAGTCCGACGCCTTATCCATTAGGCCACACGGTCACTGACGACCAACATTTACATGTATACGACTCATCTCGAAACGCTCACACCCCTGAGGATTTGTGTTTTCGTTCTACACAGCCGCTGCCCCTTGCTCTTTCCCACCCATTCGTTACATTCAACCTCTGACGTGACCGACCAAATATAGACTGAGAAACAAGACCACACACTTTGTGCATTCGGAATCGAAGGCAGGGCGTCCCTCGCCGCATTTGCTACGATTGCCATTTGCTACTTCTGCAGAAGCGGCGGCGACGACGACGACGATGACGACGACGACGACGACGACGACGACGACGACGACGAATATCGCGAGAGGCTCTGAGATATGTGAGAAATACATCTATAAAATGTAATTCAGACTGCCTCGTCCCACCTTATGCTGTACCGCTTTGGCAAATGCTTTATCTGCGCCATTCGCCTTAATCGCATCTGAGAGTGATTCTTAAAAAAACGCCTGTCGCTAATTGTTCGTCATCACAGGTACTGTTTGCTATACGGCCACGACGCGCAACTGATTTCCAAAATTCATCTTTCTCCTGTGAGGATGGAACTTACGACCCCTGGTTTATTAGACCAGTGCTCTACCACTGAGCTAAAGTGGCGCGGCCTAGCGGTGCTCTTGGGTACTTCGTCCTTACGGTCGTCTGCATCATCAGACTTTAGCTGACAACACTTCATATTACCGGCTAATATTTGCAGCTATGGCGACAAATTACTGCTTGACTACACATCTGACACGTAACCGATGTGCTCTCCAAACAACAACACTTGCATTTCAGAACATGTCTTTCACACATGTCTACAAAATCACCTTCACCTTCAAATACAGCTTCCTTGCGACTGACAGAGACGTAGGCAAAGTTTAAAGTTGCTATTTCCATTAAATCTCGTTAATCAGAAAAACGGTAATTTACACTTGCAGCGGAACAAAATTCCGTTCCGCCCAGCGTCTGGCTCGAACCCACGACCCTGGGATTAAGAGTCTGACGCTCTACCGACTGAGCTAGCCGGCTACCTCGGTGAATACCTGCCGGGTAGCACGTCACACAGTACTCGTTTGGGTTGGGTGGTCCCATACAGAATCTCCCCATGATGCCTAATGTTTTCCTAAAGTCACACTCGTCACGTACTTCACTTTTATGTCATAATCATTTCTGAGAGGTAAAGAAATTGCATGACAACATGCAGAGCTAGTGGCGTCAAAATTAACGCACATACTTTATGTGACTCAAAAGCCGAACGAGTTACTTTCCGACGTTGTTTTAGATGTGCAAGTGATAGTCAAAACTCGCCGTGTCGGCACTCAGCCGACCATTTCGCTAGTTAACACCGGTCTTGTTGTGTGTGTTTCAAGCTCAAGAGCATCTCCAAGCAAAAAATGGTCAACAGCAACATTCAGACGGTTTCGTACTGCTCAATTGCTACATTAAAACGTTATGTTTCTTTTTCAGAACTGGAAAAACACAAGTGACAGCATTCGAACCTGTAATCTTCAGATCCGAAGCCCGACGCCTTATCCATTAGGCCACACTGTCACTGACGACCAACATTTACATGTATACGACTCATCTCGAAACGCTCACACCCCTGAGGATTTGTGTTTTCGTTCTACACAGCCGCTGCCCCTTGCTCTTTCCCACCCATTCGTTACATTCAACCTCTGACGTGACCGACCAAATATAGACTGAGAAACAAGACCACACACTTTGTGCATTCGGAATCGAAGGCAGGGCGTCCCTCGCCGCATTTGCTACGATTGCCATTTGCTACTTCTGCAGAAGCGGCGGCGGCGGCGGCGACGACGACGACGACGACGACGACGAATATCGCGAGAGGCTCTGAGATATGTGAGAAATACATCTATAAAATGTAATTCAGACTGCATCGTCCCACCTTATGCTGTACCGCTTTGGCAAATGCTTTATCTGCGCCATTCGCCTTAATCGCATCTGAGAGTGATTCTTAAAAAAACGCCTGTCGCTAATTGTTCGTCATCACAGGTACTGTTTGCTATACGGCCACGACGCGCAACTGATTTCCAAAATTCATCTTTCTCCTGTGAGGATGGAACTTACGACCCCTGGTTTATTAGACCAGTGCTCTACCACTGAGCTAAAGAGGCGCGGCCTAGCGGTACTCTTGGGTACTTCGTCCTTACGGTCGTCTGCATCATCAGACTTTAGCTGACAACACTTCATATTACCGGCTAATATTTGCAGCTATGGCGACAAATTACTGCTTGACTACACATCTGACACGTAACCGATGTGCTCTCCAAACAACAACACTTGCATTTCAGAACATGTCTTTCACACATGTCTACAAAATCACCTTCACCTTCAAATACAGCTTCCTTGCGACTGACAGAGACGTAGGCAAAGTTTAAAGTTGCTATTTCCATTAAATCTCGTTAATCAGAAAAACGGTAATTTACACTTGCAGCGGAACAAAATTCCGTTCCGCCCAGCGTCTGGCTCGAACCCACGACCCTGGGATTAAGAGTCTGACGCTCTACCGACTGAGCTAGCCGGCTACCTCGGTGAATACCTGCCGGGTAGCACGTCACACAGTACTCGTTTGGGTTGGGTGGTCCCATACAGAATCTCCCCATGATGCCTAATGTTTTCCTAAAGTCACACTCGTCACGTACTTCACTTTTATGTCATAATCATTTCTGAGAGGTAAAGAAATTGCATGACAACATGCAGAGCTAGTGGCGTCAAAATTAACGCACATACTTTATGTGACTCAAAAGCCGAACGAGTTACTTTCCGACGTTGTTTTAGATGTGCAAGTGATAGTCAAAACTCGCCGTGTCGGCACTCAGCCGACCATTTCGCTAGTTAACACCGGTCTTGTTGTGTGTGTTTCAAGCTCAAGAGCATCTCCAAGCAAAAAATGGTCAACAGCAACATTCAGACGGTTTCGTACTGCTCAATTGCTACATTAAAACGTTATGTTTCTTTTTCAGAACTGGAAAAACACAAGTGACAGCATTCGAACCTGTAATCTTCAGATCCGAAGCCCGACGCCTTATCCATTAGGCCACACGGTCACTGACGACCAACATTTACATGTATACGACTCATCTCGAAACGCTCACACCCCTGAGGATTTGTGTTTTCGTTCTACACAGCCGCTGCCCCTTGCTCTTTCCCACCCATTCGTTACATTCAACCTCTGACGTGACCGACCAAATATAGACTGAGAAACAAGACCACACACTTTGTGCATTCGGAATCGAAGGCAGGGCGTCCCTCGCCGCATTTGCTACGATTGCCATTTGCTACTTCTGCAGAAGCGGCGGCGGCGGCGGCGACGACGACGACGACGACGACGACGAATATCGCGAGAGGCTCTGAGATATGTGAGAAATACATCTATAAAATGTAATTCAGACTGCATCGTCCCACCTTATGCTGTACCGCTTTGGCAAATGCTTTATCTGCGCCATTCGCCTTAATCGCATCTGAGAGTGATTCTTAAAAAAACGCCTGTCGCTAATTGTTCGTCATCACAGGTACTGTTTGCTATACGGCCACGACGCGCAACTGATTTCCAAAATTCATCTTTCTCCTGTGAGGATGGAACTTACGACCCCTGGTTTATTAGACCAGTGCTCTACCACTGAGCTAAAGAGGCGCGGCCTAGCGGTACTCTTGGGTACTTCGTCCTTACGGTCGTCTGCATCATCAGACTTTAGCTGACAACACTTCATATTACCGGCTAATATTTGCAGCTATGGCGACAAATTACTGCTTGACTACACATCTGACACGTAACCGATGTGCTCTCCAAACAACAACACTTGCATTTCAGAACATGTCTTTCACACATGTCTACAAAATCACCTTCACCTTCAAATACAGCTTCCTTGCGACTGACAGAGACGTAGGCAAAGTTTAAAGTTGCTATTTCCATTAAATCTCGTTATCAGAAAAACGGTAATTTACACTTGCAGCGGAACAAAATTCCGTTCCTCCCAGCGTCTGGCTCGAACCCACGACCCTGGAATTAAGAGTCTGACGCTCTACCGACTGAGCTAGCCGGCTATCTCGGTGAATACCTGCCGGGTAGCACGTCACACAGTACTCGTTTGGGTTGGGTGGTCCCATACAGAATCTCTCCATGATGCCTAATGTTTTCCTAACGTCACACTCGTCACGTACTTCACTTTTATGTCATAATCATTTCTGAGAGGTAAAGAAATTGCATGACAACATGCAGAGCTAGTGGCGTCAAAATTAACGCACATACTTTATGTGACTCAAAAGCCGAACGAGTTACTTTCCGACGTTGTTTTAGATGTGCAAGTGATAGTCAAAACTCGCTGTGTCGGCACTCTGCCGACCATTTCGCTAGTTAACACCGGTCTTGTTGTGTGTGTTTCAAGCTCAAGAGCATCTCCAAGCAAAAAATGGTCAACAGCAACATTCAGACGGTTTCGTACTGCTCAATTGCTACATTAAAACGTTATGTTTCTTTTTCAGAACTGGAAAAACACAAGCGTGACAGCATTCGAACCTGTAATCTTCAGATCCGAAGTCCGACGCCTTATCCATTAGGCCACACGGTCACTGACGACCGACATTTACATGTATACGACTCATCTCGAAACGCTCACACCCCTGAGGATTTGTGTTTTCGTTCTACACAGCCGCTGCCCCTTGCTCATTCCCACCCATTTGTTACATTCAACCTCTGACGAGACCGACCAAATATAGACTGTGAAACAAGACCACACACTTTGTGCATTCGGAATCGAAGGCAGGGCGTCCCTCGCCGCATTTGCTACGATTGCCATTTGCTACTTCTGCAGAAGCGGCGGCGGCGACGACGACGACGACGACGACGCGGACGACGACGACGACGAATATCGCTAGAGGCTCTGAGATATGTGAGAAATACATCTATAAAATGTAATTCAGACTGCCTCGTCCCACCTTATGCTGTACCGCTTTGGCAAATGCTTTATCTGCGCCATTCGCCTTAATCGCATCTGAGAGTGATTCTTAAAAAAACGCCTGTCGCTAATTGTTCGTCATCACAGGTACTGTTTGCTATACGGCCACGACGCGCAACTGATTTCCAAAATTCATCTTTCTCCTGTGAGGATGGAACTTACGACCCCTGGTTTATTAGACCAGTGCTCTACCACTGAGCTAAAGAGGCGCGGCCTAGCGGTACTCTTGGGTACTTCGTCCTTACGGTCGTCTGCATCATCAGACTTTAGCTGACAACACTTCATATTACCGGCTAATATTTGCAGCTATGGCGACAAATTACTGCTTGACTACACATCTGACACGTAACCGATGTGCTCTCCAAACAACAACACTTGCATTTCAGAACATGTCTTTCACACATGTCTACAAAATCACCTTCACCTTCAAATACAGCTTCCTTGCGACTGACAGAGACGTAGGCAAAGTTTAAAGTTGCTATTTCCATTAAATCTCGTTATCAGAAAAACGGTAATTTACACTTGCAGCGGAACAAAATTCCGTTCCTCCCAGCGTCTGGCTCGAACCCGCGACCCTGGAATTAAGAGTCTGACGCTCTACCGACTGAGCTAGCCGGTTATCTCGGTGAATACCTGCCGGGTAGCACGTCACACAGTACTCGTTTGGGTTTTGTGGTCCCATACAGAATCTCTCCATGATGCCTAATGTTTTCCTAACGTCACACTCGTCACGTACTTCACTTTTATGTCATAATCATTTCTGAGAGGTAAAGAAATTGCATGACAACATGCAGAGCTAGTGGCGTCAAAATTAACGCACATACTTTATGTGACTCAAAAGCCGAACGAGTTACTTTCCGACGTTGTTTTAGATGTGCAAGTGATAGTCAAAACTCGCTGTGTCGGCACTCTGCCGACCATTTCGCTAGTTAACACCGGTCTTGTTGTGTGTGTTTCAAGCTCAAGAGCATCTCCAAGCAAAAAATGGTCAACAGCAACATTCAGACGGTTTCGTACTGCTCAATTGCTACATTAAAACGTTATGTTTCTTTTTCAGAACTGGAAAAACACAAGCGTGACAGCATTCGAACCTGTAATCTTCAGATCCGAAGCCCGACGCCTTATCCATTAGGCCACACGGTCACTGACGACCAACATTTACATGTATACGACTCATCTCGAAACGCTCACACCCCTGAGGATTTGTGTTTTCGTTCTACACAGCCGCTGCCCCTTGCTCTTTCCCACCCATTCGTTACATTCAACCTCTGACGAGACCGACCAAATATAGACTGTGAAACAAGACCACACACTTTGTGCATTCGGAATCGAAGGCAGGGCGTCCCTCGCCGCATTTGCTACGATTGCCATTTGCTACTTCTGCAGAAGCGGCGGCGGCGACGACGACGACGACGACGACGCGGACGACGACGACGACGAATATCGCTAGAGGCTCTGAGATATGTGAGAAATACATCTATAAAATGTAATTCAGACTGCCTCGTCCCACCTTATGCTGTACCGCTTTGGCAAATGCTTTATCTGCGCCATTCGCCTTAATCGCATCTGAGAGTGATTCTTAAAAAAACGCCTGTCGCTAATTGTTCGTCATCACAGGTACTGTTTGCTATACGGCCACGACGCGCAACTGATTTCCGCAATTCATCTTTCTCCTGTGAGGATGGAACTTACGACCCCTGGTTTATTAGACCAGTGCTCTACCACTGAGCTAAAGAGGCGCGGCCTAGCGGTGCTCTTGGGTACTTCGTCCTTACGGTCGTCTGCATCATCAGACTTTAGCTGACAACACTTCATATTACCGGCTAATATTTGCAGCTATGGCGACAAATTACTGCTTGACTACACATCTGACACGTAACCGATGTGCTCTCCAAACAACAACACTTGCATTTCAGAACATGTCTTTCACACATGTCTACAAAATCACCTTCACCTTCAAATACAGCTTCCTTGCGACTGACAAAAACGTAGGCAAAGTTTAAAGTTGCTATTTCCATTAAATCTCGTTAATCAGAAATACGGTAATTTACACTTGCAGCGGAACAAAATTCCGTTCCGCCCAGCGTCTGGCTCGAACCCACGACCCTGGGATTAAGAGTCTGACGCTCTACCGACTGAGCTAGCCGGCTACCTCGGTGAATACCTGCCGGGTAGCACGTCACACAGTACTCGTTTGGGTTGGGTGGTCCCATACAGAATCTCTCCATGATGCCTAATGTTTTCCTAACGTCACACTCGTCACGTACTTCACTTTTATGTCATAATCATTTCTGAGAGGTAAAGAAATTGCATGACAACATGCAGAGCTAGTGGCGTCAAAATTAACGCACATACTTTATGTGACTCAAAAGCCGAACGAGTTACTCTCCGACGTTGTTTTAGATGTGCAAGTGATAGTCAAAACTCGCTGTGTCGGCACTCTGCCGACCATTTCGCTAGTTAACACCGGTCTTGTTGTGTGTGTTTCAAGCTCAAGAGCATCTCCAAGCAAAAAATGGTCAACAGCAACATTCAGACGGTTTCGTACTGCTCAATTGCTACATTAAAACGTTATGTTTCTTTTTCAGAACTGGAAAAACACAAGCGTGACAGCATTCGAACCTGTAATCTTCAGATCCGAAGTCCGACGCCTTATCCATTAGGCCACACGGTCACTGACGACCAACATTTACATGTATACGACTCATCTCGAAACGCTCACACCCCTGAGGATTTGTGTTTTCGTTCTACACAGCCGCTGCCCCTTGCTCTTTCCCACCCATTCGTTACATTCAACCTCTGACGTGACCGACCAAATATAGACTGAGAAACAAGACCACACACTTTGTGCATTCGGAATCGAAGGCAGGGCGTCCCTCGCCGCATTTGCTACGATTGCCATTTGCTACTTCTGCAGAAGCGGCGGCGGCGACGACGACGACGACGACGACGACGACGAATATCGCGAGAGGCTCTGAGATATGTGAGAAATACATCTATAAAATGTAATTCAGACTGCCTCGTCCCACCTTATGCTGTACCGCTTTGGCAAATGCTTTATCTGCGCCATTCGCCTTAATCGCATCTGAGAGTGATTCTTAAAAAAACGCCTGTCGCTAATTGTTCGTCATCACAGGTACTGTTTGCTATACGGCCACGACGCGCAACTGATTTCCAAAATTCATCTTTCTCCTGTGAGGATGGAACTTACGACCCCTGGTTTATTAGACCAGTGCTCTACCACTGAGCTAAAGAGGCGCGGCCTAGCGGTGCTCTTGGGTACTTCGTCCTTACGGTCGTCTGCATCATCAGACTTTAGCTGACAACACTTCATATTACCGGCTAATATTTGCAGCTATGGCGACAAATTACTGCTTGACTACACATCTGACACGTAACCGATGTGCTCTCCAAACAACAACACTTGCATTTCAGAACATGTCTTTCACACATGTCTACAAAATCACCTTCACCTTCAAATACAGCTTCCTTGCGACTGACAGAGACGTAGGCAAAGTTTAAAGTTGCTATTTCCATTAAATCTCGTTAATCAGAAAAACGGTAATTTACACTTGCAGCGGAACAAAATTCCGTTCCGCCCAGCGTCTGGCTCGAACCCACGACCCTGGGATTAAGAGTCTGACGCTCTACCGACTGAGCTAGCCGGCTACCTCGGTGAATACCTGCCGGGTAGCACGTCACACAGTACTCGTTTGGGTTGGGTGGTCCCATACAGAATCTCCCCATGATGCCTAATGTTTTCCTAACGTCACACTCGTCACGTACTTCACTTTTATGTCATAATCATTTCTGAGAGGTAAAGAAATTGCATGACAACATGCAGAGCTAGTGGCGTCAAAATTAACGCACATACTTTATGTGACTCAAAAGCCGAACGAGTTACTTTCCGTCGTTGTTTTAGATGTGCAAGTGATAGTCAAAACTCGCTGTGTCGGCACTCTGCCGACCATTTCGCTAGTTAACACCGGTCTTGTTGTGTGTGTTTCAAGCTCAAGAGCATCTCCAAGCAAAAAATGGTCAACAGCAATATTCAGACGGTTTCGTACTGCTCAATTGCTACATTAAAACGTTATGTTTCTTTTTCAGAACTGGAAAAACACAAGCGTGACAGCATTCGAACCTGTAATCTTCAGATCCGAAGCCCGACGCCTTATCCATTAGGCCACACGGTCACTGACGACCAACATTTACATGTATACGACTCATCTCGAAACGCTCACACCCCTGAGGATTTGTGTTTTCGTTCTACACAGCCGCTGCCCCTTGCTCTTTCCCACCCATTCGTTACATTCAACCTCTGACGTGACCGACCAAATATAGACTGAGAAACAAGACCACACACTTTGTGCATTCGGAATCGAAGGCAGGGCGTCCCTCGCCACATTTGCTACGATTGCCATTTGCTACTTCTGCAGAAGCGGCGGCGGCGACGACGACGACGACGACGACGACGACGAATATCGCGAGAGGCTCTGAGATATGTGAGAAATACGTCTATAAAATGTAATTCAGACTGCCTCGTCCCACCTTATGCTGTACCGCTTTGGCAAATGCTTTATCTGCGCCATTCGCCTTAATCGCATCTGAGAGTGATTCTTAAAAAAACGCCTGTCGCTAATTGTTCGTCATCACAGGTACTGTTTGCTATACGGCCACGACGCGCAACTGATTTCCAAAATTCATCTTTCTCCTGTGAGGATGGAACTTACGACCCCTGGTTTATTAGACCAGTGCTCTACCACTGAGCTAAAGAGGCGCGGCCTAGCGGTACTCTTGGGTACTTCGTCCTTACGGTCGTCTGCATCATCAGACTTTAGCTGACAACACTTCATATTACCGGCTAATATTTGCAGCTATGGCGACAAATTACTGCTTGACTACACATCTGACACGTAACCGATGTGCTCTCCAAACAACAACACTTGCATTTCAGAACATGTCTTTCACACATGTCTACAAAATCACCTTCACCTTCAAATACAGCTTCCTTGCGACTGACAGAGACGTAGGCAAAGTTTAAAGTTGCTATTTCCATTAAATCTCGTTAATCAGAAAAACGGTAATTTACACTTGCAGCGGAACAAAATTCCGTTCCGCCCAGCGTCTGGCTCGAACCCACGACCCTGGGATTAAGAGACTGACGCTCTACCGACTGAGCTAGCCGGCTACCTCGGTGAATACCTGCCGGGTAGCACGTCACACAGTACTCGTTTGGGTTGGGTGGTCCCATACAGAATCTCTCCATGATGCCTAATGTTTTCCTAACGTCACACTCGTCACGTACTTCACTTTTATGTCATAATCATTTCTGAGAGGTAAAGAAATTGCATGACAACATGCAGAGCTAGTGGCGTCAAAATTAACGCACATACTTTATGTGACTCAAAAGCCGAACGAGTTACTCTCCGACGTTGTTTTAGATGTGCAAGTGATAGTCAAAACTCGCTGTGTCGGCACTCTGCCGACCATTTCGCTAGTTAACACCGGTCTTGTTGTGTGTGTTTCAAGCTCAAGAGCATCTCCAAGCAAAAAATGGTCAACAGCAACATTCAGACGGTTTCGTACTGCTCAATTGCTACATTAAAACGTTATGTTTCTTTTTCAGAACTGGAAAAACACAAGCGTGACAGCATTCGAACCTGTAATCTTCAGATCCGAAGTCCGACGCCTTATCCATTAGGCCACACGGTCACTGACGACCGACATTTACATGTATACGACTCATCTCGAAACGCTCACACCCCTGAGGATTTGTGTTTTCGTTCTACACAGCCGCTGCCCCTTGCTCTTTCCCACCCATTTGTTACATTCAACCTCTGACGAGACCGACCAAATATAGACTGTGAAACAAGACCACACACTTTGTGCATTCGGAATCGAAGGCAGGGCGTCCCTCGCCGCATTTGCTACGATTGCCATTTGCTACTTCTGCAGAAGCGGCGGCGGCGACGACGACGACGACGACGACGCGGACGACGACGACGACGAATATCGCTAGAGGCTCTGAGATATGTGAGAAATACATCTATAAAATGTAATTCAGACTGCCTCGTCCCACCTTATGCTGTACCGCTTTGGCAAATGCTTTATCTGCGCCATTCGCCTTAATCGCATCTGAGAGTGATTCTTAAAAAAACGCCTGTCGCTAATTGTTCATCACAGGTACTGTTTGCTATACGGCCACGACGCGCAACTGATTTCCAAAATTCATCTTTCTCCTGTGAGGATGGAACTTACGACCCCTGTTTTATTAGACCAGTGCTCTACCACTGAGCTAAAGAGGCGCGGCCTAGCGGTACTCTTGGGTACTTCGTCCTTACGGTCGTCTGCATCATCAGACTTTAGCTGACAACACTTCATATTACCGGCTAATATTTGCAGCTATGGCGACAAATTACTGCTTGACTACACATCTGACACGTAACCGATGTGCTCTCCAAACAACAACACTTGCATTTCAGAACATGTCTTTCACACATGTCTACAAAATCACCTTCACCTTCAAATACAGCTTCCTTGCGACTGACAGAGACGTAGGCAAAGTTTAAAGTTGCTATTTCCATTAAATCTCGTTATCAGAAAAACGGTAATTTACACTTGCAGCGGAACAAAATTCCGTTCCTCCCAGCGTCTGGCTCGAACCCACGACCCTGGAATTAAGAGTCTGACGCTCTACCGACTGAGCTAGCCGGCTATCTCGGTGAATACCTGCCGGGTAGCACGTCACACAGTACTCGTTTGGGTTGGGTGGTCCCATACAGAATCTCTCCATGATGCCTAATGTTTTCCTAACGTCACACTCGTCACGTACTTCACTTTTATGTCATAATCATTTCTGAGAGGTAAAGAAATTGCATGACAACATGCAGAGCTAGTGGCGTCAAAATTAACGCACATACTTTATGTGACTCAAAAGCCGAACGAGTTACTTTCCGACGTTGTTTTAGATGTGCAAGTGATAGTCAAAACTCGCTGTGTCGGCACTCTGCCGACCATTTCGCTAGTTAACACCGGTCTTGTTGTGTGTGTTTCAAGCTCAAGAGCATCTCCAAGCAAAAAATGGTCAACAGCAACATTCAGACGGTTTCGTACTGCTCAATTGCTACATTAAAACGTTATGTTTCTTTTTCAGAACTGGAAAAACACAAGCGTGACAGCATTCGAACCTGTAATCTTCAGATCCGAAGTCCGACGCCTTATCCATTAGGCCACACGGTCACTGACGACCAACATTTACATGTATACGACTCATCTCGAAACGCTCACACCCCTGAGGATTTGTGTTTTCGTTCTACACAGCCGTTGCCCCTTGCTCTTTCCCACCCATTCGTTACATTCAACCTCTGACGAGACCGACCAAATATAGACTGTGAAACAAGACCACACACTTTGTGCATTCGGAATCGAAGGCAGGGCGTCCCTCGCCGCATTTGCTACGATTGCCATTTGCTACTTCTGCAGAAGCGGCGGCGGCGACGACGACGACGACGACGACGCGGACGACGACGACGACGAATATCGCGAGAGGCTCTGAGATATGTGAGAAATACATCTATAAAATGTAATTCAGACTGCCTCGTCCCACCTTATGCTGTACCGCTTTGGCAAATGCTTTATCTGCGCCATTCGCCTTAATCGCATCTGAGAGTGATTCTTAAAAAAACGCCTGTCGCTAATTGTTCGTCATCACAGGTACTGTTTGCTATACGGCCACGACGCGCAACTGATTTCCGCAATTCATCTTTCTCCTGTGAGGATGGAACTTACGACCCCTGGTTTATTAGACCAGTGCTCTACCACTGAGCTAAAGAGGCGCGGCCTAGCGGTGCTCTTGGGTACTTCGTCCTTACGGTCGTCTGCATCATCAGACTTTAGCTGACAACACTTCATATTACCGGCTAATATTTGCAGCTATGGCGACAAATTACTGCTTGACTACACATCTGACACGTAACCGATGTGCTCTCCAAACAACAACACTTGCATTTCAGAACATGTCTTTCACACATGTCTACAAAATCACCTTCACCTTCAAATACAGCTTCCTTGCGACTGACAAAAACGTAGGCAAAGTTTAAAGTTGCTATTTCCATTAAATCTCGTTAATCAGAAATACGGTAATTTACACTTGCAGCGGAACAAAATTCCGTTCCGCCCAGCGTCTGGCTCGAACCCACGACCCTGGGATTAAGAGTCTGACGCTCTACCGACTGAGCTAGCCGGCTACCTCGGTGAATACCTGCCGGGTAGCACGTCACACAGTACTCGTTTGGGCTGGGTGGTCCCATACAGAATCTCTCCATGATGCCTAATGTTTTCCTAACGTCACACTCGTCACGTACTTCACTTTTATGTCATAATCATTTCTGAGAGGTAAAGAAATTGCATGACAACATGCAGAGCTAGTGGCGTCAAAATTAACGCACATACTTTATGTGACTCAAAAGCCGAACGAGTTACTCTCCGACGTTGTTTTAGATGTGCAAGTGATAGTCAAAACTCGCTGTGTCGGCACTCTGCCGACCATTTCGCTAGTTAACACCGGTCTTGTTGTGTGTGTTTCAAGCTCAAGAGCATCTCCAAGCAAAAAATGGTCAACAGCAACATTCAGACGGTTTCGTACTGCTCAATTGCTACATTAAAACGTTATGTTTCTTTTTCAGAACTGGAAAAACACAAGCGTGACAGCATTCGAACCTGTAATCTTCAGATCCGAAGCCCGACGCCTTATCCATTAGGCCACACGGTCACTGACGACCAACATTTACATGTATACGACTCATCTCGAAACGCTCACACCCCTGAGGATTTGTGTTTTCGTTCTACACAGCCGCTGCCCCTTGCTCTTTCCCACCCATTCGTTACATTCAACCTCTGACGTGACCGACCAAATATAGACTGAGAAACAAGACCACACACTTTGTGCATTCGGAATCGAAGGCAGGGCGTCCCTCGCCACATTTGCTACGATTGCCATTTGCTACTTCTGCAGAAGCGGCGGCGGCGACGACGACGACGACGACGACGACGACGAATATCGCGAGAGGCTCTGAGATATGTGAGAAATACGTCTATAAAATGTAATTCAGACTGCCTCGTCCCACCTTATGCTGTACCGCTTTGGCAAATGCTTTATCTGCGCCATTCGCCTTAATCGCATCTGAGAGTGATTCTTAAAAAAACGCCTGTCGCTAATTGTTCGTCATCACAGGTACTGTTTGCTATACGGCCACGACGCGCAACTGATTTCCAAAATTCATCTTTCTCTTGTGAGGATGGAACTTACGACCCCTGGTTTATTAGACCAGTGCTCTACCACTGAGCTAAAGAGGCGCGGCCTAGCGGTGCTCTTGGGTACTTCGTCCTTACGGTCGTCTGCATCATCAGACTTTAGCTGACAACACTTCATATTACCGGCTAATATTTGCAGCTATGGCGACAAATTACTGCTTGACTACACATCTGACACGTAACCGATGTGCTCTCCAAACAACAACACTTGCATTTCAGAACATGTCTTTCACACATGTCTACAAAATCACCTTCACCTTCAAATACAGCTTCCTTGCGACTGACAGAGACGTAGGCAAAGTTTAAAGTTGCTATTTCCATTAAATCTCGTTAATCAGAAAAACGGTAATTTACACTTGCAGCGGAACAAAATTCCGTTCCGCCCAGCGTCTGGCTCGAACCCACGACCCTGGGATTAAGAGTCTGACGCTCTACCGACTGAGCTAGCCGGCTACCTCGGTGAATACCTGCCGGGTAGCACGTCACACAGTACTCGTTTGGGTTGGGTGGTCCCATACAGAATCTCCCCATGATGCCTAATGTTTTCCTAACGTCACACTCGTCACGTACTTCACTTTTATGTCATAATCATTTCTGAGAGGTAAAGAAATTGCATGACAACATGCAGAGCTAGTGGCGTCAAAATTAACGCACATACTTTATGTGACTCAAAAGCCGAACGAGTTACTTTCCGTCGTTGTTTTAGATGTGCAAGTGATAGTCAAAACTCGCTGTGTCGGCACTCTGCCGACCATTTCGCTAGTTAACACCGGTCTTGTTGTGTGTGTTTCAAGCTCAAGAGCATCTCCAAGCAAAAAATGGTCAACAGCAACATTCAGACGGTTTCGTACTGCTCAATTGCTACATTAAAACGTTATGTTTCTTTTTCAGAACTGGAAAAACACAAGCGTGACAGCATTCGAACCTGTAATCTTCAGATCCGAAGCCCGACGCCTTATCCATTAGGCCACACGGTCACTGACGACCAACATTTACATGTATACGACTCATCTCGAAACGCTCACACCCCTGAGGATTTGTGTTTTCGTTCTACACAGCCGCTGCCCCTTGCTCTTTCCCACCCATTCGTTACATTCAACCTCTGACGTGACCGACCAAATATAGACTGAGAAACAAGACCACACACTTTGTGCATTCGGAATCGAAGGCAGGGCGTCCCTCGCCACATTTGCTACGATTGCCATTTGCTACTTCTGCAGAAGCGGCGGCGGCGACGACGACGACGACGACGACGACGACGAATATCGCGAGAGGCTCTGAGATATGTGAGAAATACGTCTATAAAATGTAATTCAGACTGCCTCGTCCCACCTTATGCTGTACCGCTTTGGCAAATGCTTTATCTGCGCCATTCGCCTTAATCGCATCTGAGAGTGATTCTTAAAAAAACGCCTGTCGCTAATTGTTCGTCATCACAGGTACTGTTTGCTATACGGCCACGACGCGCAACTGATTTCCAAAATTCATCTTTCTCCTGTGAGGATGGAACTTACGACCCCTGGTTTATTAGACCAGTGCTCTACCACTGAGCTAAAGAGGCGCGGCCTAGCGGTACTCTTGGGTACTTCGTCCTTACGGTCGTCTGCATCATCAGACTTTAGCTGACAACACTTCATATTACCGGCTAATATTTGCAGCTATGGCGACAAATTACTGCTTGACTACACATCTGACACGTAACCGATGTGCTCTCCAAACAACAACACTTGCATTTCAGAACATGTCTTTCACACATGTCTACAAAATCACCTTCACCTTCAAATACAGCTTCCTTGCGACTGACAGAGACGTAGGCAAAGTTTAAAGTTGCTATTTCCATTAAATCTCGTTAATCAGAAAAACGGTAATTTACACTTGCAGCGGAACAAAATTCCGTTCCGCCCAGCGTCTGGCTCGAACCCACGACCCTGGGATCAAGAGTCTGACGCTCTACCGACTGAGCTAGCCGGCTACCTCGGTGAATACCTGCCGGGTAGCACGTCACACAGTACTCGTTTGGGTTGGGTGGTCCCATACAGAATCTCTCCATGATGCCTAATGTTTTCCTAACGTCACACTCGTCACGTACTTCACTTTTATGTCATAATCATTTCTGAGAGGTAAAGAAATTGCATGACAACATGCAGAGCTAGTGGCGTCAAAATTAACGCACATACTTTATGTGACTCAAAAGCCGAACGAGTTACTCTCCGACGTTGTTTTAGATGTGCAAGTGATAGTCAAAACTCGCTGTGTCGGCACTCTGCCGACCATTTCGCTAGTTAACACCGGTCTTGTTGTGTGTGTTTCAAGCTCAAGAGCATCTCCAAGCAAAAAATGGTCAACAGCAACATTCAGACGGTTTCGTACTGCTCAATTGCTACATTAAAACGTTATGTTTCTTTTTCAGAACTGGAAAAACACAAGCGTGACAGCATTCGAACCTGTAATCTTCAGATCCGAAGTCCGACACCTTATCCATTAGGCCACACGGTCACTGACGACCAACATTTACATGTATACGACTCATCTCGAAACGCTCACACCCCTGAGGATTTGTGTTTTCGTTCTACACAGCCGCTGCCCCTTGCTCTTTCCCACCCATTCGTTACATTCAACCTCTGACGTGACCGACCAAATATAGACTGAGAAACAAGACCACACGCTTTGTGCATTCGGAATCGAAGGCAGGGCGTCCCTCGCCGCATTTGCTACGATTGCCATTTGCTACTTCTGCAGAAGCGGCGGCGGCGGCGGCGGCGGCGACGACGACGACGACGACGACGACGACGACGAATATCGCGAGAGGCTCTGAGATATGTGAGAAATACGTCTATAAAATGTAATTCAGACTGCCTCGTCCCACCTTATGCTGTACCGCTTTGGCAAATGCTTTATCTGCGCCATTCGCCTTAATCGCATCTGAGAGTGATTCTTAAAAAAACGCCTGTCGCTAATTGTTCGTCATCACAGGTACTGTTTGCTATACGGCCACGACGCGCAACTGATTTCCAAAATTCATCTTTCTCTTGTGAGGATGGAACTTACGACCCCTGGTTTATTAGACCAGTGCTCTACCACTGAGCTAAAGAGGCGCGGCCTAGCGGTGCTCTTGGGTACTTCGTCCTTACGGTCGTCTGCATCATCAGACTTTAGCTGACAACACTTCATCGCACACTAGATCGCGTGTTTTTGCAGTTTCCTTCCCACTGCCACTGTCAGAAACCTGCCGTGACGGTATAGTGTCAGTAAGTGCTGACTAAAGAAAGCGCATCGTACTGTGAATAATTCGAGACAATTGTGCAAATCAGATATTAAGTGTGTACTAGTAAAGTATCACCATAAAAACTCAGGATAAGCCAGAGGAAGCACCCACATTCCCAGGTGCAGTAATATTGTGATCGACCAATACAGGGTGTCCAAAATAAAAGAGATCCGTGATATACTGATCGTGATGACTGAAGCAGTCAGTGTATTGTTATTTCTTAACGCTAGGGCGGCGCTCAGCGCTCGAATGTACCTGCCGGGTAGCACGTCACACAGTACTCGTTTGGGTTGGGTGGTCCCATACAGAATCTCCCCATGATGCCTAATGTTTTCCTAACGTCACACTCGTCACGTACTTCACTTTTATGTCATAATCATTTCTGAGAGGTAAAGAAATTGCATGACAACATGCAGAGCTAGTGGCGTCAAAATTAACGCACATACTTTATGTGACTCAAAAGCCGAACGAGTTACTTTCCGTCGTTGTTTTAGATGTGCAAGTGATAGTCAAAACTCGCTGTGTCGGCACTCTGCCGACCATTTCGCTAGTTAACACCGGTCTTGTTGTGTGTGTTTCAAGCTCAAGAGCATCTCCAAGCAAAAAATGGTCAACAGCAACATTCAGACGGTTTCGTACTGCTCAATTGCTACATTAAAACGTTATGTTTCTTTTTCAGAACTGGAAAAACACAAGCGTGACATCATTCGAACCTGTAATCTTCAGATCCGAAGCCCGACGCCTTATCCATTAGGCCACACGGTCACTGACGACCAACATTTACATGTATACGACTCATCTCGAAACGCTCACACCCCTGAGGATTTGTGTTTTCGTTCTACACAGCCGCTGCCCCTTGCTCTTTCCCACCCATTCGTTACATTCAACCTCTGACGTGACCGACCAAATATAGACTGAGAAACTAGACCACACACATTGTGCATTCGGAATCGAAGGCAGGGCGTCCCTCGCCACATTTGCTACGATTGCCATTTGCTACTTCTGCAGAAGCGGCGGCGGCGACGACGACGACGACGACGACGACGACGAATATCGCGAGAGGCTCTGAGATATGTGAGAAATACGTCTATAAAATGTAATTCAGACTGCCTCGTCCCACCTTATGCTGTACCGCTTTGGCAAATGCTTTATCTGCGCCATTCGCCTTAATCGCATCTGAGAGTGATTCTTAAAAAAACGCCTGTCGCTAATTGTTCGTCATCACAGGTACTGTTTGCTATACGGCCACGACGCGCAACTGATTTCCAAAATTCATCTTTCTCCTGTGAGGATGGAACTTACGACCCCTGGTTTATTAGACCAGTGCTCTACCACTGAGCTAAAGAGGCGCGGCCTAGCGGTACTTTTGGGTACTTCGTCCTTACGGTCGTCTGCATCATCAGACTTTAGCTGACAACACTTCATATTACCGGCTAATATTTGCAGCTATGGCGACAAATTACTGCTTGACTACACATCTGACACGTAACCGATGTGCTCTCCAAACAACAACACTTGCATTTCAGAACATGTCTTTCACACATGTCTACAAAATCACCTTCACCTTCAAATACAGCTTCCTTGCGACTGACAGAGACGTAGGCAAAGTTTAAAGTTGCTATTTCCATTAAATCTCGTTAATCAGAAAAACGGTAATTTACACTTGCAGCGGAACAAAATTCCGTTCCGCCCAGCGTCTGGCTCGAACCCACGACCCTGGGATCAAGAGTCTGACGCTCTACCGACTGAGCTAGCCGGCTACCTCGGTGAATACCTGCCGGGTAGCACGTCACACAGTACTCGTTTGGGTTGGGTGGTCCCATACAGAATCTCTCCATGATGCCTAATGTTTTCCTAACGTCACACTCGTCACGTACTTCACTTTTATGTCATAATCATTTCTGAGAGGTAAAGAAATTGCATGACAACATGCAGAGCTAGTGGCGTCAAAATTAACGCACATACTTTATGTGACTCAAAAGCCGAACGAGTTACTCTCCGACGTTGTTTTAGATGTGCAAGTGATAGTCAAAACTCGCTGTGTCGGCACTCTGCCGACCATTTCGCTAGTTAACACCGGTCTTGTTGTGTGTGTTTCAAGCTCAAGAGCATCTCCAAGCAAAAAATGGTCAACAGCAACATTCAGACGGTTTCGTACTGCTCAATTGCTACATTAAAACGTTATGTTTCTTTTTCAGAACTGGAAAAACACAAGCGTGACAGCATTCGAACCTGTAATCTTCAGATCCGAAGTCCGACACCTTATCCATTAGGCCACACGGTCACTGACGACCAACATTTACATGTATACGACTCATCTCGAAACGCTCACACCCCTGAGGATTTGTGTTTTCGTTCTACACAGCCGCTGCCCCTTGCTCTTTCCCACCCATTCGTTACATTCAACCTCTGACGTGACCGACCAAATATAGACTGAGAAACAAGACCACACGCTTTGTGCATTCGGAATCGAAGGCAGGGCGTCCCTCGCCGCATTTGCTACGATTGCCATTTGCTACTTCTGCAGAAGCGGCGGCGGCGGCGACGACGACGACGACGACGACGACGACGACGAATATCGCGAGAGGCTCTGAGATATGTGAGAAATACATCTATAAAATGTAATTCAGACTGCCTCGTCCCACCTTATGCTGTACCGCTTTGGCAAATGCTTTATCTGCGCCATTCGCCTTAATCGCATCTGAGAGTGATTCTTAAAAAAACGCCTGTCGCTAATTGTTCGTCATCACAGGTACTGTTTGCTATACGGCCACGACGCGCAACTGATTTCCAAAATTCATCTTTCTCCTGTGGGGGATGGAACTTACGACCCCTGGTTTATTAGACCAGTGCTCTACCACTGAGCTAAAGAGGCGCGGCCTAGCGGTGCTCTTGGGTACTTCGTCCTTACGGTCGTCTGCATCATCAGACTTTAGCTGACAACACTTCATATTACCGGCTAATATTTGCAGCTATGGCGACAAATTACTGCTTGACTACACATCTGACACGTAACCGATGTGCTCTCCAAACAACAACACTTGCATTTCAGAACATGTCTTTCACACATGTCTACAAAATCACCTTCACCTTCAAATACAGCTTCCTTGCGACTGACAGAGACGTAGGCAAAGTTTAAAGTTGCTATTTCCATTAAATCTCGTTAATCAGAAAAACGGTAATTTACACTTGCAGCGGAACAAAATTCCGTTCCGCCCAGCGTCTGGCTCGAACCCACGACCCTGGGATTAAGAGTCTGACGCTCTACCGACTAAGCTAGCCGGCTACCTCGGTGAATACCTGCCGGGTAGCACGTCACACAGTACTCGTTTGGGTTGGGTGGTCCCATACAGAATCTCCCCATGATGCCTAATGTTTTCCTAACGTCACACTCGTCACGTACTTCACTTTTATGTCATAATCATTTCTGAGAGGTAAAGAAATTGCATGACAACATGCAGAGCTAGTGGCGTCAAAATTAACGCACATACTTTATGTGACTCAAAAGCCGAACGAGTTACTTTCCGACGTTGTTTTAGATGTGCAAGTGATAGTCAAAACTCGCTGTGTCGGCACTCTGCCGACCATTTCGCTAGTTAACACCGGTCTTGTTGTGTGTGTTTCAAGCTCAAGAGCATCTCCAAGCAAGAAATGGTCAACAGCAACATTCAGACGGTTTCGTACTGCTCAATTGCTACATTAAAACGTTATGTTTCTTTTTCAGAACTGGAAAAACACAAGCGTGACAGCATTCGAACCTGTAATCTTCAGATCCGAAGTCCGACGTCTTATCCATTAGGCCACACAGTCACTGACGACCAACATTTACATGTATACGACTCATCTCGAAACGCTCACACCCCTGAGGATTTGTGTTTTCGTTCTACACAGCCGCTGCCCCTTGCTCTTTCCCACCCATTCGTTACATTCAACCTCTGACGTGACCGACCAAATATAGACTGAGAAACAAGACCACACACTTTGTGCATTCGGAATCGAAGGCCGGGCGTCCCTCGCCGCATTTGCTACGATTGCCATTTGCTACTTCTGCAGAAGCGGCGGCGGCGACGACGACGACGACGACGACGACGACGAATATTGCGAGAGGCTCTGAGATATGTGAGAAATACATCTATAAAATGTAATTCAGACTGCCTCGTCCCACCTTATGCTGTACCGCTTTGGCAAATGCTTTATCTGCGCCATTCGCCTTAATCGCATCTGAGAGTGATTCTTAAAAAAACGCCTGTCGCTAATTGTTCGTCATCACAGGTACTGTTTGCTATACGGCCACGACGCGCAACTGATTTCCAAAATTCATCTTTCTCCTGTGAGGATGGAACTTACGACCCCTGGTTTATTAGACCAGTGCTCTACCACTGAGCTAAAGTGGCGCGGCGTAGCGGTGCTCTTGGGTACTTCGTCCTTACGGTCGTCTGCATCATCAGACTTTAGCTGACAACACTTCATATTACCGGCTAATATTTGCAGCTATGGCGACAAATTACTGCTTGACTACACATCTGACACGTAACCGATGTGCTCTCCAAACAACAACACTTGCATTTCAGAACATGTCTTTCACACATGTCTACAAAATCACCTTCACCTTCAAATACAGCTTCCTTGCGACTGACAGAGACGTAGGCAAAGTTTAAAGTTGCTATTTCCATTAAATCTCGTTAATCAGAAAAACGGTAATTTACACTTGCAGCGGAACAAAATTCCGTTCCGCCCAGCGTCTGGCTCGAACCCACGACCCTGAGATTAAGAGTCTGACGCTCTACCAACTGAGCTAGCCGGCTACCTCGGTGAATACCTGCCGGGTAGCACGTCACACAGTACTCGTTTGGGTTGGGTGGTCCCATACAGAATCTCCCCATGATGCCTAATGTTTTCCTAAAGTCACACTCGTCACGTACTTCACTTTTATGTCATAATCATTTCTGAGAGGTAAAGAAATTGCATGACAACATGCAGAGCTAGTGGCGTCAAAATTAACGCACATACTTTATGTGACTCAAAAGCCGAACGAGTTACTTTCCGACGTTGTTTTAGATGTGCAAGTGATAGTCAAAACTCGCTGTGTCGGCACTCTGCCGACCATTTCGCTAGTTAACACCGGTCTTGTTGTGTGTGTTTCAAGCTCAAGAGCATCTCCAAGCAAAAAATGGTCAACAGCAACATTCAGACGGTTTCGTACTGCTCAATTGCTACATTAAAACGTTATGTTTCTTTTTCAGAACTGGAAAAACACAAGTGTGACAGCATTCGAACCTGTAATCTTCAGATCCGAAGTCCGACGCCTTATCCATTAGGCCACACGGTCACTGACGACCAACATTTACATGTATACGACTCATCTCGAAACGCTCACACCCCTGAGGATTTGTGTTTTCGTTCTACACAGCCGCTGCCCCTTGCTCTTTCCCACCCATTCGTTACATTCAACCTCTGACGTGACCGACCAAATATAGACTGAGAAACAAGACCACACACTTTGTGCATTCGGAATCGAAGGCAGGGCGTCCCTCGCCGCATTTGCTACGATTGCCATTTGCTACTTCTGCAGAAGCGGCGGCGGCGGCGACGACGACGACGACGACGACGACGACGAATATCGCGAGAGGCTCTGAGATATGTGAGAAATACATCTATAAAATGTAATTCAGACTGCATCGTCCCACCTTATGCTGTACCGCTTTGGCAAATGCTTTATCTGCGCCATTCGCCTTAATCGCATCTGAGAGTGATTCTTAAAAAAACGCCTGTCGCTAATTGTTCGTCATCACAGGTATTGTTTGCTATACGGCCACGACGCGTAACTGATTTCCAAAATTCATCTTTCTCCTGTGAGGATGGAACTTACGACCCCTGGTTTATTAGACCAGTGCTCTACCACTGAGCTAAAGAGGCGCGGCCTAGCAGTACTCTTGGGTACTTCGTCCTTACGGTCGTCTGCATCATCAGACTTTAGCTGACAACACTTCATATTACCGGCTAATATTTGCAGCTATGGCGACAAATTACTGCTTGACTACACATCTGACACGTAACCGATGTGCTCTCCAAACAACAACACTTGCATTTCAGAACATGTCTTTCACACATGTCTACAAAATCACCTTCACCTTCAAATACAGCTTCCTTGCGACTGACAGAGACGTAGGCAAAGTTTAAAGTTGCTATTTCCATTAAATCTCGTTATCAGAAAAACGGTAATTTACACTTGCAGCGGAACAAAATTCCGTTCCGCCCAGCGTCTGGCTCGAACCCACGACCCTGGAATTAAGAGTCTGACGCTCTACCGACTGAGCTATCCGGCTATCTCGGTGAATACCTGCCGGGTAGCACGTCACACAGTACTCGTTTGGGTTGGGTGGTCCCATACAGAATCTCTCCATGATGCCTAATGTTTTCCTAACGTCACACTCGTCACGTACTTCACTTTTATGTCATAATCATTTCTGAGAGGTAAAGAAATTGCATGACAACATGCAGAGCTAGTGGCGTCAAAATTAACGCACATACTTTATGTGACTCAAAAGCCGAACGAGTTACTTTCCGACGTTGTTTTAGATGTGCAAGTGATAGTCAAAACTCGCTGTGTCGGCACTCTGCCGACCATTTCGCTAGTTAACACCGGTCTTGTTGTGTGTGTTTCAAGCTCAAGAGCATCTCCAAGCAAGAAATGGTCAACAGCAACATTCAGACGGTTTCGTACTGCTCAATTGCTACATTAAAACGTTATGTTTCTTTTTCAGAACTGGAAAAACACAAGCGTGACAGCATTCGAACCTGTAATCTTCAGATCCGAAGTCCGACGCCTTATCCATTAGGCCACACGGTCACTGACGACCAACATTTACATGTATACGACTCATCTCGAAACGCTCACACCCCTGAGGATTTGTGTTTTCGTTCTACACAGCCGCTGCCCCTTGCTCTTTCCCACCCATTCGTTACATTCAACCTCTGACGTGACCGACCAAATATAGACTGAGAAACAAGACCACACACTTTGTGCATTCGGAATCGAAGGCAGGGCGTCCCTCGCCGCATTTGCTACGATTGCCATTTGCTACTTCTGCAGAAGCGGCGGCGACGACGACGACGACGACGACGACGACGACGAATATCGCGAGAGGCTCTGAGATATGTGAGAAATACATCTATAAAATGTAATTCAGACTGCCTCGTCCCACCTTATGCTGTACCGCTTTGGCAAATGCTTTATCTGCGCCATTCGCCTTAATCGCATCTGAGAGTGATTCTTAAAAAAACGCCTGTCGCTAATTGTTCGTCATCACAGGTACTGTTTGCTATACGGCCACGACGCGCAACTGATTTCCAAAATTCATCTTTCTCCTGTGAGGATGGAACTTACGACCCCTGGTTTATTAGACCAGTGCTCTACCACTGAGCTAAAGTGGCGCGGCGTAGCGGTGCTCTTGGGTACTTCGTCCTTACGGTCGTCTGCATCATCAGACTTTAGCTGACAACACTTCTTATTACCGGCTAATATTTGCAGCTATGGCGACAAATTACTGCTTGACTACACATCTGACACGTAACCGATGTGCTCTCCAAACAACAACACTTGCATTTCAGAACATGTCTTTCACACATGTCTACAAAATCACCTTCACCTTCAAATACAGCTTCCTTGCGACTGACAGAGACGTAGGCAAAGTTTAAAGTTGCTATTTCCATTAAATCTCGTTAATCAGAAAAACGGTAATTTACACTTGCAGCGGAACAAAATTCCGTTCCGCCCAGCGTCTGGCTCGAACCCACAACCCTGGGATTAAGAGTCTGACGCTCTACCGACTGAGCTAGCCGGCTACCTCGGTGAATACCTGCCGGGTAGCACGTCACACAGTACTCGTTTGGGTTGGGTGGTCCCATACAGAATCTCCCCATGATGCCTAATGTTTTCCTAAAGTCACACTCGTCACGTACTTCACTTTTATGTCATAATCATTTCTGAGAGGTAAAGAAATTGCATGACAACATGCAGAGCTAGTGGCGTCAAAATTAACGCACATACTTTATGTGACTCAAAAGCCGAACGAGTTACTTTCCGACGTTGTTTTAGATGTGCAAGTGATAGTCAAAACTCGCTGTGTCGGCACTCTGCCGACCATTTCGCTAGTTAACACCGGTCTTGTTGTGTGTGTTTCAAGCTCAAGAGCATCTCCAAGCAAAAAATGGTCAACAGCAACATTCAGACGGTTTCGTACTGCTCAATTGCTACATTAAAACGTTATGTTTCTTTTTCAGAACTGGAAAAACACAAGTGTGACAGCATTCGAACCTGTAATCTTCAGATCCGAAGTCCGACGCCTTATCCATTAGGCCACACGGTCACTGACGACCAACATTTACATGTATACGACTCATCTCGAAACGCTCACACCCCTGAGGATTTGTGTTTTCGTTCTACACAGCCGCTGCCCCTTGCTCTTTCCCACCCATTCGTTACATTCAACCTCTGACGTGACCGACCAAATATAGACTGAGAAACAAGACCACACACTTTGTGCATTCGGAATCGAAGGCAGGGCGTCCCTCGCCGCATTTGCTACGATTGCCATTTGCTACTTCTGCAGAAGCGGCGGCGGCGGCGACGACGACGACGACGACGACGACGACGAATATCGCGAGAGGCTCTGAGATATGTGAGAAATACATCTATAAAATGTAATTCAGACTGCATCGTCCCACCTTATGCTGTACCGCTTTGGCAAATGCTTTATCTGCGCCATTCGCCTTAATCGCATCTGAGAGTGATTCTTAAAAAAACGCCTGTCGCTAATTGTTCGTCATCACAGGTATTGTTTGCTATACGGCCACGACGCGCAACTGATTTCCAAAATTCATCTTTCTCCTGTGAGGATGGAACTTACGACCCCTGGTTTATTAGACCAGTGCTCTACCACTGAGCTAAAGAGGCGCGGCCTAGAAGTACTCTTGGGTACTTCGTCCTTACGGTCGTCTGCATCATCAGACTTTAGCTGACAACACTTCATATTACCGGCTAATATTTGCAGCTATGGCGACAAATTACTGCTTGACTACACATCTGACACGTAACCGATGTGCTCTCCAAACAACAACACTTGCATTTCAGAACATGTCTTTCACACATGTCTACAAAATCACCTTCACCTTCAAATACAGCTTCCTTGCGACTGACAGAGACGTAGGCAAAGTTTAAAGTTGCTATTTCCATTAAATCTCGTTATCAGAAAAACGGTAATTTACACTTGCAGCGGAACAAAATTCCGTTCCGCCCAGCGTCTGGCTCGAACCCACGACCCTGGAATTAAGAGTCTGACGCTCTACCGACTGAGCTAGCCGGCTATCTCGGTGAATACCTGCCGGGTAGCACGTCACACAGTACTCGTTTGGGTTGGGTGGTCCCATACAGAATCTCTCCATGATGCCTAATGTTTTCCTAACGTCACACTCGTCACGTACTTCACTTTTATGTCATAATCATTTCTGAGAGGTAAAGAAATTGCATGACAACATGCAGAGCTAGTGGCGTCAAAATTAACGCACATACTTTATGTGACTCAAAAGCCGAACGAGTTACTTTCCGACGTTGTTTTAGATGTGCAAGTGATAGTCAAAACTCGCTGTGTCGGCACTCTGCCGACCATTTCGCTAGTTAACACCGGTCTTGTTGTGTGTGTTTCAAGCTCAAGAGCATCTCCAAGCAAAAAATGGTCAACAGCAACATTCAGACGGTTTCGTACTGCTCAATTGCTACATTAAAACGTTATGTTTCTTTTTCAGAACTGGAAAAACACAAGCGTGACAGCATTCGAACCTGTAATCTTCAGATCCGAAGTCCGACGCCTTATCCATTAGGCCACACGGTCACTGACGACCAACATTTACATGTATACGACTCATCTCGAAACGCTCACACCCCTGAGGATTTGTGTTTTCGTTCTACACAGCCGCTGCCCCTTGCTCTTTCCCACCCATTCGTTACATTCAACCTCTGACGAGACCGACCAAATATAGACTGTGAAACAAGACCACACACTTTGTGCATTCGGAATCGAAGGCAGGGCGTCCCTCGCCGCATTTGCTACGATTGCCATTTGCTACTTCTGCAGAAGCGGCGGCGGCGGCGACGGCGACGACGACGACGACGCGGACGACGACGACGACGAATATCGCTAGAGGCTCTGAGATATGTGAGAAATACATCTATAAAATGTAATTCAGACTGCCTCGTCCCACCTTATGCTGTACCGCTTTGGCAAATGCTTTATCTGCGCCATTCGCCTTAATCGCATCTGAGAGTGATTCTTAAAAAAACGCCTGTCGCTAATTGTTCGTCATCACAGGTACTGTTTGCTATACGGCCACGACGCGCAACTGATTTCCAAAATTCATCTTTCTCCTGTGAGGATGGAACTTACGACCCCTGGTTTATTAGACCAGTGCTCTACCACTGAGCTAAAGAGGCGCGGCCTAGCGGTGCTCTTGGGTACTTCGTCCTTACGGTCGTCTGCATCATCAGACTTTAGCTGACAACACTTCATATTACCGGCTAATATTTGCAGCTATGGCGACAAATTACTGCTTGACTACACATCTGACACGTAACCGATGTGCTCTCCAAACAACAACACTTGCATTTCAGAACATGTCTTTCACACATGTCTACAAAATCACCTTCACCTTCAAATACAGCTTCCTTGCGACTGACAAAAACGTAGGCAAAGTTTAAAGTTGCTATTTCCATTAAATCTCGTTAATCAGAAAAACGGTAATTTACACTTGCAGCGGAACAAAATTCCGTTCCGCCCAGCGTCTGGCTCGAACCCACGACCCTGGGATTAAGAGTCTGACGCTCTACCGACTGAGCTAGCCGACTACCTCGGTGAATACCTGCCGGGTAGCACGTCACACAGTACTCGTTTGGGTTGGGTGGTCCCGTACAGAATCTCTCCATGATGCCTAACGTTTTCCTAACGTCACACTCGTCACGTACTTCACTTTTATGTCATAATCATTTCTGAGAGGTAAAGAAATTGCATGACAACATGCAGAGCTAGTGGCGTCAAAATTAACGCACATACTTTATGTGACTCAAAAGCCGAACGAGTTACTTTCCGACGTTGTTTTAGATGTGCAAGTGATAGTCAAAACTCGCTGTGTCGGCACTCTGCCGACCATTTCGCTAGTTAACACCGGTCTTGTTGTGTGTGTTTCAAGCTCAAGAGCATCTCCAAGCAAAAAATGGTCAACAGCAACATTCAGACGGTTTCGTACTGCTCAATTGCTACATTAAAACGTTATGTTTCTTTTTCAGAACTGGAAAAACACAAGCGTGACAGCATTCGAACCTGTAATCTTCAGATCCGAAGTCCGACGCCTTATCCATTAGGCCACACGGTCACTGACGACCAACATTTACATGTATACGACTCATCTCGAAACGCTCACACCCCTGAGGATTTGTGTTTTCGTTCTACACAGCCACTGCCCCTTGCTCTTTCCCACCCATTCGTTACATTCAACCTCTGACGTGACCGACCAAATATAGACTGAGAAACAAGACCACACACTTTGTGCATTCGGAATCGAAGGCAGGGCGTCCCTCGCCGCATTTGCTACGATTGCCATTTGCTACTTCTGCAGAAGCGGCGGCGGCGGCGACGACGACGACGACGACGACGACGAATATCGCGAGAGGCTCTGAGATATGTGAGAAATACATCTATAAAATGTAATTCAGACTGCCTCGTCCCACCTTATGCTGTACCGCTTTGGCAAATGCTTTATCTGCGCCATTCGCCTTAATCGCATCTGAGAGTGATTCTTAAAAAAACGCCTGTCGCTAATTGTTCGTCATCACAGGTACTGTTTGCTATACGGCCACGACGCGCAACTGATTTCCAAAATTCATCTTTCTCCTGTGAGGATGGAACTTACGACCCCTGGTTTATTAGACCAGTGCTCTACCACTGAGCTAAAGAGGCGCGGCCTAGCGGTACTCTTGGGTACTTCGTCCTTACGGTCGTCTGCATCATCAGACTTTAGCTGACAACACTTCATATTACCGGCTAATATTTGCAGCTATGGCGACAAATTACTGCTTGACTACACATCTGACACGTAACCGATGTGCTCTCCAAACAACAACACTTGCATTTCAGAACATGTCTTTCACACATGTCTACAAAATCACCTTCACCTTCAAATACAGCTTCCTTGCGACTAACAAAAACGTAGGCAAAGTTTAAAGTTGCTATTTCCATTAAATCTCGTTAATCAGAAAAACGGTAATTTACACTTGCAGCGGAACAAAATTCCGTTCCGCCCAGCGTCTGGCTCGAACCCACGACCCTGGGATTAAGAGTCTGACGCTCTACCGACTGAGCTAGCCGGCTACCTCGGTGAATACCTGCCGGGTAGCACGTCACACAGTACTCGTTTGGGTTGGGTGGTCCCGTACAGAATCTCTCCATGATGCCTAACGTTTTCCTAACGTCACACTCGTCACGTACTTCACTTTTATGTCATAATCATTTCTGAGAGGTAAAGAAATTGCATGACAACATGCAGAGCTAGTGGCGTCAAAATTAACGCACATACTTTATGTGACTCAAAAGCCGAACGAGTTACTTTCCGACGTTGTTTTAGATGTGCAAGTGATAGTCAAAACTCGCTGTGTCGGCACTCTGCCGACCATTTCGCTAGTTAACACCGGTCTTGTTGTGTGTGTTTCAAGCTCAAGAGCATCTCCAAGCAAAAAATGGTCAACAGCAACATTCAGACGGTTTCGTACTGCTCAATTGCTACATTAAAACGTTATGTTTCTTTTTCAGAACTGGAAAAACACAAGCGTGACAGCATTCGAACCTGTAATCTTCAGATCCGAAGTCCGACGCCTTATCCATTTTTTTTTTTTTTTTTTTTTTTTTTTTTCTCATCCACTGCTTCTCGGCAACCTAGCATACTTCTTTGTAATATATAATAAAGTTGTAGGAAGTAGTGGACCCTGAACCTGTATATTATTTTTTTTAATTTCTGTTTAGTTTTTTTATTGTTATTATTATTATTTTTGTTTGTTTGTTATTTTTTTATTGTAAAAGAAAAATCTTCATGGAATGTGAAGAAGGAATTTTATGTTAAGGCACTAATTCCATAGCCTCCTTTCCTTCTTGAGATTAATAATAATAATAAAAAAGTATGTTCCCTTCCATGGAAACAAATGAGACTTCCTTCTCAGTCATAAAATGAATGTATAAGAAAACAATTTATCTTTAACCCTGCGATACTGGCTTTCGGCTTCGGCTTCTTCTGTGCAATAAACAAAATAGCCTTCTTTGCCAGCAGAGGATAAGTGATTGTAATATGAAACTGTAAAATTGTACTTCTCCCCAATTGTTTTTGTTTAAGCGTCGTTTCGCTTAAATAAACGATTTTTGTTTATCTCGTTGGCTTGTCAACCAATGCCCAGTCGCTCGAATACAATTTTAAGCATATTGCCGTAGTTTTTCTTGTGGTCTTTATATTTCAGGGCGTTATAAAAAGCACACTTCAAGTACATGTAAAAATCAGTGGAATTGTCATTTCCCAGGTGATTAATTACGTAATTCACATAGTGTCCCATTAACCAATGGACCGAGTTGTTTTTTGCTGCTGGAAAATAGCAAGTCTGAGGCCTGAGGAATGTAACAGGGGGAAAATTTTCCACCGAAGATCTCGTAAGAAAAGCCAGTTGTTCCCTAATCCAATTACAGAGTTGTAGATTGCCACCGCACGTGAATCTGTGCACTAACGTGTCGATCAATTTACATTTGAGACATAGGTTCGTGTCGCTAACGCCGATTGCATGTAACCTTTCATTGGTGCTTACGGTCTCATTCACTGTTTTATACCACGCTGACTTGACGTCCGATGGTAGACCACGCATATTAATATTTTTCCATATGGCGTCCCAATCAGTGTGTGGGTATTTACTTTCCAATTTGTTTCTCCCCTCCATTTTCTTTCGATGGGACAGAATATCGCGGGCCGTGATCCGTCGTGAGTTGATGATGACACCGCCGAGATAGCTGAATTCCACAAAATATACACGAACGTACTGGAGCCGGTTATTTATTTTTTGCACATTCACCGGCGCCTGTAAACTGGCAGGCCTGACAACTTCAAATAATTTAGTTGTAATGCTATCAGCGTGGTCGCTAAGGATAGTGGCGGTCCTTTTTATAAAAAGCGCAGACGCCTTATTTCTGATGTCAACTAACCCCAAACCTCCATTCCTGGGATCTAAGGTCGCAGTTTTTGCGTCGACTCTGAATATATCCCCTCTCCAAAGATAGCTGGCAACGGTAGACATTATCTTTTTTCCAATCATTTTCGGTAGTGGGAAGATCTGTGCTATAAAGTAACTCCTGGAGAGAATGCAGTGGTTAATGAAAATCACCCTCTGAACTTGGTTCATGTTACGGTGGAGGTTTTCTCTTGTTGTTCCAAGAAGTTGTCCCGACGTATTTCTCCAATTGATAGCTGCCATTTTTAACGGACAAGGTGTCAGTGTTATTCCTAGTGCTTTGCATTGGGTGACCATTGTGGCCCAGGCTAAGGTGGTATGTTGAAAACCCCGCAGGTTTAGGAGTTTGCTTTTGTTTGCGTTGACACCTGCTCCGGAGACTCTACAGTACTTTTTAATTAGCGTGTCCAATTTCAAAATGTCGTCGGGATTTCGCAGGACGACTCCGACATCATCGGCATAGGCGTTTATGACTGTTCGGTGACCAGATAATGTGATGCCAGTTAGAGTGGCATGAACACTGCGGAGGAAAGGTTCTAATGAAAGCACGAATAGGAACATGGAGAGGGGGCTTCCTTGAGGAACGCCGCGCCTGATCTGAATCTGCTTTGTCCTCTGGCAGTTAACTGATATACAAGCGCTGATGCCTGTTGCAACATTTCTGATCACACTTACGACTCGCTCATTAAAACCTATTTTGTTCAGTGTGGCACTAAGGAATCTATGATCCACACGATCAAATGCTTTCTGGAAGTCAATAAACATGATAGCACATTTTATGGTGGTCACAGCAGTGATTGCAATTATATCTCTATATTCAGCTATGCTTTTGAAAATGCTCTTGGTAGGCACACAGGACTGGTATGGACTTACTATCTTTTTGGCCAACTGTGAGAGTCTGTCGTTTAAAATTCTGCCGATGATTTTATAATCGGAGTTTAACAGGGATATAGGACGAAAGTTGTTGAGGTTTCTTTTTGCAGCATTTTTTGGGATTAGTACTATTGTGCTCTCTTTAAAAACAGCAGGTAAATGCTTTCCCTGAAGCACCTCGTTCGTCATTCGGGTAAACATGTCACCAATCAGTGGCCAGTATCGTTTATAAAATTCAACAGGCAAACCATCCGGTCCCGGCGATTTCCTCAGAGGAGATTTGCAGATGATTCTGTGGATATCTTCGTTAGTACACTCAACGAGAAGGTCTTCGTTTTCCTCGTCCGAGACCTGTGGAGCTATGAAATTAAGGAACTCATCGAAGGACTCTTCACATACCGGGTTGGCAGTGTATAGGTCTTCGTAATATTTGTGCACTGCATTGACGATGTCTCTCTGAGTCGTGAGTGTCTCGCCAGTTTCAGACTGAAGTCCATCAATGAAGGTGCGTCTCCTGTTTCTTTCGTGCTTCAGTAGATGGTACAAGGAAGCATGTTCATCCTCCACGACTGTCTTAGCCTTGGATTTTAATTTCAGACCCTCCATCTGCTGTCTTTTAAGACTGAGCAATTTGGCCTTAGTTTGCTTGATATCTGCCAGACGGACGTTGGAAGTGTTTGCCTGCTCATATAAATTTCGCAGCATGGTATAATAAAATTCTATGGAATTTTTCAAGTCTTTCGATCGTTGTACACTATACTGGATGAGAACTTTTCTCAGTTTAGGCTTTGCCCTGTTGCACCACCAGTCTAGTACTGAGACGTGTCTATCTGCAGAGCGGAGGCACAATGCCCACGCTTCTGTCAAACTTTCTTCTAATCCGTCGTCCTGCATCAGTGACGTATTAAGGTGCCATGAACTTCTAAAACGGCGAGTGGGTTGCGCAGTAAGGTTGATGGAAGCTAGCACGGAGCTATGATCAGAAAAGTAAACTGGAATCGTCTCTGCTTTAATGAAGGAGCTAACTAGACTTTGCGATATGTAGAGTCTGTCGATCCTGCTACGTGAGTGAGGACCTAGGAATGTAAATGCCACAAATGTGGGATACATTAGTTCCCAAGCATCTTTAAGCTGTAAAACAGTGACGAAACGCTTCAGTTCATTGCAGTTATTAAAATTCGGAAACTGGTCTTTCTTATTTATCACACAATTAAAATCACCGCCTATTATAAGATCTTTTGGGTTTTTCCGTAATAAATAAATGATTTCTTCTTTATAGAACTGTGCTCTTTCCATTCTATTGGATGTGCCAGAAGGGGCATACAGATTGATAAGGGTAGAACCAAAGACTTTTATACCTATCGCTCTGCCGGAGTCCAACCTCTCGATATCCGAGACAGGAATCCCCTCCCTGACTAAAATTGCTGTACCGACGTTGGTGTCAAGTGAGACATTTAAAATCGCCAAATATCCAGGCACTGTAAGATTAGTCAGCACTACTTCCTGTAGGAAAGCAATGTCCGTCCCTGACTCATATAAATAATCCTTGAGCGCTGTAACTTTAGTCACGGATGTAATCCTGTTAATATTGATAGTCGTAATTGTATATGCCTGGGACATTTAGTTTGCATAAAAAGTAAATAAGTGGTTAAAAAGATAACAAAATATTAATAAAAAAAAGAAAAGAGATGTGCAGCTTCTAGAAGGGAGAAACGACTCCGCTTAAACAAACATCTAAAAGAATAGTCAGTATTTGAAGCTCGGTAAACACTTCATCTGGTTCCTCTGAAATATGACTAAGACAGTAGTAGAATTAGAAATGAAACTGGTTCAACAAAATCCTTTTTTTTTTTTTCATCTTACAGCCTCATTTTGGTGCAGGATTCCGAACATCTCGGGTTTTAGTTTTACCGAGGGGCTTTGCATCACTAATGTCACTTGAAGGTACCTCCTTAGGTCTTTCCGTGATGATTTCATACAAGACGTTCTTGGCCGTCGCTTCCTCTTGTGCTGGTTGTTGTTTGCTTTGGTTACGGGAAGCTTTGAGAGTAGGTTGCGGTTTGAGTCGGCGTCTTCGGACATCTTGGTTCAACGCGCCGTCATTCGGATTGTCTATCTTTACCACCGTTGTGACCGAAGCTGCCTCCACAGCGTCCTTTTTACGAGTGCCATTTCCTTGTTCTTCCGTCACTTGCTCCAGAGCACTGACTGAGTCGGCGGTTTGTGGGTCTGTAAGTTCTTGAGTTGGGTTCCGCTCCGTCACCTCTTGTGCTTCGGAGTGCGCCTCTTCCGTCTCCGCGACAATCGTTACTGCGTCCCCTCCGTGGACCGTTTGTACCTGTTCAGCCGCCGACAGCGGCCGGGTTGCCTCAGCGGCTGTCGTCACGTCAATACATGTACTGTTTGTTTCCTCGAGCACATCCGCATTACACTGCTTCTGCTTGCGGGTGGAAGGCGAATTACGGGCGGACTCGCCGTCCGAGCCGTCATCGGTCGTTTCCAACGGTCGCTTCTTAGTCTGGAGATCGCAATCGGGAACAGAAGGGTGTGATGTAATGAGGCTCAGGGGAGGGAACTCCGTAGTAGTTATGGCGGGCACTGCAGAAGTACATGCACCACTGTCGTTAACCGAAAGAAGGGAAGTGCTATTTGGTAAGACATCGCTGAGGGTCAGTTTTTGACGCTGTGTTAGATTGTTCCGAAGAACAAAAACACGGCGCGGACAATCTTGTCGGAAATGACCTGTCTCATTGCAAATATTGCACGTGCGCTCCTGACCAGAATGCACAACATGTGCTTTATGGCCTGCAACGGATATATGGGACGGAATGTTGGCTTTCACCTCCATTTCAACGGATCTAATGCCATTAAAACACTGTATCTTGTATAGCTTCGACCATCTTTCGTTATAGATAGATTTAACTTCGCCATATTTAGATAGAGCGTCCTTGATCAACTGATTATCAATTTCAATTGGAACATTCAAAATCCTGACATTGGTGTACATGATATCAGCTTTTCGTACAGAGACATTACTTTTTGAACCGTCTCGATGAACAAATTCGACGGAATTACCCCATTTTGCAAGCAACTTATCGACTGTCACTGAGTTCAGAAATTTAACAAAAACACAGTATTTTTCAGCATCTAATTGCGTGGTATGAACAGAGTCAGAATTTATACCGATTACCTCAGTCAGCCAATCGTGGATTTCCAGCGCAGTGGGTTGGACCGGCCGTGTTTCTTTCTCGAACGAAAAGACTAAAGTATTCTTCCTGACGGTGTCAGACATGGTCGTCGGTTCCGACGAAATTCCGGCAACAACCGAAATTGCGGCGAAGCACGAAACGTGGAACGGACGAAAGCACTATAAAAACACTTATCAGAGACACCACTCAAAAAATAACAGCGAAAATGTACAGCTAACTTCACGTAAACACCAAACACCGGCGATAGCGCTAACGTACGCGGAGTAAACAACAAGCACGTCCGACCGCGGCGACGGCTAAAGCCAGAATATCCATTAGGCCACGCGGTCACTGACGACCAACATTTACATGTATACGACTCATCTCGAAACGCTCACACCCCTGAGGATTTGTGTTTTCGTTCTACACAGCCACTGCCCCTTGCTCTTTCCCACCCATTCGTTACATTCAACCTCTGACGTGACCGACCAAATATAGACTGAGAAACAAGACCACACACTTTGTGCATTCGGAATCGAAGGCAGGGCGTCCCTCGCCGCATTTGCTACGATTGCCATTTGCTACTTCTGCAGAAGCGGCGGCGGCGGCGACGACGACGACGACGACGACGACGAATATCGCGAGAGGCTCTGAGATATGTGAGAAATACATCTATAAAATGTAATTCAGACTGCATCGTCCCACCTTATGCTGTACCGCTTTGGCAAATGCTTTATCT
Organism: Schistocerca gregaria; assembly: GCF_023897955.1. Lineage (NCBI taxonomy): Eukaryota > Metazoa > Arthropoda > Insecta > Orthoptera > Acrididae > Schistocerca > Schistocerca gregaria. The sequence continues at coordinate 2,850,543 of NW_026061884.1, forward strand.
GCGCCATTCGCCTTAATCGCATCTGAGAGTGATTCTTAAAAAAACGCCTGTCGCTAATTGTTCGTCATCACAGGTACTGTTTGCTATACGGCCACGACGCGCAACTGATTTCCAAAATTCATCTTTCTCCTGTGAGGATGGAACTTACGACCCCTGGTTTATTAGACCAGTGCTCTACCACTGAGCTAAAGAGGCGCGGCCTAGCGGTACTCTTGGGTACTTCGACCTTACGGTCGTCTGCATCATCAGACTTTAGCTGACAACACTTCATATTACCGGCTAATATTTGCAGCTATGGCGACAAATTACTGCTTGACTACACATCTGACACGTAACCGATGTGCTCTCCAAACAACAACACTTGCATTTCAGAACATGTCTTTCACACATGTCTACAAAATCACCTTCACCTTCAAATACAGCTTCCTTGCGACTGACAAAAACGTAGGCAAAGTTTAAAGTTGCTATTTCCATTAAATCTCGTTAATCAGAAAAACGGTAATTTACACTTGCAGCGGAACAAAATTCCGTTCCGCCCAGCGTCTGGCTCGAACCCACGACCCTGGGATTAAGAGTCTGACGCTCTACCGACTGAGCTAGCCGGCTACCTCGGTGAATACCTGCCGGGTAGCACGTCACACAGTACTCGTTTGGGTTGGGTGGTCCCGTACAGAATCTCTCCATGATGCCTAACGTTTTCCTAACGTCACACTCGTCACGTACTTCACTTTTATGTCATAATCATTTCTGAGAGGTAAAGAAATTGCATGACAACATGCAGAGCTAGTGAGGTCAAAATTAACGCACATACTTTATGTGACTCAAAAGCCGAACGAGTTACTTTCCGACGTTGCTTTAGATGTGCAAGTGATAGTCAAAACTCGCTGTGTCGGCACTCTGCCGACCATTTCGCTAGTTAACACCGGTCTTGTTGTGTGTGTTTCAAGCTCAAGAGCATCTCCAAGCAAAAAATGGTCAACAGCAACATTCAGACGGTTTCGTACTGCTCAATTGCTACATTAAAACGTTATGTTTCTTTTTCAGAACTGGAAAAACACAAGCGTGACAGCTTTCGAACCTGTAATCTTCAGATCCGAAGTCCGACGCCTTATCCATTAGGCCACACGGTCACTGACGACCAACATTTACATGTATACGACTCATCTCGAAACGCTCACACCCCTGAGGATTTGTGTTTTCGTTCTACACAGCCACTGCCCCTTGCTCTTTCCCACCCATTCGTTACATTCAACCTCTGACGTGACCGACCAAATATAGACTGAGAAACAAGACCACACACTTTGTGCATTCGGAATCGAAGGCAGGGCGTCCCTCGCCGCATTTGCTACGATTGCCATTTGCTACTTCTGCAGAAGCGGCGGCGGCGGCGGCGGCGACGACGACGACGACGACGACGACGACGAATATCGCGAGAGGCTCTGAGATATGTGAGAAATACATCTATAAAATGTAATTCAGACTGCATCGTCCCACCTTATGCTGTACCGCTTTGGCAAATGCTTTATCTGCGCCATTCGCCTTAATCGCATCTGAGAGTGATTCTTAAAAAAACGCCTGTCGCTAATTGTTCGTCATCACAGGTACTGTTTGCTATACGGCCACGACGCGCAACTGTTTTCTAAATTCATCTTTCTCCTGTGAGGATGGAACTTACGACCCCTGGTTTATTAGACCAGTGCTCTACCACTGAGCTAAAGAGGCGCGGCCTAGCGGTACTCTTGGGTACTTCGTCCTTACGGTCGTCTGCATCATCAGACTTTAGCTGACAACACTTCATATTACCGGCTAATATTTGCAGCTATGGCGACAAATTACTGCTTGACTACACATCTGACACGTAACCGATGTGCTCTCCAAACAACAACACTTGCATTTCAGAACATGTCTTTCACACATGTCTACAAAATCACCTTCACCTTCAAATACAGCTTCCTTGCGACTGACAGAGACGTAGGCAAAGTTTAAAGTTGCTATTTCCATTAAATCTCGTTAATCAGAAAAACGGTAATTTACACTTGCAGCGGAACAAATTTCCGTTCCGCCCAGCGTCTGGCTCGAACCCACGACCCTGGGATTAAGTGTCTGACGCTCTACCGACTGAGCTAGCCGGCTACCTCGGTGAATACCTGCCGGGTAGCACGTCACACAGTACTCGTTTGGGTTGGGTGGTCCCATACAGAATCTCTCCATGATGCCTAATGTTTTCCTAACGTCACACTCGTCACGTACTTCACTTTTATGTCATAATCATTTCTGAGAGGTAAAGAAATTGCATGACAACATGCAGAGCTAGTGGCGTCAAAATTAACGCACATACTTTATGTGACTCAAAAGCCGAACGAGTTACTTTCCGACGTTGTTTTAGATGTGCAAGTGATAGTGAAAACTCGCTGTGTCGGCACTCTGCCGACCATTTCGCTAGTTAACACCGGTCTTGTTGTGTGTGTTTCAAGCTCAAGAGCATCTCCAAGCAAAAATTGGTCAACAGCAACATTCAGACGGTTTCGTACTGCTCAATTGCTACATTAAAACGTTATGTTTCTTTTTCAGAACTGGAAAAACACAAGCGTGACAGCATTCGAACCTGTAATCTTCAGATCCGAAGTCCGACGCCTTATCCATTAGGCCAGACGGTCACTGACGACCAACATTTACATGTATACGACTCATCTCGAAACGCTCACACCCCTGAGGATTTGTGTTTTCGTTCTAAACAGCCGCTGCCCCTTGCTCTTTCCCACCCATTCGTTACATTCAACCTCTGACGAGACCGACCAAATATAGACTGTGAAACAAGACCACACACTTTGTGCATTCGGAATCGAAGGCGGGGCGTCCCTCGCCGCATTTGCTACGATTGCCATTTGCTACTTCTGCAGAAGCGGCGGCGACGACGACGACGACGACGACGACGACGACGAATATCGCGAGAGGCTCTGAGATATGTGAGAAATACATCTATAAAATGTAATTCAGACTGCCTCGTCCCACCTTATGCTGTACCGCTTTGGCAAATGCTTTATCTGCGCCATTCGCCTTAATCGCATCTGAGAGTGATTCTTAAAAAAACGCCTGTCGCTAATTGTTCGTCATCACAGGTACTGTTTGCTATACGGCCACGACGCGCAACTGATTTCCAAAATTCATCTTTCTCCTGTGAGGATGGAACTTACGACCCCTGGTTTATTAGACCAGTGCTCTACCACTGAGCTAAAGAGGCGCGGCCTAGCGGTACTCTTGGGTACTTCGTCCTTACGGTCGTCTGCATCAACAGACTTTAGCTGACAACACTTCATATTACCGGCTAATATTTGCAGCTATGGCGACAAATTACTGTTTGACTACACATCTGACACGTAACCGATGTGCTCTCCAAACAACAACACTTGCATTTCAGAACATGTCTTTCACACATGTCTACAAAATCACCTTCACCTTCAAATACAGCTTCCTTGCGACTGACAGAGACGTAGGCAAAGTTTAAAGTTGCTATTTCCATTAAATCTCGTTAATCAGAAAAACGGTAATTTACACTTGCAGCGGAACAAAATTCCGTTCCGCCCAGCGTCTGGCTCGAACCCACGACCCTGGGATTAAGAGTCTAACGCTCTACCGACTGAGCTAGCCGGCTACCTCGGTGAATACCTGCCGGGTAGCACGTCACACAGTACTCGTTTGGGTTGGGTGGTCCCATACAGAATCTCTCCATGATGCCTAATGTTTTCCTAACGTCACACTCGTCACGTACTTCACTTTTATGTCATAATCATTTCTGAGAGGTAAAGAAATTGCATGACAACATGCAGAGCTAGTGGCGTCAAAATTAACGCACATACTTTATGTGACTCAAAAGCCGAACGAGTTACTTTCCGACGTTGTTTTAGATGTGCAAGTGATAGTCAAAACTCGCTGTGTCGGCACTCTGCCGACCATTTCGCTAGTTAACACCGGTCTTGTTGTGTGTGTTTCAAGCTCAAGAGCATCTCCAAGCAAAAAATGGTCAACAGCAACATTCAGACGGTTTCGTACTGCTCAATTGCTACATTAAAACGTTATGTTTCTTTTTCAGAACTGGAAAAACACAAGCGTGACAGCATTCGAACCTGTAATCTTCAGATCCGAAGTCCGACGCCTTATCCTTTAGGCCACACGGTCACTGACGACGAACATTTACATGTATACGACTCATCTCGAAACGCTCACACCCCTGAGGATTTGTGTTTTCGTTCTACACAGCCGCTGCCCCTTGCTCTTTCCCACCCATTCGTTACATTCAACCTCTGACGAGACCGACCAAATATAGACTGTGAAACAAGACCACACACTTTGTGCATTCGGAATCGAAGGCAGGGCGTCCCTCGCCGCATTTGCTACGATTGCCATTTGCTACTTCTGCAGAAGCGGCGGCGACGACGACGACGACGACGACGACGACGACGAATATCGCGAGAGGCTCTGAGATATGTGAGAAATACATCTATAAAATGTAATTCAGACTGCCTCGTCCCACCTTATGCTGTACCGCTTTGGCAAATGCTTTATCTGCGCCATTCGCCTTAATCGCATCTGAGAGTGATTCTTAAAAAAACGCCTGTCGCTAATTGTTCGTCATCACAGGTACTGTTTGCTATACGGCCACGACGCGCAACTGATTTCCAAAATTCATCTTTCTCCTGTGAGGATGGAACTTACGACCCCTGGTTTATTAGACCAGTGCTCTACCACTGAGCTAAAGAGGCGCGGCCTAGCGGTACTCTTGGGTACTTCGTCCTTACGGTCGTCTGCATCAACAGACTTTAGCTGACAACACTTCATATTACCGGCTAATATTTGCAGCTATGGCGACAAATTACTGCTTGACTACACATCTGACACGTAACCGATGTGCTCTCCAAACAACAACACTTGCATTTCAGAACATGTCTTTCACACATGTCTACAAAATCACCTTCACCTTCAAATACAGCTTCCTTGCGACTGACAGAGACGTAGGCAAAGTTTAAAGTTGCTATTTCCATTAAATCTCGTTAATCAGAAAAACGGTAATTTACACTTGCAGCGGAACAAAATTCCGTTCCGCCCAGCGTCTGGCTCGAACCCACGACCCTGGGATTAAGAGTCTAACGCTCTACCGACTGAGCTAGCCGGCTACCTCGGTGAATACCTGCCGGGTAGCACGTCACACAGTACTCGTTTGGGTTGGGTGGTCCCATACAGAATCTCTCCATGATGCCTAATGTTTTCCTAACGTCACACTCGTCACGTACTTCACTTTTATGTCATAATCATTTCTGAGAGGTAAAGAAATTGCATGACAACATGCAGAGCTAGTGGCGTCAAAATTAACGCACATACTTTATGTGACTCAAAAGCCGAACGAGTTACTTTCCGACGTTGTTTTAGATGTGCAAGTGATAGTCAAAACTCGCTGTGTCGGCACTCTGCCGACCATTTCGCTAGTTAACACCGGTCTTGTTGTGTGTGTTTCAAGTTCAAGAGCATCTCCAAGCAAAAAATGGTCAACAGCAACATTCAGACGGTTTCGTACTGCTCAATTGCTACATTAAAACGTTATGTTTCTTTTTCAGAACTGGAAAAACACAAGCATGACAGCATTCGAACCTGTAATCTTCAGATCCGAAGTCCGACGCCTTATCCTTTAGGCCACACGGTCACTGACGACGAACATTTACATGTATACGACTCATCTCGAAACGCTCACACCCCTGAGGATTTGTGTTTTCGTTCTACACAGCCGCTGCCCCTTGCTCTTTCCCACCCATTCGTTACATTCAACCTCTGACGAGACCGACCAAATATAGACTGTGAAACAAGACCACACACTTTGTGCATTCGGAATCGAAGGCAGGGCGTCCCTCGCCGCATTTGCTACGATTGCCATTTGCTACTTCTGCAGAAGCGGCGGCGACGACGACGACGACGACGACGACGACGACGAATATCGCGAGAGGCTCTGAGATATGTGAGAAATACATCTATAAAATGTAATTCAGACTGCCTCGTCCCACCTTATGCTGTACCGCTTTGGCAAATGCTTTATCTGCGCCATTCGCCTTAATCGCATCTGAGAGTGATTCTTAAAAAAACGCCTGTCGCTAATTGTTCGTCATCACAGGTACTGTTTGCTATACGGCCACGACGCGCAACTGATTTCCAAAATTCATCTTTCTCCTGTGAGGATGGAACTTACGACCCCTGGTTTATTAGACCAGTGCTCTACCACTGAGCTAAAGAGGCGCGGCCTAGCGGTACTCTTGGGTACTTCGTCCTTACGGTCGTCTGCATCAACAGACTTTAGCTGACAACACTTCATATTACCGGCTAATATTTGCAGCTATGGCGACAAATTACTGCTTGACTACACATCTGACACGTAACCGATGTGCTCTCCAAACAACAACACTTGCATTTCAGAACATGTCTTTCACACATGTCTACAAAATCACCTTCACCTTCAAATACAGCTTCCTTGCGACTGACAGAGACGTAGGCAAAGTTTAAAGTTGCTATTTCCATTAAATCTCGTTAATCAGAAAAACGGTAATTTACACTTGCAGCGGAACAAAATTCCGTTCCGCCCAGCGTCTGGCTCGAACCCACGACCCTGGGATTAAGAGTCTAACGCTCTACCGACTGAGCTAGCCGGCTACCTCGGTGAGTACCTGCCGGGTAGCACGTCACACAGTACTCGTTTGGGTTGGGTGGTCCCATACAGAATCTCTCCATGATGCCTAATGTTTTCCTAACGTCACACTCGTCACGTACTTCACTTTTATGTCATAATCATTTCTGAGAGGTAAAGAAATTGCATGACAACATGCAGAGCTAGTGGCGTCAAAATTAACGCACATACTTTATGTGACTCAAAAGCCGAACGAGTTACTTTCCGACGTTGTTTTAGATGTGCAAGTGATAGTCAAAACTCGCTGTGTCGGCACTCTGCCGACCATTTCGCTAGTTAACACCGGTCTTGTTGTGTGTGTTTCAAGCTCAAGAGCATCTCCAAGCAAAAAATGGTCAACAGCAACATTCAGACGGTTTCGTACTGCTCAATTGCTACATTAAAACGTTATGTTTCTTTTTCAGAACTGGAAAAACACAAGCGTGACAGCATTCGAACCTGTAATCTTCAGATCCGAAGTCCGACGCCTTATCCTTTAGGCCACACGGTCACTGACGACCAACATTTACATGTATACGACTCATCTCGAAACGCTCACACCCCTGAGGATTTGTGTTTTCGTTCTACACAGCCGCTGCCCCTTGCTCTTTCCCACCCATTCGTTACATTCAACCTCTGACGAGACCGACCAAATATAGACTGTGAAACAAGACCACACACTTTGTGCATTCGGAATCGAAGGCAGGGCGTCCCTCGCCGCATTTGCTACGATTGCCATTTGCTACTTCTGCAGAAGCGGCGGCGACGACGACGACGACGACGACGACGACGACGACGAATATCGCGAGAGGCTCTGAGATATGTGAGAAATACATCTATAAAATGTAATTCAGACTGCCTCGTCCCACCTTATGCTGTACCGCTTTGGCAAATGCTTTATCTGCGCCATTCGCCTTAATCGCATCTGAGAGTGATTCTTAAAAAAACGCCTGTCGCTAATTGTTCGTCATCACAGGTACTGTTTGCTATACGGCCACGACGCGCAACTGATTTCCAAAATTCATCTTTCTCCTGTGAGGATGGAACTTACGACCCCTGGTTTATTAGACCAGTGCTCTACCACTGAGCTAAAGTGGCGCGGCGTAGCGGTGCTCTTGGGTACTTCGTCCTTACGGTCGTCTGCATCATCAGACTTTAGCTGACAACACTTCTTATTACCGGCTAATATTTGCAGCTATGGCGACAAATTACTGCTTGACTACACATCTGACACGTAACCGATGTGCTCTCCAAACAACAACACTTGCATTTCAGAACATGTCTTTCACACATGTCTACAAAATCACCTTCACCTTCAAATACAGCTTCCTTGCGACTGACAGAGACGTAGGCAAAGTTTAAAGTTGCTATTTCCATTAAATCTCGTTAATCAGAAAAACGGTAATTTACACTTGCAGCGGAACAAAATTCCGTTCCGCCCAGCGTCTGGCTCGAACCCACGACCCTGGGATTAGTAGTCTGACGCTCTACCGACTGAGCTAGCCGGCTACCTCGGTGAATACCTGCCGGGTAGCACGTCACACAGTACTCGTTTGGGTTGGGTGGTCCCATACAGAATCTCTCCATGATGCCTAATGTTTTCCTAACGTCACACTCGTCACGTACTTCACTTTTATGTCATAATCATTTCTGAGAGGTAAAGAAATTGCATGACAACATGCAGAGCTAGTGGCGTCAAAATTAACGCACATACTTTATGTGACTCAAAAGCCGAACGAGTTACTTTCCGACGTTGTTTTAGATGTGCAAGTGATAGTCAAAACTCGCTGTGTCGGCACTCTGCCGACCATTTCGCTAGTTAACACCGGTCTTGTTGTGTGTGTTTCAAGCTCAAGAGCATCTCCAAGCAAAAAATGGTCAACAGCAACATTCAGACGGTTTCGTACTGCTCAATTGCTACATTAAAACGTTATGTTTCTTTTTCAGAACTGGAAAAACACAAGCGTGACAGCATTCGAACCTGTAATCTTCAGATCCGAAGTCCGACGCCTTATCCTTTAGGCCACACGGTCACTGACGACCAACATTTACATGTATACGACTCATCTCGAAACGCTCACACCCCTGAGGATTTGTGTTTTCGTTCTACACAGCCGCTGCCCCTTGCTCTTTCCCACCCATTCGTTACATTCAACCTCTGACGAGACCGACCAAATATAGACTGTGAAACAAGACCACACACTTTGTGCATTCGGAATCGAAGGCAGGGCGTCCCTCGCCGCATTTGCTACGATTGCCATTTGCTACTTCTGCAGAAGCGGCGGCGGCGGCGACGACGACGACGACGACGACAACGAATATCGCGAGAGGCTCTGAGATATGTGAGAAATACATCTATAAAATGTAATTCAGACTGCCTCGTCCCACCTTATGCTGTACCGCTTTGGCAAATGCTTTATCTGCGCCATTCGCCTTAATCGCATCTGAGAGTGATTCTTAAAAAAACGCCTGTCGCTAATTGTTCGTCATCACAGGTACTGTTTGCTATACGGCCACGACGCGCAACTGATTTCCAAAATTCATCTTTCTCCTGTGAGGATGGAACTTACGACCCCTGGTTTATTACACCAGTGCTCTACCACTGAGCTAAAGAGGCGCGGCCTAGCGGTACTCTTGGGTACTTCGTCCTTACGGTCGTCTGCATCAACAGACTTTAGCTGACAACACTTCATATTACCGGCTAATATTTGCAGCTATGGCGACAAATTACTGCTTGACTACACATCTGACACGTAACCGATGTGCTCTCCAAACAACAACACTTGCATTTCAGAACATGTCTTTCACACATGTCTACAAAATCACATTCACCTTCAAATACAGCTTCCTTGCGACTGACAGAGACGTAGGCAAAGTTTAAAGTTGCTATTTCCATTAAATCTCGTTAATCAGAAAAACGGTAATTTACACTTGCAGCGGAACAAAATTCCGTTCCGCCCAGCGTCTGGCTCGAACCCACGACCCTGGGATTAAGAGTCTAACGCTCTACCGACTGAGCTAGCCGGCTACCTCGGTGAATACCTGCCGGGTAGCACGTCACACAGTACTCGTTTGGGTTGGGTGGTCCCATACAGAATCTCTCCATGATGCCTAATGTTTTCCTAACGTCACACTCGTCACGTACTTCACTTTTATGTCATAATCATTTCTGAGAGGTAAAGAAATTGCATGACAACATGCAGAGCTAGTGGCGTCAAAATTAACGCACATACTTTATGTGACTCAAAAGCCGAACGAGTTACTTTCCGACGTTGTTTTAGATGTGCAAGTGATAGTCAAAACTCGCTGTGTCGGCACTCTGCCGACCATTTCGCTAGTTAACACCGGTCTTGTTGTGTGTGTTTCAAGCTCAAGAGCATCTCCAAGCAAAAAATGGTCAACAGCAACATTCAGACGGTTTCGTACTGCTCAATTGCTACATTAAAACGTTATGTTTCTTTTTCAGAACTGGAAAAACACAAGCGTGACAGCATTCGAACCTGTAATCTGCAGATCCGAAGTCCGACGCCTTATCCTTTAGGCCACACGGTTACTGACGACCAACATTTACATGTATACGACTCATCTCGAAACGCTCACACCCCTGAGGATTTGTGTTTTCGTTCTACACAGCCGCTGCCCCTTGCTCTTTCCCACCCATTCGTTACATTCAACCTCTGACGAGACCGACCAAATATAGACTGTGAAACAAGACCACACACTTTGTGCATTCGGAATCGAAGGCAGGGCGTCCCTCGCCGCATTTGCTACGATTGCCATTTGCTACTTCTGCAGAAGCGGCGACGACGACGACGACGACGACGACGAATATCGCGAGAGGCTCTGAGATATGTGAGAAATACATCTATAAAATGTAATTCAGACTGCCTCGTCCCACCTTATGCTGTACCGCTTTGGCAAATGCTTTATCTGCGCCATTCGCCTTAATCGCATCTGAGAGTGATTCTTAAAAAAACGCCTGTCGCTAATTGTTCGTCATCACAGGTACTGTTTGCTATACGGCCACGACGCGCAACTGATTTCCAAAATTCATCTTTCTCCTGTGAGGATGGAACTTACGACCCCTGGTTTATTAGACCAGTGCTCTACCACTGAGCTAAAGAGGCGCGGCCTAGCGGTACTCTTGGGTACTTCGTCCTTACGGTCGTCTGCATCATCAGACTTTAGCTGACAACACTTCATATTACCGGCTAATATTTGCAGCTATGGCGACAAATTACTGCTTTACTACACATCTGACACGTAACCGATGTGCTCTCCAAACAACAACACTTGCATTTCAGAACATGTCTTTCACACATGTCTACAAAATCACCTTCACCTTCAAATACAGCTTCCTTGCGACTGACAGAGACGTAGGCAAAGTTTAAAGTTGCTATTTCCATTAAATCTCGTTAATCAGAAAAACGGTAATTTACACTTGCAGCGGAACAAAATTCCGTTCCGCCCAGCGTCTGGCTCGAACCCACGACCCTGGGATTAAGAGTCTGACGCTCTACCGACTGAGCTAGCCGGCTACCTCGGTGAATACCTGCCGGGTAGCACGTCACACAGTACTCGTTTGGGTTGGGTGGTCCCGTACAGAATCTCTCCATGATGCCTAATGTTTTCCTAACGTCACACTCGTCACGTACTTCACTTTTATGTCATAATCATTTCTGAGAGGTAAAGAAATTGCATGACAACATGCAGAGCTAGTGGCGTCAAAATTAACGCACATACTTTATGTGACTCAAAAGCCGAACGAGTTACTTTCCGACGTTGTTTTAGATGTGCAAGTGATAGTCAAAACTCGCTTTGTCGGCACTCTGCCGACCATTTCGCTAGTTAACACCGGTCTTGTTGTGTGTGTTTCAAGCTCAAGAGCATCTCCAAGCAAAAAATGGTCAACAGCAACATTCAGACGGTTTCGTACTGCTCAATTGCTACATTAAAACGTTATGTTTCTTTTTCAGAACTGGAAAAACACAAGCGTGACAGCATTCGAACCTGTAATCTTCAGATCCGAAGTCCGACGCCTTATCCATTAGGCCACACGGTCACTGACGACCAACATTTACATGTATACGACTCATCTCGAAACGCTCACACCCCTGAGGATTTGTGTTTTCGTTCTACACAGCCGCTGCCCCTTGCTCTTTCCCACCCATTCGTTACATTCAACCTCTGACGAGACCAACCAAATATAGACTGTGAAACAAGACCACACACTTTGTGCATTCGGAATCGAAGGCAGGGCGTCCCTCGCCGCATTTGCTACGATTGCCATTTGCTACTTCTGCAGAAGCGGCGACGACGACGACGACGACGACGACGAATATCGCGAGAGGCTCTGAGATATGTGAGAAATACATCTATAAAATGTAATTCAGACTGCATCGTCCCACCTTATGCTGTACCGCTTTGGCAAATGCTTTATCTGCGCCATTCGCCTTAATCGCATCTGAGAGTGATTCTTAAAAAAACGCCTGTCGCTAATTGTTCGTCATCACAGGTACTGTTTGCTATACGGCCACGACGCGCAACTGATTTCCAAAATTCATCTTTCTCCTGTGAGGATGGAACTTACGACCCCTGGTTTATTAGACCAGTGCTCTACCACTGAGCTAAAGAGGCGCGGCCTAGCGGTACTCTTGGGTACTTCGTCCTTACGGTCGTCTGCATCATCAGACTTTAGCTGACAACACTTCATATTACCGGCTAATATTTGCAGCTATGGCGACAAATTACTGCTTGACTACACATCTGACACGTAACCGATGTGCTCTCCAAACAACAACACTTGCATTTCAGAACATGTCTTTCACACATGTCTACAAAATCACCTTCACCTTCAAATACAGCTTCCTTGCGACTGACAGAGACGTAGGCAAAGTTTAAAGTTGCTATTTCCATTAAATCTCGTTAATCAGAAAAACGGTAATTTACACTTGCAGCGGAACAAAATTCCGTTCCGCCCAGCGTCTGGCTCGAACCCACGACCCTGGGATTAAGAGTCTGACGCTCTACCGACTGAGCTAGCCGGCTACCTCGGTGAATACCTGCCGGGTAGCACGTCACACAGTACTCGTTTGGGTTGGGTGGTCCCATACAGAATCTCTCCATGATGCCTAATGTTTTCCTAACGTCACACTCGTCACGTACTTCACTTTTATGTCATAATCATTTCTGAGAGGTAAAGAAATTGCATGACAACATGCAGAGCTAGTGGCGTCAAAATTAACGCACATACTTTATGTGACTCAAAAGCCGAACGAGTTACTTTCCGACGTTGTTTTAGATGTGCAAGTGATAGTCAAAACTCGCTGTGTCGGCACTCTGCCGACCATTTCGCTAGTTAACACCGGTCTTGTTGTGTGTGTTTCAAGCTCAAGAGCATCTCCAAGCAAAAAATGGTCAACAGCAACATTCAGACGGTTTCGTACTGCTCAATTGCTACATTAAAACGTTATGTTTCTTTTTCAGAACTGGAAAAACACAAGCGTGACAGCATTCGAACCTGTAATCTGCAGATCCGAAGTCCGACGCCTTATCCTTTAGGCCACACGGTCACTGACGACCAACATTTACATGTATACGACTCATCTCGAAACGCTCACACCCCTGAGGATTTGTGTTTTCGTTCTACACAGCCGCTGCCCCTTGCTCTTTCCCACCCATTCGTTACATTCAACCTCTGACGAGACCGACCAAATATAGACTGTGAAACAAGACCACACACTTTGTGCATTCGGAATCGAAGGCAGGGCGTCCCTCGCCGCATTTGCTACGATTGCCATTTGCTACTTCTGCAGAAGCGGCGACGACGACGACGACGACGACGACGAATATCGCGAGAGGCTCTGAGATATGTGAGAAATACATCTATAAAATGTAATTCAGACTGCCTCGTCCCACCTTATGCTGTACCGCTTTGGCAAATGCTTTATCTGCGCCATTCGCCTTAATCGCATCTGAGAGTGATTCTTAAAAAAACGCCTGTCGCTAATTGTTCGTCATCACAGGTACTGTTTGCTATACGGCCACGACGCGCAACTGATTTCCAAAATTCATCTTTCTCCTGTGAGGATGGAACTTACGACCCCTGGTTTATTAGACCAGTGCTCTACCACTGAGCTAAAGAGGCGCGGCCTAGCGGTACTCTTGGGTACTTCGTCCTTACGGTCGTCTGCATCATCAGACTTTAGCTGACAACACTTCATATTACCGGCTAATATTTGCAGCTATGGCGACAAATTACTGCTTTACTACACATCTGACACGTAACCGATGTGCTCTCCAAACAACAACACTTGCATTTCAGAACATGTCTTTCACACATGTCTACAAAATCACCTTCACCTTCAAATACAGCTTCCTTGCGACTGACAGAGACGTAGGCAAAGTTTAAAGTTGCTATTTCCATTAAATCTCGTTAATCAGAAAAACGGTAATTTACACTTGCAGCGGAACAAAATTCCGTTCCGCCCAGCGTCTGGCTCGAACCCACGACCCTGGGATTAAGAGTCTGACGCTCTACCGACTGAGCTAGCCGGCTACCTCGGTGAATACCTGCCGGGTAGCACGTCACACAGTACTCGTTTGGGTTGGGTGGTCCCGTACAGAATCTCTCCATGATGCCTAATGTTTTCCTAACGTCACACTCGTCACGTACTTCACTTTTATGTCATAATCATTTCTGAGAGGTAAAGAAATTGCATGACAACATGCAGAGCTAGTGGCGTCAAAATTAACGCACATACTTTATGTGACTCAAAAGCCGAACGAGTTACTTTCCGACGTTGTTTTAGATGTGCAAGTGATAGTCAAAACTCGCTTTGTCGGCACTCTGCCGACCATTTCGCTAGTTAACACCGGTCTTGTTGTGTGTGTTTCAAGCTCAAGAGCATCTCCAAGCAAAAAATGGTCAACAGCAACATTCAGACGGTTTCGTACTGCTCAATTGCTACATTAAAACGTTATGTTTCTTTTTCAGAACTGGAAAAACACAAGCGTGACAGCATTCGAACCTGTAATCTTCAGATCCGAAGTCCGACGCCTTATCCATTAGGCCACACGGTCACTGACGACCAACATTTACATGTATACGACTCATCTCGAAACGCTCACACCCCTGAGGATTTGTGTTTTCGTTCTACACAGCCGCTGCCCCTTGCTCTTTCCCACCCATTCGTTACATTCAACCTCTGACGAGACCAACCAAATATAGACTGTGAAACAAGACCACACACTTTGTGCATTCGGAATCGAAGGCAGGGCGTCCCTCGCCGCATTTGCTACGATTGCCATTTGCTACTTCTGCAGAAGCGGCGACGACGACGACGACGACGACGACGAATATCGCGAGAGGCTCTGAGATATGTGAGAAATACATCTATAAAATGTAATTCAGACTGCATCGTCCCACCTTATGCTGTACCGCTTTGGCAAATGCTTTATCTGCGCCATTCGCCTTAATCGCATCTGAGAGTGATTCTTAAAAAAACGCCTGTCGCTAATTGTTCGTCATCACAGGTACTGTTTGCTATACGGCCACGACGCGCAACTGATTTCCAAAATTCATCTTTCTCCTGTGAGGATGGAACTTACGACCCCTGGTTTATTAGACCAGTGCTCTACCACTGAGCTAAAGAGGCGCGGCCTAGCGGTACTCTTGGGTACTTCGTCCTTACGGTCGTCTGCATCATCAGACTTTAGCTGACAACACTTCATATTACCGGCTAATATTTGCAGCTATGGCGACAAATTACTGCTTGACTACACATCTGACACGTAACCGATGTGCTCTCCAAACAACAACACTTGCATTTCAGAACATGTCTTTCACACATGTCTACAAAATCACCTTCACCTTCAAATACAGCTTCCTTGCGACTGACAGAGACGTAGGCAAAGTTTAAAGTTGCTATTTCCATTAAATCTCGTTAATCAGAAAAACGGTAATTTACACTTGCAGCGGAACAAAATTCCGTTCCGCCCAGCGTCTGGCTCGAACCCACGACCCTGGGATTAAGAGTCTGACGCTCTACCGACTGAGCTAGCCGGCTACCTCGGTGAATACCTGCCGGGTAGCACGTCACACAGTACTCGTTTGGGTTGGGTGGTCCCATACAGAATCTCTCCATGATGCCTAATGTTTTCCTAACGTCACACTCGTCACGTACTTCACTTTTATGTCATAATCATTTCTGAGAGGTAAAGAAATTGCATGACAACATGCAGAGCTAGTGGCGTCAAAATTAACGCACATACTTTATGTGACTCAAAAGCCGAACGAGTTACTTTCCGACGTTGTTTTAGATGTGCAAGTGATAGTCAAAACTCGCTGTGTCGGCACTCTGCCGACCATTTCGCTAGTTAACACCGGTCTTGTTGTGTGTGTTTCAAGCTCAAGAGCATCTCCAAGCAAAAAATGGTCAACAGCAACATTCAGACGGTTTCGTACTGCTCAATTGCTACATTAAAACGTTATGTTTCTTTTTCAGAACTGGAAAAACACAAGCGTGACAGCATTCGAACCTGTAATCTTCAGATCCGAAGTCCGACGCCTTATCCATTAGGCCACACGGTCACTGACGACCAACATTTACATGTATACGACTCATCTCGAAACGCTCACACCCCTGAGGATTTGTGTTTTCGTTCTACACAGCCGCTGCCCCTTGCTCTTTCCCACCCATTCGTTACATTCAACCTCTGACGAGACCGACCAAATATAGACTGAGAAACAAGACCACACACTTTGTGCATTCGGAATCGAAGGCAGGGCGTCCCTCGCCGCATTTGCTACGATTGCCATTTGCTACTTCTGCAGAAGCGGCGGCGGCGGCGGCGACGACGACGACGACGACGACGAATATCGCGAGAGGCTCTGAGATATGTGAGAAATACATCTATAAAATGTAATTCAGACTGCATCGTCCCACCTTATGCTTACCGCTTTGGCAAATGCTTTATCTGCGCCATTCGCCTTAATCGCATCTGAGAGTGATTCTTAAAAAAACGCCTGTCGCTAATTGTTCGTCATCACAGGTACTGTTTGCTATACGGCCACGACGCGCAACTGATTTCCAAAATTCATCTTTCTCCTGTGAGGATGGAACTTACGACCCCTGGTTTATTAGACCAGTGCTCTACCACTGAGCTAAAGAGGCGCGGCCTAGCGGTACTCTTGGGTACTTCGTCCTTACGGTCGTCTGCATCAACAGACTTTAGCTGACAACACTTCATATTACCGGCTAATATTTGCAGCTATGGCGACAAATTACTGCTTGACTACACATCTGACACGTAACCGATGTGCTCTCCAAACAACAACACTTGCATTTCAGAACATGTCTTTCACACATGTCTACAAAATCACATTCACCTTCAAATACAGCTTCCTTGCGACTGACAGAGACGTAGGCAAAGTTTAAAGTTGCTATTTCCATTAAATCTCGTTAATCAGAAAAACGGTAATTTACACTTGCAGCGGAACAAAATTCCGTTCCGCCCAGCGTCTGGCTCGAACCCACGACCCTGGGATTAAGAGTCTAACGCTCTACCGACTGAGCTAGCCGGCTACCTCGGTGAATACCTGCCGGGTAGAACGTCACACAGTACTCGTTTGGGTTGGGTGGTCCCATACAGAATCTCTCCATGATGCCTAATGTTTTCCTAACGTCACACTCGTCACGTACTTCACTTTTATGTCATAATCATTTCTGAGAGGTAAAGAAATTGCATGACAACATGCAGAGCTAGTGGCGTCAAAATTAACGCACATACTTTATGTGACTCAAAAGCCGAACGAGTTACTTTCCGACGTTGTTTTAGATGTGCAAGTGATAGTCAAAACTCGCTGTGTCGGCACTCTGCCGACCATTTCGCTAGTTAACACCGGTCTTGTTGTGTGTGTTTCAAGCTCAAGAGCATCTCCAAGCAAAAAATGGTCAACAGCAACATTCAGACGGTTTCGTACTGCTCAATTGCTACATTAAAACGTTATGTTTCTTTTTCAGAACTGGAAAAACACAAGCGTGACAGCATTCGAACCTGTAATCTGCAGATCCGAAGTCCGACGCCTTATCCTTTAGGCCACACGGTCACTGACGACCAACATTTACATGTATACGACTCATCTCGAAACGCTCACACCCCTGAGGATTTGTGTTTTCGTTCTACACAGCCGCTGCCCCTTGCTCTTTCCCACCCATTCGTTACATTCAACCTCTGACGAGACCGACCAAATATAGACTGTGAAACAAGACCACACACTTTGTGCATTCGGAATCGAAGGCAGGGCGTCCCTCGCCGCATTTGCTACGATTGCCATTTGCTACTTCTGCAGAAGCGGCGACGACGACGACGACGACGACGACGAATATCGCGAGAGGCTCTGAGATATGTGAGAAATACATCTATAAAATGTAATTCAGACTGCCTCGTCCCACCTTATGCTGTACCGCTTTGGCAAATGCTTTATCTGCGCCATTCGCCTTAATCGCATCTGAGAGTGATTCTTAAAAAAACGCCTGTCGCTAATTGTTCGTCATCACAGGTACTGTTTGCTATACGGCCACGACGCGCAACTGATTTCCAAAATTCATCTTTCTCCTGTGAGGATGGAACTTACGACCCCTGGTTTATTAGACCAGTGCTCTACCACTGAGCTAAAGAGGCGCGGCCTAGCGGTACTCTTGGGTACTTCGTCCTTACGGTCGTCTGCATCATCAGACTTTAGCTGACAACACTTCATATTACCGGCTAATATTTGCAGCTATGGCGACAAATTACTGCTTTACTACACATCTGACACGTAACCGATGTGCTCTCCAAACAACAACACTTGCATTTCAGAACATGTCTTTCACACATGTCTACAAAATCACCTTCACCTTCAAATACAGCTTCCTTGCGACTGACAGAGACGTAGGCAAAGTTTAAAGTTGCTATTTCCATTAAATCTCGTTAATCAGAAAAACGGTAATTTACACTTGCAGCGGAACAAAATTCCGTTCCGCCCAGCGTCTGGCTCGAACCCACGACCCTGGGATTAAGAGTCTGACGCTCTACCGACTGAGCTAGCCGGCTACCTCGGTGAATACCTGCCGGGTAGCACGTCACACAGTACTCGTTTGGGTTGGGTGGTCCCGTACAGAATCTCTCCATGATGCCTAATGTTTTCCTAACGTCACACTCGTCACGTACTTCACTTTTATGTCATAATCATTTCTGAGAGGTAAAGAAATTGCATGACAACATGCAGAGCTAGTGGCGTCAAAATTAACGCACATACTTTATGTGACTCAAAAGCCGAACGAGTTACTTTCCGACGTTGTTTTAGATGTGCAAGTGATAGTCAAAACTCGCTTTGTCGGCACTCTGCCGACCATTTCGCTAGTTAACACCGGTCTTGTTGTGTGTGTTTCAAGCTCAAGAGCATCTCCAAGCAAAAAATGGTCAACAGCAACATTCAGACGGTTTCGTACTGCTCAATTGCTACATTAAAACGTTATGTTTCTTTTTCAGAACTGGAAAAACACAAGCGTGACAGCATTCGAACCTGTAATCTTCAGATCCGAAGTCCGACGCCTTATCCATTAGGCCACACGGTCACTGACGACCAACATTTACATGTATACGACTCATCTCGAAACGCTCACACCCCTGAGGATTTGTGTTTTCGTTCTACACAGCCGCTGCCCCTTGCTCTTTCCCACCCATTCGTTACATTCAACCTCTGACGAGACCAACCAAATATAGACTGTGAAACAAGACCACACACTTTGTGCATTCGGAATCGAAGGCAGGGCGTCCCTCGCCGCATTTGCTACGATTGCCATTTGCTACTTCTGCAGAAGCGGCGACGACGACGACGACGACGACGACGACGACGACGACGAATATCGCGAGAGGCTCTGAGATATGTGAGAAATACATCTATAAAATGTAATTCAGACTGCATCGTCCCACCTTATGCTGTACCGCTTTGGCAAATGCTTTATCTGCGCCATTCGCCTTAATCGCATCTGAGAGTGATTCTTAAAAAAACGCCTGTCGCTAATTGTTCGTCATCACAGGTACTGTTTGCTATACGGCCACGACGCGCAACTGATTTCCAAAATTCATCTTTCTCCTGTGAGGATGGAACTTACGACCCCTGGTTTATTAGACCAGTGCTCTACCACTGAGCTAAAGAGGCGCGGCCTAGCGGTACTCTTGGGTACTTCGTCCTTACGGTCGTCTGCATCATCAGACTTTAGCTGACAACACTTCATATTACCGGCTAATATTTGCAGCTATGGCGACAAATTACTGCTTGACTACACATCTGACACGTAACCGATGTGCTCTCCAAACAACAACACTTGCATTTCAGAACATGTCTTTCACACATGTCTACAAAATCACCTTCACCTTCAAATACAGCTTCCTTGCGACTGACAGAGACGTAGGCAAAGTTTAAAGTTGCTATTTCCATTAAATCTCGTTAATCAGAAAAACGGTAATTTACACTTGCAGCGGAACAAAATTCCGTTCCGCCCAGCGTCTGGCTCGAACCCACGACCCTGGGATTAAGAGTCTGACGCTCTACCGACTGAGCTAGCCGGCTACCTCGGTGAATACCTGCCGGGTAGCACGTCACACAGTACTCGTTTGGGTTGGGTGGTCCCATACAGAATCTCTCCATGATGCCTAATGTTTTCCTAACGTCACACTCGTCACGTACTTCACTTTTATGTCATAATCATTTCTGAGAGGTAAAGAAATTGCATGACAACATGCAGAGCTAGTGGCGTCAAAATTAACGCACATACTTTATGTGACTCAAAAGCCGAACGAGTTACTTTCCGACGTTGTTTTGGATGTGCAAGTGATAGTCAAAACTCGCTGTGTCGGCACTCTGCCGACCATTTCGCTAGTTAACACCGGTCTTGTTGTGTGTGTTTCAAGCTCAAGAGCATCTCCAAGCAAAAAATGGTCAACAGCAACATTCAGACGGTTTCGTACTGCTCAATTGCTACATTAAAACGTTATGTTTCTTTTTCAGAACTGGAAAAACACAAGCGTGACAGCATTCGAACCTGTAATCTTCAGATCCGAAGTCCGACGCCTTATCCATTAGGCCACACGGTCACTGACGACCAACATTTACATGTATACGACTCATCTCGAAACGCTCACACCCCTGAGGATTTGTGTTTTCGTTCTACACAGCCGCTGCCCCTTGCTCTTTCCCACCCATTCGTTACATTCAACCTCTGACGAGACCGACCAAATATAGACTGAGAAACAAGACCACACACTTTGTGCATTCGGAATCGAAGGCAGGGCGTCCCTCGCCGCATTTGCTACGATTGCCATTTGCTACTTCTGCAGAAGCGGCGGCGGCGGCGGCGACGACGACGACGACGACGACGAATATCGCGAGAGGCTCTGAGATATGTGAGAAATACATCTATAAAATGTAATTCAGACTGCATCGTCCCACCTTATGCTTACCGCTTTGGCAAATGCTTTATCTGCGCCATTCGCCTTAATCGCATCTGAGAGTGATTCTTAAAAAAACGCCTGTCGCTAATTGTTCGTCATCACAGGTACTGTTTGCTATACGGCCACGACGCGCAACTGATTTCCAAAATTCATCTTTCTCCTGTGAGGATGGAACTTACGACCCCTGGTTTATTAGACCAGTGCTCTACCACTGAGCTAAAGAGGCGCGGCCTAGCGGTACTCTTGGGTACTTCGTCCTTACGGTCGTCTGCATCAACAGACTTTAGCTGACAACACTTCATATTACCGGCTAATATTTGCAGCTATGGCGACAAATTACTGCTTGACTACACATCTGACACGTAACCGATGTGCTCTCCAAACAACAACACTTGCATTTCAGAACATGTCTTTCACACATGTCTACAAAATCACCTTCACCTTCAAATACAGCTTCCTTGCGACTGACAGAGACGTAGGCAAAGTTTAAAGTTGCTATTTCCATTAAATCTCGTTAATCAGAAAAACGGTAATTTACACTTGCAGCGGAACAAAATTCCGTTCCGCCCAGCGTCTGGCTCGAACCCACGACCCTGGGATTAAGAGTCTAACGCTCTACCGACTGAGCTAGCCGGCTACCTCGGTGAATACCTGCCGGGTAGCACGTCACACAGTACTCGTTTGGGTTGGGTGGTCCCATACAGAATCTCTCCATGATGCCTAATGTTTTCCTAACGTCACACTCGTCACGTACTTCACTTTTATGTCATAATCATTTCTGAGAGGTAAAGAAATTGCATGACAACATGCAGAGCTAGTGGCGTCAAAATTAACGCACATACTTTATGTGACTCAAAAGCCGAACGAGTTACTTTCCGACGTTGTTTTAGATGTGCAAGTGATAGTCAAAACTCGCTGTGTCGGCACTCTGCCGACCATTTCGCTAGTTAACACCGGTCTTGTTGTGTGTGTTTCAAGCTCAAGAGCATCTCCAAGCAAAAAATGGTCAACAGCAACATTCAGACGGTTTCGTACTGCTCAATTGCTACATTAAAACGTTATGTTTCTTTTTCAGAACTGGAAAAACACAAGCGTGACAGCATTCGAACCTGTAATCTGCAGATCCGAAGTCCGACGCCTTATCCTTTAGGCCACACGGTCACTGACGACCAACATTTACATGTATACGACTCATCTCGAAACGCTCACACCCCTGAGGATTTGTGTTTTCGTTCTACACAGCCGCTGCCCCTTGCTCTTTCCCACCCATTCGTTACATTCAACCTCTGACGAGACCGACCAAATATAGACTGTGAAACAAGACCACACACTTTGTGCATTCGGAATCGAAGGCAGGGCGTCCCTCGCCGCATTTGCTACGATTGCCATTTGCTACTTCTGCAGAAGCGGCGACGACGACGACGACGACGACGACGAATATCGCGAGAGGCTCTGAGATATGTGAGAAATACATCTATAAAATGTAATTCAGACTGCCTCGTCCCACCTTATGCTGTACCGCTTTGGCAAATGCTTTATCTGCGCCATTCGCCTTAATCGCATCTGAGAGTGATTCTTAAAAAAACGCCTGTCGCTAATTGTTCGTCATCACAGGTACTGTTTGCTATACGGCCACGACGCGCAACTGATTTCCAAAATTCATCTTTCTCCTGTGAGGATGGAACTTACGACCCCTGGTTTATTACACCAGTGCTCTACCACTGAGCTAAAGAGGCGCGGCCTAGCGGTACTCTTGGGTACTTCGTCCTTACGGTCGTCTGCATCATCAGACTTTAGCTGACAACACTTCATATTACCGGCTAATATTTGCAGCTATGGCGACAAATTACTGCTTTACTACACATCTGACACGTAACCGATGTGCTCTCCAAACAACAACACTTGCATTTCAGAACATGTCTTTCACACATGTCTACAAAATCACCTTCACCTTCAAATACAGCTTCCTTGCGACTGACAGAGACGTAGGCAAAGTTTAAAGTTGCTATTTCCATTAAATCTCGTTAATCAGAAAAACGGTAATTTACACTTGCAGCGGAACAAAATTCCGTTCCGCCCAGCGTCTGGCTCGAACCCACGACCCTGGGATTAAGAGTCTGACGCTCTACCGACTGAGCTAGCCGGCTACCTCGGTGAATACCTGCCGGGTAGCACGTCACACAGTACTCGTTTGGGTTGGGTGGTCCCGTACAGAATCTCTCCATGATGCCTAATGTTTTCCTAACGTCACACTCGTCACGTACTTCACTTTTATGTCATAATCATTTCTGAGAGGTAAAGAAATTGCATGACAACATGCAGAGCTAGTGGCGTCAAAATTAACGCACATACTTTATGTGACTCAAAAGCCGAACGAGTTACTTTCCGACGTTGTTTTAGATGTGCAAGTGATAGTCAAAACTCGCTTTGTCGGCACTCTGCCGACCATTTCGCTAGTTAACACCGGTCTTGTTGTGTGTGTTTCAAGCTCAAGAGCATCTCCAAGCAAAAAATGGTCAACAGCAACATTCAGACGGTTTCGTACTGCTCAATTGCTACATTAAAACGTTATGTTTCTTTTTCAGAACTGGAAAAACACAAGCGTGACAGCATTCGAACCTGTAATCTTCAGATCCGAAGTCCGACGCCTTATCCATTAGGCCACACGGTCACTGACGACCAACATTTACATGTATACGACTCATCTCGAAACGCTCACACCCCTGAGGATTTGTGTTTTCGTTCTACACAGCCGCTGCCCCTTGCTCTTTCCCACCCATTCGTTACATTCAACCTCTGACGAGACCAACCAAATATAGACTGTGAAACAAGACCACACACTTTGTGCATTCGGAATCGAAGGCAGGGCGTCCCTCGCCGCATTTGCTACGATTGCCATTTGCTACTTCTGCAGAAGCGGCGACGACGACGACGACGACGACGACGACGACGACGACGAATATCGCGAGAGGCTCTGAGATATGTGAGAAATACATCTATAAAATGTAATTCAGACTGCATCGTCCCACCTTATGCTGTACCGCTTTGGCAAATGCTTTATCTGCGCCATTCGCCTTAATCGCATCTGAGAGTGATTCTTAAAAAAACGCCTGTCGCTAATTGTTCGTCATCACAGGTACTGTTTGCTATACGGCCACGACGCGCAACTGATTTCCAAAATTCATCTTTCTCCTGTGAGGATGGAACTTACGACCCCTGGTTTATTAGACCAGTGCTCTACCACTGAGCTAAAGAGGCGCGGCCTAGCGGTACTCTTGGGTACTTCGTCCTTACGGTCGTCTGCATCATCAGACTTTAGCTGACAACACTTCATATTACCGGCTAATATTTGCAGCTATGGCGACAAATTACTGCTTTACTACACATCTGACACGTAACCGATGTGCTCTCCAAACAACAACACTTGCATTTCAGAACATGTCTTTCACACATGTCTACAAAATCACCTTCACCTTCAAATACAGCTTCCTTGCGACTGACAGAGACGTAGGCAAAGTTTAAAGTTGCTATTTCCATTAAATCTCGTTAATCAGAAAAACGGTAATTTACACTTGCAGCGGAACAAAATTCCGTTCCGCCCAGCGTCTGGCTCGAACCCACGACCCTGGGATTAAGAGTCTGACGCTCTACCGACTGAGCTAGCCGGCTACCTCGGTGAATACCTGCCGGGTAGCACGTCACACAGTACTCGTTTGGGTTGGGTGGTCCCATACAGAATCTCTCCATGATGCCTAATGTTTTCCTAACGTCACACTCGTCACGTACTTCACTTTTATGTCATAATCATTTCTGAGAGGTAAAGAAATTGCATGACAACATGCAGAGCTAGTGGCGTCAAAATTAACGCACATACTTTATGTGACTCAAAAGCCGAACGAGTTACTTTCCGACGTTGTTTTAGATGTGCAAGTGATAGTCAAAACTCGCTGTGTCGGCACTCTGCCGACCATTTCGCTAGTTAACACCGGTCTTGTTGTGTGTGTTTCAAGCTCAAGAGCATCTCCAAGCAAAAAATGGTCAACAGCAACATTCAGACGGTTTCGTACTGCTCAATTGCTACATTAAAACGTTATGTTTCTTTTTCAGAACTGGAAAAACACAAGCGTGACAGCATTCGAACCTGTAATCTTCAGATCCGAAGTCCGACGCCTTAACCATTAGGCCACACGGTCACTGACGACCAACATTTACATGTATACGACTCATCTCGAAACGCTCACACCCCTGAGGATTTGTGTTTTCGTTCTACACAGCCGCTGCCCCTTGCTCTTTCCCACCCATTCGTTACATTCAACCTCTGACGAGACCGACCAAATATAGACTGTGAAACAAGACCACACACTTTGTGCATTCGGAATCGAAGGCAGGGCGTCCCTCGCCGCATTTGCTACGATTGCCATTTGCTACTTCTGCAGAAGCGGCGACGACGACGACGACGACGACGACGACGACGACGACGAATATCGCGAGAGGCTCTGAGATATGTGAGAAATACATCTATAAAATGTAATTCAGACTGCATCGTCCCACCTTATGCTGTACCGCTTTGGCAAATGCTTTATCTGCGCCATTCGCCTTAATCGCATCTGAGAGTGATTCTTAAAAAAACGCCTGTCGCTAATTGTTCGTCATCACAGGTACTGTTTGCTATACGGCCACGACGCGCAACTGATTTCCAAAATTCATCTTTCTCCTGTGAGGATGGAACTTACGACCCCTGGTTTATTAGACCAGTGCTCTACCACTGAGCTAAAGAGGCGCGGCCTAGCGGTACTCTTGGGTACTTCGTCCTTACGGTCGTCTGCATCATCAGACTTTAGCTGACAACACTTCATATTACCGGCTAATATTTGCAGCTATGGCGACAAATTACTGCTTGACTACACATCTGACACGTAACCGATGTGCTCTCCAAACAACAACACTTGCATTTCAGAACATGTCTTTCACACATGTCTACAAAATCACCTTCACCTTCAAATACAGCTTCCTTGCGACTGACAGAGACGTAGGCAAAGTTTAAAGTTGCTATTTCCATTAAATCTCGTTAATCAGAAAAACGGTAATTTACACTTGCAGCGGAACAAAATTCCGTTCCGCCCAGCGTCTGGCTCGAACCCACGACCCTGGGATTAAGAGTCTGACGCTCTACCGACTGAGCTAGCCGGCTACCTCGGTGAATACCTGCCGGGTAGCACGTCACACAGTACTCGTTTGGGTTGGGTGGTCCCGTACAGAATCTCTCCATGATGCCTAATGTTTTCCTAACGTCACACTCGTCACGTACTTCACTTTTATGTCATAATCATTTCTGAGAGGTAAAGAAATTGCATGACAACATGCAGAGCTAGTGGCGTCAAAATTAACGCACATACTTTATGTGACTCAAAAGCCGAACGAGTTACTTTCCGACGTTGTTTTAGATGTGCAAGTGATAGTCAAAACTCGCTGTGTCGGCACTCTGCCGACCATTTCGCTAGTTAACACCGGTCTTGTTGTGTGTGTTTCAAGCTCAAGAGCATCTCCAAGCAAAAAATGGTCAACAGCAACATTCAGACGGTTTCGTACTGCTCAATTGCTACATTAAAACGTTATGTTTCTTTTTCAGAACTGGAAAAACACAAGCGTGACAGCATTCGAACCTGTAATCTTCAGATCCGAAGTCCGACGCCTTATCCATTAGGCCACACGGTCACTGACGACCAACATTTACATGTATACGACTCATCTCGAAACGCTCACACCCCTGAGGATTTGTGTTTTCGTTCTACACAGCCGCTGCCCCTTGCTCTTTCCCACCCATTCGTTACATTCAACCTCTGACGAGACCGACCAAATATAGACTGAGAAACAAGACCACACACTTTGTGCATTCGGAATCGAAGGCAGGGCGTCCCTCGCCGCATTTGCTACGATTGCCATTTGCTACTTCTGCAGAAGCGGCGGCGGCGGCGGCGACGACGACGACGACGACGACGAATATCGCGAGAGGCTCTGAGATATGTGAGAAATACATCTATAAAATGTAATTCAGACTGCATCGTCCCACCTTATGCTGTACCGCTTTGGCAAATGCTTTATCTGCGCCATTCGCCTTAATCGCATCTGAGAGTGATTCTTAAAAAAACGCCTGTCGCTAATTGTTCGTCATCACAGGTACTGTTTGCTATACGGCCACGACGCGCAACTGATTTCCAAAATTCATCTTTCTCCTGTGAGGATGGAACTTACGACTCCTGGTTTATTAGACCAGTGCTCTACCACTGAGCTAAAGAGGCGCGGCCTAGCGGTACTCTTGGGTACTTCGTCCTTACGGTCGTCTGCATCATCAGACTTTAGCTGACAACACTTCATATTACCGGCTAATATTTGCAGCTATGGCGACAAATTACTGCTTGACTACACATCTGACACGTAACCAATGTGCTCTCCAAACAACACTTGCATTTCAGAACATGTCTTTCACACATGTCTACAAAATCACCTTCACCTTCAAATACAGCTTCCTTGCGACTGACAGAGACGTAGGCAAAGTTTAAAGTTGCTATTTCCATTAAATCTCGTTAATCAGAAAAACGGTAATTTACACTTGCAGCGGAACAAAATTCCGTTCCGCCCAGCGTCTGGCTCGAACCCACGACCCTGGTATTAAGAGTCTGACGCTCTACCGACTGAGCTAGCCGGCTATCTCGGTGAATACCTGCCGGGTAGCACGTCACACAGTACTCGTTTGGGTTGGGTGGTCCCATACAGAATCTCTCCATGATGCCTAACGTTTTCCTAACGTCACACTCGTCACGTACTTCACTTTTATGTCATAATCGTTTCTGAGAGGTAAAGAAATTGCATGACAACATGCAGAGCTAGTGGCGTCAAAATTAACGCACATACTTTATGTGACTCAAAAGCCGAACGAGTTACTTTCCGACGTTGTTTTAGATGTGCAAGTGATAGTCAAAACTCGCTGTGTCGGCACTCTGCCGACCATTTCGCTAGTTAACACCGGTCTTGTTGTGTGTGTTTCAAGCTCAAGAGCATCTCCAAGCAAAAATTGGTCAACAGCAACATTCAGACGGTTTCGTACTGCTCAATTGCTACATTAAAACGTTATGTTTCTTTTTCAGAACTGGAAAAACACAAGCGTGACAGCATTCGAACCTGTAATCTTCAGATCCGAAGTCCGACGCCTTATCCATTAGGCCACACGGTCACTGACGACCAACATTTACATGTATACGACTCATCTCGAAACGCTCACACCCCTGAGGATTTGTGTTTTCGTTCTACACAGCCGCTGCCCCTTGCTCTTTCCCACCCATTCGTTACATTCAACCTCTGACGAGACCGACCAAATATAGACTGTGAAACAAGACCACACACTTTGTGCATTCGGAATCGAAGGCAGGGCGTCCCTCGCCGCATTTGCTACGATTGCCATTTGCTACTTCTGCAGAAGCGGCGGCGGCGGCGGCGACGACGACGACGACGACGACGAATATCGCGAGAGGCTCTGAGATATGTGAGAAATACATCTATAAAATGTAATTCAGACTGCATCGTCCCACCTTATGCTGTACCGCTTTGGCAAATGCTTTATCTGCGCCATTCGCCTTAATCGCATCTGAGAGTGATTCTTAAAAAAACGCCTGTCGCTAATTGTTCGTCATCACAGGTAGTGTTTGCTATACGGCCACGACGCGCAACTGATTTCCAAAATTCATCTTTCTCCTGTGAGGATGGAACTTACGACCCCTGGTTTATTAGACCAGTGCTCTACCACTGAGCTAAAGAGGCGCGGCCTAGCGGTACTCTTGGGTACTTCGTCCTTACGGTCGTCTGCATCATCAGACTTTAGCTGACAACACTTCATATTACCGGCTAATATTTGCAGCTATGGCGACAAATTACTGCTTGACTACACATCTGACACGTAACCAATGTGCTCTCCAAACAACAACACTTGCATTTCAGAACATGTCTTTCACACATGTCTACAAAATCACCTTCACCTTCAAATACAGCTTCCTTGCGACTGACAGAGACGTAGGCAAAGTTTAAAGTTGCTATTTCCATTAAATCTCGTTAATCAGAAAAACGGTAATTTACACTTGCAGCGGAACAAAATTCCGTTCCGCCCAGCGTCTGGCTCGAACCCACGACCCTGGGATTAAGAGTCTGACGCTCTACCGACTGAGCTAGCCGGCTATCTCGGTGAATACCTGCCGGGTAGCACGTCACACAGTACTCGTTTGGGTTGGGTGGTCCCATACAGAATCTCTCCATGATGCCTAATGTTTTCCTAACGTCACACTCGTCACGTACTTCACTTTTATGTCATAATCATTTCTGAGAGGTAAAGAAATTGCATGACAACATGCAGAGCTAGTGGCGTCAAAATTAACGCACATACTTTATGTGACTCAAAAGCCGAACGAGTTACTTTCCGACGTTGTTTTAGATGTGCAAGTGATAGTCAAAACTCGCTGTGTCGGCACTCTGCCGACCATTTCGCTAGTTAACACCGGTCTTGTTGTGTGTGTTTCAAGCTCAAGAGCATCTCCAAGCAAAAAATGGTCAACAGCAACATTCAGACGGTTTCGTACTGCTCAATTGCTACATTAAAAAGTTATGTTTCTTTTTCAGAACTGGAAAAACACAAGCGTGACAGCATTCGAACCTGTAATCTTCAGATCCGAAGTCCGACGCCTTATCCATTAGGCCACACGGTCACTGACGACCAACATTTACATGTATACGACTCATCTCGAAACGCTCACACCCCTGAGGATTTGTGTTTTCGTTCTACACAGCCGCTGCCCCTTGCTCTTTCCCACCCATTCGTTACATTCAACCTCTGACGAGACCGACCAAATATAGACTGTGAAACAAGACCACACACTTTGTGCATTCGGAATCGAAGGCAGGGCGTCCCTCGCCGCATTTGCTACGATTGCCATTTGCTACTTCTGCAGAAGCGGCGGCGGCGGCGGCGACGACGACGACGACGACGAATATCGCGAGAGGCTCTGAGATATGTGAGAAATACATCTATAAAATGTAATTCAGACTGCATCGTCCCACCTTATGCTGTACCGCTTTGGCAAATGCTTTATCTGCGCCATTCGCCTTAATCGCATCTGAGAGTGATTCTTAAAAAAACGCCTGTCGCTAATTGTTCGTCATCACAGGTACTGTTTGCTATACGGCCACGACGCGCAACTGATTTCCAAAATTCATCTTTCTCCTGTGAGGATGGAACTTACGACCCCTGGTTTATTAGACCAGTGCTCTACCACTGAGCTAAAGAGGCGCGGCCTAGCGGTACTCTTGGGTACTTCGTCCTTACGGTCGTCTGCATCATCAGACTTTAGCTGACAACACTTCATATTACCGGCTAATATTTGCAGCTATGGCGACAAATTACTGCTTGACTACACATCTGACACGTAACCAATGTGCTCTCCAAACAACAACACTTGCATTTCAGAACATGTCTTTCACACATGTCTACAAAATCACCTTCACCTTCAAATACAGCTTCCTTGCGACTGACAGAGACGTAGGCAAAGTTTAAAGTTGCTATTTCCATTAAATCTCGTTAATCAGAAAAACGGTAATTTACACTTGCAGCGGAACAAAATTCCGTTCCGCCCAGCGTCTGGCTCGAACCCACGACCCTGGGATTAAGAGTCTGACGCTCTACCGACTGAGCTAGCCGGCTATCTCGGTGAATACCTGCCGGGTAGCACGTCACACAGTACTCGTTTGGGTTGGGTGGTCCCATACAGAATCTCTCCATGATGCCTAATGTTTTCCTAACGTCACACTCGTCACGTACTTCACTTTTATGTCATAATCATTTCTGAGAGGTAAAGAAATTGCATGACAACATGCAGAGCTAGTGGCGTCAAAATTAACGCACATACTTTATGTGACTCAAAAGCCGAACGAGTTACTTTCCGACGTTGTTTTAGATGTGCAAGTGATAGTCAAAACTCGCTGTGTCGGCACTCTGCCGACCATTTCGCTAGTTAACACCGGTCTTGTTGTGTGTGTTTCAAGCTCAAGAGCATCTCCAAGCAAAAAATGGTCAACAGCAACATTCAGACGGTTTCGTACTGCTCAATTGCTACATTAAAAAGTTATGTTTCTTTTTCAGAACTGGAAAAACACAAGCGTGACAGCATTCGAACCTGTAATCTTCAGATCCGAAGTCCGACGCCTTATCCATTAGGCCACACGGTCACTGACGACCAACATTTACATGTATACGACTCATCTCGAAACGCTCACACCCCTGAGGATTTGTGTTTTCGTTCTACACAGCCGCTGCCCCTTGCTCTTTCCCACCCATTCGTTACATTCAACCTCTGACGAGACCGACCAAATATAGACTGTGAAACAAGACCACACACTTTGTGCATTCGGAATCGAAGGCAGGGCGTCCCTCGCCGCATTTGCTACGATTGCCATTTGCTACTTCTGCAGAAGCGGCGGCGGCGGCGACGACGACGACGACGACGACGACGACGAATATCGCGAGAGGCTCTGAGATATGTGAGAAATACATCTATAAAATGTAATTCAGACTGCCTCGTCCCACCTTATGCTGTACCGCTTTGGCAAATGCTTTATCTGCGCCATTCGCCTTAATCGCATCTGAGAGTGATTCTTAAAAAAACGCCTGTCGCTAATTGTTCGTCATCACAGGTACTGTTTGCTATACGGCCACGACGCGCAACTGATTTCCAAAATTCATCTTTCTCCTGTGAGGATGGAACTTACGACCCCAGGTTTACTAGACCAGTGCTCTACCACTGAGCTAAAGAGGCGCGGCCTAGCGGTACTCTTGGGTACTTCGTCCTTACGGTCGTCTGCATCATCAGACTTTAGCTGACAACACTTCATATTACCGGCTAATATTTGCAGCTATGGCGACAAATTACTGCTTGACTACACATCTGACACGTAACCGATGTGCTCTCCAAACAACAACACTTGCATTTCAGAACATGTCTTTCACACATGTCTACAAAATCACCTTCACCTTCAAATACAGCTTCCTTACGACTGACAGAGACGTAGGCAAAGTTTAAAGTTGCTATTTCCATTAAATCTCGTTAATCAGAAAAACGGTAATTTACACTTGCAGCGGAACAAAATTCCGTTCCGCCCAGCGTCTGGCTCGAACCCACAACCCTGGGATTAAGAGTCTGACGCTCTACCGACTGAGCTAGCCGGCTACCTCGGTGAATGCCTGCCGGGTAGCACGTCACACAGTACTCGTTTGGGTTGGGTGGTCCCGTACAGAATCTCTCCATGATGCCTAACGTTTTCCTAACGTCACACTCGTCACGTACTTCACTTTTATGTCATAATCATTTCTGAGAGGTAAAGAAATTGCATGACAACATGCAGAGCTAGTGGCGTCAAAATTAACGCACATACTTTATGTGACTCAAAAGCCGAACGAGTTACTTTCCGACGTTGTTTTAGATGTGCAAGTGATAGTCAAAACTCGCTGTGTCGGCACTCTGCCGACCATTTCGCTAGTTAACACCGGTCTTGTTGTGTGTGTTTCAAGCTCAAGAGCATCTCCAAGCAAAAAATGGTCAACAGCAACATTCAGACGGTTTCGTACTGCTCAATTGCTACATTAAAACGTTATGTTTCTTTTTCAGAACTGGAAAAACACAAGCGTGACAGCATTCGAACCTGTAATCTTCAGATCCGAAGTCCGACGCCTTATCCATTAGGCCACACGGTCACTGACGACCAACATTTACATGTATACGACTCATCTCGAAACGCTCACACCCCTGAGGATTTGTGTTTTCGTTCTACACAGCCGCTGCCCCTTGCTCTTTCCCACCCATTCGTTACATTCAACCTCTGACGAGACCGACCAAATATAGACTGTGAAACAAGACCACACACTTTGTGCATTCGGAATCGAAGGCAGGGCGTCCCTCGCCGCATTTGCTACGATTGCCATTTGCTACTTCTGCAGAAGCGGCGGCGGCGGCGACGACGACGACGACGACGACGACGACGAATATCGCGAGAGGCTCTGAGATATGTGAGAAATACATCTATAAAATGTAATTCAGACTGCCTCGTCCCACCTTATGCTGTACCGCTTTGGCAAATGCTTTATCTGCGCCATTCGCCTTAATCGCATCTGAGAGTGATTCTTAAAAAAACGCCTGTCGCTAATTGTTCGTCATCACAGGTACTGTTTGCTATACGGCCACGACGCGCAACTGATTTCCAAAATTCATCTTTCTCCTGTGAGGATGGAACTTACGACCCCAGGTTTACTAGACCAGTGCTCTACCACTGAGCTAAAGAGGCGCGGCCTAGCGGTACTCTTGGGTACTTCGTCCTTACGGTCGTCTGCATCATCAGACTTTAGCTGACAACACTTCATATTACCGGCTAATATTTGCAGCTATGGCGACAAATTACTGCTTGACTACACATCTGACACGTAACCGATGTGCTCTCCAAACAACAACACTTGCATTTCAGAACATGTCTTTCACACATGTCTACAAAATCACCTTCACCTTCAAATACAGCTTCCTTACGACTGACAGAGACGTAGGCAAAGTTTAAAGTTGCTATTTCCATTAAATCTCGTTAATCAGAAAAACGGTAATTTACACTTGCAGCGGAACAAAATTCCGTTCCGCCCAGCGTCTGGCTCGAACCCACAACCCTGGGATTAAGAGTCTGACGCTCTACCGACTGAGCTAGCCGGCTACCTCGGTGAATGCCTGCCGGGTAGCACGTCACACAGTACTCGTTTGGGTTGGGTGGTCCCGTACAGAATCTCTCCATGATGCCTAACGTTTTCCTAACGTCACACTCGTCACGTACTTCACTTTTATGTCATAATCATTTCTGAGAGGTAAAGAAATTGCATGACAACATGCAGAGCTAGTGGCGTCAAAATTAACGCACATACTTTATGTGACTCAAAAGCCGAACGAGTTACTTTCCGACGTTGTTTTAGATGTGCAAGTGATAGTCAAAACTCGCTGTGTCGGCACTCTGCCGACCATTTCGCTAGTTAACACCGGTCTTGTTGTGTGTGTTTCAAGCTCAAGAGCATCTCCAAGCAAAAAATGGTCAACAGCAACATTCAGACGGTTTCGTACTGCTCAATTGCTACATTAAAACGTTATGTTTCTTTTTCAGAACTGGAAAAACACAAGCGTGACAGCATTCGAACCTGTAATCTTCAGATCCGAAGTCCGACGCCTTATCCATTAGGCCACACGGTCACTGACGACCAACATTTACATGTATACGACTCATCTCGAAACGCTCACACCCCTGAGGATTTGTGTTTTCGTTCTACACAGCCGCTGCCCCTTGCTCTTTCCCACCCATTCGTTACATTCAACCTCTGACGTGACCGACCAAATATAGACTGAGAAACAAGACCACACATTTTGTGCATTCGGAATCGAAGGCAGGGCGTCCCTCGCCGCATTTGCTACGATTGCCATTTGCTACTTCTGCAGAAGTGGCGGCGGCGGCGACGACGACGACGACGACGACGACGACGACGAATATCGCGAGAGGCTCTGAGATATGTGAGAAATACATCTATAAAATGTAATTCAGACTGCCTCGTCCCACCTTATGCTGTACCGCTTTGGCAAATGCTTTATCTGCGCCATTCGCCTTAATCGCATCTGAGAGTGATTCTTAAAAAAAAGCCTGTCGCTAATTGTTCGTCATCACAGGTACTGTTTGCTATACGGCCACGACGCGCAACTGATTTCCAAAATTCATCTTTCTCCTGTGAGGATGGAACTTACGACCCCTGGTTTATTAGACCAGTGCTCTACCACTGAGCTAAAGAGGCGCGGCCTAGCGGTACTCTTGGGTACTTCGTCCTTACGGTCGTCTGCATCATCAGACTTTAGCTGACAACACTTCATATTACCGGCTAATATTTGCAGCTATGGCGACAAATTACTGCTTGACTACACATCTGACACGTAACCGATGTGCTCTCCAAACAACAACACTTGCATTTCAGAACATGTCTTTCACACATGTCTACAAAATCACCTTCACCTTCAAATACAGCTTCCTTACGACTGACAGAGACGTAGGCAAAGTTTAAAGTTGCTATTTCCATTAAATCTCGTTAATCAGAAAAACGGTAATTTACACTTGCAGCGGAACAAAATTCCGTTCCGCCCAGCGTCTGGCTCGAACCCACAACCCTGGGATTAAGAGTCTGACGCTCTACCGACTGAGCTAGCCGGCTACCTCGGTGAATGCCTGCCGGGTAGCACGTCACACAGTACTCGTTTGGGTTGGGTGGTCCCGTACAGAATCTCTCCATGATGCCTAACGTTTTCCTAACGTCACACTCGTCACGTACTTCACTTTTATGTCATAATCATTTCTGAGAGGTAAAGAAATTGCATGACAACATGCAGAGCTAGTGGCGTCAAAATTAACGCACATACTTTATGTGACTCAAAAGCCGAACGAGTTACTTTCCGACGTTGTTTTAGATGTGCAAGTGATAGTCAAAACTCGCTGTGTCGGCACTCTGCCGACCATTTCGCTAGTTAACACCGGTCTTGTTGTGTGTGTTTCAAGCTCAAGAGCATCTCCAAGCAAAAAATGGTCAACAGCAACATTCAGACGGTTTCGTACTGCTCAATTGCTACATTAAAACGTTATGTTTCTTTTTCAGAACTGGAAAAACACAAGCGTGACAGCATTCGAACCTGTAATCTTCAGATCCGAAGTCCGACGCCTTATCCATTAGGCCACACGGTCACTGACGACCAACATTTACATGTATACGACTCATCTCGAAACGCTCACACCCCTGAGGATTTGTGTTTTCGTTCTACACAGCCGCTGCCCCTTGCTCTTTCCCACCCATTCGTTACATTCAACCTCTGACGTGACCGACCAAATATAGACTGAGAAACAAGACCACACATTTTGTGCATTCGGAATCGAAGGCAGGGCGTCCCTCGCCGCATTTGCTACGATTGCCATTTGCTACTTCTGCAGAAGTGGCGGCGGCGGCGACGACGACGACGACGACGACGACGACGACGAATATCGCGAGAGGCTCTGAGATATGTGAGAAATACATCTATAAAATGTAATTCAGACTGCCTCGTCCCACCTTATGCTGTACCGCTTTGGCAAATGCTTTATCTGCGCCATTCGCCTTAATCGCATCTGAGAGTGATTCTTAAAAAAAAGCCTGTCGCTAATTGTTCGTCATCACAGGTACTGTTTGCTATACGGCCACGACGCGCAACTGATTTCCAAAATTCATCTTTCTCCTGTGAGGATGGAACTTACGACCCCTGGTTTATTAGACCAGTGCTCTACCACTGAGCTAAAGAGGCGCGGCCTAGCGGTACTCTTGGGTACTTCGTCCTTACGGTCGTCTGCATCATCAGACTTTAGCTGACAACACTTCATATTACCGGCTAATATTTGCAGCTATGGCGACAAATTACTGCTTGACTACACATCTGACACGTAACCGATGTGCTCTCCAAACAACAACACTTGCATTTCAGAACATGTCTTTCACACATGTCTACAAAATCACCTTCACCTTCAAATACAGCTTCCTTGCGACTGACAAAAACGTAGGCAAAGTTTAAAGTTGCTATTTCCATTAAATCTCGTTAATCAGAAAAACGGTAATTTACACTTGCAGCGGAACAAAATTCTGTTCCGCCCAGCGTCTGGCTCGAACCCACGACCCTGGGATTAAGAGTCTGACGCTCTACCGACTGAGCTTGCCGGCTACCTCGGTGAATACCTGCCGGGTAGCACGTCACACAGTACTCGTTTGGGTTGGGTGGTCCCGTACAGAATCTCTCCATGATGCCTAACGTTTTCCTAACGTCACACTCGTCACGTACTTCACTTTTATGTCATAATCATTTCTGAGAGGTAAAGAAATTGCATGACAACATGCAGAGCTAGTGGCGTCAAAATTAACGCACATACTTTATGTGACTCAAAAGCCGAACGAGTTACTTTCCGACGTTGTTTTAGATGTGCAAGTGATAGTCAAAACTCGCTGTGTCGGCACTCTGCCGACCATTTCGCTAGTTAACACCGGTCTTGTTGTGTGTGTTTCAAGCTCAAGAGCATCTCCAAGCAAAAAATGGTCAACAGCAACATTCAGACGGTTTCGTACTGCTCAATTGCTACATTAAAACGTTATGTTTCTTTTTCAGAACTGGAAAAACACAAGCGTGACAGCATTCGAACCTGTAATCTTCAGATCCGAAGTCCGACGCCTTATCCATTAGGCCACACGGTCACTGACGACCAACATTTACATGTATACGACTCATCTCGAAACGCTCACACCCCTGAGGATTTGTGTTTTCGTTCTACACAGCCGCTGCCCCTTGCTCTTTCCCACCCATTCGTTACATTCAACCTCTGACGAGACCGACCAAATATAGACTGAGAAACAAGACCACACACTTTGTGCATTCGGAATCGAAGGCAGGGCGTCCCTCGCCGCATTTGCTACGATTGCCATTTGCTACTTCTGCAGAAGCGGCGGCGGCGGCGGCGACGAAGATCGCGAGAGACTCTGAGATATGTGAGAAATACATCTATAAAATGTAATTCAGACTGCCTCGTCCCACCTTATGCTGTACCGCTTTGGCAAATGCTTTATCTGCGCCATTCGCCTTAATCGCATCTGAGAGTGATTCTTAAAAAAACGCCTGTCGCTAATTGTTCGTCATCATAGGTACTGTTTGCTATACGGCCACGACGCGCAACTGATTTCCAAAATTCATCTTTCTCCTGTGAGGATGGAACTTACGACCCCTGGTTTATTAGACCAGTGCTCTACCACTGAGCTAAAGAGGCGCGGCCTAGCGGTACTCTTGGGTACTTCGTCCTTACGGTCGTCTGCATCATCAGACTTTAGCTGACAACACTTCATATTACCGGCTAATATTTGCAGCTATGGCGACAAATTACTGCTTGACTACACATCTGACACGTAACCGATGTGCTCTCCAAACAACAACACTTGCATTTCAGAACATGTCTTTCACACATGTCTACAAAATCACCTTCACCTTCAAATACAGCTTCCTTGCGACTGACAGAGACGTAGGCAAAGTTTAAAGTTGCTATTTCCATTAAATCTCGTTAATCAGAAAAACGGTAATTTACACTTGCAGCGGAACAAAATTCCGTTCCGCCCAGCGTCTGGCTCGAACCCACGACCCTAGGATTAAGAGTCTGACGCTCTACCGACTGAGCTAGCCGGCTACCTCGGTGAATGCCTGCCGGGTAGCACGTCACACAGTACTCGTTTGGGTTGGGTGGTCCCGTACAGAATCTCTCCATGATGCCTAACGTTTTCCTAACGTCACACTCGTCACGTACTTCACTTTTATGTCATAATCATTTCTGAGAGGTAAAGAAATTGCATGACAACATGCAGAGCTAGTGGCGTCAAAATTAACGCACATACTTTATGTGACTCAAAAGCCGAACGAGTTACTTTCCGACGTTGTTTTAGATGTGCAAGTGATAGTCAAAACTCGCTGTGTCGGCACTCTGCCGACCATTTCGCTAGTTAACACCGGTCTTGTTGTGTGTGTTTCAAGCTCAAGAGCATCTCCAAGCAAAAAATGGTCAACAGCAACATTCAGACGGTTTCGTACTGCTCAATTGCTACATTAAAACGTTATGTTTCTTTTTCAGAACTGGAAAAACACAAGCGTGACAG
The DNA here is from genome assembly GCF_023897955.1 of Schistocerca gregaria. Lineage (NCBI taxonomy): Eukaryota > Metazoa > Arthropoda > Insecta > Orthoptera > Acrididae > Schistocerca > Schistocerca gregaria. The sequence continues at coordinate 2,889,545 of NW_026061884.1, forward strand.
CATTCGAACCTGTAATCTTCAGATCCGAAGTCCGACGCCTTATCCATTAGGCCACACGGTCACTGACGACCAACATTTACATGTATACGACTCATCTCGAAACGCTCACAACCCTGAGGATTTGTGTTTTCGTTCTACACAGCCGCTGCCCCTTGCTCTTTCCCACCCATTCGTTACATTCAACCTCTGACGTGACCGACGAAATATAGACTGAGAAACAAGACCACACACTTTGTGCATTCGGAATCGAAGGCAGGGCGTCCCTCGCCGCATTTGCTACGATTGCCATTTGCTACTTCTGCAGAAGTGGCGGCGGCGGCGACGACGACGACGACGACGACGACGACGAATATCGCGAGAGGCTCTGAGATATGTGAGAAATACATCTATAAAATGTAATTCAGACTGCCTCGTCCCACCTTATGCTGTACCGCTTTGGCAAATGCTTTATCTGCGCCATTCGCCTTAATCGCATCTGAGAGTGATTCTTAAAAAAACGCCTGTCGCTAATTGTTCGTCATCACAGGTACTGTTTGCTATACGGCCACGACGCGCAACTGATTTCCAAAATTCATCTTTCTCCTGTGAGGATGGAACTTACGACCCCTGGTTTATTAGACCAGTGCTCTACCACTGAGCTAAAGAGGCGCGGCCTAGCGGTACTCTTGGGTACTTCGTCCTTACGGTCGTCTGCATCATCAGACTTTAGCTGACAACACTTCATATTACCGGCTAATATTTGCAGCTATGGCGACAAATTACTGCTTGACTACACATCTGACACGTAACCGATGTGCTCTCCAAACAACAAGACTAGCATTTCAGAACATGTCTTTCACACATGTCTACAAAATCACCTTCACCTTCAAATACAGCTTCCTTGCGACTGACAGAGACGTAGGCAAAGTTTAAAGTTGCTATTTCCATTAAATCTCGTTAATCAGAAAAACGGGTATTTACACTTGCAGCGGAACAAAATTCCGTTCCGCCCAGCGTCTGGCTCGAACCCACGACCCTGGGATTAAGAGTCTGACGCTCTACCGACTGAGCTAGCCGGCTATCTCGGTGAATACCTGCCGGGTAGCACGTCACACAGTACTCGTTTGGGTTGGGTGGTCCCATACAGAATCTCTCCATGATGCCTAATGTTTTCCTAACGTCACACTCGTCACGTACTTCACTTTTATGTCATAATCATTTCTGAGAGGTAAAGAAATTGCATGACAACATGCAGAGCTAGTGGCGTCAAAATTAACGCACATACTTTATGTGACTCAAAAGCCGAACGAGTTACTTTCCGACGTTGTTTTAGATGTGCAAGTGATAGTCAAAACTCGCTGTGTCGGCACTCTGCCGACCATTTCGCTAGTTAACACCGGTCTTGTTGTGTGTGTTTCAAGCTCAAGAGCATCTCCAAGCAAAAAATGGTCAACAGCAACATTCAGACGGTTTCGTACTGCTCAATTGCTACATTAAAACGTTATGTTTCTTTTTCAGAACTGGAAAAACACAAGCGTGACAGCATTCGAACCTGTAATCTTCAGATCCGAAGTCCGACGCCTTATCCATTAGGCCACACGGTCACTGACGACCAACATTTACATGTATACGACTCATCTCGAAACGCTCACACCCCTGAGGATTTGTGTTTTCGTTCTACACAGCCGCTGCCCCTTGCTCTTTCCCACCCATTCGTTACATTCAACCTCTGACGAGACCGACCAAATATAGACTGTGAAACAAGACCACACACTTTGTGCATTCGGAATCGAAGGCAGGGCGTCCCTCGCCGCATTTGCTACGATTGCCATTTGCTACTTCTGCAGAAGCGGCGGCGGCGGCGACGACGACGACGACGACGACGACGAATATCGCGAGAGGCTCTGAGATATGTGAGAAACACATCTATAAAATGTAATTCAGACTGCCTCGTCCCACCTTATGCTGTACCGCTTTGGCAAATGCTTTATCTGCGCCATTCGCCTTAATCGCATCTGAGAGTGATTCTTAAAAAAACGCCTGTCGCTAATTGTTCGTCATCACAGGTACTGTTTGCTATACGGCCACGACGCGCAACTGATTTCCAAAATTCATCTTTCTCCTGTGAGGATGGAACTTACGACCCCTGGTTTATTAGACCAGTGCTCTACCACTGAGCTAAAGAGGCGCGGCCTAGCGGTACTCTTGGGTACTTCGTCCTTACGGTCGTCTGCATCATCAGACTTTAGCTGACAACACTTCATATTACCGGCTAATATTTGCAGCTATGGCGACAAATTACTGCTTGACTACACATCTGACACGTAACCGATGTGCTCTCCAAACAACAACACTTGCATTTCAGAACATGTCTTTCACACATGTCTACAAAATCACCTTCACCTTCAAATACAGCTTCCTTGCGACTGACAGAGACGTAGGCAAAGTTTAAAGTTGCTATTTCCATTAAATCTCGTTAATCAGAAAAACGGTAATTTACACTTGCAGCGGAACAAAATTCCGTTCCGCCCAGCGTCTGGCTCGAACCCACGACCCTGGGATTAAGAGTCTGACGCTCTACCGACTGAGCTAGCCGGCTACCTCGGTGAATGCCTGCCGGGTAGCACGTCACACAGTACTCGTTTGGGTTGGGTGGTCCCATACAGAATCTCTCCATGATGCCTAACGTTTTCCTAACGTCACACTCGTCACGTACTTCACTTTTATGTCATAATCATTTCTGAGAGGTAAAGAAATTGCATGACAACATGCAGAGCTAGTGGCGTCAAAATTAACGCACATACTTTATGTGACTCAAAAGCCGAACGAGTTACTTTCCGACGTTGTTTTAGATGTGCAAGTGATAGTCAAAACTCGCTGTGTCGGCACTCTGCCGACCATTTCGCTAGTTAACACCGGTCTTGTTGTGTGTGTTTCAAGCTCAAGAGCATCTCCAAGCAAAAAATGGTCAACAGCAACATTCAGACGGTTTCGTACTGCTCAATTGCTACATTAAAACGTTATGTTTCTTTTTCAGAACTGGAAAAACACAAGCGTGACAGCATTCGAACCTGTAATCTTCAGATCCGAAGTCCGACGCCTTATCCATTAGGCCACACGGTCACTGACGACCAACATTTACATGTATACGACTCATCTCGAAACGCTCACACCCCTGAGGATTTGTGTTTTCGTTCTACACAGCCGCTGCCCCTTGCTCTTTCCCACCCATTCGTTACATTCAACCTCTGACGTGACCGACCAAATATAGACTGAGAAACAAGACCACACACTTTGTGCATTCGGAATCGAAGGCAGGGCGTCCCTCACCGCATTTGCTACGATTGCCATTTGCTACTTCTGCAGAAGCGGCGGCGGCGACGACGACGACGACGACGACGACGAATATCGCGAGAGGCTCTGAGATATGTGAGAAATACATCTATAAAATGTAATTCAGACTGCCTCGTCCCACCTTATGCTGTACCGCTTTGGCAAATGCTTTATCTGCGCCATTCGCCTTAATCGCATCTGAGAGTGATTCTTAAAAAAACGCCTGTCGCTAATTGTTCGTCATCACAGGTACTGTTTGCTATACGGCCACGACGCGCAACTGATTTCCAAAATTCATCTTTCTCCTGTGAGGATGGAACTTACGACCCCTGGTTTATTAGACCAGTGCTCTACCACTGAGCTAAAGAGGCGCGGCCTAGCGGTACTCTTGGGTACTTCGTCCTTACGGTCGTCTGCATCATCAGACTTTAGCTGACAACACTTCATATTACCGGCTAATATTTGCAGCTATGGCGACAAATTACTGCTTGACTACACATCTGACACGTAACCAATGTGCTCTCCAAACAACAACACTTGCATTTCAGAACATGTCTTTCACACATGTCTACAAAATCACCTTCACCTTCAAATACAGCTTCCTTGCGACTGACAGAGACGTAGGCAAAGTTTAAAGTTGCTATTTCCATTAAATCTCGTTAATCAGAAAAACGGTAATTTACACTTGCAGCGGAACAAAATTCCGTTCCGCCCAGCGTCTGGCTCGAACCCACGACCCTATGATTAAGAGTCTGACGCTCTACCGACTGAGCTAGCCGGCTATCTCGGTGAATACCTGCCGGGTAGCACGTCACACAGTACTCGTTTGGGTTGGGTGGTCCCATACAGAATCTCTCCATGATGCCTAATGTTTTCCTAACGTCACACTCGTCACGTACTTCACTTTTATGTCATAATCATTTCTGAGAGGTAAAGAAATTGCATGACAACATGCAGAGCTAGTGGCGTCAAAATTAACGCACATACTTTATGTGACTCAAAAGCCGAACGAGTTACTTTCCGACGTTGTTTTAGATGTGCAAGTGATAGTCAAAACTCGCTGTGTCGGCACTCTGCCGACCATTTCGCTAGTTAACACCGGTCTTGTTGTGTGTGTTTCAAGCTCAAGAGCATCTCCAAGCAAAAAATGGTCAACAGCAACATTCAGACGGTTTCGTACTGCTCAATTGCTACATTAAAACGTTATGTTTCTTTTTCAGAACTGGAAAAACACAAGCGTGACAGCATTCGAACCTGTAATCTTCAGATCCGAAGTCCGACGCCTTATCCATTAGGCCACACGGTCACTGACGACCAACATTTACATGTATACGACTCATCTCGAAACGCTCACACCCCTGAGGATTTGTGTTTTCGTTCTACACAGCCACTGCCCCTTGCTCTTTCCCACCCATTCGTTACATTCAACCTCTGACGTGACCGACCAAATATAGACTGAGAAACAAGACCACACACTTTGTGCATTCGGAATCGAAGGCAGGGCGTCCCTCGCCGCATTTGCTACGATTGCCATTTGTTACTTCTGCAGAAGCGGCGGCGGCGGCGACGACGACGACGACGACGACGAATATCGCGAGAGGCTCTGAGATATGTGAGAAATACATCTATAAAATGTAATTCAGACTGCCTCGTCACACCTTATGCTGTACCGCTTTGGCAAATGCTTTATCTGCGCCATTCGCCTTAATCGCATCTGAGAGTGATTCTTAAAAAAACGCCTGTCGCTAATTGTTCGTCATCACAGGTACTGTTTGCTATACGGCCACGACGCGCAACTGATTTCCAAAATTCATCTTTCTCCTGTGAGGATGGAACTTACGACCCCTGGTTTATTAGACCAGTGCTCTACCACTGAGCTAAAGAGGCGCGGCCTAGCGGTACTTCGTCCTTACGGTCGTCTGCATCATCAGACTTTAGCTGACAACACTTCATATTACTGCTTGACTACACATCTGACACGTAACCGATGTGCTCCTTCCGTTCCGCCCAGCGTCTGGCTCGAACCCACGACCCTGGGATTAAGAGTCTGACGCTCTACCGACTGAGCTAGCCGGCTACCTCGGTGAATGCCTGCCGGGTAGCACGTCACACAGTACTCGTTTGGGTTGGGTGGTCCCGTACAGAATCTCTCCATGATGCCTAACGTTTTCCTAACGTCACACTCGTCACGTACTTCACTTTTATGTCATAATCATTTCTGAGAGGTAAAGAAATTGCATGACAACATGCAGAGCTAGTGGCGTCAAAATTAACGCACATACTTTATGTGACTCAAAAGCCGAACGAGTTACTTTCCGACGTTGTTTTAGATGTGCAAGTGATAGTCAAAACTCGCTGTGTCGGCACTCTGCCGACCATTTCGCTAGTTAACACCGGTCTTGTTGTGTGTGTTTCAAGCTCAAGAGCATCTCCAAGCAAAAAATGGTCAACAGCAACATTCAGACGGTTTCGTACTGCTCAATTGCTACATTAAAACGTTATGTTTCTTTTTCAGAACTGGAAAAACACAAGCGTGACAGCATTCGAACCTGTAATCTTCAGATCCGAAGTCCGACGCCTTATCCATTAGGCCACACGGTCACTGACGACCAACATTTACATGTATACGACTCATCTCGAAACGCTCACACCCCTGAGGATTTGTGTTTTCGTTCTACACAGCCACTGCCCCTTGCTCTTTCCCACCCATTCGTTACATTCAACCTCTGACGTGACCGACCAAATATAGACTGAGAAACAAGACCACACACTTTGTGCATTCGGAATCGAAGGCAGGGCGTCCCTCGCCGCATTTGCTACGATTGCCATTTGCTACTTCTGCAGAAGTGGCGGCGGCGGCGACGACGACGACGACGACGACGAATATCGCGAGAGGCTCTGAGATATGTGAGAAGTACATCTATAAAATGTAATTCAGACTGCCTCGTCCCACCTTATGCTGTACCGCTTTGGCAAATGCTTTATCTGCGCCATTCGCCTTAATCGCATCTGAGAGTGATTCTTAAAAAAACGCCTGTCGCTAATTGTTCGTCATCACAGGTACTGTTTGCTATACGGCCACGACGCGCAACTGATTTCCAAAATTCATCTTTCTCCTGTGAGGATGGAACTTACGACCCCTGGTTTATTAGACCAGTGCTCTACCACTGAGCTAAAGAGGCGCGGCCTAGCGGTACTCTTGGGTACTTCGTCCTTACGGTCGTCTGCATCATCAGACTTTAGCTGACAACACTTCATATTACCGGCTAACATTTGCAGCTATGGCGACAAATTACTGCTTGACTACACATCTGACACGTAACCGATGTGCTCTCCAAACAACAACACTTGCATTTCAGAACATGTCTTTCACACATGTCTACAAAATCACCTTCACCTTCAAATACAGCTTCCTTGCGACTGACAGAGACGTAGGCAAAGTTTAAAGTTGCTATTTCCATTAAATCTCGTTAATCAGAAAAACGGTAATTTACACTTGCAGCGGAACAAAATTCCGTTCCGCCCAGCGTCTGGCTCGAACCCACAACCCTGGGATTAAGAGTCTGACGCTCTACCGACTGAGCTAGCCGGCTACCTCGGTGAATACCTGCCGGGTAGCACGTCACACAGTACTCGTTTGGGTTGGGTGGTCCCATACAGAATCTCTCCATGATGCCTAATGTTTTCCTAACGTCACACTCGTCACGTACTTCACTTTTATGTCATAATCATTTCTGAGAGGTAAAGAAATTGCATGACAACATGCAGAGCTAGTGGCGTCAAAATTAACGCACATACCTTATGTGACTCAAAAGCCGAACGAGTTACTTTCCGACGTTGTTTTAGATGTGCAAGTGATAGTGAAAACTCGCTGTGTCGGCACTCTGCCGACCATTTCGCTAGTTAACACCGGTCTTGTTGTGTGTGTTTCAAGCTCAAGAGCATCTCCAAGCAAAAAATGGTCAACAGCAACATTCAGACGGTTTCGTACTGCTCAATTGCTACATTAAAACGTTATGTTTCTTTTTCAGAACTGGAAAAACACAAGCGTGACAGCATTCGAACCTGTAATCTTCAGATCCGAAGTCCGACGCCTTATCCATTAGGCCACACGGTCACTGACGACCAACATTTACATGTATACGACTCATCTCGAAACGCTCACACCCCTGAGGATTTGTGTTTTCGTTCTACACAGCCGCTGCCCCTTGCTCTTTCCCACCCATTCGTTACATTCAACCTCTGACGAGACCGACCAAATATAGACTGTGAAACAAGACCACACACTTTGTGCATTCGGAATCGAAGGCAGGGCGTCCCTCGCCGCATTTGCTACGATTGCCATTTGCTACTTCTGCAGAAGCGGCGGCGGCGGCGACGACGACGACGACGACGACGACGAATATCGCGAGAGGCTCTGAGATATGTGAGAAACACATCTATAAAATGTAATTCAGACTGCCTCGTCCCACCTTATGCTGTACCGCTTTGGCAAATGCTTTATCTGCGCCATTCGCCTTAATCGCATCTGAGAGTGATTCTTAAAAAAACGCCTGTCGCTAATTGTTCGTCATCACAGGTACTGTTTGCTATACGGCCACGACGCGCAACTGATTTCCAAAATTCATCTTTCTCCTGTGAGGATGGAACTTACGACCCCTGGTTTATTAGACCAGTGCTCTACCACTGAGCTAAAGAGGCGCGGCCTAGCGGTACTCTTGGGTACTTCGTCCTTACGGTCGTCTGCATCATCAGACTTTAGCTGACAACACTTCATATTACCGGCTAATATTTGCAGCTATGGCGACAAATTACTGCTTGACTACACATCTGACACGTAACCGATGTGCTCTCCAAACAACAACACTTGCATTTCAGAACATGTCTTTCACACATGTCTACAAAATCACCTTCACCTTCAAATACAGCTTCCTTGCGACTGACAGAGACGTAGGCAAAGTTTAAAGTTGCTATTTCCATTAAATCTCGTTAATCAGAAAAACGGTAATTTACACTTGCAGCGGAACAAAATTCCGTTCCGCCCAGCGTCTGGCTCGAACCCACGACCCTGGGATTAAGAGTCTGACGCTCTACCGACTGAGCTAGCCGGCTACCTCGGTGAATGCCTGCCGGGTAGCACGTCACACAGTACTCGTTTGGGTTGGGTGGTCCCGTACAGAATCTCTCCATGATGCCTAACGTTTTCCTAACGTCACACTCGTCACGTACTTCACTTTTATGTCATAATCATTTCTGAGAGGTAAAGAAATTGCATGACAACATGCAGAGCTAGTGGCGTCAAAATTAACGCACATACTTTATGTGACTCAAAAGCCGAACGAGTTACTTTCCGACGTTGTTTTAGATGTGCAAGTGATAGTCAAAACTCGCTGTGTCGGCACTCTGCCGACCATTTCGCTAGTTAACACCGGTCTTGTTGTGTGTGTTTCAAGCTCAAGAGCATCTCCAAGCAAAAAATGGTCAACAGCAACATTCAGACGGTTTCGTACTGCTCAATTGCTACATTAAAACGTTATGTTTCTTTTTCAGAACTGGAAAAACACAAGCGTGACAGCATTCGAACCTGTAATCTTCAGATCCGAAGTCCGACGCCTTATCCATTAGGCCACACGGTCACTGACGACCAACATTTACATGTATACGACTCATCTCGAAACGCTCACACCCCTGAGGATTTGTGTTTTCGTTCTACACAGCCACTGCCCCTTGCTCTTTCCCACCCATTCGTTACATTCAACCTCTGACGTGACCGACCAAATATAGACTGAGAAACAAGACCACACACTTTGTGCATTCGGAATCGAAGGCAGGGCGTCCCTCGCCGCATTTGCTACGATTGCCATTTGCTACTTCTGCAGAAGCGGCGGCGGCGACGACGACGACGACGACGACGACGAATATCGCGAGAGGCTCTGAGATATGTGAGAAGTACATCTATAAAATGTAATTCAGACTGCCTCGACCCACCTTATGCTGTACCGCTTTGGCAAATGCTTTATCTGCGCCATTCGCCTTAATCGCATCTGAGAGTGATTCTTAAAAAAACGCCTGTCGCTAATTGTTCGTCATCACAGGTACTGTTTGCTATACGGCCACGACGCGCAACTGATTTCCAAAATTCATCTTTCTCCTGTGAGGATGGAACTTACGACCCCTGGTTTATTAGACCAGTGCTCTACCACTGAGCTAAAGAGGCGCGGCCTAGCGGTACTCTTGGGTACTTCGTCCTTACGGTCGTCTGCATCATCAGACTTTAGCTGACAACACTTCATATTACCGGCTAATATTTGCAGCTATGGCGACAAATTACTGCTTGACTACACATCTGACACGTAACCGATGTGCTCTCCAAACAACAACACTTGCATTTCAGAACATGTCTTTCACACATGTCTACAAAATCACCTTCACCTTCAAATACAGCTTCCTTGCGACTGACAGAGACGTAGGCAAAGTTTAAAGTTGCTATTTCCATTAAATCTCGTTAATCAGAAAAACGGTAATTTACACATGCAGCGGAACAAAATTCCGTTCCGCCCAGCATCTGGCTCGAACCCACGACCCTGGGATTAAGAGTCTGACGCTCTACCGACTGAGCTAGCCGGCTACCTCGGTGAATGCCTGCCGGGTAGCACGTCACACAGTACTCGTTTGGGTTGGGTGGTCCCGTACAGAATCTCTCCATGATGCCTAACGTTTTCCTAACGTCACACTCGTCACGTACTTCACTTTTATGTCATAATCATTTCTGAGAGGTAAAGAAATTGCATGACAACATGCAGAGCTAGTGGCGTCAAAATTAACGCACATACTTTATGTGACTCAAAGGCCGAACGAGTTACTTTCCGACGTTGTTTTAGATGTGCAAGTGATAGTCAAAACTCGCTGTGTCGGCACTCTGCCGACCATTTCGCTAGTTAACACCGGTCTTGTTGTGTGTGTTTCAAGCTCAAGAGCATCTCCAAGCAAAAAATGGTCAACAGCAACATTCAGACGGTTTCGTACTGCTCAATTGCTACATTAAAACGTTATGTTTCTTTTTCAGAACTGGAAAAACACAAGCGTGACAGCATTCGAACCTGTAATCTTCAGATCCGAAGTCCGACGCCTTATCCATTAGGCCACACGGTCACTGACGACCAACATTTACATGTATACGACTCATCTCGAAACGCTCACACCCCTGAGGATTTGTGTTTTCGTTCTACACAGCCACTGCCCCTTGCTCTTTCCCACCCATTCGTTACATTCAACCTCTGACGTGACCGACCAAATATAGACTGAGAAACAAGACCACACACTTTGTGCATTCGGAATCGAAGGCAGGGCGTCCCTCGCCGCATTTGCTACGATTGCCATTTGCTACTTCTGCAGAAGCGGCGGCGGCGGCGACGACGACGACGACGACGACGAATATCGCGAGAGGCTCTGAGATATGTGAGAAGTACATCTATAAAATGTAATTCAGACTGCCTCGTCCCACCTTATGCTGTACCGCTTTGGCAAATGCTTTATCTGCGCCATTCGCCTTAATCGCATCTGAGAGTGATTCTTAAAAAAACGCCTGTCGCTAATTGTTCGTCATCACAGGTACTGTTTGCTATACGGCCAAGACGCGCAACTGATTTCCAAAATTCATCTTTCTCCTGTGAGGATGGAACTTACGACCCCTGGTTTATTAGACCACTGCTCTACCACTGAGCTAAAGAGGCGCGGCCTAGCGGTACTCTTGGGTACTTCGTCCTTACGGTCGTCTGCATCATCAGACTTTAGCTGACAACACTTCATATTACCGGCTAATATTTGCAGCTATGGCGACAAATTACTGCTTGACTACACATCTGACACGTAACCGATGTGCTCTCCAAACAACAAGACTAGCATTTCAGAACATGTCTTTCACACATGTCTACAAAATCACCTTCACCTTCAAATACAGCTTCCTTGCGACTGACAGAGACGTAGGCAAAGTTTAAAGTTGCTATTTCCATTAAATCTCGTTAATCAGAAAAACGGTAATTTACACTTGCAGCGGAACAAAATTCCGTTCCGCCCAGCGTCTGGCTCGAACCCACGACCCTGGGATTAAGAGTCTGACGCTCTACCGACTGAGCTAGCCGGCTACCTCGGTGAATGCCTGCCGGGTAGCACGTCACACAGTACTCGTTTGGGTTGGGTGGTCCCGTACAGAATCTCTCCATGATGCCTAACGTTTTCCTAACGTCACACTCGTCACGTACTTCACTTTTATGTCATAATCATTTCTGAGAGGTAAAGAAATTGCATGACAACATGCAGAGCTAGTGGCGTCAAAATTAACGCACATACTTTATGTGACTCAAAAGCCGAACGAGTTACTTTCCGACGTTGTTTTAGATGTGCAAGTGATAGTCAAAACTCGCTGTGTCGGCACTCTGCCGACCATTTCGCTAGTTAACACCGGTCTTGTTGTGTGTGTTTCAAGCTCAAGAGCATCTCCAAGCAAAAAATGGTCAACAGCAACATTCAGACGGTTTCGTACTGCTCAATTGCTACATTAAAACGTTATGTTTCTTTTTCAGAACCGGAAAAACACAAGCGTGACAGCATTCGAACCTGTAATCTTCAGATCCGAAGTCCGACGCCTTATCCATTAGGCCACACGGTCACTGACGACCAAGATTTACATGTATACGACTCATCTCGAAACGCTCACACCCCTGAGGATTTGTGTTTTCGTTCTACACAGCCACTGCCCCTTGCTCTTTCCCACCCATTCGTTACATTCAACCTCTGACGTGACCGACCAAATATAGACTGAGAAACAAGACCACACACTTTGTGCATTCGGAATCGAAGGCAGGGCGTCCCTCGCCGCATTTGCTACGATTGCCATTTGCTACTTCTGCAGAAGCGGCGGCGGCGGCGACGACGACGACGACGACGACGACGAATATCGCGAGAGGCTCTGAGATATGTGAGAAATACATCTATAAAATGTAATTCAGACTGCCTCGTCCCACCTTATGCTGTACCGCTTTGGCAAATGCTTTATCTGCGCCATTCGCCTTAATCGCATCTGAGAGTGATTCTTAAAAAAACGCCTGTCGCTAATTGTTCGTCATCACAGGTACTGTTTGCTATACGGCCACGACGCGCAACTGATTTCCAAAATTCATCTTTCTCCTGTGAGGATGGAACTTACGACCCCTGGTTTATTAGACCAGTGCTCTACCACTGAGCTAAAGAGGCGCGGCCTAGCGGTACTCTTGGGTACTTCGTCCTTACGGTCGTCTGCATCATCAGACTTTAGCTGACAACACTTCATATTACCGGCTAATATTTGCAGCTATGGCGACAAATTACTGCTTGACTACACATCTGACACGTAACCGATGTGCTCTCCAAACAACAACACTTGCATTTCAGAACATGTCTTTCACACATGTCTACAAAATCACCTTCACCTTCAAATACAGCTTCCTTGCGACTGACAGAGACGTAGGCAAAGTTTAAAGTTGCTATTTCCATTAAATCTCGTTAAACAGAAAAACGGTAATTTACACTTGCAGCGGAACAAAATTCCGTTCCGCCCAGCGTCTGGCTCGAACCCACGACCCTGGGATTAAGAGTCTGACGCTCTACCGACTGAGCTAGCCGGCTACCTCGGTGAATGCCTGCCGGGTAGCACGTCACACAGTACTCGTTTGGGTTGGGTGGTCCCGTACAGAATCTCTCCATGATGCCTAACGTTTTCCTAACGTCACACTCGTCACGTACTTCACTTTTATGTCATAATCATTTCTGAGAGGTAAAGAAATTGCATGACAACATGCAGAGCTAGTGGCGTCAAAATTAACGCACATACTTTATGTGACTCAAAGGCCGAACGAGTTACTTTCCGACGTTGTTTTAGATGTGCAAGTGATAGTCAAAACTCGCTGTGTCGGCACTCTGCCGACCATTTCGCTAGTTAACACCGGTCTTGTTGTGTGTGTTTCAAGCTCAAGAGCATCTCCAAGCAAAAAATGGTCAACAGCAACATTCAGACGGTTTCGTACTGCTCAATTGCTACATTAAAACGTTATGTTTCTTTTTCAGAACTGGAAAAACACAAGCGTGACAGCATTCGAACCTGTAATCTTCAGATCCGAAGTCCGACGCCTTATCCATTAGGCCACACGGTCACTGACGACCAACATTTACATGTATACGACTCATCTCGAAACGCTCACACCCCTGAGGATTTGTGTTTTCGTTCTACACAGCCACTGCCCCTTGCTCTTTCCCACCCATTCGTTACATTCAACCTCTGACGTGACCGACCAAATATAGACTGAGAAACAAGACCACACACTTTGTGCATTCGGAATCGAAGGCAGGGCGTCCCTCGCCGCATTTGCTACGATTGCCATTTGCTACTTCTGCAGAAGCGGCGGCGGCGGCGACGACGACGACGACGACGACGACGAATATCGCGAGAGGCTCTGAGATATGTGAGAAATACATCTATAAAATGTAATTCAGACTGCCTCGTCCCACCTTATGCTGTACCGCTTTGGCAAATGCTTTATCTGCGCCATTCGCCTTAATCGCATCTGAGAGTGATTCTTAAAAAAACGCCTGTCGCTAATTGTTCGTCATCACAGGTACTGTTTGCTATACGGCCACGACGCGCAACTGATTTCCAAAATTCATCTTTCTCCTGTGAGGATGGAACTTACGACCCCTGGTTTATTAGACCAGTGCTCTACCACTGAGCTAAAGAGGCGCGGCCTAGCGGTACTCTTGGGTACTTCGTCCTTACGGTCGTCTGCATCATCAGACTTTAGCTGACAACACTTCATATTACCGGCTAATATTTGCAGCTATGGCGACAAATTACTGCTTGACTACACATCTGACACGTAACCGATGTGCTCTCCAAACAACAAGACTAGCATTTCAGAACATGTCTTTCACACATGTCTACAAAATCACCTTCACCTTCAAATACAGCTTCCTTGCGACTGACAGAGACGTAGGCAAAGTTTAAAGTTGCTATTTCCATTAAATCTCGTTAATCAGAAAAACGGGTATTTACACTTGCAGCGGAACAAAATTCCGTTCCGCCCAGCGTCTGGCTCGAACCCACGACCCTGGGATTAAGAGTCTGACGCTCTACCGACTGAGCTAGCCGGCTATCTCGGTGAATACCTGCCGGGTAGCACGTCACACAGTACTCGTTTGGGTTGGGTGGTCCCATACAGAATCTCTCCATGATGCCTAATGTTTTCCTAACGTCACACTCGTCACGTACTTCACTTTTATGTCATAATCATTTCTGAGAGGTAAAGAAATTGCATGACAACATGCAGAGCTAGTGGCGTCAAAATTAACGCACATACTTTATGTGACTCAAAAGCCGAACGAGTTACTTTCCGACGTTGTTTTAGATGTGCAAGTGATAGTCAAAACTCGCTGTGTCGGCACTCTGCCGACCATTTCGCTAGTTAACACCGGTCTTGTTGTGTGTGTTTCAAGCTCAAGAGCATCTCCAAGCAAAAAATGGTCAACAGCAACATTCAGACGGTTTCGTACTGCTCAATTGCTACATTAAAACGTTATGTTTCTTTTTCAGAACTGGAAAAACACAAGCGTGACAGCATTCGAACCTGTAATCTTCAGATCCGAAGTCCGACGCCTTATCCATTAGGCCACACGGTCACTGACGACCAACATTTACATGTATACGACTCATCTCGAAACGCTCACACCCCTGAGGATTTGTGTTTTCGTTCTACACAGCCACTGCCCCTTGCTCTTTCCCACCCATTCGTTACATTCAACCTCTGACGTGACCGACCAAATATAGACTGAGAAACAAGACCACACACTTTGTGCATTCGGAATCGAAGGCAGGGCGTCCCTCGCCGCATTTGCTACGATTGCCATTTGCTACTTCTGCAGAAGCGGCGGCGGCGGCGACGACGACGACGAATATCGCGAGAGGCTCTGAGAT
Organism: Schistocerca gregaria; assembly: GCF_023897955.1. Classification (NCBI taxonomy): domain Eukaryota; kingdom Metazoa; phylum Arthropoda; class Insecta; order Orthoptera; family Acrididae; genus Schistocerca; species Schistocerca gregaria. The sequence continues at coordinate 2,904,858 of NW_026061884.1, forward strand.
ATGTGAGAAGTACATCTATAAAATGTAATTCAGACTGCCTCGTCCCACCTTATGCTGTACCGCTTTGGCAAATGCTTTATCTGCGCCATTCGCCTTAATCGCATCTGAGAGTGATTCTTAAAAAAACGCCTGTCGCTAATTGTTCGTCATCACAGGTACTGTTTGCTATACGGCCAAGACGCGCAACTGATTTCCAAAATTCATCTTTCTCCTGTGAGGATGGAACTTACGACCCCTGGTTTATTAGACCACTGCTCTACCACTGAGCTAAAGAGGCGCGGCCTAGCGGTACTCTTGGGTACTTCGTCCTTACGGTCGTCTGCATCATCAGACTTTAGCTGACAACACTTCATATTACCGGCTAATATTTGCAGCTATGGCGACAAATTACTGCTTGACTACACATCTGACACGTAACCGATGTGCTCTCCAAACAACAAGACTAGCATTTCAGAACATGTCTTTCACACATGTCTACAAAATCACCTTCACCTTCAAATACAGCTTCCTTGCGACTGACAGAGACGTAGGCAAAGTTTAAAGTTGCTATTTCCATTAAATCTCGTTAATCAGAAAAACGGTAATTTACACTTGCAGCGGAACAAAATTCCGTTCCGCCCAGCGTCTGGCTCGAACCCACGACCCTGGGATTAAGAGTCTGACGCTCTACCGACTGAGCTAGCCGGCTACCTCGGTGAATGCCTGCCGGGTAGCACGTCACACAGTACTCGTTTGGGTTGGGTGGTCCCGTACAGAATCTCTCCATGATGCCTAACGTTTTCCTAACGTCACACTCGTCACGTACTTCACTTTTATGTCATAATCATTTCTGAGAGGTAAAGAAATTGCATGACAACATGCAGAGCTAGTGGCGTCAAAATTAACGCACATACTTTATGTGACTCAAAAGCCGAACGAGTTACTTTCCGACGTTGTTTTAGATGTGCAAGTGATAGTCAAAACTCGCTGTGTCGGCACTCTGCCGACCATTTCGCTAGTTAACACCGGTCTTGTTGTGTGTGTTTCAAGCTCAAGAGCATCTCCAAGCAAAAAATGGTCAACAGCAACATTCAGACGGTTTCGTACTGCTCAATTGCTACATTAAAACGTTATGTTTCTTTTTCAGAACCGGAAAAACACAAGCGTGACAGCATTCGAACCTGTAATCTTCAGATCCGAAGTCCGACGCCTTATCCATTAGGCCACACGGTCACTGACGACCAACATTTACATGTATACGACTCATCTCGAAACGCTCACACCCCTGAGGATTTGTGTTTTCGTTCTACACAGCCACTGCCCCTTGCTCTTTCCCACCCATTCGTTACATTCAACCTCTGACGTGACCGACCAAATATAGACTGAGAAACAAGACCACACACTTTGTGCATTCGGAATCGAAGGCAGGGCGTCCCTCGCCGCATTTGCTACGATTGCCATTTGCTACTTCTGCAGAAGCGGCGGCGGCGGCGACGACGACGACGACGACGACGACGAATATCGCGAGAGGCTCTGAGATATGTGAGAAATACATCTATAAAATGTAATTCAGACTGCCTCGTCCCACCTTATGCTGTACCGCTTTGGCAAATGCTTTATCTGCGCCATTCGCCTTAATCGCATCTGAGAGTGATTCTTAAAAAAACGCCTGTCGCTAATTGTTCGTCATCACAGGTACTGTTTGCTATACGGCCACGACGCGCAACTGATTTCCAAAATTCATCTTTCTCCTGTGAGGATGGAACTTACGACCCCTGGTTTATTAGACCAGTGCTCTACCACTGAGCTAAAGAGGCGCGGCCTAGCGGTACTCTTGGGTACTTCGTCCTTACGGTCGTCTGCATCATCAGACTTTAGCTGACAACACTTCATATTACCGGCTAATATTTGCAGCTATGGCGACAAATTACTGCTTGACTACACATCTGACACGTAACCGATGTGCTCTCCAAACAACAACACTTGCATTTCAGAACATGTCTTTCACACATGTCTACAAAATCACCTTCACCTTCAAATACAGCTTCCTTGCGACTGACAGAGACGTAGGCAAAGTTTAAAGTTGCTATTTCCATTAAATCTCGTTAAACAGAAAAACGGTAATTTACACTTGCAGCGGAACAAAATTCCGTTCCGCCCAGCGTCTGGCTCGAACCCACGACCCTGGGATTAAGAGTCTGACGCTCTACCGACTGAGCTAGCCGGCTACCTCGGTGAATGCCTGCCGGGTAGCACGTCACACAGTACTCGTTTGGGTTGGGTGGTCCCGTACAGAATCTCTCCATGATGCCTAACGTTTTCCTAACGTCACACTCGTCACGTACTTCACTTTTATGTCATAATCATTTCTGAGAGGTAAAGAAATTGCATGACAACATGCAGAGCTAGTGGCGTCAAAATTAACGCACATACTTTATGTGACTCAAAGGCCGAACGAGTTACTTTCCGACGTTGTTTTAGATGTGCAAGTGATAGTCAAAACTCGCTGTGTCGGCACTCTGCCGACCATTTCGCTAGTTAACACCGGTCTTGTTGTGTGTGTTTCAAGCTCAAGAGCATCTCCAAGCAAAAAATGGTCAACAGCAACATTCAGACGGTTTCGTACTGCTCAATTGCTACATTAAAACGTTATGTTTCTTTTTCAGAACTGGAAAAACACAAGCGTGACAGCATTCGAACCTGTAATCTTCAGATCCGAAGTCCGACGCCTTATCCATTAGGCCACACGGTCACTGACGACCAACATTTACATGTATACGACTCATCTCGAAACGCTCACACCCCTGAGGATTTGTGTTTTCGTTCTACACAGCCACTGCCCCTTGCTCTTTCCCACCCATTCGTTACATTCAACCTCTGACGTGACCGACCAAATATAGACTGAGAAACAAGACCACACACTTTGTGCATTCGGAATCGAAGGCAGGGCGTCCCTCGCCGCATTTGCTACGATTGCCATTTGCTACTTCTGCAGAAGCGGCGGCGGCGGCGACGACGACGACGACGACGACGACGAATATCGCGAGAGGCTCTGAGATATGTGAGAAATACATCTATAAAATGTAATTCAGACTGCCTCGTCCCACCTTATGCTGTACCGCTTTGGCAAATGCTTTATCTGCGCCATTCGCCTTAATCGCATCTGAGAGTGATTCTTAAAAAAACGCCTGTCGCTAATTGTTCGTCATCACAGGTACTGTTTGCTATACGGCCACGACGCGCAACTGATTTCCAAAATTCATCTTTCTCCTGTGAGGATGGAACTTACGACCCCTGGTTTATTAGACCAGTGCTCTACCACTGAGCTAAAGAGGCGCGGCCTAGCGGTACTCTTGGGTACTTCGTCCTTACGGTCGTCTGCATCATCAGACTTTAGCTGACAACACTTCATATTACCGGCTAATATTTGCAGCTATGGCGACAAATTACTGCTTGACTACACATCTGACACGTAACCGATGTGCTCTCCAAACAACAAGACTAGCATTTCAGAACATGTCTTTCACACATGTCTACAAAATCACCTTCACCTTCAAATACAGCTTCCTTGCGACTGACAGAGACGTAGGCAAAGTTTAAAGTTGCTATTTCCATTAAATCTCGTTAATCAGAAAAACGGGTATTTACACTTGCAGCGGAACAAAATTCCGTTCCGCCCAGCGTCTGGCTCGAACCCACGACCCTGGGATTAAGAGTCTGACGCTCTACCGACTGAGCTAGCCGGCTATCTCGGTGAATACCTGCCGGGTAGCACGTCACACAGTACTCGTTTGGGTTGGGTGGTCCCATACAGAATCTCTCCATGATGCCTAATGTTTTCCTAACGTCACACTCGTCACGTACTTCACTTTTATGTCATAATCATTTCTGAGAGGTAAAGAAATTGCATGACAACATGCAGAGCTAGTGGCGTCAAAATTAACGCACATACTTTATGTGACTCAAAAGCCGAACGAGTTACTTTCCGACGTTGTTTTAGATGTGCAAGTGATAGTCAAAACTCGCTGTGTCGGCACTCTGCCGACCATTTCGCTAGTTAACACCGGTCTTGTTGTGTGTGTTTCAAGCTCAAGAGCATCTCCAAGCAAAAAATGGTCAACAGCAACATTCAGACGGTTTCGTACTGCTCAATTGCTACATTAAAACGTTATGTTTCTTTTTCAGAACTGGAAAAACACAAGCGTGACAGCATTCGAACCTGTAATCTTCAGATCCGAAGTCCGACGCCTTATCCATTAGGCCACACGGTCACTGACGACCAACATTTACATGTATACGACTCATCTCGAAACGCTCACACCCCTGAGGATTTGTGTTTTCGTTCTACACAGCCACTGCCCCTTGCTCTTTCCCACCCATTCGTTACATTCAACCTCTGACGTGACCGACCAAATATAGACTGAGAAACAAGACCACACACTTTGTGCATTCGGAATCGAAGGCAGGGCGTCCCTCGCCGCATTTGCTACGATTGCCATTTGCTACTTCTGCAGAAGCGGCGGCGGCGGCGACGACGACGACGACGACGACGACGAATATCGCGAGAGGCTCTGAGATATGTGAGAAGTACATCTATAAAATGTAATTCAGACTGCCTCGTCCCACCTTATGCTGTACCGCTTTGGCAAATGCTTTATCTGCGCCATTCGCCTTAATCGCATCTGAGAGTGATTCTTAAAAAAACGCCTGTCGCTAATTGTTCGTCATCACAGGTACTGTTTGCTATACGGCCAAGACGCGCAACTGATTTCCAAAATTCATCTTTCTCCTGTGAGGATGGAACTTACGACCCCTGGTTTATTAGACCAGTGCTCTACCACTGAGCTAAAGAGGCGCGGCCTAGCGGTACTCTTGGGTACTTCGTCCTTACGGTCGTCTGCATCATCAGACTTTAGCTGACAACACTTCATATTACCGGCTAATATTTGCAGCTATGGCGACAAATTACTGCTTGACTACACATCTGACACGTAACCGATGTGCTCTCCAAACAACAACACTTGCATTTCAGAACATGTCTTTCACACATGTCTACAAAATCACCTTCACCTTCAAATACAGCTTCCTTGCGACTGACAGAGACGTAGGCAAAGTTTAAAGTTGCTATTTCCATTAAATCTCGTTAATCAGAAAAACGGTAATTTACACTTGCAGCGGAACAAAATTCCGTTCCGCCCAGCGTCTGGCTCGAACCCACGACCCTGGGATTAAGAGGCTGACGCTCTACCGACTGAGCTAGCCGGCTACCTCGGTGAATGCCTGCCGGGTAGCACGTCACACAGTACTCGTTTGGGTTGGGTGGTCCCGTACAGAATCTCTCCATGATGCCTAACGTTTTCCTAACGTCACACTCGTCACGTACTTCACTTTTATGTCATAATCATTTCTGAGAGGTAAAGAAATTGCATGACAACATGCAGAGCTAGTGGCGTCAAAATTAACGCACATACTTTATGTGACTCAAAAGCCGAACGAGTTACTTTCCGACGTTGTTTTAGATGTGCAAGTGATAGTCAAAACTCGCTGTGTCGGCACTCTGCCGACCATTTCGCTAGTTAACACCGGTCTTGTTGTGTGTGTTTCAAGCTCAAGAGCATCTCCAAGCAAAAAATGGTCAACAGCAACATTCAGACGGTTTCGTACTGCTCAATTGCTACATTAAAACGTTATGTTTCTTTTTCAGAACCGGAAAAACACAAGCGTGACAGCATTCGAACCTGTAATCTTCAGATCCGAAGTCCGACGCCTTATCCATTAGGCCACACGGTCACTGACGACCAACATTTACATGTATACGACTCATCTCGAAACGCTCACACCCCTGAGGATTTGTGTTTTCGTTCTACACAGCCACTGCCCCTTGCTCTTTCCCACCCATTCGTTACATTCAACCTCTGACGTGACCGACCAAATATAGACTGAGAAACAAGACCACACACTTTGTGCATTCGGAATCGAAGGCAGGGCGTCCCTCGCCGCATTTGCTACGATTGCCATTTGCTACTTCTGCAGAAGCGGCGGCGGCGGCGGCGACGACGACGACGACGACGACGAATATCGCGAGAGGCTCTGAGATATGTGAGACATACATCTATAAAATGTAATTCAGACTGCCTCGTCCCACCTTATGCTGTACCGCTTTGGCAAATGCTTTATCTGCGCCATTCGCCTTAATCGCATCTGAGAGTGATTCTTAAAAAAACGCCTGTCGCTAATTGTTCGTCATCACAGGTACTGTTTGCTATACGGCCACGACGCGCAACTGATTTCCAAAATTCATCTTTCTCCTGTGAGGATGGAACTTACGCCCCCTGGTTTATTAGACCAGTGCTCTACCACTGAGCTAAAGAGGCGCGGCCTAGCGGTACTCTTGGGTACTTCGTCCTTACGGTCGTCTGCATCATCAGACTTTAGCTGACAACACTTCATATTACCGGCTAATATTTGCAGCTATGGCGACAAATTACTGTTTGACTACACATCTGACACGTAACCGATGTGCTCTCCAAACAACAAGACTAGCATTTCAGAACATGTCTTTCACACATGTCTACAAAATCACCTTCACCTTCAAATACAGCTTCCTTGCGACTGACAGAGACGTAGGCAAAGTTTAAAGTTGCTATTTCCATTAAATCTCGTTAATCAGAAAAACGGGTATTTACACTTGCAGCGGAACAAAATTCCGTTCCGCCCAGCGTCTGGCTCGAACCCACGACCCTGGGATTAAGAGTCTGACGCTCTACCGACTGAGCTAGCCGGCTACCTCGGTGAATACCTGCCGGGTAGCACGTCACATAGTACTCGTTTGGGTTGGGTGGTCCCATACAGAATCTCTCCATGATGCCTAATGTTTTCCTAACGTCACACTCGTCACGTACTTCACTTTTATGTCATAATCATTTCTGAGAGGTAAAGAAATTGCATGACAACATGCAGAGCTAGTGGCGTCAAAATTAACGCACATACTTTATGTGACTCAAAAGCCGAAAGAGTTACTTTCCGACGTTGTTTTAGATGTGCAAGTGATAGTCAAAACTCGCTGTGTCGGCACTCTGCCGACCATTTCGCTAGTTAACACCGGTCTTGTTGTGTGTGTTTCAAGCTCAAGAGCATCTCCAAGCAAAAAATGGTCAACAGCAACATTCAGACGGTTTCGTACTGCTCAATTGCTACATTAAAACGTTATGTTTCTTTTTCAGAACTGGAAAAACACAAGCGTGACAGCATTCGAACCTGTAATCTTCAGATCCGAAGTCCGAAGCCTTATCCATTAGGCCACACGGTCACTGACGACCAACATTTACATGTATACAACTCATCTCGAAACGCTCACACCCCTGAGGATTTGTGTTTTCGTTCTACACAGCCACTGCCCCTTGCTCTTTCCCACCCATTCGTTACATTCAACCTCTGACGTGACCGACCAAATATAGACTGAGAAACAAGACCACACACTTTGTGCATTCGGAATCGAAGGCAGGGCGTCCCTCGCCGCATTTGCTACGATTGCCATTTGCTACTTCTGCAGAAGCGGCGGCGGCGGCGACGACGACGACGACGACGACGAATATCGCGAGAGGCTCTGAGATATGTGAGACATACATCTATAAAATGTAATTCAGACTGCCTCGTCCCACCTTATGCTGTACCGCTTTGGCAAATGATTTATCTGCGCCATTCGCCTTAATCGCATCTGAGAGTGATTCTTAAAAAAACGCCTGTCGCTAATTGTTCGTCATCACAGGTACTGTTTGCTATACGGCCACGACGCGCAACTGATTTCCAAAATTCATCTTTCTCCTGTGAGGATGGAACTTACGCCCCCTGGTTTATTAGACCAGTGCTCTACCACTGAGCTAAAGAGGCGCGGCCTAGCGGTACTCTTGGGTACTTCGTCCTTACGGTCGTCTGCATCATCAGACTTTAGCTGACAACACTTCATATTACCGGCTAATATTTGCAGCTATGGCGACAAATTACTGCTTGACTACACATCTGACACGTAACCGATGTGCTCTCCAAACAACAACACTTGCATTTCAGAACATGTCTTTCACACATGTCTACAAAATCACCTTCACCTTCAAATACAGCTTCCTTGCGACTGACAGAGACGTAGGCAAAGTTTAAAGTTGCTATTTCCATTAAATCTCGTTAATCAGAAAAACGGTAATTTACACTTGCAGCGGAACAAAATTCCGTTCCGCCCAGCGTCTGGCTCGAACCCACGACCCTGGGATTAAGAGTCTGACGCTCTACCGACTGAGCTAGCCGGCTACCTCGGTGAATACCTGCCGGGTAGCACGTCACATAGTACTCGTTTGGGTTGGGTGGTCCCATACAGAATCTCTCCATGATGCCTAATGTTTTCCTAACGTCACACTCGTCACGTACTTCACTTTTATGTCATAATCATTTCTGAGAGGTAAAGAAATTGCATGACAACATGCAGAGCTAGTGGCGTCAAAATTAACGCACATACTTTATGTGACTCAAAAGCCGAACGAGTTACTTTCCGACGTTGTTTTAGATGTGCAAGTGATAGTCAAAACTCGCTGTGTCGGCACTCTGCCGACCATTTCGCTAGTTAACACCGGTCTTGTTGTGTGTGTTTCAAGCTCAAGAGCATCTCCAAGCAAAAAATGGTCAACAGCAACATTCAGACGGTTTCGTACTGCTCAATTGCTACATTAAAACGTTATGTTTCTTTTTCAGAACTGGAAAAACACAAGCGTGACAGCATTCGAACCTGTAATCTTCAGATCCGAAGTCCGACGCCTTATCCATTAGGCCACACGGTCACTGACGACCAACATTTACATGTATACGACTCATCTCGAAACGCTCACACCCCTGAGGATTTGTGTTTTCGTTCTACACAGCCACTGCCCCTTGCTCTTTCCCACCCATTCGTTACATTCAACCTCTGACGTGACCGACCAAATATAGACTGAGAAACAAGACCACACACTTTGTGCATTCGGAATCGAAGGCAGGGCGTCCCTCGCCGCATTTGCTACGATTGCCATTTGCTACTTCTGCAGAAGCGGCGGCGGCGGCGACGACGACGACGACGACGACGAATATCGCGAGAGGCTCTGAGATATGTGAGACATACATCTATAAAATGTAATTCAGACTGCCTCGTCCCACCTTATGCTGTACCGCTTTGGCAAATGCTTTATCTGCGCCATTCGCCTTAATCGCATCTGAGAGTGATTCTTAAAAAAAACGCCTGTCGCTAATTGTTCGTCATCACAGGTACTGTTTGCTATACGGCCACGACGCGCAACTGATTTCCAAAATTCATCTTTCTCCTGTGAGGATGGAACTTACGCCCCCTGGTTTATTAGACCAGTGCTCTACCACTGAGCTAAAGAGGCGCGGCCTAGCGGTACTCTTGGGTACTTCGTCCTTACGGTCGTCTGCATCATCAGACTTTAGCTGACAACACTTCATATTACCGGCTAATATTTGCAGCTATGGCGACAAATTACTGCTTCACTACACATCTGACACGTAACCGATGTGCTCTCCAAACAACAACACTTGCATTTCAGAACATGTCTTTCACACATGTCTACAAAATCACCTTCACCTTCAAATACAGCTTCCTTGCGACTGACAGAGACGTAGGCAAAGTTTAAAGTTGCTATTTCCATTAAATCTCGTTAATCAGAAAAACGGTAATTTACACTTGCAGCGGAACAAAATTCCGTTCCGCCCAGCGTCTGGCTCGAACCCACGACCCTGGGATTAAGAGTCTGACGCTCTACCGACTGAGCTAGCCGGCTACCTCGGTGAATACCTGCCGGGTAGCACGTCACATAGTACTCGTTTGTGTTGGGTGGTCCCATACAGAATCTCTCCATGATGCCTAATGTTTTCCTAACGTCACACTCGTCACGTACTTCACTTTTATGTCATAATCATTTCTGAGAGGTAAAGAAATTGCATGACAACATGCAGAGCTAGTGGCGTCAAAATTAACGCACATACTTTATGTGACTCAAAAGCCGAACGAGTTACTTTCCGACGTTGTTTTAGATGTGCAAGTGATAGTCAAAACTCGCTGTGTCGGCACTCTGCCGACCATTTCGCTAGTTAACACCGGTCTTGTTGTGTGTGTTTCAAGCTCAAGAGCATCTCCAAGCAAAAAATGGTCAACAGCAACATTCAGACGGTTTCGTACTGCTCAATTGCTACATTAAAACGTTATGTTTCTTTTTCAGAACTGGAAAAACACAAGCGTGACAGCATTCGAACCTGTAATCTTCAGATCCGAAGTCCGACGCCTTATCCATTAGGCCACACGGTCACTGACGACCGACATTTACATGTATACGACTCATCTCGAAACGCTCACACCCCTGAGGATTTGTGTTTTCGTTCTACACAGCCACTGCCCCTTGCTCTTTCCCACCCATTCGTTACATTCAACCTCTGACGTGACCGACCAAATATAGACTGAGAAACAAGACCACACACTTTGTGCATTCGGAATCGAAGGCAGGGCGTCCCTCGCCGCATTTGCTACGATTGCCATTTGCTACTTCTGCAGAAGCGGCGGCGGCGGCGACGACGACGACGACGACGACGACGACGAATATCGCGAGAGGCTCTGAGATATGTGAGACATACATCTATAAAATGTAATTCAGACTGCCTCGTCCCACCTTATGCTGTACCGCTTTGGCAAATGCTTTATCTGCGCCATTCGCCTTAATCGCATCTGAGAGTGATTCTTAAAAAAACGCCTGTCGCTAATTGTTCGTCATCACAGGTACTGTTTGCTATACGGCCACGACGCGCAACTGATTTCCAAAATTCATCTTTCTCCTGTGAGGATGGAACTTACGCCCCCTGGTTTATTAGACCAGTGCTCTACCACTGAGCTAAAGAGGCGCGGCCTAGCGGTACTCTTGGGTACTTCGTCCTTACGGTCGTCTGCATCATCAGACTTTAGCTGACAACACTTCATATTACCGGCTAATATTTGCAGCTATGGCGACAAATTACTGCTTGACTACACATCTGACACGTAACCGATGTGCTCTCCAAACAACAACACTTGCATTTCAGAACATGTCTTTCACACATGTCTACAAAATCACCTTCACCTTCAAATACAGCTTCCTTGCGACTGACAGAGACGTAGGCAAAGTTTAAAGTTGCTATTTCCATTAAATCTCGTTAATCAGAAAAACGGTAATTTACACTTGCAGCGGAACAAAATTCCGTTCCGCCCAGCGTCTGGCTCGAACCCACGACCCTGGGATTAAGAGTCTGACGCTCTACCGACTGAGCTAGCCGGCTACCTCGGTGAATACCTGCAGGGTAGCACGTCACATAGTACTCGTTTGGGTTGGGTGGTCCCATACAGAATCTCTCCATGATGCCTAATGTTTTCCTAACGTCACACTCGTCACGTACTTCACTTTTATGTCATAATCATTTCTGAGAGGTAAAGAAATTGCATGACAACATGCAGAGCTAGTGGCGTCAAAATTAACGCACATACTTTATGTGACTCAAAAGCCGAACGAGTTACTTTCCGACGTTGTTTTAGATGTGCAAGTGATAGTCAAAACTCGCTGTGTCGGCACTCTGCCGACCATTTCGCTAGTTAACACCGGTCTTGTTGTGTGTGTTTCAAGCTCAAGAGCATCTCCAAGCAAAAAATGGTCAACAGCAACATTCAGACGGTTTCGTACTGCTCAATTGCTACATTAAAACGTTATGTTTCTTTTTCAGAACTGGAAAAACACAAGCGTGACAGCATTCGAACCTGTAATCTTCAGATCCGAAGTCCGACGCCTTATCCATTAGGCCACACGGTCACTGACGACCAACATTTACATGTATACGACTCATCTCGAAACGCTCACACCCCTGAGGATTTGTGTTTTCGTTCTACACAGCCACTGCCCCTTGCTCTTTCCCACCCATTCGTTACATTCAACCTCTGACGTGACCGACCAAATATAGACTGAGAAACAAGACCACACACTTTGTGCATTCGGAATCGAAGGCAGGGCGTCCCTCGCCGCATTTGCTACGATTGCCATTTGCTACTTCTGCAGAAGCGGCGGCGGCGGCGACGACGACGACGACGACGACGAATATCGCGAGAGGCTCTGAGATATGTGAGACATACATCTATAAAATGTAATTCAGACTGCCTCGTCCCACCTTATGCTGTACCGCTTTGGCAAATGCTTTATCTGCGCCATTCGCCTTAATCGCATCTGAGAGTGATTCTTAAAAAAACGCCTGTCGCTAATTGTTCGTCATCACAGGTACTGTTTGCTATACGGCCACGACGCGCAACTGATTTCCAAAATTCATCTTTCTCCTGTGAGGATGGAACTTACGCCCCCTGGTTTATTAGACCAGTGCTCTACCACTGAGCTAAAGAGGCGCGGCCTAGCGGTACTCTTGGGTACTTCGTCCTTACGGTCGTCTGCATCATCAGACTTTAGCTGACAACACTTCATATTACCGGCTAATATTTGCAGCTATGGCGACAAATTACTGCTTGACTACACATCTGACACGTAACCGATGTGCTCTCCAAACAACAACACTTGCATTTCAGAACATGTCTTTCACACATGTCTACAAAATCACCTTCACCTTCAAATACAGCTTCCTTGCGACTGACAGAGACGTAGGCAAAGTTTAAAGTTGCTATTTCCATTAAATCTCGTTAATCAGAAAAACGGTAATTTACACTTGCAGCGGAACAAAATTCCGTTCCGCCCAGCGTCTGGCTCGAACCCACGACCCTGGGATTAAGAGTCTGACGCTCTACCGACTGAGCTAGCCGGCTACCTCGGTGAATACCTGCAGGGTAGCACGTCACATAGTACTCGTTTGTGTTGGGTGGTCCCATACAGAATCTCTCCATGATGCCTAATGTTTTCCTAACGTCACACTCGTCACGTACTTCACTTTTATGTCATAATCATTTCTGAGAGGTAAAGAAATTGCATGACAACATGCAGAGCTAGTGGCGTCAAAATTAACGCACATACTTTATGTGACTCAAAAGCCGAACGAGTTACTTTCCGACGTTGTTTTAGATGTGCAAGTGATAGTCAAAACTCGCTGTGTCGGCACTCTGCCGACCATTTCGCTAGTTAACACCGGTCTTGTTGTGTGTGTTTCAAGCTCAAGAGCATCTCCAAGCAAAAAATGGTCAACAGCAACATTCAGACGGTTTCGTACTGCTCAATTGCTACATTAAAACGTTATGTTTCTTTTTCAGAACTGGAAAAACACAAGCGTGACAGCATTCGAACCTGTAATCTTCAGATCCGAAGTCCGACGCCTTATCCATCAGGCCACACGGTCACTGACGACCAACATTTACATGTATACGACTCATCTCGAAACGCTCACACCCCTGAGGATTTGTGTTTTCGTTCTACACAGCCGCTGCCCCTTGCTCTTTCCCACCCATTCGTTACATTCAACCTCTGACGAGACCGACCAAATATAGACTGAGAAACAAGACCACACACTTTGTGCATTCGGAATCGAAGGCAGGGCGTCCCTCGCCGCATTTGCTACGATTGCCATTTGCTACTTCTGCAGAAGCGGCGGCGGCGGCGACGACGACGACGACGACGACGAATATCGCGAGAGGCTCTGAGATATGTGAGACATACATCTATAAAATGTAATTCAGACTGCCTCGTCCCACCTTATGCTGTACCGCTTTGGCAAATGCTTTATCTGCGCCATTCGCCTTAATCGCATCTGAGAGTGATTCTTTAAAAAACGCCTGTCGCTTATTGTTCGTCATCACAGGTACTGTTTGCTATACGGCCACGACGCGCAACTGATTTCCAACATTCATCTTTTTCCTGTGAGGATGGAACTTACGCCCCCTGGTTTATTATACCAGTGCTCTACCACTGAGCTAAAGAGGCGCGGCCTAGCGGTACTCTTGGGTACTTCGTCCTTACGGTCGTCTGCATCATCAGACTTTAGCTGACAACACTTCATATTACCGGCTAATATTTGCAGCTATGGCGACAAATTACTGCTTGACTACACATCTGACACGTAACCGATGTGCTCTCCAAACAACAACACTTGCATTTCAGAACATGTCTTTCACACATGTCTACAAAATCACCTTCACCTTCAAATACAGCTTCCTTGCGACTGACAGAGACGTAGGCAAAGTTTAAAGTTGCTATTTCCATTAAATCTCGTTAATCAGAAAAACGGTAATTTACACTTGCAGCGGAACAAAATTCCGTTCCGCCCAGCGTCTGGCTCGAACCCACGAGCCTGGGATTAAGAGTCTGACGCTCTACCGACTGAGCTAGCCGGCTACCTCGGTGAATACCTGCCGGGTAGCACGTCACATAGTACTCGTTTGGGTTGGGTGGTCCCATACAGAATCTCTCCATGATGCCTAATGTTTTCCTAACGTCACACTCGTCACGTACTTCACTTTTATGTCATAATCATTTCTGAGAGGTAAAGAAATTGCATGACAACATGCAGAGCTAGTGGCGTCAAAATTAACGCACATACTTTATGTGACTCAAAAGCCGAACGAGTTACTTTCCGACGTTGTTTTAGATGTGCAAGTGATAGTCAAAACTCGCTGTGTCGGCACTCTGCCGACCATTTCGCTAGTTAACACCGGTCTTGTTGTGTGTGTTTCAAGCTCAAGAGCATCTCCAAGCAAAAAATGGTCAACAGCAACATTCAGACGGTTTCGTACTGCTCAATTGCTACATTAAAACGTTATGTTTCTTTTTCAGAACTGGAAAAACACAAGCGTGACAGCATTCGAACCTGTAATCTTCAGATCCGAAGTCCGACGCCTTATCCATTAGGCCACACGGTCACTGACGACCAACATTTACATGTATACGACTCATCTCGAAACGCTCACACCCCTGAGGATTTGTGTTTTCGTTCTACACAGCCACTGCCCCTTGCTCTTTCCCACCCATTCGTTACATTCAACCTCTGACGTGACCGACCAAATATAGACTGAGAAACAAGACCACACACTTTGTGCATTCGGAATCGAAGGCAGGGCGTCCCTCGCCGCATTTGCTACGATTGCCATTTGCTACTTCTGCAGAAGCGGCGGCGGCGGCGACGACGACGACGACGACGACGAATATCGCGAGAGGCTCTGAGATATGTGAGACATACATCTATAAAATGTAATTCAGACTGCCTCGTCCCACCTTATGCTGTACCGCTTTGGCAAATGCTTTATCTGCGCCATTCGCCTTAATCGCATCTGAGAGTGATTCTTAAAAAAACGCCTGTCGCTAATTGTTCGTCATCACAGGTACTGTTTGCTATACGGCCACGACGCGCAACTGATTTCCAAAATTCATCTTTCTCCTGTGAGGATGGAACTTACGCCCCCTGGTTTATTAGACCAGTGCTCTACCACTGAGCTAAAGAGGCGCGGCCTAGCGGTACTCTTGGGTACTTCGTCCTTACGGTCGTCTGCATCATCAGACTTTAGCTGACAACACTTCATATTACCGGCTAATATTTGCAGCTATGGCGACAAATTACTGCTTGACTACACATCTGACACGTAACCGATGTGCTCTCCAAACAACAACACTTGCATTTCAGAACATGTCTTTCACACATGTCTACAAAATCACCTTCACCTTCAAATACAGCTTCCTTGCGACTGACAGAGACGTAGGCAAAGTTTAAAGTTGCTATTTCCATTAAATCTCGTTAATCAGAAAAACGGTAATTTACACTTGCAGCGGAACAAAATTCCGTTCCGCCCAGCGTCTGGCTCGAACCCACGACCCTGGGATTAAGAGTCTGACGCTCAACCGACTGAGCTAGCCGGCTACCTCGGTGAATACCTGCAGGGTAGCACGTCACATAGTACTCGTTTGTGTTGGGTGGTCCCATACAGAATCTCTCCATGATGCCTAATGTTTTCCTAACGTCACACTCGTCACGTACTTCACTTTTATGTCATAATCATTTCTGAGAGGTAAAGAAATTGCATGACAACATGCAGAGCTAGTGGCGTCAAAATTAACGCACATACTTTATGTGACTCAAAAGCCGAACGAGTTACTTTCCGACGTTGTTTTAGATGTGCAAGTGATAGTCAAAACTCGCTGTGTCGGCACTCTGCCGACCATTTCGCTAGTTAACACCGGTCTTGTTGTGTGTGTTTCAAGCTCAAGAGCATCTCCAAGCAAAAAATGGTCAACAGCAACATTCAGACGGTTTCGTACTGCTCAATTGCTACATTAAAACGTTATGTTTCTTTTTCAGAACTGGAAAAACACAAGCGTGACAGCATTCGAACCTGTAATCTTCAGATCCGAAGTCCGACGCCTTATCCATTAGGCCACACGGTCACTGACGACCAACATTTACATGTATACGACTCATCTCGAAACGCTCACACCCCTGAGGATTTGTGTTTTCGTTCTACACAGCCGCTGCCCCTTGCTCTTTCCCACCCATTCGTTACATTCAACCTCTGACGAGACCGACCAAATATAGACTGAGAAACAAGACCACACACTTTGTGCATTCGGAATCGAAGGCAGGGCGTCCCTCGCCGCATTTGCTACGATTGCCATTTGCTACTTCTGCAGAAGCGGCGGCGGCGGCGGCGGCGACGACGACGACGACGACGACGACGAATATCGCGAGAGGCTCTGAGATATGTGAGAAATACATCTATAAAATGTAATTCAGACTGCATCGTCCCACCTTATGCTGTACCGCTTTGGCAAATGCTTTATCTGCGCCATTCGCCTTAATCGCATCTGAGAGTGATTCTTAAAAAAACGCCTGTCGCTAATTGTTCGTCATCACAGGTACTGTTTGCTATACGGCCACGACGCGCAACTGATTTCCAAAATTCATCTTTCTCCTGTGAGGATGGAACTTACGACCCCTGGTTTATTAGACCAGTGCTCTACCACTGAGCTAAAGAGGCGCGGCCTAGCGGTACTCTTGGGTACTTCGTCCTTACGGTCGTCTGCATCATCAGACTTTAGCTGACAACACTTCATATTACCGGCTAATATTTGCAGCTATGGCGACAAATTACTGCTTGACTACACATCTGACACGTAACCAATGTGCTCTCCAAACAACAACACTTGCATTTCAGAACATGTCTTTCACACATGTCTACAAAATCACCTTCACCTTCAAATACAGCTTCCTTGCGACTGACAGAGACGTAGGCAAAGTTTAAAGTTGCTATTTCCATTAAATCTCGTTATCAGAAAAACGGTAATTTACACTTGCAGCGGAACAAAATTCCGTTCCGCCCAGCGTCTGGCTCGAACCCACGACCCTGGGATTAAGAGTCTGACGCTCTACCGACTGAGCTAGCCGGCTATCTCGGTGAATACCTGCCGGGTAGCACGTCACACAGTACTCGTTTGGGTTGGGTGGTCCCATACAGAATCTCTCCATGATGCCTAATGTTTTCCTAACGTCACACTCGTCACGTACTTCACTTTTATGTCATAATCATTTCTGAGAGGTAAAGAAATTGCATGACAACATGCAGAGCTAGTGGCGTCAAAATTAACGCACATACTTTATGTGACTCAAAAGCCGAACGAGTTACTTTCCGACGTTGTTTTAGATGTGCAAGTGATAGTCAAAACTCGCTGTGTCGGCACTCTGCCGACCATTTCGCTAGTTAACACCGGTCTTGTTGTGTGTGTTTCAAGCTCAAGAGCATCTCCAAGCAAAAAATGGTCAACAGCAACATTCAGACGGTTTCGTACTGCTCAATTGCTACATTAAAACGTTATGTTTCTTTTTCAGAACTGGAAAAACACAAGCGTGACAGCATTCGAACCTGTAATCTTCAGATCCGAAGTCCGACGCCTTATCCATTAGGCCACACGGTCACTGACGACCAACATTTACATGTATACGACTCATCTCGAAACGCTCACACCCCTGAGGATTTGTGTTTTCGTTCTACACAGCCGCTGCCCCTTGCTCTTTCCCACCCATTCGTTACATTCAACCTCTGACGTGACCGACCAAATATAGACTGAGAAACAAGACCACACACATTGTGCATTCGGAATGGAAGGCAGGGCGTCCCTCGCCGCATTTGCTACGATTGCCATTTGCTACTTCTGCAGAAGCGGCGGCGGCGGCGACGACGACGACGACGACGACGACGACGACGACGACGAATATCGCGAGAGGCTCTGAGATATGTGAGAAATACATCTATAAAATGTAATCCAGACTGCCTCGTCCCACCTTATGCTGTACCGCTTTGGCAAATGCTTTATCTGCGCCATTCGCCTTAATCGCATCTGAGAGTGATTCTTAAAAAAACGCCTGTCGCTAATTGTTCGTCATCACAGGTACTGTTTGCTATACGGCCACGACGCGCAACTGATTTCCAAAATTCATCTTTCTCCTGTGAGGATGGACCTTACGACCCCTGGTTTATTAGACCAGTGCTCTACCACTGAGCTAAAGAGGCGCGGCCTAGCGGTACTCTAGGGTACTTCGTCCTTACGGTCGTCTGCATCATCAGACTTTAGCTGACAACACTTCATATTACCGGCTAATATTTGCAGCTATGGCGACAAATTACTGCTTGACTACACATCTGACACGTAACCAATGTGCTCTCCAAACAACAACACTTGCATTTCAGAACATGTCTTTCACACATGTCTACAAAATCACCTTCACCTTCAAATACAGCTTCCTTGCGACTGACAGAGACGTAGGCAAAGTTTAAAGTTGCTATTTCCATTAAATCTCGTTATCAGAAAAACGGTAATTTACACTTGCAGCGGAACAAAATTCCGTTCCGCCCAGCGTCTGGCTCGAACCCACGACCCTGGGATTAAGAGTCTGACGCTCTACCGACTGAGCTAGCCGGCTATCTCGGTGAATACCTGCCGGGTAGCACGTCACACAGTACTCGTTTGGGTTGGGTGGTCCCATACAGAATCTCTCCATGATGCCTAATGTTTTCCTAACGTCACACTCGTCACGTACTTCACTTTTATGTCATAATCATTTCTGAGAGGTAAAGAAATTGCATGACAACATGCAGAGCTAGTGGCGTCAAAATTAACGCACATACTTTATGTGACTCAAAAGCCGAACGAGTTACTTTCCGACGTTGTTTTAGATGTGCAAGTGATAGTCAAAACTCGCTGTGTCGGCACTCTGCCGACCATTTCGCTAGTTAACACCGGTCTTGTTGTGTGTGTTTCAAGCTCAAGAGCATCTCCAAGCAAAAAATGGTCAACAGCAACATTCAGACGGTTTCGTACTGCTCAATTGCTACATTAAAACGTTATGTTTCTTTTTCAGAACTGGAAAAACACAAGCGTGACAGCATTCGAACCTGTAATCTTCAGATCCGAAGTCCGACGCCTTATCCATTAGGCCACACGGTCACTGACGACCAACATTTACATGTATACGACTCATCTCGAAACGCTCACACCCCTGAGGATTTGTGTTTTCGTTCTACACAGCCACTGCCCCTTGCTCTTTCCCACCCATTCGTTACATTCAACCTCTGACGTGACCGACCAAATATAGACTGAGAAACAAGACCACACACTTTGTGCATTCGGAATCGAAGGCAGGGCGTCCCTCGCCGCATTTGCTACGATTGCCATTTGCTACTTCTGCAGAAGCGGCGGCGGCGGCGGCGACGACGACGACGACGACGACGAATATCGCGAGAGGCTCTGAGATATGTGAGACATACATCTATAAAATGTAATTCAGACTGCCTCGTCCCACCTTATGCTGTACCGCTTTGGCAAATGCTTTATCTGCGCCATTCGCCTTAATCGCATCTGAGAGTGATTCTTAAAAAAACGCCTGTCGCTAATTGTTCGTCATCACAGGTACTGTTTGCTATACGGCCACGACGCGCAACTGATTTCCAAAATTCATCTTTCTCCTGTGAGGATGGAACTTACGCCCCCTGGTTTATTAGACCAGTGCTCTACCACTGAGCTAAAGAGGCGCGGCCTAGCGGTACTCTTGGGTACTTCGTCCTTACGGTCGTCTGCATCATCAGACTTTAGCTGACAACACTTCATATTACCGGCTAATATTTGCAGCTATGGCGACAAATTACTGCTTGACTACACATCTGACACGTAACCGATGTGCTCTCCAAACAACAACACTTGCATTTCAGAACATGTCTTTCACACATGTCTACAAAATCACCTTCACCTTCAAATACAGCTTCCTTGCGACTGACAGAGACGTAGGCAAAGTTTAAAGTTGCTATTTCCATTAAATCTCGTTAATCAGAAAAACGGTAATTTACACTTGCAGCGGAACAAAATTCCGTTCCGCCCAGCGTCTGGCTCGAACCCACGACCCTGGGATTAAGAGTCTGACGCTCTACCGACTGAGCTAGCCGGCTACCTCGGTGAATACCTGCAGGGTAGCACGTCACATAGTACTCGTTTGGGTTGGGTGGTCCCATACAGAATCTCTCCATGATGCCTAATGTTTTCCTAACGTCACACTCGTCACGTACTTCACTTTTATGTCATAATCATTTCTGAGAGGTAAAGAAATTGCATGACAACATGCAGAGCTAGTGGCGTCAAAATTAACGCACATACTTTATGTGACTCAAAAGCCGAACGAGTTACTTTCCGACGTTGTTTTAGATGTGCAAGTGATAGTCAAAACTCGCTGTGTCGGCACTCTGCCGACCATTTCGCTAGTTAACACCGGTCTTGTTGTGTGTGTTTCAAGCTCAAGAGCATCTCCAAGCAAAAAATGGTCAACAGCAACATTCAGACGGTTTCGTACTGCTCAATTGCTACATTAAAACGTTATGTTTCTTTTTCAGAACTGGAAAAACACAAGCGTGACAGCATTCGAACCTGTAATCTTCAGATCCGAAGTCCGACGCCTTATCCATTAGGCCACACGGTCACTGACGACCAACATTTACATGTATACGACTCATCTCGAAACGCTCACACCCCTGAGGATTTGTGTTTTCGTTCTACACAGCCGCTGCCCCTTGCTCTTTCCCACCCATTCGTTACATTCAACCTCTGACGAGACCGACCAAATATAGACTGAGAAACAAGACCACACACTTTGTGCATTCGGAATCGAAGGCAGGGCGTCCCTCGCCGCATTTGCTACGATTGCCATTTGCTACTTCTGCAGAAGCGGCGGCGGCGGCGGCGGCGACGACGACGACGACGACGACGACGAATATCGCGAGAGGCTCTGAGATATGTGAGAAATACATCTATAAAATGTAATTCAGACTGCATCGTCCCACCTTATGCTGTACCGCTTTGGCAAATGCTTTATCTGCGCCATTCGCCTTAATCGCATCTGAGAGTGATTCTTAAAAAAACGCCTGTCGCTAATTGTTCGTCATCACAGGTACTGTTTGCTATACGGCCACGACGCGCAACTGATTTCCAAAATTCATCTTTCTCCTGTGAGGATGGAACTTACGACCCCTGGTTTATTAGACCAGTGCTCTACCACTGAGCTAAAGAGGCGCGGCCTAGCGGTACTCTTGGGTACTTCGTCCTTACGGTCGTCTGCATCATCAGACTTTAGCTGACAACACTTCATATTACCGGCTAATATTTGCAGCTATGGCGACAAATTACTGCTTGACTACACATCTGACACGTAACCAATGTGCTCTCCAAACAACAACACTTGCATTTCAGAACATGTCTTTCACACATGTCTACAAAATCACCTTCACCTTCAAATACAGCTTCCTTGCGACTGACAGAGACGTAGGCAAAGTTTAAAGTTGCTATTTCCATTAAATCTCGTTATCAGAAAAACGGTAATTTACACTTGCAGCGGAACAAAATTCCGTTCCGCCCAGCGTCTGGCTCGAACCCACGACCCTGGGATTAAGAGTCTGACGCTCTACCGACTGAGCTAGCCGGCTATCTCGGTGAATACCTGCCGGGTAGCACGTCACACAGTACTCGTTTGGGTTGGGTGGTCCCATACAGAATCTCTCCATGATGCCTAATGTTTTCCTAACGTCACACTCGTCACGTACTTCACTTTTATGTCATAATCATTTCTGAGAGGTAAAGAAATTGCATGACAACATGCAGAGCTAGTGGCGTCAAAATTAACGCACATACTTTATGTGACTCAAAAGCCGAACGAGTTACTTTCCGACGTTGTTTTAGATGTGCAAGTGATAGTCAAAACTCGCTGTGTCGGCACTCTGCCGACCATTTCGCTAGTTAACACCGGTCTTGTTGTGTGTGTTTCAAGCTCAAGAGCATCTCCAAGCAAAAAATGGTCAACAGCAACATTCAGACGGTTTCGTACTGCTCAATTGCTACATTAAAACGTTATGTTTCTTTTTCAGAACTGGAAAAACACAAGCGTGACAGCATTCGAACCTGTAATCTTCAGATCCGAAGTCCGACGCCTTATCCATTAGGCCACACGGTCACTGACGACCAACATTTTCATGTATACGACTCATCTCGAAACGCTCACACCCCTGAGGATTTGTGTTTTCGTTCTACACAGCCGCTGCCCCTTGCTCTTTCCCACCCATTCGTTACATTCAACCTCTGACGAGAGCGACCAAATATAGACTGTGAAACAAGACCACACACTTTGTGCATTCGGAATCGAAGGCAGGGCGTCCCTCGCCGCATTTGCTACGATTGCCATTTGCTACTTCTGCAGAAGCGGCGGCGGCGGCGACGACGACGACGACGACGACGATGACGAATATCGCGAGAGGCTCTGAGATATGTGAGAAATACATCTATAAAATGTAATTCAGACTGCCTCGTCCCACCTTATGCTGTACCGCTTTGGCAAATGCTTTATCTGCGCCATTCGCCTTAATCGCATCTGAGAGTGATTCTTAAAAAAACGCCTGTCGCTAATTGTTCGTCATCACAGGTACTGTTTGCTATACGGCCACGACGCGCAACTGATTTCCAAAATTCATCTTTCTCCTGTGAGGATGGAACTTACGACCCCTGGTTTATTAGACCAGTGCTCTACCACTGAGCTAAAGAGGCGCGGCCTAGCGGTACTCTTGGGTACTTCGTCCTTACGGTCGTCTGCATCATCAGACTTTAGCTGACAACACTTCATATTACCGGCTAATATTTGCAGCTATGGCGACAAATTACTGCTTGACTACACATCTGACACGTAACCGATGTGCTCTCCAAACAACAACACTTGCATTTCAGAACATGTCTTTCACACATGTCTACAAAATCACCTTCACCTTCAAATACAGCTTCCTTGCGACTGACAGAGACGTAGGCAAAGTTTAAAGTTGCTATTTCCATTAAATCTCGTTAATCAGAAAAACGGTAATTTACACTTGCAGCGGAACAAAATTCCGTTCCGCCCAGCGTCTGGCTCGAACCCACGACCCTGGGATTAAGAGTCTGACGCTCTACCGACTGAGCTAGCCGGCTACCTCGGTGAATGCCTGCCGGGTAGCACGTCACACAGTACTCGTTTGGGTTGGGTGGTCCCGTACAGAATCTCTCCATGATGCCTAACGTTTTCCTAACGTCACACTCGTCACGTACTTCACTTTTATGTCATAATCATTTCTGAGAGGTAAAGAAATTGCATGACAACATGCAGAGCTAGTGGCGTCAAAATTAACGCACATACTTTATGTGACTCAAAAGCCGAACGAGTTACTTTCCGACGTTGTTTTAGATGTGCAAGTGATAGTCAAAACTCGCTGTGTCGGCACTCTGCCGACCATTTCGCTAGTTAACACCGGTCTTGTTGTGTGTGTTTCAAGCTCAAGAGCATCTCCAAGCAAAAAATGGTCAACAGCAACATTCAGACGGTTTCGTACTGCTCAATTGCTACATTAAAACGTTATGTTTCTTTTTCAGAACTGGAAAAACACAAGCGTGACAGCATTCGAACCTGTAATCTTCAGATCCGAAGTCCGACGCCTTATCCATTAGGCCACACGGTCACTGACGACCAACATTTACATGTATACGACTCATCTCGAAACGCTCACACCCCTGAGGATTTGTGTTTTCGTTCTACACAGCCACTGCCCCTTGCTCTTTCCCACCCATTCGTTACATTCAACCTCTGACGTGACCGACCAAATATAGACTGAGAAACAAGACCACACACTTTGTGCATTCGGAATCGAAGGCAGGGCGTCCCTCGCCGCATTTGCTACGATTGCCATTTGCTACTTCTGCAGAAGCGGCGGCGGCGACGACGACGACGTCGACGACGACGACGACGACGACGACGACGACGACGACGAATATCGCGAGAGGCTCTGAGATATGTGAGAAATACATCTATAAAATGTAATTCAGACTGCCTCGTCCCACCTTATGCTGTACCGCTTTGGCAAATGCTTTATCTGCGCCATTCGCCTTAATCGCATCTGAGAGTGATTCTTAAAAAAACGCCTGTCGCTAATTGTTCGTCATCACAGGTACTGTTTGCTATACGGCCACGACGCGCAACTGATTTCCAAAATTCATCTTTCTCCTGTGAGGATGGAACTTACGACCCCTGGTTTATTAGACCAGTGCTCTACCACTGAGCTAAAGAGGCGCGGCCTAGCGGTACTCTTGGGTACTTCGTCCTTACGGTCGTCTGCATCATCAGACTTTAGCTGACAACACTTCATATTACCGGCTAATATTTGCAGCTATGGCGACAAATTACTGCTTGACTACACATCTGACACGTAACCGATGTGCTCTCCAAACAACAACACTTGCATTTCAGAACATGTCTTTCACACATGTCTACAAAATCACCTTCACCTTCAAATACAGCTTCCTTGCGACTGACAGAGACGTAGGCAAAGTTTAAAGTTGCTATTTCCATTAAATCTCGTTAATCAGAAAAACGGTAATTTACACTTGCAGCGGAACAAAATTCCGTTCCGCCCAGCGTCTGGCTCGAACCCACGACCCTGGGATTAAGAGTCTGACGCTCTACCGACTGAGCTAGCCGGCTACCTCGGTGAATGCCTGCCGGGTAGCACGTCACACAGTACTCGTTTGGGTTGGGTGGTCCCGTACAGAATCTCTCCATGATGCCTAACGTTTTCCTAACGTCACACTCGTCACGTACTTCACTTTTATGTCATAATCATTTCTGAGAGGTAAAGAAATTGCATGACAACATGCAGAGCTAGTGGCGTCAAAATTAACGCACATACTTTATGTGACTCAAAAGCCGAACGAGTTACTTTCCGACGTTGTTTTAGATGTGCAAGTGATAGTCAAAACTCGCTGTGTCGGCACTCTGCCGACCATTTCGCTAGTTAACACCGGTCTTGTTGTGTGTGTTTCAAGCTCAAGAGCATCTCCAAGCAAAAAATGGTCAACAGCAACATTCAGACGGTTTCGTACTGCTCAATTGCTACATTAAAACGTTATGTTTCTTTTTCAGAACTGGAAAAACACAAGCGTGACAGCATTCGAACCTGTAATCTTCAGATCCGAAGTCCGACGCCTTATCCATTAGGCCACACGGTCACTGACGACCAACATTTACATGTATACGACTCATCTCGAAACGCTCACACCCCTGAGGATTTGTGTTTTCGTTCTACACAGCCACTGCCCCTTGCTCTTTCCCACCCATTCGTTACATTCAACCTCTGACGTGACCGACCAAATATAGACTGAGAAACAAGACCACACACTTTGTGCATTCGGAATCGAAGGCAGGGCGTCCCTCGCCGCATTTGCTACGATTGCCATTTGCTACTTCTGCAGAAGCGGCGGCGGCGACGACGACGACGTCGACGACGACGACGACGACGACGACGACGACGACGAATATCGCGAGAGGCTCTGAGATATGTGAGAAATACATCTATAAAATGTAATTCAGACTGCCTCGTCCCACCTTATGCTGTACCGCTTTGGCAAATGCTTTATCTGCGCCATTCGCCTTAATCGCATCTGAGAGTGATTCTTAAAAAAACGCCTGTCGCTAATTGTTCGTCATCACAGGTACTGTTTGCTATACGGCCACGACGCGCAACTGATTTCCAAAATTCATCTTTCTCCTGTGAGGATGGAACTTACGACCCCTGGTTTATTAGACCAGTGCTCTACCACTGAGCTAAAGAGGCGCGGCCTAGCGGTACTCTTGGGTACTTCGTCCTTACGGTCGTCTGCATCATCAGACTTTAGCTGACAACACTTCATATTACCGGCTAATATTTGCAGCTATGGCGACAAATTACTGCTTGACTACACATCTGACACGTAACCGATGTGCTCTCCAAACAACAACACTTGCATTTCAGAACATGTCTTTCACACATGTCTACAAAATCACCTTCACCTTCAAATACAGCTTCCTTGCGACTGACAGAGACGTAGGCAAAGTTTAAAGTTGCTATTTCCATTAAATCTCGTTATCAGAAAAACGGTAATTTACACTTGCAGCGGAACAAAATGCCGTTCCGCCCAGCGTCTGGCTCGAACCCACGACCCTGGGATTAAGAGTCTGACGCTCTACCGACTGAGCTAGCCGGCTATCTCGGTGAATACCTGCCGGGTAGCACGTCACACAGTACTCGTTTGGGTTGGGTGGTCCCATACAGAATCTCTCCATGATGCCTAATGTTTTCCTAACGTCACACTCGTCACGTACTTCACTTTTATGTCATAATCATTTCTGAGAGGTAAAGAAATTGCATGACAACATGCAGAGCTAGTGGCGTCAAAATTAACGCACATACTTTATGTGACTCAAAAGCCGAACGAGTTACTTTCCGACGTTGTTTTAGATGTGCAAGTGATAGTCAAAACTCGCTGTGTCGGCACTCTGCCGACCATTTCGCTAGTTAACACCGGTCTTGTTGTGTGTGTTTCAAGCTCAAGAGCATCTCCAAGCAAAAAATGGTCAACAGCAACATTCAGACGGTTTCGTACTGCTCAATTGCTACATTAAAACGTTATGTTTCTTTTTCAGAACTGGAAAAACACAAGCGTGACAGCATTCGAACCTGTAATCTTCAGATCCGAAGTCCGACGCCTTATCCATTAGGCCACACGGTCACTGACGACCAACATTTACATGTATACGACTCATCTCGAAACGCTCACACCCCTGAGGATTTGTGTTTTCGTTCTACACAGCCGCTGCCCCTTGCTCTTTCCCACCCATTCGTTACATTCAACCTCTGACGAGACCGACCAAATATAGACTGAGAAACAAGACCACACACTTTGTGCATTCGGAATCGAAGGCAGGGCGTCCCTCGCCGCATTTGCTACGATTGCCATTTGCTACTTCTGCAGAAGCGGCGGCGGCGGCGGCGACGACGACGACGACGACGACGACGAATATCGCGAGAGGCTCTGAGATATGTGAGAAATACATCTATAAAATGTAATTCAGACTGCCTCGTCCCACCTTATGCTGTACCGCTTTGGCAAATGCTTTATCTGCGCCATTCGCCTTAATCGCATCTGAGAGTGATTCTTAAAAAAACGCCTGTCGCTAATTGTTCGTCATCACAGGTACTGTTTGCTATACGGCCACGACGCGCAACTGATTTCCAAAATTCATCTTTCTCCTGTGAGGATGGAACTTATGACACCTGGTTTATTAGACCAGTGCTCTACCACTGAGCTAAAGAAGCGCGGCCTAGCGGTACTCTTGGGTACTTCGTCCTTACGGTCGTCTGCATCATCAGACTTTAGCTGACAACACTTCATATTACCGGCTAATATTTGCAGCTATGGCGACAAATTACTGCTTGACTACACATCTGACACGTAACCAATGTGCTCTCCAAACAACAACACTTGCATTTCAGAACATGTCTTTCACACATGTCTACAAAATCACCTTCACCTTCAAATACAGCTTCCTTGCGACTGACAGAGACGTAGGCAAAGTTTAAAGTTGCTATTTCCATTAAATCTCGTTATCAGAAAAACGGTAATTTACACTTGCAGCGGAACAAAATTCCGTTCCGCCCAGCGTCTGGCTCGAACCCACGACCCTGGGATTAAGAGTCTGACGCTCTACCGACTGAGCTAGCCGGCTATCTCGGTGAATACCTGCTGGGTAGCACGTCACACAGTACTCGTTTGGGTTGGGTGGTCCCATACAGAATCTCTCCATGATGCCTAATGTTTTCCTAACGTCACACTCGTCACGTACTTCACTTTTATGTCATAATCATTTCTGAGAGGTAAAGAAATTGCATGACAACATGCAGAGCTAGTGGCGTCAAAATTAACGCACATACTTTATGTGACTCAAAAGCCGAACGAGTTACTTTCCGACGTTGTTTTAGATGTGCAAGTGATAGTCAAAACTCGCTGTGTCGGCACTCTGCCGACCATTTCGCTAGTTAACACCGGTCTTGTTGTGTGTGTTTCAAGCTCAAGAGCATCTCCAAGCAAAAAATGGTCAACAGCAACATTCAGACGGTTTCGTACTGCTCAATTGCTACATTAAAACGTTATGTTTCTTTTTCAGAACTGGAAAAACACAAGCGTGACAGCATTCGAACCTGTAATCTTCAGATCCGAAGGCCGACGCCTTATCCATTAGGCCACACGGTCACTGACAACCAACATTTACATGTATACGACTCATCTCGAAACGCTCACACCCCTGAGGATTTGTGTTTTCGTTCTACACAGCCGCTGCCCCTTGCTCTTTCCCACCCATTCGTTACATTCAACCTTTGACGAGACCGACCAAATATAGACTGTGAAACAAGACCACACACTTTGTGCATTCGGAATCGAAGGCAGGGCGTCCCTCGCCGCATTTGCTACGATTGCCATTTGCTACTTCTGCAGAAGCGGCGGCGGCGGCGACGACGACGACGACGACGACGACGACGACGACGACGACGAATATCGCGAGAGGCTCTGAGATATGTGAGAAATACATCTATAAAATGTAATTCAGACTGCCTCGTCCCACCTTATGCTGTACCGCTTTGGCAAATGCTTTATCTGCGCCATTCGCCTTAATCGCATCTGAGAGTGATTCTTAAAAAAACGCCTGTCGCTAATTGTTCGTCATCACAGGTACTGTTTGCTATACGGCCACGACGCGCAACTGATTTCCAAAATTCATCTTTCTCCTGTGAGGATGGAACTTACGACCCCTGGTTTATTAGACCAGTGCTCTACCACTGAGCTAAAGAGGCGCGGCCTAGCGGTACTCTTGGGTACTTCGTCCTTACGGTCGTCTGCATCATCAGACTTTAGCTGACAACACTTCATATTACCGGCTAATTTTTGCAGCTATGGCGACAAATTACTGCTTGACTACACATCTGACACGTAACCGATGTGCTCTCCAAACAACAACACTTGCATTTCAGAACATGTCTTTCACACATGTCTACAAAATCACCTTCACCTTCAAATACAGCTTCCTTGCGACTGACAGAGACGTAGGCAAAGTTTAAAGTTGCTATTTCCATTAAATCTCGTTAATCAGAAAAACGGTAATTTACACTTGCAGCGGAACAAAATTTCGTTCCGCCCAGCGTCTGGCTCGAACCCACAACCCTGGGATTAAGAGTCTGACGCTCTACCGACTGAGCTAGCCGGCTACCTCGGTGAATGCCTGCCGGGTAGCACGTCACACAGTACTCGTTTGGGTTGGGTGGTCCCGTACAGAATCTCTCCATGATGCCTAACGTTTTCCTAACGTCACACTCGTCACGTACTTCACTTTTATGTCATAATCATTTCTGAGAGGTAAAGAAATTGCATGACAACATGCAGAGCTAGTGGCGTCAAAATTAACGCACATACTTTATGTGACTCAAAAGCCGAACGAGTTACTTTCCGACGTTGTTTTAGATGTGCAAGTGATAGTCAAAACTCGCTGTGTCGGCACTCTGCCGACCATTTCGCTAGTTAACACCGGTCTTGTTGTGTGTGTTTCAAGCTCAAGAGCATCTCCAAGCAAAAAATGGTCAACAGCAACATTCAGACGGTTTCGTACTGCTCAATTGCTACATTAAAACGTTATGTTTCTTTTTCAGAACTGGAAAAACACAAGCGTGACAGCATTCGAACCTGTAATCTTCAGATCCGAAGTCCGACGCCTTATCCATTAGGCCACACGGTCACTAACGACCAACATTTACATGTATACGACTCATCTCGAAACGCTCACACCCCTGAGGATTTGTGTTTTCGTTCTACACAGCCGCTGCCCCTTGCTCTTTCCCACCCATTCGTTACATTCAACCTTTGACGAGACCGACCAAATATAGACTGTGAAACAAGACCACACACTTTGTGCATTCGGAATCGAAGGCAGGGCGTCCCTCGCCGCATTTGCTACGATTGCCATTTGCTACTTCTGCAGAAGCGGCGGCGGCGGCGACGACGACGACGACGACGACGACGACGACGACGACGACGAATATCGCGAGAGGCTCTGAGATATGTGAGAAATACATCTATAAAATGTAATTCAGACTGCCTCGTCCCACCTTATGCTGTACCGCTTTGGCAAATGCTTTATCTGCGCCATTCGCCTTAATCGCATCTGAGAGTGATTCTTAAAAAAACGCCTGTCGCTAATTGTTCGTCATCACAGGTACTGTTTGCTATACGGCCACGACGCGCAACTGATTTCCAAAATTCATCTTTCTCCTGTGAGGATGGAACTTACGACCCCTGGTTTATTAGACCAGTGCTCTACCACTGAGCTAAAGAGGCGCGGCCTAGCGGTACTGTTGGGTACTTCGTCCTTACGGTCGTCTGCATCATCAGACTTTAGCTGACAACACTTCATATTACCGGCTAATTTTTGCAGCTATGGCGACAAATTACTGCTTGACTACACATCTGACACGTAACCGATGTGCTCTCCAAACAACAACACTTGCATTTCAGAACATGTCTTTCACACATGTCTACAAAATCACCTTCACCTTCAAATACAGCTTCCTTGCGACTGACAGAGACGTAGGCAAAGTTTAAAGTTGCTATTTCCATTAAATCTCGTTAATCAGAAAAACGGTAATTTACACTTGCAGCGGAACAAAATTCCGTTCCGCCCAGCGTCTGGCTCGAACCCACGACCCTGGGATTAAGAGTCTGACGCTCTACCGACTGAGCTAGCCGGCTACCTCGGTGAATGCCTGCCGGGTAGCACGTCACACAGTACTCGTTTGGGTTGGGTGGTCCCATACAGAATCTCTCCATGATGCCTAACGTTTTCCTAACGTCACACTCGTCACGTACTTCACTTTTATGTCATAATCATTTCTGAGAGGTAAAGAAATTGCATGACAACATGCAGAGCTAGTGGCGTCAAAATTAACGCACATACTTTATGTGACTCAAAAGCCGAACGAGTTACTTTCCGACGTTGTTTTAGATGTGCAAGTGATAGTCAAAACTCGCTGTGTCGGCACTCTGCCGACCATTTCGCTAGTTAACACCGGTCTTGTTGTGTGTGTTTCAAGCTCAAGAGCATCTCCAAGCAAAAAATGGTCAACAGCAACATTCAGACGGTTTCGTACTGCTCAATTGCACACTAGATCGCGTGTTTCTTTTTCAGAACTGGAAAAAACACAAGCGTGACAGCATTCGAACCTGTAATCTTCAGATCCGAAGTCCGACGCCTTATCCATTAGGCCACACGGTCACTAACGACCAACATTTACATGTATACGACTCATCTCGAAAACGCTCACACCCCTGAGGATTTGTGTTTTCGTTCTACACAGCCGCTGCCCCTTGCTCTTTCCCACCCATTCGTTACATTCAACCTTTGACGAGACCGACCAAATATAGACTGTGAAACAAGACCACACACTTTGTGCATTCGGAATCGAAGGCAGGGCGTCCCTCGCCGCATTTGCTACGATTGCCATTTGCTACTTCTGCAGAAGCGGCGGCGGCGGCGACGACGACGACGACGACGACGACGACGACGACGACGACGAATATCGCGAGAGGCTCTGAGATATGTGAGAAATACATCTATAAAATGTAATTCAGACTGCCTCGTCCCACCTTATGCTGTACCGCTTTGGCAAATGCTTTATCTGCGCCATTCGCCTTAATCGCATCTGAGAGTGATTCTTAAAAAAACGCCTGTCGCTAATTGTTCGTCATCACAGGTACTGTTTGCTATACGGCCACGACGCGCAACTGATTTCCAAAATTCATCTTTCTCCTGTGAGGATGGAACTTACGACCCCTGGTTTATTAGACCAGTGCTCTACCACTGAGCTAAAGAGGCGCGGCCTAGCGGTACTGTTGGGTACTTCGTCCTTACGGTCGTCTGCATCATCAGACTTTAGCTGACAACACTTCATATTACCGGCTAATTTTTGCAGCTATGGCGACAAATTACTGCTTGACTACACATCTGACACGTAACCGATGTGCTCTCCAAACAACAACACTTGCATTTCAGAACATGTCTTTCACACATGTCTACAAAATCACCTTCACCTTCAAATACAGCTTCCTTGCGACTGACAGAGACGTAGGCAAAGTTTAAAGTTGCTATTTCCATTAAATCTCGTTAATCAGAAAAACGGTAATTTACACTTGCAGCGGAACAAAATTCCGTTCCGCCCAGCGTCTGGCTCGAACCCACGACCCTGGGATTAAGAGTCTGACGCTCTACCGACTGAGCTAGCCGGCTACCTCGGTGAATGCCTGCCGGGTAGCACGTCACACAGTACTCGTTTGGGTTGGGTGGTCCCATACAGAATCTCTCCATGATGCCTAACGTTTTCCTAACGTCACACTCGTCACGTACTTCACTTTTATGTCATAATCATTTCTGAGAGGTAAAGAAATTGCATGACAACATGCAGAGCTAGTGGCGTCAAAATTAACGCACATACTTTATGTGACTCAAAAGCCGAACGAGTTACTTTCCGACGTTGTTTTAGATGTGCAAGTGATAGTCAAAACTCGCTGTGTCGGCACTCTGCCGACCATTTCGCTAGTTAACACCGGTCTTGTTGTGTGTGTTTCAAGCTCAAGAGCATCTCCAAGCAAAAAATGGTCAACAGCAACATTCAGACGGTTTCGTACTGCTCAATTGCTACATTAAAACGTTATGTTTCTTTTTCAGAACTGGAAAAACACAAGCGTGACAGCATTCGAACCTGTAATCTTCAGATCCGAAGTCCGACGCCTTATCCATTAGGCCAGACGGTCACTGACGACCAACATTTACATGTATACGACTCATCTCGAAACGCTCACACCCCAGAGGATTTGTGTTTTCGTTCTACACAGCCACTGCCCCTTGCTCTTTCCCACCCATTCGTTACATTCAACCTCTGACGTGACCGACCAAATATAGACTGTGAAACAAGACCACACACTTTGTGCATTCGGAATCGAAGGCAGGGCGTCCCTCGCCGCATTTGCTACGATTGCCATTTGCTACTTCTGCAGAAGCGGCGGCGGCGGCGACGACGACGACGACGACGACGACGAATATCGCGAGAGGCTCTGAGATATGTGAGAAATACATCTATAAAATGTAATTCAGACTGCCTCGTCCCACCTTATGCTGTACCGCTTTGGCAAATGCTTTATCTGCGCCATTCGCCTTAGTCGCATCTGAGAGTGATTCTTAAAAAAACGCCTGTCGCTAATTGTTCGTCATCACAGGTACTGTTTGCTATACGGCCACGACGCGCAACTGATTTCCAAAATTCATCTTTCTCCTGTGAGGATGGAACTTACGACCCCTGGTTTATTAGACCAGTGCTCTACCACTGAGCTAAAGAGGCGCGGCCTAGCGGTACTCTTGGGTACTTCGTCCTTACGGTCGTCTGCATCATCAGACTTTAGCTGACAACACTTCATATTACCGGCTAATATTTGCAGCTATGGCGACAAATTACTGCTTGACTACACATCTGACACGTAACCGATGTGCTCTCCAAACAACAACACTTGCATTTCAGAACATGTCTTTCACACATGTCTACAAAATCACCTTCACCTTCAAATACAGCTTCCTTGCGACTGACAGAGACGTAGGCAAAGTTTAAAGTTGCTATTTCCATTAAATCTCGTTAATCAGAAAAACGGTAATTTACACTTGCAGCGGAACAAAATTCCGTTCCGCCCAGCGTCTGGCTCGAACCCACGACCCTGGGATTAAGAGTCTGACGCTCTACCGACTGAGCTAGCCGGCTACCTCGGTGAATACCTGCCGGGTAGCACGTCACATAGTACTCGTTTGGGTTGGGTGGTCCCATACAGAATCTCTCCATGATGCCTAATGTTTTCCTAACGTCACACTCGTCACGTACTTCACTTTTATGTCATAATCATTTCTGAGAGGTAAAGAAATTGCATGACAACATGCAGAGCTAGTGGCGTCAAAATTAACGCACATACTTTATGTGACTCAAAAGCCGAACGAGTTACTTTCCGACGTTGTTTTAGATGTGCAAGTGATAGTCAAAACTCGCTGTGTCGGCACTCTGCCGACCATTTCGCTAGTTAACACCGGTCTTGTTGTGTGTGTTTCAAGCTCAAGAGCATCTCCAAGCAAAAAATGGTCAACAGCAACATTCAGACGGTTTCGTACTGCTCAATTGCTACATTAAAACGTTATGTTTCTTTTTCAGAACTGGAAAAACACAAGCGTGACAGCATTCGAACCTGTAATCTTCAGATCCGAAACACTAGATCGCGTGTTCATATCCCTGCAGTAGACCTAGATGTAAGACCTATCCCACGCATCTTCCCACCACCAATTACTCCACTCGTGCCACAGGCCCCTCCTATCCAATCAAAGGCAGGGTTACCTGTGAAAGCAGACACATGACCTACAAATTAAGTTGCAATCACTGTGCTTCTTTCTTCATGGGCACAACCAATTAACAGCTTGTCTATTTGCATGATCGCCACTGCCAAACTGTGGCCCAGAGATAGCTGGACCAACCAGTTGCTGAATATGCTGCCCAACATGGTGTGCTTTACTTCAATGAATGCTTCACAGCCTGGGCCATTTGGATCCTTCCTACCAACAGCAGCTTTTATGAACTATGAAGGTGGGAACCTTCACTACAACATATCATTCGTTCCCACAAGCTGCCTATCCCCTTCCCTCCTTACATTCTAGCACTATAAATGCCTTCATTCTGTCTTTTCCCCCTTTTCTACTTCTCTCCTCTAGGTACTGTTTGCTATACGGCCACGACGCGCAACTGATTTCCAAAATTCATCTTTCTCCTGTGAGGATGGAACTTACGACCCCTGGTTTATTAGACCAGTGCTCTACCACTGAGCTAAAGAGGCGCGGCCTAGCGGTACTGTTGGGTACTTCGTCCTTACGGTCGTCTGCATCATCAGACTTTAGCTGACAACACTTCATATTACCGGCTAATTTTTGCAGCTATGGCGACAAATTACTGCTTGACTACACATCTGACACGTAACCGATGTGCTCTCCAAACAACAACACTTGCATTTCAGAACATGTCTTTCACACATGTCTACAAAATCACCTTCACCTTCAAATACAGCTTCCTTGCGACTGACAGAGACGTAGGCAAAGTTTAAAGTTGCTATTTCCATTAAATCTCGTTAATCAGAAAAACGGGTATTTACACTTGCAGCGGAACAAAATTCCGTTCCACCCAGCGTCTGGCTGGAACCCACGACCCTGGGATTAAGAGTCTGACGCTCTACCGACTGAGCTAGCCGGCTACCTCGGTGAATGCCTGCCGGGTAGCACGTCACACAGTACTCGTTTGGGTTGGGTGGTCCCGTACAGAATCTCTCCATGATGCCTAACGTTTTCCTAACGTCACACTCGTCACGTACTTCACTTTTATGTCATAATCATTTCTGAGAGGTAAAGAAATTGCATGACAACAATCAGTGCTAGTGGCGTCAAAATTAACGCACATACTTTATGTGACTCAAAAGCCGAACGAGTTACTTTCCGACGTTGTTTTAGATGTGCAAGTGATAGTCAAAACTCGCTGTGTCGGCACTCTGCCGACCATTTCGCTAGTTAACACCGGTCTTGTTGTGTGTGTTTCAAGCTCAAGAGCATCTCCAAGCAAAAAATGGTCAACAGCAACATTCAGACGGTTTCGTACTGCTCAATTGCTACATTAAAACGTTATGTTTCTTTTTCAGAACTGGAAAAACACAAGCGTGACAGCATTCGAACCTGTAATCTTCAGATCCGAAGTCCGACGCCTTATCCATTAGGCCACACGGTCACTGACGACCAACATTTACATGTATACGACTCATCTCGAAACGCTCACACCCCTGAGGATTTGTGTTTTCGTTCTACACAGCCGCTGCCCCTTGCTCTTTCCCACCCATTCGTTACATCAACCTTTGACGAGACCGACCAAATATAGACTGTGAAACAAGACCACACACTTTGTGCATTCGGAATCGAAGGCAGGGCGTCCCTCGCCGCATTTGCTACGATTGCCATTTGCTACTTCTGCAGAAGCGGCGGCGGCGGCGACGACGACGACGACGACGACGAATATCGCGAGAGGCTCTGAGATATGTGAGAAATACATCTATAAAATGTAATTCAGACTGCCTCGTCCCACCTTATGCTGTACCGCTTTGGCAAATGCTTTATCTGCGCCATTCGCCTTAATCGCATCTGAGAGTGATTCTTAAAAAAACGCCTGTCGCTAATTGTTCGTCATCACAGGTACTGTTTGCTATACGGCCACGACGCGCAACTGATTTCCAAAATTCATCTTTCTCCTGTGAGGATGGAACTTACGACCCCTGGTTTATTAGACCAGTGCTCTACCACTGAGCTAAAGAGGCGCGGCCTAGCGGTACTGTTGGGTACTTCGTCCTTACGGTCGTCTGCATCATCAGACTTTAGCTGACAACACTTCATATTACCGGCTAATTTTTGCAGCTATGGCGACAAATTACTGCTTGACTACACATCTGACACGTAACCGATGTGCTCTCCAAACAACAACACTTGCATTTCAGAACATGTCTTTCACACATGTCTACAAAATCACCTTCACCTTCAAATACAGCTTCCTTGCGACTGACAGAGACGTAGGCAAAGTTTAAAGTTGCTATTTCCATTAAATCTCGTTAATCAGAAAAACGGTAATTTACACTTGCAGCGGAACAAAATTCCGTTCCGCCCAGCGTCTGGCTCGAACCCACGACCCTGGGATTAAGAGTCTGACGCTCTACCGACTGAGCTAGCCGGCTACCTCGGTGAATGCCTGCCGGGTAGCACGTCACACAGTACTCGTTTGGGTTGGGTGGTCCCATACAGAATCTCTCCATGATGCCTAACGTTTTCCTAACGTCACACTCGTCACGTACTTCACTTTTATGTCATAATCATTTCTGAGAGGTAAAGAAATTGCATGACAACATGCAGAGCTAGTGGCGTCAAAATTAACGCACATACTTTATGTGACTCAAAAGCCGAACGAGTTACTTTCCGACGTTGTTTTAGATGTGCAAGTGATAGTCAAAACTCGCTGTGTCGGCACTCTGCCGACCATTTCGCTAGTTAACACCGGTCTTGTTGTGTGTGTTTCAAGCTCAAGAGCATCTCCAAGCAAAAAATGGTCAACAGCAACATTCAGACGGTTTCGTACTGCTCAATTGCTACATTAAAACGTTATGTTTCTTTTTCAGAACTGGAAAAACACAAGCGTGACAGCATTCGAACCTGTAATCTTCAGATCCGAAGTCCGACGCCTTATCCATTAGGCCACACGGTCACTGACGACCAACATTTACATGTATACGACTCATCTCGAAACGCTCACACCCCAGAGGATTTGTGTTTTCGTTCTACACAGCCACTGCCCCTTGCTCTTTCCCACCCATTCGTTACATTCAACCTCTGACGTGACCGACCAAATATAGACTGAGAAACAAGACCACACACTTTGTGCATTCGGAATCGAAGGCAGGGCGTCCCTCGCCGCATTTGCTACGATTGCCATTTGCTACTTCTGCAGAAGCGGCGGCGGCGGCGACGACGACGACGACGACGACGAATATCGCGAGAGGCTCTGAGATATGTGAGAAATACATCTATAAAATGTAATTCAGACTGCCTCGTCCCACCTTATGCTGTACCGCTTTGGCAAATGCTTTATCTGCGCCATTCGCCTTAATCGCATCTGAGAGTGATTCTTAAAAAAACGCCTGTCGCTAATTGTTCGTCATCACAGGTACTGTTTGCTATACAGCCACGACGCGCAACTGATTTCCAAAATTCATCTTTCTCCTGTGAGGATGGAACTTACGACCCCTGGTTTATTAGACCAGTGCTCTACCACTGAGCTAAAGAGGCGCGGCCTAGCGGTACTCTTGGGTACTTCGTCCTTACGGTCGTCTGCATCATCAGACTTTAGCTGACAACACTTCATATTACCGGCTAATATTTGCAGCTATGGCGACAAATTACTGCTTGACTACACATCTGACACGTAACCAATGTGCTCTCCAAACAACAACACTTGCATTTCAGAACATGTCTTTCACACATGTCTACAAAATCACCTTCACCTTCAAATACAGCTTCCTTGCGACTGACAGAGACGTAGGCAAAGTTTAAAGTTGCTATTTCCATTAAATCTCGTTATCAGAAAAACGGTAATTTACACTTGCAGCGGAACAAAATTCCGTTCCGCCCAGCGTCTGGCTCGAACCCACGACCCTGGGATTAAGAGTCTGACGCTCTACCGACTGAGCTAGCCGGCTACCTCGGTGAATACCTTCCGGGTAGCACGTCACACAGTACTCGTTTGGGTTGGGTGGTCCCATACAGAATCTCTCCATGATGCCTAATGTTTTCCTAACGTCACACTCGTCACGTACTTCACTTTTATGTCATAATCATTTCTGAGAGGTAAAGAAATTGCATGACAACATGCAGAGCTAGTGGCGTCAAAATTAACGCACATACTTTATGTGACTCAAAAGCCGAACGAGTTACTTTCCGACGTTGTTTTAGATGTGCAAGTGATAGTCAA
Source organism: Schistocerca gregaria (assembly GCF_023897955.1). Taxonomy (NCBI): domain Eukaryota; kingdom Metazoa; phylum Arthropoda; class Insecta; order Orthoptera; family Acrididae; genus Schistocerca; species Schistocerca gregaria. The sequence goes on from NW_026061884.1 coordinate 2,943,892, forward strand.
AACTCGCTGTGTCGGCACTCTGCCGACCATTTCGCTAGTTAACACCGGTCTTGTTGTGTGTGTTTCAAGCTCAAGAGCATCTCCAAGCAAAAAATGGTCAACAGCAACATTCAGACGGTTTCGTACTGCTCAATTGCTACATTAAAACGTTATGTTTCTTTTTCAGAACTGGAAAAACACAAGCGTGACAGCATTCGAACCTGTAATCTTCAGATCCGAAGTCCGACGCCTTATCCATTAGGCCACACGGTCACTGACGACCAACATTTACATGTATACGACTCATCTCGAAACGCTCACACCCCTGAGGATTTGTGTTTTCGTTCTACACAGCCGCTGCCCCTTGCTCTTTCCCACCCATTCGTTACATTCAACCTTTGACGAGACCGACCAAATATAGACTGTGAAACAAGACCACACACTTTGTGCATTCGGAATCGAAGGCAGGGCGTCCCTCGCCGCATTTGCTACGATTGCCATTTGCTACTTCTGCAGAAGCGGCGGCGGCGGCGACGACGACGACGACGACGACGACGACGAATATCGCGAGAGGCTCTGAGATATGTGAGAAATACATCTATAAAATGTAATTCAGACTGCCTCGTCCCACCTTATGCTGTACCGCTTTGGCAAATGCTTTATCTGCGCCATTCGCCTTAATCGCATCTGAGAGTGATTCTTAAAAAAACGCCTGTCGCTAATTGTTCGTCATCACAGGTACTGTTTGCTATACGGCCACGACGCGCAACTGATTTCCAAAATTCATCTTTCTCCTGTGAGGATGGAACTTACGACCCCTGGTTTATTAGACCAGTGCTCTACCACTGAGCTAAAGAGGCGCGGCCTAGCGGTACTGTTGGGTACTTCGTCCTTACGGTCGTCTGCATCATCAGACTTTAGCTGACAACACTTCATATTACCGGCTAATTTTTGCAGCTATGGCGACAAATTACTGCTTGACTACACATCTGACACGTAACCGATGTGCTCTCCAAACAACAACACTTGCATTTCAGAACATGTCTTTCACACATGTCTACAAAATCACCTTCACCTTCAAATACAGCTTCCTTGCGACTGACAGAGACGTAGGCAAAGTTTAAAGTTGCTATTTCCATTAAATCTCGTTAATCAGAAAAACGGGTATTTACACTTGCAGCGGAACAAAATTCCGTTCCGCCCAGCGTCTGGCTCGAACCCACGACCCTGGGATTAAGAGTCTGACGCTCTACCGACTGAGCTAGCCGGCTACCTCGGTGAATGCCTGCCGGGTAGCACGTCACACAGTACTCGTTTGGGTTGGGTGGTCCCGTACAGAATCTCTCCATGATGCCTAACGTTTTCCTAACGTCACACTCGTCACGTACTTCACTTTTATGTCATAATCATTTCTGAGAGGTAAAGAAATTGCATGACAACAATCAGTGCTAGTGGCGTCAAAATTAACGCACATACTTTATGTGACTCAAAAGCCGAACGAGTTACTTTCCGACGTTGTTTTAGATGTGCAAGTGATAGTCAAAACTCGCTGTGTCGGCACTCTGCCGACCATTTCGCTAGTTAACACCGGTCTTGTTGTGTGTGTTTCAAGCTCAAGAGCATCTCCAAGCAAAAAATGGTCAACAGCAACATTCAGACGGTTTCGTACTGCTCAATTGCTACATTAAAACGTTATGTTTCTTTTTCAGAACTGGAAAAACACAAGCGTGACAGCATTCGAACCTGTAATCTTCAGATCCGAAGTCCGACGCCTTATCCATTAGGCCACACGGTCACTGACGACCAACATTTACATGTATACGACTCATCTCGAAACGCTCACACCCCTGAGGATTTGTGTTTTCGTTCTACACAGCCGCTGCCCCTTGCTCTTTCCCACCCATTCGTTACATTCAACCTTTGACGAGACCGACCAAATATAGACTGTGAAACAAGACCACACACTTTGTGCATTCGGAATCGAAGGCAGGGCGTCCCTCGCCGCATTTGCTACGATTGCCATTTGCTACTTCTGCAGAAGCGGCGGCGGCGGCGACGACGACGACGACGACGACGACGACGACGACGAATATCGCGAGAGGCTCTGAGATATGTGAGAAATACATCTATAAAATGTAATTCAGACTGCCTCGTCCCACCTTATGCTGTACCGCTTTGGCAAATGCTTTATCTGCGCCATTCGCCTTAATCGCATCTGAGAGTGATTCTTAAAAAAACGCCTGTCGCTAATTGTTCGTCATCACAGGTACTGTTTGCTATACGGCCACGACGCGCAACTGATTTCCAAAATTCATCTTTCTCCTGTGAGGATGGAACTTACGACCCCTGGTTTATTAGACCAGTGCTCTACCACTGAGCTAAAGAGGCGCGGCCTAGCGGTACTCTTGGGTACTTCGTCCTTACGGTCGTCTGCATCATCAGACTTTAGCTGACAACACTTCATATTACCGGCTAATTTTTGCAGCTATGGCGACAAATTACTGCTTGACTACACATCTGACACGTAACCGATGTGCTCTCCAAACAATAACACTTGCATTTCAGAACATGTCTTTCACACATGTCTACAAAATCACCTTCACCTTCAAATACAGCTTCCTTGCGACTGACAGAGACGTAGGCAAAGTTTAAAGTTGCTATTTCCATTAAATCTCGTTAATCAGAAAAACGGTAATTTACACTTGCAGCGGAACAAAATTCCGTTCCGCCCAGCGTCTGGCTCGAACCCATGACCCTGGGATTAAGAGTCTGACGCTCTACCGACTGAGCTAGCCGGCTACCTCGGTGAATGCCTGCCGGGTAGCACGTCACACAGTACTCGTTTGGGTTGGGTGGTCCCGTACAGAATCTCTCCATGATGCCTAACGTTTTCCTAACGTCACACTCGTCACGTACTTCACTTTTATGTCATAATCATTTCTGAGAGGTAAAGAAATTGCATGACAACATGCAGAGCTAGTGGCGTCAAAATTAACGCACATACTTTATGTGACTCAAAAGCCGAACGAGTTACTTTCCGACGTTGTTTTAGATGTGCAAGTGATAGTCAAAACTCGCTGTGTCGGCACTCTGCCGACCATTTCGCTAGTTAACACCGGTCTTGTTGTGTGTGTTTCAAGCTCAAGAGCATCTCCAAGCAAAAAATGGTCAACAGCAACATTCAGACGGTTTCGTACTGCTCAATTGCTACATTAAAACGTTATGTTTCTTTTTCAGAACTGGAAAAACACAAGCGTGACAGCATTCGAACCTGTAATCTTCAGATCCGAAGTCCGACGCCTTATCCATTAGGCCACACGGTCACTGACGACCAACATTTACATGTATACGACTCATCTCGAAACGCTCACACCCCTGAGGATTTGTGTTTTCGTTCTACACAGCCACTGCCCCTTGCTCTTTCCCACCCATTCGTTACATTCAACCTCTGACGTGACCGACCAAATATAGACTGAGAAACAAGACCACACACTTTGTGCATTCGGAATCGAAGGCAGGGCGTCCCTCGCCGCATTTGCTACGATTGACATTTGCTACTTCTGCAGAAGCGGCGGCGGCGGCGACGACGACGACGACGACGACGAATATCGCGAGAGGCTCTGAGATATGTGAGAAATACATCTATAAAATGTAATTCAGACTGCCTCGTCCCACCTTATGCTGTACCGCTTTGGCAAATGCTTTATCTGCGCCATTCGCCTTAATCGCATCTGAGAGTGATTCTTAAAAAAACGCCTGTCGCTAATTGTTCGTCATCACAGGTACTGTTTGCTATACGGCCACGACGCGCCACTGATTTCTAAAATTCATCTTTCTCCTGTGAGGATGGAACTTACGACCCCTGGTTTATTAGACCAGTGCTCTACCACTGAGCTAAAGAGGCGCGGCCTAGCGGTACTCTTGGGTACTTCGTCCTTACGGTCGTCTGCATCATCAGACTTTAGCTGACAACACTTCATATTACCGGCTAATATTTGCAGCTATGGCGACAAATTACTGCTTGACTACACATCTGACACGTAACCGATGTGCTCTCCAAACAACAACACTTGCATTTCAGAACATGTCTTTCACACATGTCTACAAAATCACCTTCACCTTCAAATACAGCTTCCTTGCGACTGACAGAGACGTAGGCAAAGTTTAAAGTTGCTATTTCCATTAAATCTCGTTAATCAGAAAAACGGTAATTTACACTTGCAGCGGAACAAAATTCCGATCCGCCCAGCGTCTGGCTCGAACCCACGACACTGGGATTAAGAGTCTGACGCTCTACCGACTGAGCTAGCCGGCTACCTCGGTGAATGCCTGCCGGGTAGCACGTCACACAGTACTCGTTTGGGTTGGGTGGTCCCGTACAGAATCTCTCCATGATGCCTAACGTTTTCCTAACGTCACACTCGTCACGTACTTCACTTTTATGTCATAATCATTTCTGAGAGGTAAAGAAATTGCATGACAACATGCAGAGCTAGTGGCGTCAAAATTAACGCACATACTTTATGTGACTCAAAAGCCGAACGAGTTACTTTCCGACGTTGTTTTAGATGTGCAAGTGATAGTCAAAACTCGCTGTGTCGGCACTCTGCCGACCATTTCGCTAGTTAACACCGGTCTTGTTGTGTGTGTTTCAAGCTCAAGAGCATCTCCAAGCAAAAAATGGTCAACAGCAACATTCAGACGGTTTCGTACTGCTCAATTGCTACATTAAAACGTTATGTTTCTTTTTCAGAACTGGAAAAACACAAGCGTGACAGCATTCGAACCTGTAATCTTCAGATCCGAAGTCCGACGCCTTATCCATTAGGCCACACGGTCACTGACGACCAACATTTACATGTATACGACTCATCTCGAAACGCTCACACCCCTGAGGATTTGTGTTTTCGTTCTACACAGCCACTGCCCCTTGCTCTTTCCCACCCATTCGTTACATTCAACCTCTGACGTGACCGACCAAATATAGACTGAGAAACAAGACCACACACTTTGTGCATTCGGAATCGAAGGCAGGGCGTCCCTCGCCGCATTTGCTACGATTGCCATTTGCTACTTCTGCAGAAGCGGCGGCGGCGGCGGCGGCGACGACGACGACGACGACGACGAATATCGCGAGAGGCTCTGAGATATGTGAGAAATACATCTATAAAATGTAATTCAGACTGCCTCGTCCCACCTTATGCTGTACCGCTTTGGCAAATGCTTTATCTGCGCCATTCGCCTTAATCGCATCTGAGAGTGATTCTTAAAAAAACGCCTGTCGCTAATTGTTCGTCATCACAGGTACTGTTTGCTATACGGCCACGACGCGCAACTGATTTCCAAAATTCATCTTTCTCCTGTGAGGATGGAACTTACGACCCCTGGTTTATTAGACCAGTGCTCTACCACTGAGCTAAAGAGGCGCGGCCTAGCGGTACTCTTGGGTACTTCGTCCTTACGGTCGTCTGCATCATCAGACTTTAGCTGACAACACTTCATATTACCGGCTAATTTTTGCAGCTATGGCGACAAATTACTGCTTGACTACACATCTGACACGTAACCGATGTGCTCTCCAAACAACAACACTTGCATTTCTGAACATGTCTTTCACACATGTCTACAAAATCACCTTCACCTTCAAATACAGCTTCCTTGCGACTGACAGAGACGTAGGCAAAGTTTAAAGTTGCTATTTCCATTAAATCTCGTTAATCAGAAAAACGGTAATTTACACTTGCAGCGGAACAAAATTCCGTTCCGCCCAGCGTCTGGCTCGAACCCACGACCCTGGGATTAAGAGTCTGACGCTCTACCGACTGAGCTAGCCGGCTACCTCGGTGAATACCTGCCGGGTAGCACGTCACATAGTACTCGTTTGGGTTGGGTGGTCCCATACAGAATCTCTCCATGATGCCTAATGTTTTCCTAACGTCACACTCGTCACGTACTTCACTTTTATGTCATAATCATTTCTGAGAGGTAAAGAAATTGCATGACAACATGCAGAGCTAGTGGCGTCAAAATTAACGCACATACTTTATGTGACTCAAAAGCCGAACGAGTTACTTTCCGACGTTGTTTTAGATGTGCAAGTGATAGTCAAAACTCGCTGTGTCGGCACTCTGCCGACCATTTCGCTAGTTAACACCGGTCTTGTTGTGTGTGTTTCAAGCTCAAGAGCATCTCCAAGCAAAAAATGGTCAACAGCAACATTCAGACGGTTTCGTACTGCTCAATTGCTACATTAAAACGTTATGTTTCTTTTTCAGAACTGGAAAAACACAAGCGTGACAGCATTCGAACCTGTAATCTTCAGATCCGAAGTCCGACGCCTTATCCATTAGGCCACACGGTCACTGACGACCAACATTTACATGTATACGACTCATCTCGAAACGCTCACACCCCTGAGGATTTGTGTTTTCGTTCTACACAGCCACTGCCCCTTGCTCTTTCCCACCCATTCGTTACATTCAACCTCTGACGTGACCGACCAAATATAGACTGAGAAACAAGACCACACACTTTGTGCATTCGGAATCGAAGGCAGGGCGTCCCTCGCCGCATTTGCTACGATTGCCATTTGCTACTTCTGCAGAAGCGGCGGCGGCGGCGACGACGACGACGACGACGACGAATATCGCGAGAGGCTCTGAGATATGTGAGAAATACATCTATAAAATGTAATTCAGACTGCCTCGTCCCACCTTATGCTGTACCGCTTTGGCAAATGCTTTATCTGCGCCATTCGCCTTAATCGCATCTGAGAGTGATTCTTAAAAAAACGCCTGTCGCTAATTGTTCGTCATCACAGGTACTGTTTGCTATACGGCCACGACGCGCAACTGATTTCCAAAATTCATCTTTCTCCTGTGAGGATGGAACTTACGACCCCTGGTTTATTAGACCAGTGCTCTACCACTGAGCTAAAGAGGCGCGGCCTAGCGGTACTGTTGGGTACTTCGTCCTTACGGTCGTCTGCATCATCAGACTTTAGCTGACAACACTTCATATTACCGGCTAATTTTTGCAGCTATGGCGACAAATTACTGCTTGACTACACATCTGACACGTAACCGATGTGCTCTCCAAACAACAACACTTGCATTTCAGAACATGTCTTTCACACATGTCTACAAAATCACCTTCACCTTCAAATACAGCTTCCTTGCGACTGACAGAGACGTAGGCAAAGTTTAAAGTTGCTATTTCCATTAAATCTCGTTAATCAGAAAAACGGTAATTTACACTTGCAGCGGAACAAAATTCCGTTCCGCCCAGCGTCTGGCTCGAACCCACGACCCTGGGATTAAGAGTCTGACGCTCTACCGACTGAGCTAGCCGGCTACCTCGGTGAATACCTGCCGGGTAGCACGTCACATAGTACTCGTTTGGGTTGGGTGGTCCCATACAGAATCTCTCCATGATGCCTAATGTTTTCCTAACGTCACACTCGTCACGTACTTCACTTTTATGTCATAATCATTTCTGAGAGGTAAAGAAATTGCATGACAACATGCAGAGCTAGTGGCGTCAAAATTAACGCACATACTTTATGTGACTCAAAAGCCGAACGAGTTACTTTCCGACGTTGTTTTAGATGTGCAAGTGATAGTCAAAACTCGCTGTGTCGGCACTCTGCCGACCATTTCGCTAGTTAACACCGGTCTTGTTGTGTGTGTTTCAAGCTCAAGAGCATCTCCAAGCAAAAAATGGTCAACAGCAACATTCAGACGGTTTCGTACTGCTCAATTGCTACATTAAAACGTTATGTTTCTTTTTCAGAACTGGAAAAACACAAGCGTGACAGCATTCGAACCTGTAATCTTCAGATCCGAAGTCTGACGCCTTATCCATTAGGCCACACGGTCACTGACGACCAACATTTACATGTATACGACTCATCTCGAAACGCTCACACCCCTGAGGATTTGTGTTTTCGTTCTACACAGCCACTGCCCCTTGCTCTTTCCCACCCATTCGTTACATTCAACCTCTGACGTGACCGACCAAATATAGACTGAGAAACAAGACCACACACTTTGTGCATTCGGAATCGAAGGCAGGGCGTCCCTCGCCGCATTTGCTACGATTGCCATTTGCTACTTCTGCAGAAGCGGCGGCGGCGGCGACGACGACGAATATCGCGAGAGGCTCTGAGATATGTGAGAAATACATCTATAAAATGTAATTCAGACTGCCTCGTCCCACCTTATGCTGTACCGCTTTGGCAAATGCTTTATCTGCGCCATTCGCCTTAATCGCATCTGAGAGTGATTCTTAAAAAAACGCCTGTCGCTAATTGTTCGTCATCACAGGTACTGTTTGCTATACGGCCACGACGCGCAACTGATTTCCAAAATTCATCTTTCTCCTGTGAGGATGGAACTTACGACCCCTGGTTTATTAGACCAGTGCTCTACCACTGAGCTAAAGAGGCGCGGCCTAGCGGTACTCTTGGGTACTTCGTCCTTACGGTCGTCTGCATCATCAGACTTTAGCTGACAACACTTCATATTACCGGCTAATATTTGCAGCTATGGCGACAAATTACTGCTTGACTACACATCTGACACGTAACCAATGTGCTCTCCAAACAACAACACTTGCATTTCAGAACATGTCTTTCACACATGTCTACAAAATCACCTTCACCTTCAAATACAGCTTCCTTGCGACTGACAGAGACGTAGGCAAAGTTTAAAGTTGCTATTTCCATTAAATCTCGTTATCAGAAAAACGGTAATTTACACTTGCAGCGGAACAAAATTCCGTTCCACCCAGCGTCTGGCTCGAACCCACGACCCTGGGATTAAGAGTCTGACGCTCTACCGACTGAGCTAGCCGGCTATCTCGGTGAATACCTGCCGGGTAGCACGTCACACAGTACTCGTTTGGGTTGGGTGGTCCCATACAGAATCTCTCCATGATGCCTAATGTTTTCCTAACGTCACACTCGTCACGTACTTCACTTTTATGTCATAATCATTTCTGAGAGGTAAAGAAATTGCATGACAACATGCAGAGCTAGTGGCGTCAAAATTAACGCACATACTTTATGTGACTCAAAAGCCGAACGAGTTACTTTCCGACGTTGTTTTAGATGTGCAAGTGATAGTCAAAACTCGCTGTGTCGGCACTCTGCCGACCATTTCGCTAGTTAACACCGGTCTTGTTGTGTGTGTTTCAAGCTCAAGAGCATCTCCAAGCAAAAAATGGTCAACAGCAACATTCAGACGGTTTCGTACTGCTCAATTGCTACATTAAAACGTTATGTTTCCTTTTCAGAACTGGAAAAACACAAGCGTGACAGCATTCGAACCTGTAATCTTCAGATCCGAAGTCCGACGCCTTATCCATTAGGCCACACGGTCACTGACGACCAACATTTACATGTATACGACTCATCTCGAAACGCTCACACCCCTGAGGATTTGTGTTTTCGTTCTACACAGCCACTGCCCCTTGCTCTTTCCCACCCATTCGTTACATTCAACCTCTGACGTGACCGACCAAATATAGACTGAGAAACAAGACCACACACTTTGTGCATTCGGAATCGAAGGCAGGGCGTCCCTCGCCGCATTTGCTACGATTGCCATTTGCTACTTCTGCAGAAGCGGCGGCGACGACGACGACGACGACGACGACGAATATCGCGAGAGGCTCTGAGATATGTGAGAAATACATCTATAAAATGTAATTCAGACTGCCTCGTCCCACCTTATGCTGTACCGCTTTGGCAAATGCTTTATCTGCGCCATTCGCCTTAATCGCATCTGAGAGTGATTCTTAAAAAAACGCCTGTCGCTAATTGTTCGTCATCACAGGTACTGTTTGCTATACGGCCACGACGCGCAACTGATTTCCAAAATTCATCTTTCTCCTGTGAGGATGGAACTTACGACCCCTGGTTTATTAGACCAGTGCTCTACCACTGAGCTAAAGAGGCGCGGCCTAGCGGTACTCTTGGGTACTTCGTCCTTACGGTCGTCTGCATCATCAGACTTTAGCTGACAACACTTCATATTACCGGCTAATATTTGCAGCTATGGCGACAAATTACTGCTTGACTACACATCTGACACGTAACCAATGTGCTCTCCAAACAACAACACTTGCATTTCAGAACATGTCTTTCACACATGTCTACAAAATCACCTTCACCTTCAAATACAGCTTCCTTGCGACTGACAGAGACGTAGGCAAAGTTTAAAGTTGCTATTTCCATTAAATCTCGTTATCAGAAAAACGGTAATTTACACTTGCAGCGGAACAAAATTCCGTTCCGCCCAGCGTTTGGCTCGAACCCACGACCCTGGGATTAAGAGTCTGACGCTCTACCGACTGAGCTAGCCGGCTATCTCGGTGAATACCTGCCGGGTAGCACGTCACACAGTACTCGTTTGGGTTGGGTGGTCCCATACAGAATCTCTCCATGATGCCTAATGTTTTCCTAACGTCACACTCGTCACGTACTTCACTTTTATGTCATAATCATTTCTGAGAGGTAAAGAAATTGCATGACAACATGCAGAGCTAGTGGCGTCAAAATTAACGCACATACTTCATGTGACTCAAAAGCCGAACGAGTTACTTTCCGACGTTGTTTTAGATGTGCAAGTGATAGTCAAAACTCGCTGTGTCGGCACTCTGCCGACCATTTCGCTAGTTAACACCGGTCTTGTTGTGTGTGTTTCAAGCTCAAGAACATCTCCAAGCAAAAAATGGTCAACAGCAACATTCAGACGGTTTCGTACTGCTCAATTGCTACATTAAAACGTTATGTTTCTTTTTCAGAACTGGAAAAACACAAGCGTGACAGCATTCGAACCTGTAATCTTCAGATCCGAAGTCCGACGCCTTATCCATTAGGCCACACGGTCACTGACGACCAACATTTACATGTATACGACTCATCTCGAAACGCTCACACCCCTGAGGATTTGTGTTTTCGTTCTACACAGCCGCTGCCCCTTGCTCTTTCCCACCCATTCGTTACATTCAACCTCTGACGAGACCGACCAAATATAGACTGTGAAACAAGACCACACACTTTGTGCATTCGGAATCGAAGGCAGGGCGTCCCTCGCCGCATTTGCTACGATTGCCATTTGCTACTTCTGCAGAAGCGGCGGCGGCGACGACGACGACGACGACGACGACGACGACGAATATCGCGAGAGGCTCTGAGATATGTGAGAAATACATCTATAAAATGTAATTCAGACTGCCTCGTCCCACCTTATGCTGTACCGCTTTGGCAAATGCTTTATCTGCGCCATTCGCCTTAATCGGATCTGAGAGTGATTCTTAAAAAAAACGGCTGTCGCTAATTGTTCGTCATCACAGGTACTGTTTGCTATACGGCCACGACGCGCAACTGATTTCCAAAATTCATCTTTCTCCTGTGAGGATGGAACTTACGACCCCTGGTTTATTAGACCAGTGCTCTACCACTGAGCTAAAGTGGCGCGGCCTAGCGGTACTCTTGGGTACTTCGTCCTTACGGTCGTCTGCATCATCAGACTTTAGCTGACAACACTTCATATTACCGGCTAATATTTGCAGCTATGGCGACAAATTACTGCTTGGCTACACATCTGACACGTAACCGATGTGCTCTCCAAACAACAACACTTGCATTTCAGAACATGTCTTTCACACATGTCTACAAAATCACCTTCACCTTCAAATACAGCTTCCTTGCGACTGACAGAGACGTAGGCAAAGTTTAAAGTTGCTATTTCCATTAAATCTCGTTAATCAGAAAAATGGTAATTTACACCTGCAGCGGAAAAAAATTCCGTTCCGCCCAGCGTCTGGCTCGAACCCACGACCCTGGGATTAAGAGTCTGACGCTCTACCGACTGAGCTAGCCGGCTACCTCGGTGAATACCTGCCGGGTAGCACGTCACACAGTACTCGTTTGGGTTGGGTGGTCCCATACAGAATCTCTCCATGATGCCTAATGTTTTCCTAACGTCACACTCGTCACGTACTTCACTTTTATGTCATAATCATTTCTGAGAGGTAAAGAAATTGCATGACTACATGCAGAGCTAGTGGCGTCAAAATTAACGCACATACTTTATGTGACTCAAAAGCCGAACGAGTTACTTTCCGACGTTGTTTTAGATGTGCAAGTGACAGTCAAAACTCGCTGTGTCGGCACTCTGCCGACCATTTCGCTAGTTAACACCGGTCTTGTTGTGTGTGTTTCAAGCTCAAGAGCATCTCCAAGCAAAAAATGGTCAACAGCAACATTCAGACGGTTTCGTACTGCTCAATTGCTACATTAAAACGTTATGTTTCTTTTTCAGAACTGGAAAAACACAAGCGTGACAGCATTCGAACCTGTAATCTTCAGATCCGAAGTCCGACGCCTTATCCATTAGGCCACACGGTCACTGACGACCAACATTTACATGTATACGACTCATCTCGAAACGCTCACACCCCTGAGGATTTGTGTTTTCGTTCTACACAGCCGCTGCCCCTTGCTCTTTCCCACCCATTCGTTACATTCAACCTCTGACGAGACCGACCAAATATAGACTGTGAAACAAGACCACACACTTTGTGCATTCGGAATCGAAGGCAGGGCGTCCCTCGCCGCATTTGCTACTTCTGCAGAAGCGGCGGCGGCTGCGGCGACGACGACGACGACGACGACGACGACGAATATCGCGAGAGGCTCTGAGATATGTGAGAAATACATCTATAAAATGTAATTCAGACTGCCTCGTCCCACTTTATGCTGTACCGCTTTGGCAAATGCTTTATCTGCGCCATTCGCCTTAATCGCATCTGAGAGTGATTCTTAAAAAAACGCCTGTCGCTAATTGTTCGTCATCACAGGTACTGTTTGCTATACGGCCACGACGCGCAACTGATTTCCAAAATTCATCTTTCTCCTGTGAGGATGGAACTTACGACCCCTGGTTTATTAGACCAGTGCTCTACCACTGAGCTAAAGTGGCGCGGCCTAGCGGTACTCTTGGGTACTTCGTCCTTACGGTCGTCTGCATCATCAGACTTTAGCTGACAACACTTCATATTACCGGCTAATATTTGCAGCTATGGCGACAAATTACTGCTTGGCTACACATCTGACACGTAACCGATGTGCTCTCCAAACAACAACACTTGCATTTCAGAACATGTCTTTCACACATGTCTACAAAATCACCTTCACCTTCAAATACAGCTTCCTTGCGACTGACAGAGACGTAGGCAAAGTTTAAAGTTGCTATTTCCATTAAATCTCGTTAATCAGAAAAACGGTAATTTACACCTGCAGCGGAACAAAATTCCGTTCCGCCCAGCGTCTGGCTCGAACCCACGACCCTGGGATTAAGAGTCTGACGCTCTACCGACTGAGCTAGCCGGCTACCTCGGTGAATACCTGCCGGGTAGCACGTCACACAGTACTCTTTTGGGTTGGGTGGTCCCATACAGAATCTCTCCATGATGCCTAATGTTTTCCTAACGTCACACTCGTCACGTACTTCACTTTAATGTCATAATCATTTCTGAGAGGTAAAGAAATTGCATGACAACATGCAGAGCTAGTGGCGTCAAAACTAACGCACATACTTTATGTGACTCAAAAGCCGAACGAGTTACTTTCCGACGTTGTTTTAGATGTGCAAGTGATAGTCAAAACTCGCTGTGTCGGCACTCTGCCGACTTTTTCGCTAGTTAACACCGGTCTTGTTGTGTGTGTTTCAAGCTCAAGAGCATCTCCAAGCAAAAAATGGTCAACAGCAACATTCAGACGGTTTCGTACTGCTCAATTGCTACATTAAAACGTTATGTTTACACTAGATCGCGTGTTAAACACAAGCGTGACAGCATTCGAACCTGTAATCTTCAGATCCGAAGTCCGACGCCTTATCCATTAGGCCACACGGTCACTGACGACCAACATTTACATGTATACGACTCATCTCGAAACGCTCACACCCCTGAGGATTTGTGTTTTCGTTCTACACAGCCGCTGCCCCTTGCTCTTTCCCACCCATTCGTTACATTCAACCTCTGACGAGACCGACCAAATATAGACTGAGAAACAAGACCACACACTTTGTGCATTCGGAATCGAACCCTCGCCGCATTTGCTACGATTGCCATTTGCTACTTCTGCAGAAGCGGCGGCGGCGGCGGCGGCGACGACGACGACGACGACGACGACGACGACGACGAATATCGCGAGAGGCTCTGAGATATGTGAGAAATACATCTATAAAATGTAATTCAGACTGCCTCGTCCCACCTTATGCTGTACCGCTTTGGCAAATGCTTTATCTGCGCCATTCGCCTTAATCGCATCTGAGAGTGATTCTTAAAAAAAACGCCTGTCGCTAATTGTTCGTCATCACAGGTACTGTTTGCTATACGGCCACGACGCGCAACTGATTTCCAAAATTCATCTTTCTCCTGTGAGGATGGAACTTACGACCCCTGGTTTATTAGACCAGTGCTCTACCACTGAGCTAAAGTGACGCAGCCTAGCGGTACTCTTGGGTACTTCGTCCTTACGGTCGTCTGCATCATCAGACTTTAGCTGACAACACTTCATATTACCGGCTAATATTTGCAGCTATGGCGACAAATTACTGCTTGGCTACACATCTGACACGTAACCGATGTGCTCTTCAAACAACAACACTTGCATTTCAGAACATGTCTTTCACACATGTCTACAAAATCACCTTCACCTTCAAATACAGCTTCCTTGCGACTGACAGAGACGTAGGCAAAGTTTAAAGTTGCTATTTCCATTAAATCTCGTTAATCAGAAAAACGGTAATTTACACCTGCAGCGGAACAAAATTCCGTTCCGCCCAGCGTCTGGCTCGAACCCACGACCCTGGGATTAAGAGTCTGACGCTCTACCGACTGAGCTAGCCGGCTACCTCAGTGAATACCTGCCGGGTAGCACGTCACACAGTACTCGTTTCGGTTGGGTGGTCCCATACAGAATCTCTCCATGATGCCTAATGTTTTCCTAACGTCACACTCGTCACGTACTTCACTTTTATGTCATAATCATTTCTGAGAGGTAAAGAAATTGCATGACAACATGCAGAGCTAGTGGCGTCAAAACTAACGCACATACTTTATGTGACTCAAAAGCCGAACGAGTTACTTTCCGACGTTGTTTTAGATGTGCAAGTGATAGTCAAAACTCGCTGTGTCGGCACTCTGCCGACTTTTTCGCTAGTTAACACCGGTCTTGTTGTGTGTGTTTCAAGCTCAAGAGCATCTCCAAGCAAAAAATGGTCAACAGCAACATTCAGACGGTTTCGTACTGCTCAATTGCTACATTAAAACGTCATGTTTCTTTTTCAGAACTGGAAAAACACAAGCGTGACAGCATTCGAACCTGTAATCTTCAGATCCGAAGTCCGACGCCTTATCCATTAGGCCACACGGTCACTGACGACCAACATTTACATGTATACGACTCATCTCGAAACGCTCACACCCCTGAGGATTTGTGTTTTCGTTCTACACAGCCGCTGCCCCTTGCTCTTTCCCACCCATTCGTTACATTCAACCTCTGACGAGACCGACCAAATATAGACTGAGAAACAAGACCACACACTTTGTGCATTCGGAATCGAAGGCAGGGCGACCCTCGCCGCATTTGCTACGATGGCCATTTGCTACTTCTGCAGAAGCGGCGGCGGCGGCGGCGACGACGACGACGACGACGACGACGACGACGACGACGACGACGAATGTCGCGAGAGGCTCTGAGATATGTGAGAAATACATCTATAAAATGTAATTCAGACTGCCTCGTCCCACCTTATGCTGTACCGCTTTGGCAAATGCTTTATCTGCGCCATTCGCCTTAATCGCATCTGAGAGTGATTCTTAAAAAAAACGCCTGTCGCTAATTGTTCGTCATCACAGGTACTGTTTGCTATACGGCCACGACGCGCAACTGATTTCCAAAATTCATCTTTCTCCTGTGAGGATGGAACTTACGACCCCTGGTTTATTAGACCAGTGCTCTACCACTGAGCTAAAGTGGCGCGGCCTAGCGGTACTCTTGGGTACTTCGTCCTTACGGTCGTCTGCATCATCAGACTTTAGCTGACAACACTTCATATTACCGGCTAATATTTGCAGCTATGGCGACAAATTACTGCTTGGCTACACATCTGACACGTAACCGATGTGCTCTCCAAACAACAAGACTTGCATTTCAGAACATGTCTTTCACACATGTCTACAAAATCACCTTCACCTTCAAATACAGCTTCCTTGCGACTGACAGAGACGTAGGCAAAGTTTAAAGTTGCTATTTCCACTAAATCTCGTTAATCAGAAAAACGGTAATTTACACCTGCAGCGGAACAAAATTCCGTTCCGCCCAGCGTCTGGCTCGAACCCACGACCCTGGGATTAAGAGTCTGACGCTCTACCGACTGAGCTAGCCGGCTACCTCGGTGAATACCTGCCGGGTAGCACGTCACACAGTACTCGTTTCGGTTGGGTGGTCCCATACAGAATCTCTCCATGATGCCTAATGTTTTCCTAACGTCACACTCGTCACGTACTTCACTTTTATGTCATAATCATTTCTGAGAGGTAAAGAAATTGCATGACAACATGCAGAGCTAGTGGCGTCAAAACTAACGCACATACTTTATGTGACTCAAAAGCCGAACGAGTTACTTTCCGACGTTGTTTTAGATGTGCAAGTGATAGTCAAAACTCGCTGTGTCGGCACTCTGCCGACTTTTTCGCTAGTTAACACCGGTCTTGTTGTGTGTGTTTCAAGCTCAAGAGCATCTCCAAGCAAAAAATGGTCAACAGCAACATTCAGACGGTTTCGTACTGCTCAATTGCTACATTAAAACGTTATGTTTCTTTTTCAGAACTGGAAAAACACAAGCGTGACAGCATTCGAACCTGTAATCTTCAGATCCGAAGTCCGACGCCTTATCCATTAGGCCACACGGTCACTGACGACCAACATTTACATGTATACGACTCATCTCGAAACGCTCACACCCCTGAGGATTTGTGTTTTCGTTCTACACAGCCGCTGCCCCTTGCTCTTTCCCACCCATTCGTTACATTCAACCTCTGACGAGACCGACCAAATATAGACTGAGAAACAAGACCACACACTTTGTGCATTCGGAATCGAAGGCAGGGCGTCCCTCGCCGCATTTGCTACGATTGCCATTTGCTACTTCTGCAGAAGCGGCGGCGGCGGCGGCGACGACGACGACGACGACGACGACGACGACGACGAATGTCGCGAGAGGCTCTGAGATATGTGAGAAATACATCTATAAAATGTAATTCAGACTGCCTCGTCCCACCTTATGCTGTACCGCTTTGGCAAATGCTTTATCTGCGCCATTCGCCTTAATCGCATCTGAGAGTGATTCTTAAAAAAAACGCCTGTCGCTAATTGTTCGTCATCACAGGTACTGTTTGCTATACGGCCACGACGCGCAACTGATTTCCAAAGTTGATCTTTCTCCTGTGAGGATGGAACTTACGACCCCTGGTTTATTAGACCAGTGCTCTACCACTGAGCTAAAGTGGCGTGGCCTAGCGGTACTCTTGGGTACTTCGTCCTTACGGTCGTCTGCATCATCAGACTTTAGCTGACAACACTTCATATTACCGGCTAATATTTGCAGCTATGGCGACAAATTACTGCTTGGCTACACATCTGACACGTAACCGATGTGCTCTCCAAACAACAACACTTGCATATCAGAACATGTCTTTCACACATGTCTACAAAATCACCTTCACCTTCAAATACAGCTTCCTTGCGACTGACAGAGACGTAGGCAAAGTTTAAAGTTGCTATTTCCATTAAATCTCGTTAATCAGAAAAACGGTAATTTACACCTGCAGCGGAACAAAATTCCGTTCCGCCCAGCGTCTGGCTCGAACCCACGACCCTGGGATTAAGAGTCTGACGCTCTACCGACTGAGCTAGCCGGCTACCTCGGTGAATACCTGCCGGGTAGCACGTCACACAGTACTCGTTTGGGTTGGGTGGTCCCATACAGAATCTCTCCATGATGCCTAATGTTTTCCTAACGTCACACTCGTCACGTACTTCACTTTTATGTCATAATCATTTCTGAGAGGTAAAGAAATTGCATGACAACATGCAGAGCTAGTGGCGTCAAAACTAACGCACATACTTTATGTGACTCAAAAGCCGAACGAGTTACTTTCCGACGTTGTTTTAGATGTGCAAGTGATAGTCAAAACTCGCTGTGTCGGCACTCTGCCGACTTTTTCGCTAGTTAACACCGGTCTTGTTGTGTGTGTTTCAAGCTCAAGAGCATCTCCAAGCAAAAAATGGTCAACAGCAACATTCAGACGGTTTCGTACTGCTCAATTGCTACATTAAAACGTTATGTTTCTTTTTCAGAACTGGAAAAACACAAGCGTGACAGCATTCGAACCTGTAATCTTCAGATCCGAAGTCCGACGCCTTATCCATTAGGCCACACGGTCACTGACGACCAACATTTACATGTATACGACTCATCTCGAAACGCTCACACCCCTGAGGATTTGTGTTTTCGTTCTACACAGCCGCTGCCCCTTGCTCTTTCCCACCCATTCGTTACATTCAACCTCTGACGAGACCGACCAAATATAGACTGAGAAACAAGACCACACACTTTGTGCATTCGGAATCGAAGGCAGGGCGACCCTCGCCGCATTTGCTACGATTGCCATTTGCTACTTCTGCAGAAGCGGCGGCGGCGGCGGCGACGACGACGACGACGACGACGACGACGACGACGAATGTCGCGAGAGGCTCTGAGATATGTGAGAAATACATCTATAAAATGTAATTCAGACTGCCTCGTCCCACCTTATGCTGTACCGCTTTGGCAAATGCTTTATCTGCGCCATTCGCCTTAATCGCATCTGAGAGTGATTCTTAAAAAAAACGCCTGTCGCTAATTGTTCGTCATCACAGGTACTGTTTGCTATACGGCCACGACGCGCAACTGATTTCCAAAATTCATCTTTCTCCTGTGAGGATGCAACTTACGACCCCTGGTTTATTAGACCAGTGCTCTACCACTGAGCTAAAGTGGCGCGGCCTAGCGATACTCTTGGGTACTTCGTCCTTACGGTCGTCTGCATCATCAGACTTTAGCTGACAACACTTCATATTACCGGCTAATATTTGCAGCTATGGCGACAAATTACTGCTTGGCTACACATCTGACACGTAACCGATGTGCTCTCCAAACAACAACACTTGCATTTCAGAACATGTCTTTCACACATGTCTACAAAATCACCTTCACCTTCAAATACAGCTTCCTTGCGACTGACAGAGACGTAGGCAAAGTTTAAAGTTGCTATTTCCATTAAATCTCGTTAATCAGAAAAACGGTAATTTACACCTGCAGCGGAACAAAATTCCGTTCCGCCCAGCGTCTGGCTCGAACCCACGACCCTGGGATTAAGAGTCTGACGCTCTACCGACTGAGCTAGCCGGCTACCTCGGTGAATACCTGCCGGGTAGCACGTCACACAGTACTCGTTTGGGTTGGGTGGTCCCATACAGAATCTCTCCATGATGCCTAATGTTTTCCTAACGTCACACTCGTCACGTACTTCACTTTTATGTCATAATCATTTCTGAGAGGTAAAGAAATTGCATGACAACATGCAGAGCTAGTGGCGTCCAAACTAACGCACATACTTTATGTGACTCAAAAGCCGAACGAGTTACTTTCCGACGTTGTTTTAGATGTGCAAGTGATAGTCAAAACTCGCTGTGTCGGCACTCTGCCGACTTTTTCGCTAGTTAACACCGGTCTTGTTGTGTGTGTTTCAAGCTCAAGAGCATCTCCAAGCAAAAAATGGTCAACAGCAACATTCAGACGGTTTCGTACTGCTCAATTGCTACATTAAAACGTTATGTTTCTTTTTCAGAACTGGAAAAACACAAGCGTGACAGCATTCGAACCTGTAATCTTCAGATCCGAAGTCCGACGCCTTATCCATTAGGCCACACGGTCACTGACGACCAACATTTACATGTATACGACTCATCTCGAAACGCTCACACCCCTGAGGATTTGTGTTTTCGTTCTACACAGCCGCTGCCCCTTGCTCTTTCCCACCCATTCGTTACATTCAACCTCTGACGAGACCGACCAAATATAGACTGAGAAACAAGACCACACACTTTGTGCATTCGGAATCGAAGGCAGGGCGTCCCTCGCCGCATTTGCTACGATTGCCATTTGCTACTTCTGCAGAAGCGGCGGCGGCGGCGGCGACGACGACGACGACGACGACGACGACGACGACGAATGTCGCGAGAGGCTCTGAGATATGTGAGAAATACATCTATAAAATGTAATTCAGACTGCCTCGTCCCACCTTATGCTGTACCGCTTTGGCAAATGCTTTATCTGCGCCATTCGCCTTAATCTTATCTGAGAGTGATTCTTAAAAAAAACGCCTGTCGCTAATTGTTCGTCATCACAGGTACTGTTTGCTATACGGCCACGACGCGCAACTGATTTCCAAAATTGATCTTTCTCCTGTGAGGATGGAACTTACGACCCCTGGTTTATTAGACCAGTGCTCTACCACTGAGCTAAAGTGGCGTGGCCTAGCGGTACTCTTGGGTACTTCGTCCTTACGGTCGTCTGCATCATCAGACTTTAGCTGACAACACTTCATATTACCGGCTAATATTTGCAGCTATGGCGACAAATTACTGCTTGGCTACACATCTGACACGTAACCGATGTGCTCTCCAAACAACAACACTTGCATATCAGAACATGTCTTTCACACATGTCTACAAAATCACCTTCACCTTCAAATACAGCTTCCTTGCGACTGACAGAGACGTAGGCAAAGTTTAAAGTTGCTATTTCCATTAAATCTCGTTAATCAGAAAAACGGTAATTTACACCTGCAGCGGAACAAAATTCCGTTCCGCCCAGCGTCTGGCTCGAACCCACGACCCTGGGATTAAGAGTCTGACGCTCTACCGACTGAGCTAGCCGGCTACCTCGGTGAATACCTGCCGGGTAGCACGTCACACAGTACTCGTTTGGGTTGGGTGGTCCCATACAGAATCTCTCCATGATGCCTAATGTTTTCCTAACGTCACACTCGTCACGTACTTCACTTTTATGTCATAATCATTTCTGAGAGGTAAAGAAATTGCATGACAACATGCAGAGCTAGTGGCGTCAAAACTAACGCACATACTTTATGTGACTCAAAAGCCGAACGAGTTACTTTCCGACGTTGTTTTAGATGTGCAAGTGATAGTCAAAACTCGCTGTGTCGGCACTCTGCCGACTTTTTCGCTAGTTAACACCGGTCTTGTTGTGTGTGTTTCAAGCTCAAGAGCATCTCCAAGCAAAAAATGGTCAACAGCAACATTCAGACGGTTTCGTACTGCTCAATTGCTACATTAAAACGTTATGTTTCTTTTTCAGAACTGGAAAAACACAAGCGTGACAGCATTCGAACCTGTAATCTTCAGATCCGAAGTCCGACGCCTTATCCATTAGGCCACACGGTCACTGACGACCAACATTTACATGTATACGACTCATCTCGAAACGCTCACACCCCTGAGGATTTGTGTTTTCGTTCTACACAGCCGCTGCCCCTTGCTCTTTCCCACCCATTCGTTACATTCAACCTCTGACGAGACCGACCAAATATAGACTGAGAAACAAGACCACACACTTTGTGCATTCGGAATCGAAGGCAGGGCGACCCTCGCCGCATTTGCTACGATTGCCATTTGCTACTTCTGCAGAAGCGGCGGCGGCGACGACGACGACGACGACGACGACGACGACGAATGTCGCGAGAGGCTCTGAGATATGTGAGAAATACATCTATAAAATGTAATTCAGACTGCCTCGTCCCACCTTATGCTGTACCGCTTTGGCAAATGCTTTATCTGCGCCATTCGCCTTAATCGCATCTGAGAGTGATTCTTAAAAAAAAACGCCTGTCGCTAATTGTTCGTCATCACAGGTACTGTTTGCTATACGGCCACGACGCGCAACTGATTTCCAAAATTCATCTTTCTCCTGTGAGGATGGAACTTACGACCCCTGGTTTATTAGACCAGTGCTCTACCACTGAGCTAAAGTGGCGCGGCCTAGCGATACTCTTGGGTACTTCGTCCTTACGGTCGTCTGCATCATCAGACTTTAGCTGACAACACTTCATATTACCGGCTAATATTTGCAGCTATGGCGACAAATTACTGCTTGGCTACACATCTGACACGTAACCGATGTGCTCTCCAAACAACAACACTTGCATTTCAGAACATGTCTTTCACACATGTCTACAAAATCACCTTCACCTTCAAATACAGCTTCCTTGCGACTGACAGAGACGTAGGCAAAGTTTAAAGTTGCTATTTCCATTAAATCTCGTTAATCAGAAAAACGGTAATTTACACCTGCAGCGGAACAAAATTCCGTTCCGCCCAGCGTCTGGCTCGAACCCACGACCCTGGGATTAAGAGTCTGACGCTCTACCGACTGAGCTAGCCGGCTACCTCGGTGAATACCTGCCGGGTAGCACGTCACACAGTACTCGTTTGGGTTGGGTGGTCCCATACAGAATCTCTCCATGATGCCTAATGTTTTCCTAACGTCACACTCGTCACGTACTTCACTTTTATGTCATAATCATTTCTGAGAGGTAAAGAAATTGCATGACAACATGCAGAGCTAGTGGCGTCAAAACTAACGCACATACTTTATGTGACTCAAAAGCCGAACGAGTTACTTTCCGACGTTGTTTTAGATGTGCAAGTGATAGTCAAAACTCGCTGTGTCGGCACTCTGCCGACTTTTTCGCTAGTTAACACCGGTCTTGTTGTGTGTGTTTCAAGCTCAAGAGCATCTCCAAGCAAAAAATGGTCAACAGCAACATTCAGACGGTTTCGTACTGCTCAATTGCTACATTAAAACGTTATGTTTCTTTTTCAGAACTGGAAAAACACAAGCGTGACAGCATTCGAACCTGTAATCTTCAGATCCGAAGTCCGACGCCTTATCCATTAGGCCACACGGTCACTGACGACCAACATTTACATGTATACGACTCATCTCGAAACGCTCACACCCCTGAGGATTTGTGTTTTCGTTCTACACAGCCGCTGCCCCTTGCTCTTTCCCACCCATTCGTTACATTCAACCTCTGACGAGACCGACCAAATATAGACTGAGAAACAAGACCACACACTTTGTGCATTCGGAATCGAAGGCAGGGCGACCCTCGCCGCATTTGCTACGATTGCCATTTGCTACTTCTGCAGAAGCGGCGGCGGCGGCGGCGACGACGACGACGACGACGACGACGACGACGAATGTCGCGAGAGGCTCTGAGATATGTGAGAAATACATCTATAAAATGTAATTCAGACTGCCTCGTCCCACCTTATGCTGTACCGCTTTGGCAAATGCTTTATCTGCGCCATTCGCCTTAATCTTATCTGAGAGTGATTCTTAAAAAAAACGCCTGTCGCTAATTGTTCGTCATCACAGGTACTGTTTGCTATACGGCCACGACGCGCAACTGATTTCCAAAATTCATCTTTCTCCTGTGAGGATGGAACTTACGACCCCTGGTTTATTAGACCAGTGCTCTACCACTGAGCTAAAGTGGCGCGGCCTAGCGATACTCTTGGGTACTTCGTCCTTACGTTCGTCTGCATCATCAGACTTTAGCTGACAACACTTCATATTACCGGCTAATATTTGCAGCTATGGCGACAAATTACTGCTTGGCTACACATCTGACACGTAACCGATGTGCTCTCCAAACAACAACACTTGCATTTCAGAACATGTCTTTCACACATGTCTACAAAATCACCTTCACCTTCAAATACAGCTTCCTTGCGACTGACAGAGACGTAGGCAAAGTTTAAAGTTGCTATTTCCATTAAATGTCGTTAATCAGAAAAACGGTAATTTACACCTGCAGCGGAACAAAATTCCGTTCCGCCCAGCGTCTGGCTCGAACCCACGACCCTGGGATTAAGAGTCTGACGCTCTACCGACTGAGCTAGCCGGCTACCTCGGTGAATACCTGCCGGGTAGCACGTCACACAGTACTCGTTTGGGTTGGGTGGTCCCATACAGAATCTCTCCATGATGCCTAATGTTTTCCTAACGTCACACTCGTCACGTACTTCACTTTTATGTCATAATCATTTCTGAGAGGTAAAGAAATTGCATGACAACATGCAGAGCTAGTGGCGTCAAAACTAACGCACATACTTTATGTGACTCAAAAGCCGAACGAGTTACTTTCCGACGTTATTTTAGATGTGCAAGTGATAGTCAAAACTCGCTGTGTCGGCACTCTGCCGACTTTTTCGCTAGTTAACACCGGTCTTGTTGTGTGTGTTTCAAGCTCAAGAGCATCTCCAAGCAAAAAATGGTCAACAGCAACATTCAGACGGTTTCGTACTGCTCAATTGCTACATTAAAACGTTATGTTTCTTTTTCAGAACTGGAAAAACACAAGCGTGACAGCATTCGAACCTGTAATCTTCAGATCCGAAGTCCGACGCCTTATCCATTAGGCCACACGGTCACTGACGACCAACATTTACATGTATACGACTCATCTCGAAACGCTCACACCCCTGAGGATTTGTGTTTTCGTTCTACACAGCCGCTGCCCCTTGCTCTTTCCCACCCATTCGTTACATTCAACCTCTGACGAGACCGACCAAATATAGACTGAGAAACAAGACCACACACTTTGTGCATTCGGAATCGAAGGCAGGGCGACCCTCGCCGCATTTGCTACGATTGCCATTTGCTACTTCTGCAGAAGCGGCGGCGGCGGCGGCGACGACGACGACGACGACGACGACGACGACGAATGTCGCGAGAGGCTCTGAGATATGTGAGAAATACATCTATAAAATGTAATTCAGACTGCCTCGTCCCACCTTATGCTGTACCGCTTTGGCAAATGCTTTATCTGCGCCATTCGCCTTAATCTTATCTGAGAGTGATTCTTAAAAAAAACGCCTGTCGCTAATTGTTCGTCATCACAGGTACTGTTTGCTATACGGCCACGACGCGCAACTGATTTCCAAAATTCATCTTTCTCCTGTGAGGATGGAACTTACGACCCCTGGTTTATTAGACCAGTGCTCTACCACTGAGCTAAAGTGGCGCGGCCTAGCGATACTCTTGGGTACTTCGTCCTTACGTTCGTCTGCATCATCAGACTTTAGCTGACAACACTTCATATTACCGGCTAATATTTGCAGCTATGGCGACAAATTACTGCTTGGCTACACATCTGACACGTAACCGATGTGCTCTCCAAACAACAACACTTGCATTTCAGAACATGTCTTTCACACATGTCTACAAAATCACCTTCACCTTCAAATACAGCTTCCTTGCGACTGACAGAGACGTAGGCAAAGTTTAAAGTTGCTATTTCCATTAAATCTCGTTAATCAGAAAAACGGTAATTTACACCTGCAGCGGAACAAAATTCCGTTCCGCCCAGCGTCTGGCTCGAACCCACGACCCTGGGATTAAGAGTCTGACGCTCTACCGACTGAGCTAGCCGGCTACCTCGGTGAATACCTGCCGGGTAGCACGTCACACAGTACTCGTTTGGGTTGGGTGGTCCCATACAGAATCTCTCCATGATGCCTAATGTTTTCCTAACGTCACACTCGTCACGTACTTCACTTTTATGTCATAATCATTTCTGAGAGGTAAAGAAATTGCATGACAACATGCAGAGCTAGTGGCGTCAAAACTAACGCACATACTTTATGTGACTCAAAAGCCGAACGAGTTACTTTCCGACGTTGTTTTAGATGTGCAAGTGATAGTCAAAACTCGCTGTGTCGGCACTCTGCCGACTTTTTCGCTAGTTAACACCAGTCTTGTTGTGTGTGTTTCAAGCTCAAGAGCATCTCCAAGCAAAAAATGGTCAACAGCAACATTCAGACGGTTTCGTACTGCTCAATTGCTACATTAAAACGTTATGTTTCTTTTTCAGAACTGGAAAAACACAAGCGTGACAGCATTCGAACCTGTAATCTTCAGATCCGAAGTCCGACGCCTTATCCATTAGGCCACACGGTCACTGACGACCAACATTTACATGTATACGACTCATCTCGAAACGCTCACACCCCTGAGGATTTGTGTTTTCGTTCTACACAGCCGCTGCCCCTTGCTCTTTCCCACCCATTCGTTACATTCAACCTCTGACGAGACCGACCAAATATAGACTGAGAAACAAGACCACACACTTTGTGCATTCGGAATCGAAGGCAGGGCGACCCTCGCCGCATTTGCTACGATTGCCATTTGCTACTTCTGCAGAAGCGGCGGCGGCGGCGGCGACGACGACGACGACGACGACGACGACGAATATCGCGAGAGGCTCTGAGATATGTGAGAAATACATCTATAAAATGTAATTCAGACTGCCTCGTCCCACCTTATGCTGTACCGCTTTGGCAAATGCTTTATCTGCGCCATTCGCCTTAATCGCATCTGAGAGTGATTCTTAAAAAAAACGCCTGTCGCTAATAGTTCGTCATCACAGGTACTGTTTGCTATACGGCCACGACGCGCAACTGATTTCCAAAATTCATCTTTCTCCTGTGAGGATGGAACTTACGACCCCTGGTTTATTAGACCAGTGCTCTACCACTGAGCTAAAGTGGCGCGGCCTAGCGGTACTCTTGGGTACTTCGTCCTTACGGTCGTCTGCATCATCAGACTTTAGCTGACAACACTTCATATTACCGGCTAATATTTGCAGCTATGGCGACAAATTACTGCTTGGCTACACATCTGACACGTAACCGATGTGCTCTCCAAACAACAACACTTGCATTTCAGAACATGTCTTTCACACATGTCTACAAAATCACCTTCACCTTCAAATACAGCTTCCTTGCGACTGACAGAGACGTAGGCAAAGTTTAAAGTTGCTATTTCCATTAAATGTCGTTAATCAGAAAAACGGTAATTTACACCTGCAGCGGAACAAAATTCCGTTCCGCCCAGCGTCTGGCTCGAACCCACGACCCTGGGATTAAGAGTCTGACGCTCTACCGACTGAGCTAGCCGGCTACCTCGGTGAATACCTGCCGGGTAGCACGTCACACAGTACTCGTTTGGGTTGGGTGGTCCCATACAGAATCTCTCCATGATGCCTAATGTTTTCCTAACGTCACACTCGTCACGTACTTCACTTTTATGTCATAATCATTTCTGAGAGGTAAAGAAATTGCATGACAACATGCAGAGCTAGTGGCGTCAAAACTAACGCACATACTTTATGTGACTCAAAAGCCGAACGAGTTACTTTCCGACGTTGTTTTAGATGTGCAAGTGATAGTCAAAACTCGCTGTGTCGGCACTCTGCCGACTTTTTCGCTAGTTAACACCGGTCTTGTTGTGTGTGTTTCAAGCTCAAGAGCATCTCCAAGCAAAAAATGGTCAACAGCAACATTCAGACGGTTTCGTACTGCTCAATTGCTACATTAAAACGTTATGTTTCTTTTTCAGAACTGGAAAAACACAAGCGTGACAGCATTCGAACCTGTAATCTTCAGATCCGAAGTCCGACGCCTTATCCATTAGGCCACACGGTCACTGACGACCAACATTTACATGTATACGACTCATCTCGAAACGCTCACACCCCTGAGGATTTGTGTTTTCGTTCTACACAGCCGCTGCCCCTTGCTCTTTCCCACCCATTCGTTACATTCAACCTCTGACGAGACCGACCAAATATAGACTGAGAAACAAGACCACACACTTTGTGCATTCGGAATCGAAGGCAGGGCGACCCTCGCCGCATTTGCTACGATTGCCATTTGCTACTTCTGCAGAAGCGGCGGCGGCGGCGGCGACGACGACGACGACGACGACGAATGTCGCGAGAGGCTCTGAGATATGTGAGAAATACATCTATAAAATGTAATTCAGACTGCCTCGTCCCACCTTATGCTGTACCGCTTTGGCAAATGCTTTATCTGCGCCATTCGCCTTAATCTTATCTGAGAGTGATTCTTAAAAAAAACGCCTGTCGCTAATTGTTCGTCATCACAGGTACTGTTTGCTATACGGCCACGACGCGCAACTGATTTCCAAAATTCATCTTTCTCCTGTGAGGATGGAACTTACGACCCCTGGTTTATTAGACCAGTGCTCTACCACTGAGCTAAAGTGGCGCGGCCTAGCGATACTCTTGGGTACTTCGTCCTTACGTTCGTCTGCATCATCAGACTTTAGCTGACAACACTTCATATTACCGGCTAATATTTGCAGCTATGACGACAAATTACTGCTTGGCTACACATCTGACACGTAACCGATGTGCTCTCCAAACAACAACACTTGCATTTCAGAACATGTCTTTCACACATGTCTACAAAATCACCTTCACCTTCAAATACAGCTTCCTTGCGACTGACAGAGACGTAGGCAAAGTTTAAAGTTGCTATTTCCATTAAATGTCGTTAATCAGAAAAACGGTAATTTACACCTGCAGCGGAACAAAATTCCGTTCCGCCCAGCGTCTGGCTCGAACCCACGACCCTGGGATTAAGAGTCTGACGCTCTACCGACTGAGCTAGCCGGCTACCTCGGTGAATACCTGCCGGGTAGCACGTCACACAGTACTCGTTTGGGTTGGGTGGTCCCATACAGAATCTCTCCATGATGCCTAATGTTTTCCTAACGTCACACTCGTCACGTACTTCACTTTTATGTCATAATCATTTCTGAGAGGTAAAGAAATTGCATGACAACATGCAGAGCTAGTGGCGTCAAAACTAACGCACATACTTTATGTGACTCAAAAGCCGAACGAGTTACTTTCCGACGTTGTTTTAGATGTGCAAGTGATAGTCAAAACTCGCTGTGTCGGCACTCTGCCGACTTTTTCGCTAGTTAACACCGGTCTTGTTGTGTGTGTTTCAAGCTCAAGAGCATCTCCAAGCAAAAAATGGTCAACAGCAACATTCAGACGGTTTCGTACTGCTCAATTGCTACATTAAAACGTTATGTTTCTTTTTCAGAACTGGAAAAACTCAAGCGTGACAGCATTCGAACCTGTAATCTTCAGATCCGAAGTCCGACGCCTTATCCATTAGGCCACACGGTCACTGACGACCAACATTTACATGTATACGACTCATCTCGAAACGCTCACACCCCTGAGGATTTGTGTTTTCGTTCTACACAGCCGCTGCCCCTTGCTCTTTCCCACCCATTCGTTACATTCAACCTCTGACGAGACCGACCAAATATAGACTGAGAAACAAGACCACACACTTTGTGCATTCGGAATCGAAGGCAGGGCGACCCTCGCCGCATTTGCTACGATTGCCATTTGCTACTTCTGCAGAAGCGGCGGCGGCGGCGACGACGACGACGACGACGACGACGACGACGAATGTCGCGAGAGGCTCTGAGATATGTGAGAAATACATCTATAAAATGTAATTCATACTGCCTCGTCCCACCTTATGCTGTACCGCTTTGGCAAATGCTTTATCTGCGCCATTCGCCTTAATCGCATCTGAGAGTGATTCTTAAAAAAAACGCCTGTCGCTAATTGTTCGTCATCACAGGTACTGTTTGCTATACGGCCACGACGCGCAACTGATTTCCAAAATTCATCTTTCTCCTGTGAGGATGGAACTTACGACCCCTGGTTTATTAGACCAGTGCTCTACCACTGAGCTAAAGTGGCGCGGCCTAGCGATACTCTTGGGTACTTCGTCCTTACGTTCGTCTGCATCATCAGACTTTAGCTGACAACACTTCATATTACCGGCTAATATTTGCAGCTATGGCGACAAATTACTGCTTGGCTACACATCTGACACGTAACCGATGTGCTCTCCAAACAACAACACTTGCATTTCAGAACATGTCTTTCACACATGTCTACAAAATCACCTTCACCTTCAAATACAGCTTCCTTGCGACTGACAGAGACGTAGGCAAAGTTTAAAGTTGCTATTTCCATTAAATGTCGTTAATCAGAAAAACGGTAATTTACACCTGCAGCGGAACAAAATTCCGTTCCGCCCAGCGTCTGGCTCGAACCCACGACCCTGGGATTAAGAGTCTGACGCTCTACCGACTGAGCTAGCCGGCTACCTCGGTGAATACCTGCCGGGTAGCACGTCACACAGTACTCGTTTGGGTTGGGTGGTCCCATACAGAATCTCTCCATGATGCCTAATGTTTCCCTAACGTCACACTCGTCACGTACTTCACTTTTATGTCATAATCATTTCTGAGAGGTAAAGAAATTGCATGACAACATGCAGAGCTAGTGGCGTCAAAACTAACGCACATACTTTATGTGACTCAAAAGCCGAACGAGTTACTTTCCGACGTTGTTTTAGATGTGCAAGTGATAGTCAAAACTCGCTGTGTCGGCACTCTGCCGACTTTTTCGCTAGTTAACACCGGTCTTGTTGTGTGTGTTTCAAGCTCAAGAGCATCTCCAAGCAAAAAATGGTCAACAGCAACATTCAGACGGTTTCGTACTGCTCAATTGCTACATTAAAACGTTATGTTTCTTTTTCAGAACTGGAAAAACACAAGCGTGACAGCATTCGAACCTGTAATCTTCAGATCCGAAGTCCGACGCCTTATCCATTAGGCCACACGGTCACTGACGACCAACATTTACATGTATACGACTCATCTCGAAACGCTCACACCCCTGAGGATTTGTGTTTTCGTTCTACACAGCCGCTGCCCCTTGCTCTTTCCCACCCATTCGTTACATTCAACCTCTGACGAGACCGACCAAATATAGACTGAGAAACAAGACCACACACTTTGTGCATTCGGAATCGAAGGCAGGGCGACCCTCGCCGCATTTGCTACGATTGCCATTTGCTACTTCTGCAGAAGCGGCGGCGGCGGCGGCGACGACGACGACGACGACGACGAATGTCGCGAGAGGCTCTGAGATATGTGAGAAATACATCTATAAAATGTAAATCAGACTGCCTCGTCCCACTTTATGCTGTACCGCTTTGGCAAATGCTTTATCTGCGCCATTCGCCTTAATCGCATCTGAGAGTGATTCTTAAAAAAACGCCTGTCGCTAATTGTTCGTCATCACAGGTACTGTTTGCTATACGGCCACGACGCGCAACTGATTTCCAAAATTCATCTTTCTCCTGTGAGGATGGAACTTACGACCCCTGGTTTATTAGACCAGTGCTCTACCACTGAGCTAAAGTGGCGCGGCCTAGCGGTACTCTTGGGTACTTCGTCCTTACGGTCGTCTGCATCATCAGACTTTAGCTGACAACACTTCATATTACCGGCTAATATTTGCAGCTATGGCGACAAATTACTGCTTGGCTACACATCTGACACGTAACCGATGTGCTCTCCAAACAACAACACTTGCATTTCAGAACATGTCTTTCACACATGTCTACAAAATCACCTTCACCTTCAAATACAGCTTCCTTGCGACTGACAGAGACGTAGGCAAAGTTTAAAGTTGCTATTTCCATTAAATCTCGTTAATCAGAAAAACGGTAATTTACACCTGCAGCGGAACAAAATTCCGTTCCGCCCAGCGTCTGGCTCGAACCCACGACCCTGGGATTAAGAGTCTGACGCTCTACCGACTGAGCTAGCCGGCTACCTCGGTGAATACCTGCCGGGTAGCACGTCACACAGTACTCGTTTGGGTTGGGTAGTCCCATACAGAATCTCTCCATGATGCCTAATGTTTTCCTAACGTCACACTCGTCACGTACTTCACTTTTATGTCATAATCATTTCTGAGAGGTAAAGAAATTGCATGACAACATGCAGAGCTAGTGGCGTCAAAACTAACGCACATACTTTATGTGACTCAAAAGCCGAACGAGTTACTTTCCGACGTTGTTTTAGATGTGCAAGTGATAGTCAAAACTCGCTGTGTCGGCACTCTGCCGACCATTTCGCTAGTTAACACCGGTCTTGTTGTGTGTGTTTCAAGCTCAAGAGCATCTCCAAGCAAAAAATGGTCAACAGCAACATTCAGACGGTTTCGTACTGCTCAATTGCTACATTAAAACGTTATGTTTCTTTTTCAGAACTGGAAAAACACAAGCGTGACAGCATTCGAACCAGTAATCTTCAGATCCGAAGTCCGACGCCTTATCCATTAGGCCACACGGTCACTGACGACCAACATTTACATGTATACGACTCATCTCGAAACGCTCACACCCCTGAGGATTTGTGTTTTCGTTCTACACAGCCGCTGCCCCTTGCTCTTTCCCACCCATTCGTTACATTCAACCTCTGACGAGACCGACCAAATATAGACTGAGAAACAAGACCACACACTTTGTGCATTCGGAATCGAAGGCAGGGCGACCCTCGCCGCATTTGCTACGATTGCCATTTGCTACTTCTGCAGAAGCGGCGGCGGCGACGACGACGACGACGACGACGACGACGAATATCGCGAGAGGCTCTGAGATATGTGAGAAATACATCTATAAAATGTAATTCAGACTGCCTCGTCCCACCTTATGCTGTACCGCTTTGGCAAATGCTTTATCTGCGCCATTCGCCTTAATCGCATCTGAGAGTGATTCTTAAAAAAACGCCTGTCGCTAATTGTTCGTCATCACAGGTACTGTTTGCTATACGGCCACGAGGCGCAACTGATTTCCAAAATTCATCTTTCTCCTGTGAGGATGGAACTTACGACCCCTGGTTTATTAGACCAGTGCTCTACCACTGAGCTAAAGAGGCGCGGCCTAGCGGTACTCTTGGGTACTTCGTCCTTACGGTCGTCTGCATCATCAGACTTTAGCTGACAACACTTCATATTACCGGCTAATATTTGCAGCTATGGCGACAAATTACTGCTTGGCTACACATCTGACACGTAACCGATGTGCTCTCCAAACAACAACACTTGCATTTCAGAACATGTCTTTCACACATGTCTACAAAATCACCTTCACCTTCAAATACAGCTTCCTTGCGACTGACAGAGACGTAGGCAAAGTTTAAAGTTGCTATTTCCATTAAATCTCGTTAATCAGAAAAACGGTAATTTACACCTGCAGCGGAACAAAATTCCGTTCCGCCCAGCGTCTGGCTCGAACGCACGACCCTGGGATTAAGAGTCTGACGCTCTACCGACTGAGCTAGCCGGCTACCTCGGTGAATACCTGCCGGGTAGCACGTCACACAGTACTCGTTTGGGTTGGGTGGTCCCATACAGAATCTCTCCATGATGCCTAATGTTTTCCTAACGTCACACTCGTCACGTACTTCACTTTTATGTCATAATCCTTTCTGAGAGGTAAAGAAATTGCATGACAACATGCACAGCTAGTGACGTCAAAATTAACGCACATACTTTATGTGACTCAAAAGCCGAACGAGTTACTTTCCGACGTTGTTTTAGATGTGCAAGTGATAGTCAAAACTCGCTGTGTCGGCACTCTGCCGACCATTTCGCTAGTTAACACCGGTCTTGTTGTGTGTGTTTCAAGCTCAAGAGCATCTCCAAGCAAAAAATGGTCAACAGCAACATTCAGACGGTTTCGTACTGCTCAATTGCTACATTAAAACGTTATGTTTCTTTTTCAGAACTGGAAAAACACAAGCGTGACAGCATTCGAACCTGTAATCTTCAGATCCGAAGTCCGACGCCTTATCCATTAGGCCACACGGTCACTGACGACCAACATTTACATGTATACGACTCAACTCGAAACGCTCACACCCCTGAGGATTTGTGTTTTCGTTCTACACAGCCGCTGCCCCTTGCTCTTTCCCACCCATTCGTTACATTCAACCTCTGACGAGACCGACCAAATATAGACTGAGAAACAAGACCACACACTTTGTGCATTCGGAATCGAAGGCAGGGCGTCCCTCGCCGCATTTGCTACAATTGCCATTTGCTACTTCTGCAGCCGCTGCCCCTTGCTCTTTCCCACCCATTCGTTACATTCAACCTCTGACGTGACCGACCAAATATAGACTGAGAAACAAGACCACACACTTTGTGCATTCGGAATCGAAGGCAGGGCGTCCCTCGCCGCATTTGCTACGATTGCCATTTGCTACTTCTGCAGAAGCGGCGGCGGCGGCGACTACGACGACGACGACGACGACGACGAATATCGCGAGAGACTCTGAGATATGTGAGAAATACATCTATAAAATGTAATTCAGACTGCCTCGTCCCACCTTATGCTGTACCGCTTTGGCAAATGCTTTATCTGCGCCATTTGCCTTAATCGCATCTGAGAGTAATTCTTAAAAAAACGCCTGTCGCTAATTGTTCGTCATCACAGGTACTGTTTGCTATACGGCCACGACGCGCAACTGATTTCCAAAATTCATTTTTCTCCTGTGAGGATGGAACTTACGACCCCTGGTTTATTAGACCAGTGCTCTACCACTGAGCTAAAGAGGCGCGGCCTAGCAGTACTCTTGGGTACTTCGTCCTTACGGTCGTCTGCATCATCAGACTTTAGCTGACAACACTTCATATTACCGGCTAATATTTGCAGCTATGGCGACAAATTACTGCTTGGCTACACATCTGACACGTAACCGATGTGCTCTCCAAACAACAACACTTGCATTTCAGAACATGTCTTTCACACATGTCTACAAAATCACCTTCACCTTCAAATACAGCTTCCTTGCGACTGACAGAGACGTAGGCAAAGTTTAAAGTTGCTATTTCCATTAAATCTCGTTAATCAGAAAAACGGTAATTTACACCTGCAGCGGAACAAAATTCCGTTCCGCCCAGCGTCTGGCTCGAACGCACGACCCTGGGATTAAGAGTCTGACGCTCTACCGACTGAGCTAGCCGGCTACCTCGGCGAATACCTGCCGGGTAGCACGTCACACATTACTCGTTTGGGTTGGGTGGTCCCGTACAGAATCTCTCCATGATGCCTAATGTTTTCCTAACGTCACACTCGTCACGTACTTCACTTTTATGTCATAATCATTTCTGAGAGGTAAAGAAATTGCATGACAACATGCAGAGCTAGTGGCGTCAAAATTACCGCACATACTTTATGTGACTCAAAAGCCGAACGAGTTACTTTCCGACGTTGTTTTAGATGTGCAAGTGATAGTCAAAACTCGCTGTGTCGGCTCTCTGCCGACCATTTCGCTAGTTAACACCGGTCTTGTTGTGTGTGTTTCAAGCTCAAGAGCATCTCCAAGCAAAAAATGGTCAACAGCAACATTCAGACGGTTTCGTACTGCTCAATTGCTACATTAAAACGTTATGTTTCTTTTTATGAACTAGAAAAACACAAGCGTGACAGCATTCGAACCTGTAATCTTCAGATCCGAAGTCCGACGCCTTATCCATTAGGCCACACGGTCACTGACGACCAACATTTACATGTATACGACTCATCTAGAAACGCTCACACCCCTGAGGATTTGTGTTTTCGTTCTACACAGCCGCTGCCCCTTGCTCTTTCCCAACCATTCGTTACATTCAACCTCTGACGAGACCGACCAAATATAGACTGAGAAACAAGACCACACTCTTTGTGCATTCGGAATCGAAGGCAGGGCGACCCTCGCCGCATTTGCTACGATTGCCATTTGCTACTTCTGCAGAAGCGGCGGCGGCGGCGACGACGACGACGACGACGACGAATATCGCGAGAGGCTCTGAGATATGTGAGAAATACATCTATAAAATGTAATTCAGACTGCCTCGTCCCACCTTATGCTGTACCGCTTTGGCAAATGCTTTATCTGCGCCATTCGCCTTAATCGCATCTGAGAGTGATTCTTAAAAAAACGCCTGTCGCTAATTGTTCGTCATCACAGGTACTGTTTGCTATACGGCCACGAGGCGCAACTGATTTCCAAAATTCATCTTTCTCCTGTGAGGATGGAACTTACGACCCCTGGTTTATTAGACCAGTGCTCTACCACTGAGCTAAAGAGGCGCGGCCTAGCGGTACTCTTGGGTACTTCGTCCTTACGGTCGTCTGCATCATCAGACTTTAGCTGACAACACTTCATATTACCGGCTAATATTTGCAGCTATGGCGACAAATTACTGCTTGGCTACACATCTGACACGTAACCGATGTGCTCTCCAAACAACAACACTTGCATTTCAGAACATGTCTTTCACACATGTCTACAAAATCACCTTCACCTTCAAATACAGCTTCCTTGCGACTGACAGAGACGTAGGCAAAGTTTAAAGTTGCTATTTCCATTAAATCTCGTTAATCAGAAAAACGGTAATTTACACCTGCAGCGGAACAAAATTCCGTTCCGCCCAGCGTCTGGCTCGAACGCACGACCCTGGGATTAAGAGTCTGACGCTCTACCGACTGAGCTAGCCGGCTACCTCGGTGAATACCTGCCGGGTAGCACGTCACACAGTACTCGTTTGGGTTGGGTGGTCCCATACAGAATCTCTCCATGATGCCTAATGTTTTCCTAACGTCACACTCGTCACGTACTTCACTTTTATGTCATAATCCTTTCTGAGAGGTAAAGAAATTGCATGACAACATGCACAGCTAGTGGCGTCAAAATTAACGCACATACTTTATGTGACTCAAAAGCCGAACGAGTTACTTTCCGACGTTGTTTTAGATGTGCAAGTGATAGTCAAAACTCGCTGTGTCGGCACTCTGCCGACCATTTCGCTAGTTAACACCGGTCTTGTTGTGTGTGTTTCAAGCTCAAGAGCATCTCCAAGCAAAAAATGGTCAACAGCAACATTCAGACGGTTTCGTACTGCTCAATTGCTACATTAAAACGTTATGTTTCTTTTTCAGAACTGGAAAAACACAAGCGTGACAGCATTCGAACCAGTAATCTTCAGATCCGAAGTCCGACGCCTTATCCATTAGGCCACACGGTCACTGACGACCAACATTTACATGTATACGACTCATCTCGAAACGCTCACACCCCTGAGGATTTGTGTTTTCGTTCTACACAGCCGCTGCCCCTTGCTCTTTCCCACCCATTCGTTACATTCAACCTCTGACGAGACCGACCAAATATAGACTGAGAAACAAGACCACACACTTTGTGCATTCGGAATCGAAGGCAGGGCGACCCTCGCCGCATTTGCTACGATTGCCATTTGCTACTTCTGCAGAAGCGGCGGCGGCGGCGGCGACGACGACGACGACGACGACGACGACGACGAATATCGCGAGAGGCTCTGAGATATGTGAGAAATACATCTATAAAATGTAATTCAGACTGCCTCGTCCCACCTTATGCTGTACCGCTTTGGCAAATGCTTTATTTGCGCCATTTGCCTTAATCGCATCTGAGAGTAATTCTTAAAAAAACGCCTGTCGCTAATTGTTCGTCATCACAGGTACTGTTTGCTATACGGCCACGACGCGCAACTGATTTCCAAAATTAATCTTTCTCCTGTGAGAATGGAACTTACGACCCCTGGTTTATTAGACCAGTGCTCTACCACTGAGCTAAAGAGGCGCGGCCTAGCGGTACTCTTGGGTACTTCGTCCTTACGGTCGTCTGCATCATCAGACTTTAGCTGACAACACTTCATATTACCGGCTAATATTTGCAGCTATGGCGACAAATTACTGCTTGGCTACACATCTGACACATAACCGATGTGCTCTCCAAACAACAACACTTGCATTTCAGAACATGTCTTTCACACATGTCTACAAAATCACCTTCACCTTCAAATACAGCTTCCTTGCGACTGACAGAGACGTAGGCAAAGTTTAAAGTTGCTATTTCCATTAAATCTCGTTAATCAGAAAAACGGTAATTTACACCTGCAGCGGAACAAAATTCCGTTCCGCCCAGCGTCTGGCTCGAACCCACGACCCTGGGATTAAGAGTCTGACGCTCTACCGACTGAGCTAGCCGGCTACCTCGGTGAATACCTGCCGGGTAGCACGTCACACAGTACTCGTTTGGGTTGGGTGGTCCCATACAGAATCTCTCCATGATGCCTAATGTTTTCCTAACGTCACACTCGTCACGTACTTCACTTTTATGTCATAATCCTTTCTGAGAGGTAAAGAAATTGCATGACAACATGAAGAGCTAGTGGCGTCAAAATTAACGCACATACTTTATGTGACTCAAAAGCCGAACGAGTTACTTTCCGACGTTGTTTTAGATGTGCAAGTGATAGTCAAAACTCGCTGTGTCGGCACTCTGCCGACCATTTCGCTAGTTAACACCGGTCTTGTTGTGTG
The DNA here is from genome assembly GCF_023897955.1 of Schistocerca gregaria. Classification (NCBI taxonomy): domain Eukaryota; kingdom Metazoa; phylum Arthropoda; class Insecta; order Orthoptera; family Acrididae; genus Schistocerca; species Schistocerca gregaria. The sequence goes on from NW_026061884.1 coordinate 2,982,185, forward strand.
TGTTTCAAGCTCAAGAGCATCTCCAAGCAAAAAATGGTCAACAGCAACATTCAGACGGTTTCGTACTGCTCAATTGCTACATTAAAACGTTATGTTTCTTTTTCAGAACTGGAAAAACACAAGCGTGACAGCATTCGAACCTGTAATCTTCAGATCCGAAGTCCGACGCCTTATCCATTAGGCCACACGGTCACTGACGACCAACATTTACATGTATACGACTCAACTCGAAACGCTCACACCCCTGAGGATTTGTGTTTTCGTTCTACACAGCCGCTGCCCCTTGCTCTTTCCCACCCATTCGTTACATTCAACCTCTGACGAGACCGACCAAATATAGACTGAGAAACAAGACCACACACTTTGTGCATTCGGAATCGAAGGCAGGGCGTCCCTCGCCGCATTTGCTACAATTGCCATTTGCTACTTCTGCAGCCGCTGCCCCTTGCTCTTTCCCACCCATTCGTTACATTCAACCTCTGACGTGACCGACCAAATATAGACTGAGAAACAAGACCACACACTTTGTGCATTCGGAATCGAAGGCAGGGCGTCCCTCGCCGCATTTGCTACGATTGCCATTTGCTACTTCTGCAGAAGCGGCGGCGGCGGCGACTACGACGACGACGACGACGACGACGAATATCGCGAGAGACTCTGAGATATGTGAGAAATACATCTATAAAATGTAATTCAGACTGCCTCGTCCCACCTTATGCTGTACCGCTTTGGCAAATGCTTTATCTGCGCCATTTGCCTTAATCGCATCTGAGAGTAATTCTTAAAAAAACGCCTGTCGCTAATTGTTCGTCATCACAGGTACTGTTTGCTATACGGCCACGACGCGCAACTGATTTCCAAAATTCATTTTTCTCCTGTGAGGATGGAACTTACGACCCCTGGTTTATTAGACCAGTGCTCTACCACTGAGCTAAAGAGGCGCGGCCTAGCAGTACTCTTGGGTACTTCGTCCTTACGGTCGTCTGCATCATCAGACTTTAGCTGACAACACTTCATATTACCGGCTAATATTTGCAGCTATGGCGACAAATTACTGCTTGGCTACACATCTGACACGTAACCGATGTGCTCTCCAAACAACAACACTTGCATTTCAGAACATGTCTTTCACACATGTCTACAAAATCACCTTCACCTTCAAATACAGCTTCCTTGCGACTGACAGAGACGTAGGCAAAGTTTAAAGTTGCTATTTCCATTAAATCTCGTTAATCAGAAAAACGGTAATTTACACCTGCAGCGGAACAAAATTCCGTTCCGCCCAGCGTCTGGCTCGAACCCACGACCCTGGGATTAAGAGTCTGAAGCTCTACCGACTGAGCTAGCCGGCTACCTCGGCGAATACCTGCCGGGTAGCACGTCACACATTACTCGTTTGGGTTGGGTGGTCCCGTACAGAATCTCTCCATGATGCCTAATGTTTTCCTAACGTCACACTCGTCACGTACTTCACTTTTATGTCATAATCATTTCTGAGAGGTAAAGAAATTGCATGACAACATGCAGAGCTAGTGGCGTCAAAATTACCGCACATACTTTATGTGACTCAAAAGCCGAACGAGTTACTTTCCGACGTTGTTTTAGATGTGCAAGTGATAGTCAAAACTCGCTGTGTCGGCTCTCTGCCGACCATTTCGCTAGTTAACACCGGTCTTGTTGTGTGTGTTTCAAGCTCAAGAGCATCTCCAAGCAAAAAATGGTCAACAGCAACATTCAGACGGTTTCGTACTGCTCAATTGCTACATTAAAACGTTATGTTTCTTTTTCAGAACTGGAAAAACACAAGTGTGACAGCATTCGAACCTGTAATCTTCAGATCCGAAGTCCTACGCCTTATCCATTAGGCCACACGGTCACTGACGACCAACATTTACATGTATACGACTCATCTCGAAACGCTCACACCCCTGAGGATTTGTGTTTTCGTTCTACACAGCCGCTGCCCCTTGCTCTTTCCCACCCATTCGTTACATTCAACCTCTGACGAGACCGACCAAATATAGACTGAGAAACAAGACCACACACTTTGTGCATTCGGAATCGAAGGCAGGGCGTCCCTCGCCGCATTTGCTACAATTGCCATTTGCTACTTCTGCAGCCGCTGCCCCTTGCTCTTTCCCACCCATTCGTTACATTCAACCTCTGACGTGACCGACCAAATATAGACTGAGAAACAAGACCACACACTTTGTGCATTCGGAATCGAAGGCAGGGCGTCCCTCGCCGCATTTGCTACGATTGCCATTTGCTACTTCTGCAGAAGCGGCGGCGGCGGCGACGACGACGACGACGACGAATATCGCGAGAGACTCTGAGATATGTGAGAAATACATCTATAAAATGTAATTCAGACTGCCTCGTCCCACCTTATGCTGTACCGCTTTGGCAAATGCTTTATCTGCGCCATTTGCCTTAATCGCATCTGAGAGTAATTCTTAAAAAAACGCCTGTCGCTAATTGTTCGTCATCACAGGTACTGTTTGCTATACGGCCACGACGCGCAACTGATTTCCAAAATTCATCTTTCTCCTGTGAGGATGGAACTTACGACCCCTGGTTTATTAGACCAGTGCTCTACCACTGAGCTAAATAGGCGCGGCCTAGCGGTACTCTTGGGTACTTCGTCCTTACGGTCGTCTGCATCATCAGACTTTAGCTGACAACACTTCATATTACCGGCTAATATTTGCAGCTATGGCGACAAATTACTGCTTGGCTACACATCTGACACGTAACCGATGTGCTCTCCAAACAACAACACTTGCATTTCAGAACATGTCTTTCACACATGTCTACAAAATCACCTTCTCCTTCAAATACAGCTTCCTTGCGACTGACAGAGATGTAGGCAAAGTTTAAAGTTGCTATTTCCATTAAATCTCGTTAATCAGAAAAACGGTAATTTACACTTGCAGCGGAACAAAATTCCGTTCCGCCCAGCGTCTGGCTCAAACCCACGACCCTGGGATTAAGAGTCTGAAGCTCTACCGACTGAGCTAGCCGGCTACCTCGGTGAATACCTGCCGGGTAGCACGTCACACAGTACTCGTTTCGGTTGGGTGGTCCCGTACAGAATCTCTCCATGATGCCTATTGTTTTCCTAACGTCACACTCGTCACGTACTTCACTTTTATGTCATAATCATTTCTGAGAGGTAAAGAAATTGCATGACAACATGCAGAGCTAGTGGCGTCAAAATTAACGCACATACTTTATGTGACTCAAAAGCCGAACGAGTTACTTTCCAACGTTGTTTTAGATGTGCAAGTGATAGTCAAAACTCGCTGTGTCGGCACTCTCCCGACCATTTCGCTAGTTAACACCGGTCTTGTTGTGTGTGTTTCAAGCTCAAGAGCATCTCCAAGCAAAAAATGGTCAACAGCAACATTCAGACGGTTTCGTACTGCTCAATTGCTACATTAAAACGTTATGTTTCTTTTTCAGAACTGGAACAACACAATCGTGACAGCATTCGAACCTGTAATCTTCAGATCCGAAGTCCGACGCCTTATCCATTAGGCCACACGGTCACTGACGACCAACATTTACATGTATACGACTCATCTCGAAACGCTCACACCCCTGAGGATTTGTGTTTTCGTTCTACACAGCCGCTGCCCCTTGCTCTTTCCCACCCATTCGTTACATTCAACCTCTGACGAGACCGACCAAATATAGACTGAGAAACAAGACCACACACTTTGTGCATTCGGAATCGAAAGCAGGGCGACCCTCGCTGCATTTGCTACGCTGGTCATTTGCTACCTCTGCAGAAGCGGCGGCGGTGGCGACGACGACGACGACGACGAATATCGCGAGAGGCTCTGAGATATGTGAGAAATATATCTATAAAATGTAATTCAGACTGCCTCATCCCACCTTATGCTGTACCGCTTTGGCAAATGCTTTATCTGCGCCATTCGCCTTAATCGCATCTGAGAGTGATTCTTAAAAAAACGCCTGTCGCTAATTGTTCGTCATCACAGGTACTGTTTGCTATAAGGCCACGACGCGCAACTGATTTCCAAAATTCATCTTTTTCCTGTGAGGATGGAACTTACGACCCCTGGTTTATTAGACCAGTGCCCTACCACTGAGCTAAAGAGGCGCGGCCTAGCAGTACTCTTGGGTACTTCGTCCTTACGGTCGTCTGCATCATCAGACTTTAGCTGACAACACTTCATATTAGCGGCTAATATTTGCAGCTATGGCGACAAATTACTGCTTGGCTACACATCTGACACGTAACCGATGTGCTCTCCAAACAACAACACTTGCATATCAGAACATGTCTTTCACACATGTCTACAAAATCACCTTCACCTTCAAATACAGCTTCCTTGCGACTGACAGAGACGTAGGCAAAGTTTAAAGTTGCTATTTCCATTAAATCTCGTTAATCAGAAAAACGGTAATTTACACTTGCAGCGGAACAAAATTCCGTTCCGCCCAGCGTCTGGCTCGAACCCACGACCCTGGGATTAAGAGTCTGACGCTCTACCGACTTTTTTTTTTTTTAAGTAACAGTTTTTTTTTAGACATAATAATTAACATTACCACTTGGAATCTTACTCTAAACAGAATATACAAGCATTTAGAACAATTATACACAGTAGTAATTTTGTAGAGTATTCATCATTCATCTGGCGTCGAAAACAACTAATCTTTTTGTTCTCTTCTTGTACATAATTCTGTAGCCACATTCTCGACATCGAATTGGGTCGCGTGCTCTTATTTCATTTTCATGATGACATTCTCCACATGTGTATACCATCGGGATTTTAACTTGTTCCTTTGGCTGGTCCATGGCCACCTGCACAAAATGTCAGAAATCTTGATCCCAAATTCCATGACATTGTTGAATGAAAATAAGCAAAGTATACTGTGCAACTGAAAGACCTCCGTTTCTCTCTCACAGCGTGGCCAAGGTGTAGGAAAAAAATTAAGACAGAAGCAACAAAAATCTTCCTTAGTTGATGAAGTGGATTTACGTTATACTCTACACGCGGATCCTTATTGAAAGTTTCTTTGTTGCTACACTGTATCGCTGTAAGTACAATTGTTGGTAGAACTGTTCTACCTTAGATCGCTGTGACAAACCTGTTGAACACAAGTTAGATCTTCTTCGCACCACTACTAACAGTAAGCAGCATAATGTTGGCCGTCACACCTCGTTGTGGATCGACTCAGTTAAGCATTCAAAATCTTCACTTAACTAACAACAATCATTTGTTTGGTCATAAAATTCATGCCCGTGAGAGTATTAGCTGTAATCATCCTAGGTACATAGAACATATTTTTAAAAAAAAAAACAATGTAACGCCAGATTTATTATAGCCCTACACTGAGCGTGAAGAATGAATAAGTAACTAAAAATAAAAATGTTTGACCCCGACGTGATTTTTTTTTTTTTTTTTTTGGAGAACAAAGTTTATTTACCACAACATAACAGTATCACAGTGGTATCAACACATGTATTCAGACAACAAAAACAAGTTCCTAGGCAATAGCCTTGATTTAAATAAAATTAAACAGTAAAATGAACTAGAATAGTACAATGAATTTATAGATTGGAGCGACTGGTGATTACCCTGTGAAATTTTGTCAATAAAGCATTTTTATAAGTTTTTTTTAAATGTTTAAAGGGAATTATAGGAATTAAAGAAAACGCCCTCCTGGCAGAACAGACAAAGCAGCATCCGCGTCCCGCCAACTTGTGGGTAGACGCACACCGAATCCCAAGGCAGTCAAGCATGTTCCAGGCACGTCTTCACGAAGAATATTGCATTTTCCGGTACATGGGACTGAGTCCTGGTATTACACACTCTCATTGAAGTCATCTTCTCATACCTGGGACACCCCAGCTGCAGGGGGGATCGAAGAAGGCACTACCCAAAAAGTTGGCATAGTACTGACGGTATCGCGGATGGTGCATGAGAAAAGTAAAGCGATCTTGCAGGAATGTCCAAAAATCAAGAACACTCTTATCACCTTCATGGAACAAATAAGAGATCGAGAGACCTTTTATCCAGATCACAGCGTTGGTCTTCGTACTTGGGAAGTATGTCTCATCTGGGAACAGAAGAGATTTCGGTGTAATGGCATGGGGATCCGTACGTAGAAGAAAGGCAAGCATCTTCTGAATCAGCTGCCACACCTCTGCAGAAGATCCACACATCAGTCGATGTTCGTCCGTATCAAGCGTTTGACAGCGAGGACACAGCGGCGAATCTGTCATTTTTATGGCATGTAGACGAAGTTGTGTCATGTATTTTCCATTAACGACCAAATACCAGGTCGCACGTGCGCTCGTGTCTAGGTATATATGGTGTACAGAACGCCATACCACGGGCCATGCGATCGTAGGATATCGCCTTTCCACAACATTCCAAGTGTGATTTCTCATCATGATTCGGTAAACATCACGTGCCATAGGGGGTCTGGTACTAGGCAAGTCGGCATGGACATAACTGTATTCGATGAAAAAGGTCCGGATATGTGAGAGAGGGGAAGAAATATGGGCTACTGCAACGGGTGCCACTCGAGAGGGAGGGGCCACTTCATCAATCAGGCTTCCCGATAATCCGTTTCGGCGGCGGATCCACGATTTAACCATCGTACTTACATAAAGGGCAGCTGCTCTCGCTCGGACGTTGACAAGGCCGAGGCCGCCATCTCGAGGAGGAAGTGTCAGCGTGTCGTAGCGGACTTTGAAGATAAGACCCGCGCTAACAAAGTGGCCGAACGCCGCCTGAAGTCTGTGTGCCATTGCCTTTGGCATCGGTAAAATCTGTGCTAAATGGGGTAGTCGCGAGACTAGATGAGTGTTAACAAAATCCACCCTTTGTAACATGTCCAATGCTCTCAGGAGGTTGCCACGAACGTTCGTGCGGATAGCTTGAAGCAGGCGTTTGTAGTTAAATGAGATCGTGCGCTGTATATCACGCGTGAAGGTGATCCCCAAACATTTGAGCTTGTCCACTAATGGCAATGGTGCCACACTCTCAGCTGGAAGGCCTCTACCGACGGACATAGCACTAGATTTCGTCAGGTTCACACGGCTGCCCGCAGCAGCCCCGTACTGGTTGATCCACGCCAGTGCCTCTCGCACTTCATCCTCCGATAGAACCAAGAACACCAAGTCATCTGCATAGGCGCGGCAGATGAAAGAAGTCCCCCTCATTGTTATGCCTGTCAACCGGCTCCTCAAACCGTGTAATAGTGGCTCAAGGGCAATGGCGAAAAGCAGCATCGACAGCGGACATCCTTGACGGACCGACCGCATGACGTTAATAGGGCCCGCCACACGGCCATTGACCAGCACCCGCGACGTGGCACCTCGGAGAAGCCGCAAGACGAGGTGTATAAACCTGTGGGGAAAGGCCATCCGTCGAAGTACGTTTTCGAGAAAGTCATGACTCACTCTATCAAAGGCGTGGACGAAGTCCACTGTCACTAAGGCACCACGACTGCGACAGGTCATGGTCAGGGCTATAACGTCACGGTAATCGCTGAGTGCCGTCTGAATGTTACTGTCACCTCCAAAGCACGTTTGATCCAGAGAGATAACTTGAGGGACGACGCGCCTAATGCGAGCGCCAAGAATCCGGGTAAAAATCTTGAAGTCACAATTTAACATGGTCAGCGGCCGATAATGTTCCACTCCTCGACCTCCCGATGGCTTGGGGATCGGGATAAGCAAGCCTTCTACGAATTCGGGTGGGAGAGGAAAGTCAGGGTTCATCAGTTCTTCATACATCGCAGTCCAGCGTGAGCCCATGATGTCATGAAATGTGCAGTAAAACTCCAGCGGGAACCCATCTGGACCTGGGGCTTTGTTTGCCGCACCCTTATGAAGAGCATCGGCGACGTCATCAGCCGTAATTGTCGCTGTGAGAATCTCCGCAGCAGACTCGTCCAGGGTATCTGTCAAGGAACGGAGGACATCAGACATTACCGCCACGTTCCGGTCCTCTGCTGCATAGAACTCGTTGTAGTGATCCACAAAGGCTCTTACGATATCATTCTGGGACGTCAATCGACGACCATCTGGCATGTCGAGGGCGTTGATCAACTTTCTACGACACCGCTGCTTCTCTCGGATAACATGATGCATGGACGGGAGCTCTCCTGGTACACATTCGTGACATCTTGCGCGTACTACTGTGCCTTCAAGGCGGTGACGCATAAGAGAAATTATCTTCGCCTTAATACGTTGAATTTCAACCTGTCGTTGAACTGAGGGGGCAAGGTTTGAGAGTTCCCGGAGAATTGTGAAATAGTATTCCATGGTATGTCGGTGCCATAACATTTTATCGCGACCGTAATTCATCATAGAACGACGTAAAGCAGGCTTGGCGCAGTCGATCCACCACCGAAGTGTTGAAGGATACGCTGGAAGGCGTCTCACACAGTTGTTCCACGTCGTCTCTACGACCTGCCTAAATTCCGGATCCTTGAGATGGGCCACATTCAGCTTCCACAGGCCTCGACCGCGCCACACCTTCTGCCTCTGGAGCGAAACAGTGCAAATGTAGGCGATATGGTCGGAAAAGGCGGTAGGCCATAACTCAGCGTCAAGCGTGGCAGTTACGAGTCCTGGGGACACGTAGACACGGTCAAGACGACTTGCTGAATGGCTGGTGACGTACGTATATCCAGGCTGATCGCCATGCACGCGGTCCCAAGTATCGGTGAGTTTCAGTTCATGCACAAGCAGCTTGAGTTCCTGGCATGTGGTGAAATGGGGATGTTGGTCCTTTTGGGATAACACACAATTGAAGTCGCCGCCAAGAACAATATGGTCGTAGCGTCCGACAAACAAAGGAGCGATCTGTTCTGAATAGAATCGCGACCGCTCCCGTCGCTTGGCCGTGCCCGAGGGAGCGTAAACATTGATGACTCGAACACCGTGGAAAGTCACAGCAAGACCCCTAGCCGATGGTAGGTAAATCACGTCATCTACATCAATGCCTTCCTTTAAAAGAATAGCTGTCCCACTGCCACCGTCGGCACACGGCGTGAGGTAGGAAACATAGCCATAGACATTAGGAAACGTCACCAGGCGAACTTCCTGCAAAAGGGCAACATCTAGGTCCGACGCCCTCAACATATCACGGAGCAATTGTAGTTTGACAGGGGTGCCAATGGTGTTGACATTGATGGAGCCAATCCTGTAAGCTTGTTGTAGAATTGGGACTACAGGGACGCTCATGGAGGCACGAAGAGCAGCAGCGAACAAGAATGTTGTCCCAGTAGGCTGCACATCCCCATCCTGTAACCCTGTCGATTAGGAGTCGTGGGCTGGAGCAGCGGCATTCGCGGCTGTCTCACTAGTTGGTGTTTCGTCGGCTACATCGTCAGACCACGCAAGGGTGCGTGGATGGTGTGCGTCCAGTGGAGTACCAGCAGAGTCTGAAGGCAGTGTCACGTCGGTGGTGGAAGAGTTGTCCTGGCTCAGCTGTTGTTCAACGTCCATAGGTACAGCGCCTGGTGCATGCAAGGATGGTTGTACGTCCGACGGAGTGCAAGTTGGTGCTTCCACCATAGATTCGTCCTTCGGAGGAACAACTTGATAATTTTGATCTTCATCGTCTTGAGACTGCGTCCTGCAGGTGTCAGACGGGGCGATCCGCCGTTTCCGACGTCTCTTCGGCGACCGTTGCTTGCGCACGTGATCTTCAGTGTCCGAAGACGCCTGGGGATCCGGATGTTCAGACACAAAAGCATCGGTAGGCACAATCATGGAGTCAAGGGCCATCCTCTGTCCTTGAGATTGCTCACCACTGCACACGTCGGGAGGAGGAGGCAAGGGCGTTGGTCCGTCCGCAACAGCCTGAGGCAGTACCGGAGACGACGATGTACCAGTAGTAGGAGCCAGTGGTGTTCGCGGTCGGGGGTCGCTATGGAGAGCTTCGACAAACGTCAGCGGTAGCGACGTCGGAGCGGTCGTGGCCGGCAGGTCCGCAGGCGGTAACTGTGTGATTCTGCGCTGCAGACAGCTGGAACGGAGGTGTCCTTCTTTGCCACATCCCGAGCATGTCTTCGGCTGTCCATCATAAATAATAATTGCACGGCAGCCACCAATATATAAGTAGGACGGCACATGTTTGGTTAGTTCTATGCGGATCTGCCGTACTCCATTGAGAACCGGGTATGTAGTGAACTGAACCCACTTCTCAGCTGTGTGGCTAAACACTTTTCCATATGGATGGAATGCAGATACCACTACCTCTGAAGGCACCTCGAAAGGGAGTTCAAAAACACGTATCGTGCGCAGTCCAAGTCCCGCATGTTCCACAGTTACGTCACCGATGTGTCCATCAGAGTGACGGAACTTAAGACCACTTCGAGTTGCATCTAGAATTTTTTCACATATGTCTTCGTTGACCAATTTCACGTATACCACACTGCTCACTATAGAAAGGTGGATGCCAACAAGATCGTTGCAGTCAATCTTGACTTCATCTCTGATAAACTGTTCGATTTCCAGTGCTTTTGGTCGGGCATATTCAGGTGCAAAGCTAATCTTCAGTGTCGATTTTCGGTGGGCATAAGCCATTCTCTGTCGAATGAAATATAGCGCGCTAAGACGGCAGAATCACGTAAACAACTCCGCGAGCGAGCTGCGCGGCGAGGACGTAAACAAGACGTCCATGCCGCTAGCGTGCCGAAAGGCGACTGGAATTCATCTTTCTCCTGTGAGGATGGAACTTACTACCCCTGGTTTATTAGACCAGTGCTCTACCACTGAGCTAAAGAGGCGCGGCCCGACTGAGCTAGCCGGCTACCTCGGTGAATACCTGCCGGGTAGCACGTCACACAGTACTCGTTTGGGTTGGGTGGTCCCATACAGAATCTCTCCATGATGCCTAATGTTTTCCTAACGTCACACTCGTCACGTACTTCACTTTTATGTCATAATCCTTTCTGAGAGGTAAAGAAATTGCATGACAACATGCAGAGCTAGTGGCGTCAAAATTAACACACATACTTTATGTGACTCAAAAGCCGAACGAGTTACTTTCCGACGTTGTTTTAGATGTGCACGTGATAGTCAAAACTCGCTGTGTCGGCACTCTGCCGACCATTTCGATAGTTAACACCGGTCTTGTTGTGTGTGTTTCAAGCTCAAGAGCATCTCCAAGCAAAAAATGGTCAACAGCAACATTCAGACGGTTTCGTACTGCTCAATTGCTACATTAAAACGTTATGTTTCTTTTTCAGAACTGGAAAAACACAAGCGTGACAGCATTCGAACCTGTAATCTTCAGATCCGAAGTCCTACGCCTTATCCATTAGGCCACACGGTCACTGACGACCAACATTTACATGTATACGACTCATCTCGAAACGCTCACACCCCTGAGGATTTGCGTTTTTGTTCTACACAGCCGCTGCCCCTTGCTCTTTCCCACCCATTCGTTACATTCAACCTCTGACGTGACAGACCAAATATAGACTGAGAAACAAGACCACACACTTTGTGCATTCGGAATCGAAGGCAGGGCGTCCCTCGCCGCATTTGCTACGATTGCCATTTGCTACTTCTGCAGAAGCGGCGGCGGCGGCGACGACGACGACGACGACGACGACGACGCGGACGACGACGACGACGAATATCGCGAGAGGCTCTGAGATATGTGAGAAATACATCTATAAAATGTAATTCAGACTGCCTCGTCCCACCTTATGCTGTACCGCTTTGGCAAATGCTTTATCTGCGCCATTCGCCTTAATCGCATCTGAGAGTGATTCTTAAAAAAACGCCTGTCGCTAATTGTTCGTCATCACAGGTACTGTTTGCTATACGGCCACGACGCGCAACTGATTTCCAAAATTCATCTTTCTCCTGTGAGGATGGAACTTACGACCCCTGGTTTATTAGACCAGTGCTCTACCACTGAGCTAAAGAGGCGCGGCCTAGCGGTACTCTTGGGTACTTCGTCCTTACGGTCGTCTGCATCATCAGACTTTAGCTGACAACACTTCATATTACCGGCTAATATTTGCAGCTATGGCGACAAATTACTGCTTGGCTACACATCTGACACGTAACCGATGTGCTCTCCAAACAACAACACTTGCATTTCAGAACATGTCTTTCACACATGTCTACAATATCACCTTCACCTTCAAATACAGCTTCCTTGCGACTGACAGAGACGTAGGCAAAGTTTAAAGTTGCTATTTCCATAAAATCTCGTTAATCAGAAAAACGGTAATTTACACTTGCAGCGGAACAAAATTCCGTTCCGCCCAGCGTCTGGCTCGAACCCACGACCCTGGGATTAAGAGTCTGACGCTCTACCGACTTTTTTTTTTTTTTTTTTAAGTAACAGTTTTTTTTTTAGACATAATAATTAACATTACCACTTGGAATCTTACTCTAAACAGAATATACAAGCATTTAGAACAATGATACACAGTAGTAGTTTTGTAGAGTATTCATCATTCATCTTGCGTCGAAAACAACTAATCTTTTTGTTCTCTTCTTGTACATAATTCTGTAGCCACATTCTCGACATCGAATTGGGTCGCGTGCTCTTATTTCATTTTCATGATGACATTCTCCACATGTGTATACCATCGGGATTTTAACTTGTTCCTTTGGCTGGTCCATGGCCACCTGCACAAAATGTCAGAAATCTTGATCCCAAATTCCATGACATTGTTGAATGAAAATAAGCAAAGTATACTGTGCAACTAAAAGACCTCCGTTTCTCTCTCACAGCGTGGCCAAGGTGTAGGAAAAAAATTAAGACAGAAGCAACAAAAATCTTCCTTAGTTGATGAAGTGCATTTACGTTATACTCTACACGCGGATCCTTATTGAAAGTTTCTTTGTTGGTACACTGTATCGCTGTAAGTACAATTGTTGGTAGAACTGTTCTACCTTAGATCGCTGTGACAAACCTGTTGAACACAAGTTAGATCTTCTTCGCACCACTACTAACAGTAAGCAGCATAATGTTGGCCGTCACACCTCGTTGTGGATCGACTCAGTTAAGCATTCAAAATCTTCAATTAACTAACAACAATCATTTGTTTGGTCATAAAATTCATGCCCGTGAGAGTATTAGCTGTAATCATCCTAGGTACATAGAACATATTTTTTAAAAAAAACAATGTAACGCCAGATATATTATAGCCCTACACTGAGCGTGAAGAATGAATAAGTAACTAAAAATAAAAATGTTTGACCCTGACGTGATTTTTTTTTTTTTTTTTGGAGAACAAAGTTTATTTACCACAACATAACAGTATCACAGTGGTATCAACACATGTATTCAGACAACAAAAACAAGTTCCTAGGCAATAGCCTTGATTTAAATAAAATTAAACAGTAAAATGAACTAGAATAGTACAATGAATTTATAGATTGGAGCGACTGGTGATTACCCTGTGAAATTTTGTCAATAAAGCATTTTTATAAGTTTTTTTTTAAATGTTTAAAGGGAATTATAGGAATTAAAGAAAACGCCCTCCTGGCAGAACAGACAAAGCAGCATCCGCGTCCCGCCAACTTGTGGGTAGACGCACACCGAATCCCAAGGCAGTCAAGCATGTTCCAGGCACGTCTTCACGAAGAATATTGCATTTTCCGGTACATGGGACTGAGTCCTGGTATTACACACTCTCATTGAAGTCATCTTCTCATACCTGGGACACCCCAGCTGCAGGGGGGATCGAAGAAGGCACTACCCAAAAAGTTGGCATAGTACTGACGGTATCGCGGATGGTGCATGAGAAAAGTAAAGCGATCTTGCAGGAATGTCCAAAAATCAAGAACACTCTTATCACCTTCATGGAACAAATAAGAGATCGAGAGACCTTTTATCCAGATCACAGCGTTGGTCTTCGTACTTGGGAAGTATGTCTCATCTGGGAACAGAAGAGATTTCGGTGTAATGGCATGGGGATCCGTACGTAGAAGAAAGGCAAGCATCTTCTGAATCAGCTGCCACACCTCTGCAGAAGATCCACACATCAGTCGATGTTCGTCCGTATCAAGCGTTTGACAGCGAGGACACAGCGGCGAATCTGTCATTTTTATGGCATGTAGACGAAGTTGTGTCATGTATTTTCCATTAACGACCAAATACCAGGTCGCACGTGCGCTCGTGTCTAGGTATATATGGTGTACAGAACGCCATACCACGGGCCATGCGATCGTAGGATATCGCCTTTCCACAACATTCCAAGTGTGATTTCTCATCATGATTCGGTAAACATCACGTGCCATAGGGGGTCTGGTACTAGGCAAGTCGGCATGGACATAACTGTATTCGATGAAAAAGGTCCGGATATGTGAGAGAGGGGAAGAAATATGGGCTACTGCAACGGGTGCCACTCGAGAGGGAGGGGCCACTTCATCAATCAGGCTTCCCGATAATCCGTTTCGGCGGCGGATCCACGATTTAACCATCGTACTTACATAAAGGGCAGCTGCTCTCGCTCGGACGTTGACAAGGCCGAGGCCGCCATCTCGAGGAGGAAGTGTCAGCGTGTCGTAGCGGACTTTGAAGATAAGACCCGCGCTAACAAAGTGGCCGAACGCCGCCTGAAGTCTGTGTGCCATTGCCTTTGGCATCGGTAAAATCTGTGCTAAATGGGGTAGTCGCGAGACTAGATGAGTGTTAACAAAATCCACCCTTTGTAACATGTCCAATGCTCTCAGGAGGTTGCCACGAACGTTCGTGCGGATAGCTTGAAGCAGGCGTTTGTAGTTAAATGAGATCGTGCGCTGTATATCACGCGTGAAGGTGATCCCCAAACATTTGAGCTTGTCCACTAATGGCAATGGTGCCACACTCTCAGCTGGAAGGCCTCTACCGACGGACATAGCACTAGATTTCGTCAGGTTCACACGGCTGCCCGCAGCAGCCCCGTACTGGTTGATCCACGCCAGTGCCTCTCGCACTTCATCCTCCGATAGAACCAAGAACACCAAGTCATCTGCATAGGCGCGGCAGATGAAAGAAGTCCCCCTCATTGTTATGCCTGTCAACCGGCTCCTCAAACCGTGTAATAGTGGCTCAAGGGCAATGGCGAAAAGCAGCATCGACAGCGGACATCCTTGACGGACCGACCGCATGACGTTAATAGGGCCCGCCACACGGCCATTGACCAGCACCCGCGACGTGGCACCTCGGAGAAGCCGCAAGACGAGGTGTATAAACCTGTGGGGAAAGGCCATCCGTCGAAGTACGTTTTCGAGAAAGTCATGACTCACTCTATCAAAGGCGTGGACGAAGTCCACTGTCACTAAGGCACCACGACTGCGACAGGTCATGGTCAGGGCTATAACGTCACGGTAATCGCTGAGTGCCGTCTGAATGTTACTGTCACCTCCAAAGCACGTTTGATCCAGAGAGATAACTTGAGGGACGACGCGCCTAATGCGAGCGCCAAGAATCCGGGTAAAAATCTTGAAGTCACAATTTAACATGGTCAGCGGCCGATAATGTTCCACTCCTCGACCTCCCGATGGCTTGGGGATCGGGATAAGCAAGCCTTCTACGAATTCGGGTGGGAGAGGAAAGTCAGGGTTCATCAGTTCTTCATACATCGCAGTCCAGCGTGAGCCCATGATGTCATGAAATGTGCGGTAAAACTCCAGCGGGAACCCATCTGGACCTGGGGCTTTGTTTGCCGCACCCTTATGAAGAGCATCGGCGACGTCATCAGCCGTAATTGTCGCCGTGAGAATCTCCGCAGCAGACTCGTCCAGGGTATCTGTCAAGGAACGGAGGACATCAAACATTACCGCCACGTTCCGGTCCTCTGCTGCATAGAACTCGTTGTAGTGATCCACAAAGGCTCTTACGATATCATTCTGGGACGTCAATCGACGACCATCTGGCATGTCGAGGGCGTTGATCAACTTTCTACGACACCGCTGCTTCTCTCGGATAACATGATGCATGGACGGGAGCTCTCCTGGTACACATTCGTGACATCTTGCGCGTACTACTGTGCCTTCAAGGCGGTGACGCATAAGAGAAATTATCTTCGCCTTAATACGTTGAATTTCAACCTGTCGTTGAACTGAGGGGGCAAGGTTTGAGAGTTCCCGGAGAATTGTGAAATAGTATTCCATGGTATGTCGGTGCCATAACATTTTATCGCGACCGTAATTCATCATAGAACGACGTAAAGCAGGCTTGGCGCAGTCGATCCACCACCGAAGTGTTGAAGGATACGCTGGAAGGCGTCTCACACAGTTGTTCCACGTCGTCTCTACGACCTGCCTAAATTCCGGATCCTTGAGATGGGCCACATTCAGCTTCCACAGGCCTCGACCGCGCCACACCTTCTGCCTCTGGAGCGAAACAGTGCAAATGTAGGCGATATGGTCGGAAAAGGCGGTAGGCCATAACTCAGCGTCAAGCGTGGCAGTTACGAGTCCTGGGGACACGTAGACACGGTCAAGACGACTTGCTGAATGGCTGGTGACGTACGTATATCCAGGCCGATCGCCATGCACGCGGTCCCAAGTATCGGTGAGTTTCAGTTCATGCACAAGCAGCTTGAGTTCCTGGCATGTGGTGAAATGGGGATGTTGGTCCTTTTGGGATAACACACAATTGAAGTCGCCGCCAAGAACAATATGGTCGTAGCGTCCGACAAACAAAGGAGCGATCTGTTCTGAATAGAATCGCGACCGCTCCCGTCGCTTGGCCGTGCCCGAGGGAGCGTAAACATTGATGACTCGAACACCGTGGAAAGTCACAGCAAGACCCCTAGCCGATGGTAGGTAAATCACGTCATCTACATCAATGCCTTCCTTTAAAAGAATAGCTGTCCCACTGCCACCGTCGGCACACGGCGTGAGGTAGGAAACATAGCCATAGACATTAGGAAACGTCGCCAGGCGAACTTCCTGCAAAAGGGCAACATCTAGGTCCGACGCCCTCAACATATCACGGAGCAATTGTAGTTTGACAGGGGTGCCAATGGTGTTGACATTGATGGAGCCAATCCTGTAAGCTTGTTGTAGAATTGGGACTACAGGGACGCTCATGGAGGCACGAAGAGCAGCAGCGAACAAGAATGTTGTCCCAGTAGGCTGCACATCCCCATCCTGTAACCCTGTCGATTAGGAGTCGTGGGCTGGAGCAGCGGCATTCGCGGCTGTCTCACTAGTTGGTGTTTCGTCGGCTACATCGTCAGACCACGCAAGGGTGCGTGGATGGTGTGCGTCCAGTGGAGTACCAGCAGAGTCCGAAGGCAGTGTCACGTCGGTGGTGGAAGAGTTGTCCTGGCTCAGCTGTTGTTCAACGTCCATAGGTACAGCGCCTGGTGCATGCAAGGATGGTTGCACGTCCGACGGAGTGCAAGTTGGTGCTTCCACCATAGATTCGTCCTTCGGAGGAACAACTTGATAATTTTGATCTTCATCGTCTTGAGACTGCGTCCTGCAGGTGTCAGACGGGGCGATCCGCCGTTTCCGACGTCTCTTCGGCGACCGTTGCTTGCGCACGTGATCTTCAGTGTCCGAAGACGCCTGGGGATCCGGATGTTCAGACACAAAAGCATCGGTAGGCACAATCATGGAGTCAAGGGCCATCCTCTGTCCTTGAGATTGCTCACCACTGCACACGTCGTGAGGAGGAGGCAAGGGCGTTGGTCCGTCCGCAACAGCCTGAGGCAGTACCGGAGACGACGATGTACCAGTAGTAGGAGCCAGTGGTGTTCGCGGTCGGGGGTCGCTATGGAGAGCTTCGACAAACGTCAGCGGTAGCGACGTCGGAGCGGTCGTGGCCGGCAGGTCCGCAGGCGGTAACTGTGTGATTCTGCGCTGCAGACAGCTGGAACGGAGGTGTCCTTCTTTGCCACATCCCGAGCATGTCTTCGGCTGTCCATCATAAATAATAATTGCACGGCAGCCACCAATATATAAGTAGGACGGCACATGTTTGGTTAGTTCTATGCGGATCTGCCGTACTCCATTGAGAACCGGGTATGTAGTGAACTGAACCCACTTCTCAGCTGTGTGGCTAATCACTTTTCCATATGGATGGAATGCAGATACCACTACCTCTGAAGGCACCTCGAAAGGGAGTTCAAAAACACGTATCGTGCGCAGTCCAAGTCCCGCATGTTCCACAGTTACGTCACCGATGTGTCCATCAGAGTGACGGAACTTAAGACCACTTCGAGTTGCATCTAGAATTTTTTCACATATGTCTTCGTTGACCAATTTCACGTATACCACACTGCTCACTATAGAAAGGTGGATGCCAACAAGATCGTTGCAGTCAATCTTGACTTCATCTCTGATAAACTGTTCGATTTCCAGTGCTTTTGGTCGGGCATATTCAGGTGCAAAGCTAATCTTCAGTGTCGATTTTCGGTGGGCATAAGCCATTCTCTGTCGAATGAAATATAGCGCGCTAAGACGGCAGAATCACGTAAACAACTCCGCGAGCGAGCTGCGCGGCGAGGACGTAAACAAGACGTCCGTGCCGCTAGCGTGCCGAAAGGCGACTGGAATTCATCTTTCTCCTGTGAGGATGGAACTTACAACCCCTGGTTTATTAGACCAGTGCTCTACCACTGAGCTAAAGAGGCGCGGCCCGACTGAGCTAGCCGGCTACCTCGGTGAATACCTGCCGGGTAGCACGTCACACAGTACTCGTTTGGGTTGGGTGGTCCCATACAGAATCTCTCCATGATGCCTAATGTTTTCCTAACGTCACACTCGTCACGTACTTCACTTTTATGTCATAATCCTTTCTGAGAGGTAAAGAAATTGCATGACAACATGCAGAGCTAGTGGCGTCAAAATTAACACACATACTTTATGTGACTCAAAAGCCGAACGAGTTACTTTCCGACGTTGTTTTAGATGTGCACGTGATAGTCAAAACTCGCTGTGTCGGCACTCTGCCGACCATTTCGATAGTTAACACCGGTCTTGTTGTGTGTGTTTCAAGCTCAAGAGCATCTCCAAGCAAAAAATGGTCAACAGCAACATGCAGACGGTTTCGTACTGCTCAATTGCTACATTAAAACGTTATGTTTCTTTTTCAGAACTGGAAAAACACAAGCGTGACAGCATTCGAACCTGTAATCTTCAGATCCGAAGTCCTACGCCTTATCCATTAGGCCACACGGTCACTGACGACCAACATTTACATGTATACGACTCATCTTGAAACGCTCACACCCCTGAGGATTTGCGTTTTTGTTCTACACAGCCGCTGCCCCTTGCTCTTTCCCACCCATTCGTTACATTCAACCTCTGACGTGACAGACCAAATATAGACTGAGAAACAAGACCACACTCTTTGTGCATTCGGAATCGAAGGCAGGGCGTCCCTCGCCGCATTTGCTACGATTGCCATTTGCTACTTCTGCAGAAGCGGCGGCGGCGGCGACGACGACGACGACGACGACGACGACGAATATCGCGAGAGGCTCTGAGATATGTGAGAAATACATCTATAAAATGTAATTCAGACTGCCTCGTCCCACCTTATGCTGTACCGCTTTGGCAAATGCTTTATCTGCGCCATTCGCCTTAATCGCATCTGAGAGTGATTCTTAAAAAAACGCCTGTCGCTAATTGTTCGTCATCACAGGTACTGTTTGCTATACGGCCACGACGCGCAACTGATTTCCAAAATTCATCTTTCTCCTGTGAGGATGGAACTTACGACCCCTGGTTTATTAGACCAGTGCTCTACCACTGAGCTAAAGAGGCGCGGCCTAGCGGTACTCTTGGGTACTTCGTCCTTACGGTCGTCTGCATCATCAGACTTTAGCTGACAACACTTCATATTACCGGCTAATATTTGCAGGTATGGCGACAAATTACTGCTTGGCTACACATCTGACACGTAACCGATGTGCTCTCTAAACAACAACACTTGAATTTCAGAACATGTCTTTCACACATGTCTACAAAATCACCTTCACCTTCAAATACAGCTTCCTTGCGTCTGACAGAGACGTAGGCAAAGTTTAAAGTTGCTATTTCCATTAAATCTCGTTAATCAGAAAAACGGTAATTTACACCTGCAGCGGAACAAAATTCCGTTCCGCCCAGCGTCTGGCTCTAACCCACGACCCTGGGATTAAGAGTCTGACGCTCTACCGACTGAGCTAGCCGGCTACCTCGGTGAATACCTGCCGGGTCGCACGTCACCCAGTACTCGTTTGGGTTGGGTGGTCCCATACAGAATCTCTCCATGATGCCTAATGTTTTCCTAACGTCACACTCGTCACGTACTTCACTTTTATGTCATAATCCTTTCTGAGAGGTAAAGAAATTGCATGACAACATGCAGAGCTAGTGGCGTCAAAATTAACACACATACTTTATGTGACTCAAAAGCCGAACGAGTTACTTTCCGACGTTGTTTTAGATGTGCACGTGATAGTCAAAACTCGCTGTGTCGGCACTCTGCCGACCATTTCGATAGTTAACACCGGTCTTGTTGTGTGTGTTTCAAGCTCAAGAGCATCTCCAAGCAAAAAATGGTCAACAGCAACATGCAGACGGTTTCGTACTGCTCAATTGCTACATTAAAACGTTATGTTTCTTTTTCAGAACTGGAAAAACACAAGCGTGACAGCATTCGAACCTATAATCTTCAGATCCGAAGTCCTACGCCTTATCCATTAGGCCACACGGTCACTGACGACCAACATTTACATGTATACGACTCATCTCGAAACGCTCACACCCCTGAGGATTTGCGTTTTCGTTCTACACAACCGCTGCCCCTTGCTCTTTCCCACCTATTCGTTACATTCAACCTCTGACGTGACAGACCAAATATAGACTGAGAAACAAGACCACACACTTTGTGCATTCGGAATCCAAGGCAGGGCGTCCCTCGCCGCATTTGCTACGATTGCCATTTGCTACTTCTGCAGAAGCGGCGGCGGCGGCGACGACGACGACGACGACGACGACGACGACGAATATCGCGAGAGGCTCTGAGATATGTGAGAAATACATCTATAAAATGTAATTCAGACTGCCTCGTCCCACCTTATGCTGTACCGCTTTGGCAAATGCTTTATCTGCGCCATTCGCCTTAATCGCATCTGAGAGTGATTCTTAAAAAAACGCCTGTCGCTAATTGTTCGTCATCACAGGTACTGTTTGCTATACGGCCACGACGCGCAACTGATTTCCAAAATTCATCTTTCTCCTGTGAGGATGGAACTTACGACCCCTGGTTTATTAGACCAGTGCTCTACCACTGAGCTAAAGAGGCGCGGCCTAGCGGTACTCTTGGGTACTTCGTCCTTACGGTCGTCTGCATCATCAGACTTTAGCTGACAACACTTCATATTACCGGCTAATATTTGCAGCTATGGCGACAAATTACTGCTTGGCTACACATCTGACACGTAACCGATGTGCTCTCCAAACAACAACACTTGCATTTCAGAACATGTCTTTCACACATGTCTACAAAATCACCTTCACCTTCAAATACAGCTTCCTTGCGTCTCACAGAGACGTAGGCAAAGTTTAAAGTTGCTATTTCCATTAAATCTCGTTAATCAGAAAAACGGTAATTTACATCTGCAGCGGAACAAAATTCCGTTCCGCCCAGCGTCTGGCTCTAACCCACGACCCTGGGATTAAGAGTCTGACGCTCTACCGACTGAGCTAGCCGGCTACCTCGGTGAATACCTGCCGGGTAGCACGTCACACAGTACTCGTTTGGGTTGGGTGGTCCCATACAGAATCTCTCCATGATGCCTAATGTTTTCCTAACGTCACACTCGTCACGTACTTCACTTTTATGTCATAATCCTTTCTGAGAGGTAAAGAAATTGCATGACAACATGCAGAGCTAGTGGCGTCAAAATTAACACACATACTTTATGTGACTCAAAAGCCGAACGAGTTACTTTCCGACGTTGTTTTAGATGTGCACGTGATAGTCAAAACTCGCTGTGTCGGCACTCTGCCGACCATTTCGATAGTTAACACCGGTCTTGTTGTGTGTGTTTCAAGCTCAAGAGCATCTCCAAGCAAAAAATGGTCAACAGCAACATTAAGACGGTTTCGTACTGCTCAATTGCTACATTAAAACGTTATGTTTCTTTTTCAGAACTGGAAAAACACAAGCGTGACAGCATTCGAACCTGTAATCTTCAGATCCGAAGTCCTACGCCTTCTCCATTAGGCCACACGGTCACTGACGACCAACATTTACATGTATACGACTCATCTCGAAACGCTCACACCCCTGAGGATTTGCGTTTTTGTTCTACACAACCGCTGCCCCTTGCTCTTTCCCACCCATTCGTTACATTCAACCTCTGACGTGACAGACCAAATATAGACTGAGAAACAAGACCACACACTTTGTGCATTCGGAATCGAAGGCAGGGCGTCCCTCGCCGCATTTGCTACGATTGCCATTTGCTACTTCTGCAGAAGCGGCGGCGGCGACGACGACGACGACGACGAATATCGCGAGAGGCTCTGAGATATGTGAGAAATACATCTATAAAATGTAATTCAGACTGCCTCGTCCCACCTTATGCTGTACCGCTTTGGCAAATGCTTTATCTGCGCCATTCGCCTTAATCGCATCTGAGAGTGATTCTTAAAAAAACGCCTGTCGCTAAATGTTCGTCATCACAGGTACTGTTTGCTATACGGCCACGACGCGCAACTGATTTCCAAAATTCATCTTTCTCCTGTGAGGATGGAACTTACGACCCCTGGTTTATTAGACCAGTGCTCTACCACTGAGCTAAAGAGGCGCGGCCCAGCGGTACTCTTGGGTACTTCGTCCTTACGGTCGTCTGCATCATCAGACTTTAGCTGACAACACTTCATATTACCGGCTAATATTTGCAGCTATGGCGACAAATTACTGCTTGGCTACACATCTGACACGTAACCGATGTGCTCTCCAAACAACAACACTTGCATTTCAGAACATGTCTTTCACACATGTCTACAAAATCACCTTCACCTTCAAATACAGCTTCCTTGCGACTGACAGAGACGTAGGCAAAGTTTAAAGTTGCTATTTCCATTAAATCTCGTTAATCAGAAAAACGGTAATTTACACCTGCAGCGGAACAAAATTCCGTTCCGCCCAGCGTCTGGCTCGAACCCACGACCCTGGGATTAAGAGTCTGACGCTCTACCGACTGAGCTAGCCGGCTACCTCGGTGAATACCTGCCGGGTAGCACGTCACACAGTACTCGTTTGGGTTGGGTGGTCCCATACAGAATCTCTCCATGATGCCTAATGTTTTCCTAACGTCACACTCGTCACGTACTTCACTTTTATGTCATAATCCTTTCTGAGAGGTAAAGAAATTGCATGACAACATGCAGAGCTAGTGGCGTCAAAATTAACACACATACTTTATGTGACTCAAAAGCCGAACGAGTTACTTTCCGACGTTGTTTTAGATGTGCAAGTGATAGTCAAAACTCGCTGTGTCGGCACTCTGCCGACCATTTCGCTAGTTAACACCGGTCTTGTTGTGTGTGTTTCAAGCTCAAGAGCATCTCCAAGCAAAAAATTGTCAACAGCAACATTCAGACGGTTTCGTACTGCTCAACTGCTACATTAAAACGTTATGTTTCTTTTTCAGAACTGGAAAAACACAAGCGTGACAGCATTCGAACCTGTAATCATCAGATCCGAAGTCCGACGCCTTATCCATTAGGCCACACGGTCACTGACGACCAACATTTACATGTATACGACTCATCTCGAAACGCTCACACCCCTGAGGATTTGCGTTTTCGTTCTACACAGCCGCTGCCCCTTGCTCTTTCCCACCCATTCGTTACATTCAACCTCTGACGTGACCGACCAAATATAGACTGAGAAACAAGACCACACACTTTGTGCATTCGGAATCGAAGGCAGGGCGACCCTCGCCGCATTTGCTACGATTGCCATTTGCTACTTCTGCAGAAGCGGCGGCGGCGGCGACGACGACGACGACGACGACGACGACGACGACGACGACGACGAATATCGCGAGAGGCTCTGAGATATGTGAGAAATACATCTATAAAATGTAATTCAGACTGCCTCGTCCCACCTTATGCTGTACCGCTTTGGCAAATGCTTTATCTGCGCCATTCGCCTTAATCGCATCTGAGAGTGATTCTTAAAAAAACGCCTGTCGTTAATTGTTCGTCATCACAGGTACTGTTTGCTATACGGCCACGACGCGCGACTGATTTCCAAAATTCATCTTTCTCCTGTGAGGATGGAACTTACAACCCCTGGTTTATTAGACCAGTGCTCTACCACTGAGCTAAAGAGGCGCGGCCTAGCGGTACTCTTGGGTACTTCGTCCTTACGGTCGTCTGCATCATCAGACTTTAGCTGACAACACTTCATATTACCGGCTAATATTTGCAGCTATGGCGACAAATTACTGCTTGGCTACACATCTGACACGTAACCGATGTGCTCTCCAAACAACAACACTTGCATTTCAGAACATGTCTTTCACACATGTCTACAAAATCACCTTCACCTTCAAATACAGCTTCCTTGCGTCTCACAGAGACGTAGGCAAAGTTTAAAGTTGCTATTTCCATTAAATCTCGTTAATCAGAAAAACGGTAATTTACATCTGCAGCGGAACAAAATTCCGTTCCGCCCAGCGTCTGGCTCTAACCCACGACCCTGGGATTAAGAGTCTGACGCTCTACCGACTGAGCTAGCCGGCTACCTCGGTGAATACTTGCCGGGTAGCACGTCACACAGTACTCGTTTGGGTTGGGTGGTCCCATACAGAATCTCTCCATGATGCCTAATGTTTTCCTAACGTCACACTCGTCACGTACTTCACTTTTATGTCATAATCCTTTCTGAGAGGTAAAGAAATTGCATGACAACATGCAGAGCTAGTGGCGTCAAAATTAACACACATACTTTATGTGACTCAAAAGCCGAACGAGTTACTTTCCGACGTTGTTTTAGATGTGCACGTGATAGTCAAAACTCGCTGTGTCGGCACTCTGCCGACCATTTCGATAGTTAACACCGGTCTTGTTGTGTGTGTTTCAAGCTCAAGAGCATCTCCAAGCAAAAAATGGTCAACAGCAACATTCAGACGGTTTCGTACTGCTCAATTGCTACATTAAAACGTTATGTTTCTTTTTCAGAACTGGAAAAACACAAGCGTGACAGCATTCGAACCTGTAATCTTCAGATCCGAAGTCCTACGCCTTATCCATTAGGCCACACGGTCACTGACGACCAACATTTACATGTATACGACTCATCTCGAAACGCTCACACCCCTGAGGATTTGCGTTTTTGTTCTACACAGCCGCTGCCCCTTGCTCTTTCCCACCCATTCGTTACATTCAACCTCTGACGTGACAGACCAAATATAGACTGAGAAACAAGACCACACACTTTGTGCATTCGGAATCGAAGGCAGGGCGTCCCTCGCCGCATTTGCTACGATTGCCATTTGCTACTTCTGCAGAAGCGGCGGCGGCGGCGGCGGCGACGACGACGACGACGACGACGCGGACGACGACGACGACGAATATCGCGAGAGGCTCTGAGATATGTGAGAAATACATCTATAAAATGTAATTCAGACTGCCTCGTCCCACCTTATGCTGTACCGCTTTGGCAAATGCTTTATCTGCGCCATTCGCCTTAATCGCATCTGAGAGTGATTCTTAAAAAAACGCCTGTCGCTAATTGTTCGTCATCACAGGTACTGTTTGCTATACGGCCACGACGCGCAACTGATTTCCAAAATTCATCTTTCTCCTGTGAGGATGGAACTTACGACCCCTGGTTTATTAGACCAGTGCTCTACCACTGAGCTAAAGAGGCGCGGCCTAGCGGTACTCTTGGGTACTTCGTCCTTACGGTCGTCTGCATCATCAGACTTTAGCTGACAACACTTCATATTACCGGCTAATATTTGCAGCTATGGCGACAAATTACTGCTTGGCTACACATCTGACACGTAACCGATGTGCTCTCCAAACAACAACACTTGCATTTCAGAACATGACTTTCACACATGTCTACAAAATCACCTTCACCTTCAAATACAGCTTCCTTGCGACTGACAGAGACGTAGGCAAAGTTTAAAGTTGCTATTTCCATTAAATCTCGTTAATCAGAAAAACGGTAATTTACACTTGCAGCGGAACAAAATTCCGTTCCGCCCAGCGTCTGGCTCGAACCCACGACCCTGGGATTAAGAGTCTGACGCTCTACCGACTGAGCTAGCCGGCTACCTCGGTGAATACCTGCCGGGTAGCACGTCACACAGTACTCGTTTGGGTTGGGTGGTCCCATACAGAATCTCCCCATGATGCCTAATGTTTTCCTAACGTCACACTCGTCACGTACTTCACTTTTATGTCATAATCATTTCTGAGAGGTAAAGAAATTGCATGACAACATGCAGAGCTAGTGGCGTCAAAATTAACACACATACTTTATGTGACTCAAAAGCCGAACGAGTTACTTTCCGACGTTGTTTTAGATGTGCAAGTGATAGTCAAAACTCGCTGTGTCGGCACTCGGCCTACCATTTCGATAGTTAACACCGGTCTTGCTGTGTGTGTTTCAAGCTCAAGAGCATCTCCAAGCAAAAAATGGTCAACAGCAACATTCAGACGGTTTCGTACTGCTCAATTGCTACATTAAAACGTTATGTTTCTTTATCAGAACTGGAAAAACACAAGCGTGACAGCATTCGAATCTGTAATCATCAGATCCGAAGTCCGACGCCTTCTCCATTAGGCCACACGGTCACTGACGACCAACATTTACATGTATACGACTCATCTCGAAACGCTCACACCCCTGAGGATTTGCGTTTTCGTTCTACACAGCCGCTGCCCCTTGCTCTTTCCCACCCATTCGTTACATTCAACCTCTGACGTGACCGACCAAATATAGACTGAGAAACAGGACCACACACTTTGTGCATTCGGAATCGAAGGCAGGGCGACCCTCGCCGCATTTGCTACGATTGCCATTTGCTACTTCTGCAGAAGCGGCGGCGGCGGCGACGACGACGACGACGACGACGAATATCGCGAGAGGCTCTGAGATATGTGAGAAATACATCTATAAAATGTAATTCAGACTGCCTCGTCCCACCTTATGCTGTACCGCTTTGGCAAATGCTTTATCTGCGCCATTCGCCTTAATCGCATCTGAGAGTGATTCTTAAAAAAACGCCTGTCGCTAATTGTTCGTCATCACAGGTACTGTTTGCTATACGGCCACGACGCGCAACTGATTTCCAAAATTCATCTTTCTTCTGTGAGGATGGAACTTACAACCCCTGGTTTATTAGACCAGTGCTCTACCACTGAGCTAAAGAGGCGCGGCCTTGTGGTACTCTTGGGTACTTCGTCCTTACGGTCGTCTGCATCATCAGACTTTAGCTGACAACACTTCATATTACCGGCTAATATTTGCAGCTATGGCGACAAATTACTGCTTGGCTACACATCTGACACGTAACCGATGTGCTCTCCAAACCACAACACTTGCATTTCAGAACATGTCTTTCACACATGTCTACAAAATCACCTTCACCTTCAAATACAGTTTCCTTGCGACTGACAGAGACGTAGGCAAAGTTTAAAGTTGCTATTTCCATTAAATCTCGTTAATCAGAAAAACGGTAATTTACACCTGCAGCGGAACAAAATTCCGTTCCGCCCAGCGTCTGGCTCGAACCCACGACCCTGGGAATAAGATTCTGACGCTCTACCGACTGAGATAGCCGGCTACCTCGGTGAATACTTGCCGGGTAGCACGTCACACAGTACTCGTTTGGGTTGGGTGGTCCCATACAGAATCTCTCCATGCTGCCCAATGTTTTCCTAACGTCACACTCGTCACGTACTTCACTTTTATGTCATAATCATTTCTGAGAGGCAAAGAAATTGCATGACAACAAGCAGAGCTAGTGGCGTCAAAATTAACACACATACTTTATGTGACTCAAAAGCCGAACGAGTTACTTTCCGACGTTGTTTTAGATGTGCAAGTGCCAGGCAAAACTCGCGGTGTCGGCACTCTGCCGACCATTTCGTTAGTTAACACCGGTCTTGCTGTGTGTGTTTCAAGCTCAAGAGCATCTCCAAGCAAAAAATGGTCAACAGCAACATTCAGACGGTTTCGTACTGCTCAATTGCTACATTAAAACGGTATGTTTCTTTTTCAGAACTGGAAAAACACAAGCGTGACAGCATTCGAACCTGTAATCTTCAGATACGAAGTCCGACGCCTTATCCATTAGACCACACGGTCACTGACGATCAACATTTACATTTATACGACTCATCTCGTAACGCTCACACCCCTGAGGATTTGTGTTTTCGTTCTACACAGCCGCTGCCCCTTGCTCTTTCCCACCCATTCGTTACATTCAACCTCTGACGAGACCGACCAAATATAGACTGAGAAACAAGACCACACACTTTGTGCATTCGGAATCGAAGGCAGGGCGTCCCTCGCCGCATTTGCTACGATGGCCATTTGCTACTTCTGCAGAAGCGGCGGCGGCGACGACGACGACCACGACGAAGATCGCGAGAGGCTCTGAGATATGTGAGAAATACATCTATAAAATGTAATTCAGACTGCCTCGTCCCACCTTATGCTGTACCGCTTTGGCAAATGCTTTATCTGCGCCATTCGCCTTAATCGCATCTGAGAGTGATTCTTAAAAAAACGCCTGTCGCTAATTGTTCGTCATCACAGGTACTGTTTGCTATACGGCCACGACGCGCAACTGATTTCCAAAATTCATCTTTCTCCTGTGAGGATGGAACTTACGACCCCTGGTTTATTAGACCAGTGCTCTACCACTGAGCTAAAGAGGCGCGGCCTAGCGGTACTCTTGGGTACTTCGTCCTTACGGTCGTCTGCATCATCAGACTTTAGCTGACAACACTTCATATTACCGGCTAATATTTGCAGCTATGGCGACAAATTACTGCTTGGCTACACATCTGACACGTAACCGATGTGCTCTCCAAACAACAACACTTGCATTTCAGAACATGTCTTTCACACATGTCTACAAAATCACCTTCACCTTCAAATACAGCTTCCTTGCGACTGACAGAGACGTAGGCAAAGTTTAAAGTTGCTATTTCCATTAAATCTCGTTAATCAGAAAAACGGTAATTTACACTTGCAGCGGAACAAAATTCCGTTCCGCCCAGCGTCTGGCTCGAACCCACGACCCTGGGATTAAGAGTCTGACGCTCTACCGACTGAGCTAGCCGGCTACCTCGGTGAATACCTGCCGGGTAGCACGTCACACAGTACTCGTTTGGGTTGGGTGGTCCCATACAGAATCTCCCCATGATGCCTAATGTTTTCCTAACGTCACACTCGTCACGTACTTCACTTTTATGTCATAATCATTTCTGAGAGGTAAAGAAATTGCATGACAACATGCAGAGCTAGTGGCGTCAAAATTAACACACATACTTTATGTGACTCAAAAGCCGAACGAGTTACTTTCCGACGTTGTTTTAGATGTGCAAGTGATGGTCAAAACTCGCTGTGTCGGCACTCGGCCGACCATTTCGATAGTTAACACCGGTCTTGCTGTGTGTGTTTCAAGCTCAAGAGCATCTCCAAGCAAAAAATGGTCAACAGCAACATTCAGACGGTTTCGTACTGCTCAATTGCTACATTAAAACGTTATGTTTCTTTATCAGAACTGGAAAAACACAAGCGTGACAGCATTCGAACCTGTAATCATCAGATCCGAAGTCCGACGCCTTCTCCATTAGGCCACACGGTCAGTGACGACCAACATTTACATGTATACGACTCATCTCGAAACGCTCACACCCCTGAGGATTTGCGTTTTCGTTCTACACAGCCGCTGCCCCTTGCTCTTTCCCACCCATTCGTTACATTCAACCTCTGACGTGACCGACCAAATATAGACTGAGAAACAGGACCACACACTTTGTGCATTCGGAATCGAAGGCAGGGCGTCCCTCGCCGCATTTGCTACGATTGCCATTTGCTACTTCTGCAGAAGCGGCGGCGGCGGCGACGACGACGACGACGACGAATATCGCGAGAGGCTCTGAGATATGTGAGAAATACATCTATAAAATGTAATTCAGACTGCCTCGTCCCACCTTATGCTGTACCGCTTTGGCAAATGCTTTATCTGCGCCATTCGCCTTAATCGCATCTGAGAGTGATTCTTAAAAAAACGCCTGTCGCTAATTGTTCGTCATCACAGGTACTGTTTGCTATACGGCCACGACGCGCAACTGATTTCCAAAATTCATCTTTCTTCTGTGAGGATGGAACTTACAACCCCTGGTTTATTAGACCAGTGCTCTACCACTGAGCTAAAGAGGCGCGGCCTTGTGGTACTCTTGGGTACTTCGTCCTTACGGTCGTCTGCATCATCAGACTTTAGCTGACAACACTTCATATTACCGGCTAATATTTGCAGCTATGGCGACAAATTACTGCTTGGCTACACATCTGACACGTAACCGATGTGCTCTCCAAACCACAACACTTGCATTTCAGAACATGTCTTTCACACATGTCTACAAAATCACCTTCACCTTCAAATACAGTTTCCTTGCGACTGACAGAGACGTAGGCAAAGTTTAAAGTTGCTATTTCCATTAAATCTCGTTAATCAGAAAAACGGTAATTTACACCTGCAGCGGAACAAAATTCCGTTCCGCCCAGCGTCTGGCTCGAACCCACGACCCTGGGAATAAGATTCTGACGCTCTACCGACTGAGATAGCCGGCTACCTCGGTGAATACTTGCCGGGTAGCACGTCACACAGTACTCGTTTGGGTTGGGTGGTCCCATACAGAATCTCTCCATGATGCCTAATGTTTTCCTAACGTCACACTCGTCACGTACTTCACTTTTATGTCATAATCATTTCTGAGAGGCAAAGAAATTGCATGACAACAAGCAGAGCTAGTGGCGTCAAAATTACCACACATACTTTATGTGACTCAAAAGCCGAACGAGTTACTTTCCGACGTTGTTTTAGATGTGCAAGTGCCAGTCAAAACTCGCGGTGTCGGCACTCTGCCGACCATTTCGTTAGTTAACACCGGTCTTGCTGTGTGTGTTTCAAGCTCAAGAGCATCTCCAAGCAAAAAATGGTCAACAGCAACATTCAGACGGTTTCGTACTGCTCAATTGCTACATTAAAACGGTATGTTTCTTTTTCAGAACTGGAAAAACACAAGCGTGACAGCATTCGAACCTGTAATCTTCAGATACGAAGTCCGACGCCTTATCCATTAGACCACACGGTCACTGACGATCAACATTTACATGTATACGACTCATCTCGTAACGCTCACACCCCTGAGGATTTGTGTTTTCGTTCTACACAGCCGCTGCCCCTTGCTCTTTCCCACCCATTCGTTACATTCAACCTCTGACGAGACCGACCAAATATAGACTGAGAAACAAGACCACACAATTTGTGCATTCGGAATCGAAGGCAGGGCGTCCCTCGCCGCATTTGCTACGATGGCCATTTGCTACTTCTGCAGAAGCGGCGGCGGCGACGACGACGACCATGACGAAGATCGCGAGAGGCTCTGAGATATGTGAGAAATACATCTATAAAATGTAATTCAGACTGCCTCGTCCCACCTTATGCTGTACCGCTTTGGCAAATGCTTTATCTGCGCCATTCGCCTTAATCGCATCTGAGAGTGATTCTTAAAAAAACGCCTGTCGCTAATTGTTCGTCATCACAGGTACTGTTTGCTATACGGCCACGACGCGCAACTGATTTCCAAAATTCATCTTTCTCCTGTGAGGATGGAACTTACGACCCCTGGTTTATTAGACCAGTGCTCTACCACTGAGCTAAAGAGGCGCGGCCTAGCGGTACTCTTGGGTACTTCGTCCTTACGGTCGTCTGCATCATCAGACTTTAGCTGACAACACTTCATATTACCGGCTAATATTTGCAGCTATGGCGACAAATTACTGCTTGGCTACACATCTGACACGTAACCGATGTGCTCTCCAAACAACAACACTTGCATTTCAGAACATGTCTTTCACACATGTCTACAAAATCACCTTCACCTTCAAATACAGCTTCCTTGCGACTGACAGAGACGTAGGCAAAGTTTAAAGTTGCTATTTCCATTAAATCTCGTTAATCAGAAAAACGGTAATTTACACTTGCAGCGGAACAAAATTCCGTTCCGCCCAGCGTCTGGCTCGAACGCACGACCCTGGGATTAAGAGTCTGACGCTCTACCGACTGAGCTAGCCGGCTACCTCGGTGAATACCTGCCGGGTAGCACGTCACACAGTACTCGTTTGGGTTGGGTGGTCCCATACAGAATCTCCCCATGATGCCTAATGTTTTCCTAACGTCACACTCGTCACGTACTTCACTTTTATGTCATAATCATTTCTGAGAGGTAAAGAAATTACATGACAACATGCAGAGCTAGTGGCGTCAAAATTAACACACATACTTTATGTGACTCAAAAGCCGAACGAGTTACTTTCCGACGTTGTTTTAGATGTGCAAGTGATAGTCAAAACTCGCTGTGTCGGCACTCGGCCGACCATTTCGATAGTTAACACCGGTCTTGCTGTGTGTGTTTCAAGCTCAAGAGCATCTCCAAGCAAAAAATGGTCAACAGCAACATTCAGACGGTTTCGTACTGCTCAATTGCTACATTAAAACGTTATGTTTCTTTATCAGAACTGGAAAAACACAAGCGTGACAGCATTCGAACCTGTAATCATCAGATCCGAAGTCCGACGCCTTCTCCATTAGGCCACACGGTCACTGACGACCAACATTTACATGTATACGACTCATCTCGAAACGCTCACACCCCTGAGGATTTGCGTTTTCGTTCTACACAGCCGCTGCCCCTTGCTCTTTCCCACCCATTCGTTACATTCAACCTCTGACGTGACCGACCAAATATAGACTGAGAAACAGGACCACACACTTTGTGCATTCGGAATCGAAGGCAGGGCGACCCTCGCCGCATTTGCTACGATTGCCATTTGCTACTTCTGCAGAAGCGGCGGCGGCGGCGACGACGACGACGACGACGACGAATATCGCGAGAGGCTCTGAGATATGTGAGAAATACATCTATAAAATGTAATTCAGACTGCCTCGTCCCACCTTATGCTGTACCGCTTTGGCAAATGCTTTATCTGCGCCATTCGCCTTAATCGCATCTGAGAGTGATTCTTAAAAAAACGCCTGTCGCTAATTGTTCGTCATCACAGGTACTGTTTGCTATACGGCCACGACGCGCAACTGATTTCCAAAATTCATCTTTCTTCTGTGAGGATGGAACTTACAACCCCTGGTTTATTAGACCAGTGCTCTACCACTGAGCTAAAGAGGCGCGGCCTTGTGGTACTCTTGGGTACTTCGTCCTTACGGTCGTCTGCATCATCAGACTTTAGCTGACAACACTTCATATTACCGGCTAATATTTGCAGCTATGGCGACAAATTACTGCTTGGCTACACATCTGACACGTAACCGATGTGCTCTCCAAACCACAACACTTGCATTTCAGAACATGTCTTTCACACATGTCTACAAAATCACCTTCACCTTCAAATACAGTTTCCTTGCGACTGACAGAGACGTAGGCAAAGTTTAAAGTTGCTATTTCCATTAAATCTCGTTAATCAGAAAAACGGTAATTTACACCTGCAGCGGAACAAAATTCCGTTCCGCCCAGCGTCTGGCTCGAACCCACGACCCTGGGAATAAGATTCTGACGCTCTACCGACTGAGATAGCCGGCTACCTCGGTGAATACTTGCCGGGTAGCACGTCACACAGTACTCGTTTGGGTTGGGTGGTCCCATACAGAATCTCTCCATGCTGCCCAATGTTTTCCTAACGTCACACTCGTCACGTACTTCACTTTTATGTCATAATCATTTCTGAGAGGCAAAGAAATTGCATGACAACAAGCAGAGCTAGTGGCGTCAAAATTAACACACATACTTTATGTGACTCAAAAGCCGAACGAGTTACTTTCCGACGTTGTTTTAGATGTGCAAGTGCCAGCAAAACTCGCGGTGTCGGCACTCTGCCGACCATTTCGTTAGTTAACACCGGTCTTGCTGTGTGTGTTTCAAGCTCAAGAGCATCTCCAAGCAAAAAATGGTCAACAGCAACATTCAGACGGTTTCGTACTGCTCAATTGCTACATTAAAACGGTATATTTCTTTTTCAGAACTGGAAAAACACAAGCGCGACAGCATTCGAACCTGTAATCCTCAGATACGAAGTCCGACGCCTTATCCATTAGACCACACGGTCACTGACAATCAACATTTACATGTATACGACTCATCTCGTAACGCTCACACCCCTGAGGATTTGTGTTTTCGTTCTACACAGCCGCTGCCCCTTGCTCTTTCCCACCCATTCGTTACATTCAACCTCTGACGAGACCGACCAAATATAGACTGAGAAACAAGACCACACAATTTGTGCATTCGGAATCGAAGGCAGGGCGTCCCTCGCCGCATTTGCTACGATGGCCATTTGCTACTTCTGCAGAAGCGGCGGCGGCGACGACGACGACGACGACGACGACGACGACGACGAAGATCGCGAGAGACTCTAAGATATGTGAGAAATACATCTATAAAATGTAATTCAGACTGCCTCGTCCCACCTTATGCTGTACCGCTTTGGCAAATGCTTTATCTGCGCCATTCGCCTTAATCACATCTGAGAGTAAATCTTAAAAAAACGCCTGTCGCTAATTGTTCGTCATCACAGGTACTGTTTGCTATACGGCCACGACGCGCAACTGATTTCCAAAATTCATCTTTCTCCTGTGAGGATGGAACTTACAACCCCTGGTTTATTAGACCAGTGCTCTACCACTGAGCTAAAGAGGCGCGGCCTAGCGGTACTCTTGGGTACTTCGTCCTTACGGTCGTCTGCATCATCAGACTTTAGCTGACAACAATTCATATTATCGGCTAATATTTGCAGCTATGGCGACAAATTACTGCTTGGCTACACATCTGACACGTAACCGATGTGCTCTCCAAACCACAACACTTGCATTTCAGAACATGTCTTTCACACATGTCTACAAAATCACCTTCACCTTCAAATACAGTTTCCTTGCGACTGACAGAGACGTAGGCAAAGTTTAAAGTTGCTATTTCCATTAAATCTCGTTAATCAGAAAAACGGTAATTTACACTTGCAGCGGAACAAAATTCCGTTCCGCCCAGCGTCTGGCTCGAACCCACGACCCTGGGAATAAGAGTCTGACGCTCTACCGACTGAGATAGCCGGCTACCTCGGTGAATACTTGCCGGGTAGCACGTCACACAGTACTCGTTTGGGTTGGGTGGTCCCATACAGAATCTCTCTATGCTGCCCAATGTTTTCCTAACGTCACACTCGTCACGTACTTCACTTTTATGTCATAATCATTTCTGAGAGGCAAAGAAATTGCATGACAACAAGCAGAGCTAGTGGCGTCAAAATTAACACACATACTTTATGTGACTCAAAAGCCGAACGAGTTACTTTCCGACGTTGTTTTAGATGTGCAAGTGCCAGTCAAAACTCGCGGTGTCGGCACTCTGCCGACCATTTCGTTAGTTAACACCGGTCTTGCTGTGTGTGTTTCAAGCTCAAGAGCATCTCCAAGCAAAAAATGGTCAACAGCAACATTCAGACGGTTTCGTACTGCTCAATTGCTACATTAAAACGGTATGTTTCTTTTTCAGAACTGGAAAAACACAAGCGTGACAGCATTCGAACCTGTAATCTTCAGATACGAAGTCCGACGCCTTATCCATTAGACCACACGGTCACTGACGATCAACATTTACATGTATACGACTCATCTCGAAACGCTCACACCCCTGAGGATTTGTGTTTTCGTTCTACACAGCCGCTGCCCCTTGCTCTTTCCCACCCATTCGTTACATTCAACCTCTGACGAGACCGACCAAATATAGACTGAGAAACAAGACCACACAATTTGTGCATTCGGAATCGAAGGCAGGGCGTCCCTCGCCGCATTTGCTACGATGGCCATTTGCTACTTCTGCAGAAGCGGCGGCGGCGACGACGACGACGACGACGACGACGACGACGAATGTCGCGAGAGGCTCTGAGATATGTGAGAAATACATCTATAAAATGTAATTCAGACTGCCTCGTCCCACCTTATGCTGTACCGCTTTGGCAAATGCTTTATCTGCGCCATTCGCCTTAATCACATCTGAGAGTAAATCTTAAAAAAACGCCTGTCGCTAATTGTTCGTCATCACAGGTACTGTTTGCTATACGGCCACGACGCGCAACTGATTTCCAAAATTCATCTTTCTCCTGTGAGGATGGAACTTACAACCCCTGGTTTATTAGACCAGTGCTCTACCACTGAGCTAAAGAGGCGCGGCCTAGCGGTACTCTTGGGTACTTCGTCCTTACGGTCGTCTGCATCATCAGACTTTAGCTGACAACAATTCATATTATCGGCTAATATTTGCAGCTATGGCGACAAATTACTGCTTGGCTACACATCTGACACGTAACCGATGTGCTCTCCAAACCACAACACTTGCATTTCAGAACATGTCTTTTACACATGTCTACAAAATCACCTTCACCTTCAAATACAGTTTCCTTGCGACTGACAGAGACGTAGGCAAAGTTTAAAGTTGCTATTTCCATTAAATCTCGTTAATCAGAAAAACGGTAATTCACACCTGCAGCGGAACAAAATTCCGTTTCGCCCAGCGTCTGGCTCGAACCCACGACGGTGGGATAAAGTGCCTGACGCTCTACCGACTGAGATAGCCGGCTACCTCGGTGAATACTTGCCGGGTAGCACGTCACACAGTACTCGTTTGGGTTGGGTGGTCCCATACAGAATCTCCCCATGATGCCTAATGTTTTCCTAACGTCACACTCGTCACGTACTTCACTTTTATGTCATAATCATTTCTGAGAGGCAAAGAAATTGCATGACAACAAGCAGAGCCAGTGGCGTCAAAATTAACACACATACTTTATGTGACTCAAAAGCCGAACGAGTTACTTTCCGACGTTGTTTTAGATGTGCAAGTGCCAGTCAAAACTCGCGGTGTCGGCACTCTGCCGACCATTTCGCTAGTTAACACCGGTCTTGCTGTGTGTGTTTCAAGCTCAAGAGCATCTCCAAGCAAAAAATGGTCAACAGCAACATTCAGACGGTTTCGTACTGCTCAATTGCTACATTAAAACGGTATGTTTCTTTTTCAGAACTGGAAAAACACAAGCGTGACAGCATTCGAACCTGTAATCTTCAGAGCCGAAGTCCGACGCCTTATCCATTAGGCCACACGGTCACTGACGACCAACATTTACATGTATACGACTCATCTCGAAACGCTCACACCCCTGAGGATTTGTGTTTTCGTTCTACACAGCCGCTGCCCCTTGCTCTTTCCCACCCATTCGTTACATTCAACCTCTGACGTGACCGACCAAATATAGACTGAGAAACAAGACCACACACTTTGTGCATTCGGAATCGAAGGCAGGGCGTCCCTCGCCGCATTTGCTACGATGGCCATTTGCTACTTCTGCAGAAGCGGCGGCGGCGACGACTACGACCACGACGAAGATCGCGAGAGGCTCTGAGATATGTGAGAAATACATCTATAAAATGTAATTCAGACTGCCTCGTCCCACCTTATGCTGTACCGCTTTGGCAAATGCTTTATCTGCGCCATTCGCCTTAATCACATCTGAGAGTAAATCTTAAAAAAACGCCTGTCGCTAATTGTTCGTCATCACAGGTACTGTTTGCTATACGGCCACGACGCGCAACTGATTTCCAAAATTCATCTTTCTCCTGTGAGGATGGAACTTACAACCCCTGGTTTATTAGACCAGTGCTCTACCACTGAGCTAAAGAGGCGCGGCCTAGCGGTACTCTTGGGTACTTCGTCCTTACGGTCGTCTGCACCATCAGACTTTAGCTGACAACACTTCATATTACCGGCTAATATTTGCAGCTATGGCGACAAATTACTGCTTGGCTACACATCTGACACGTAACCGATGTGCTCTCCAAACCACAACACTTGCATTTCAGAACATGTCTTTCACACATGTCTACAAAATCACCTTCACCTTCAAATACAGTTTCCTTGCGACTGACAGAGACGTAGGCAAAGTTTAAAGTTGCTATTTCCATTAAATCTCGTTAATCAGAAAAACGGTAATTTACACCTGCAGCGGAACAAAATTCCGTTCCGCCCAGCGTCTGACTCGAACCCACGACCCTGTGATTAAGAGTCTGACGCTCTACCGACTGAGATAGCCGGCTACCTCGGTGAATACTTGCCGGGTAGCACGTCACACAGTACTCGTTTGGGTTGGGTGGTCCCATACAGAATCTCTCCATGCTGCCTAATGTTTTCCTAACGTCACACTCGTCACGTACTTCACTTTTATGTCATAATCATTTCTGAGAGGCAAAGAAATTGCATGACAACAAGCAGAGCTAGTGGCGTCAAAATTAACACACATACTTTATGTGACTCAAAAGCCGAACGAGTTACTTTCCGACGTTGTTTTAGATGTGCAAGTGCCAGTCAAAACTCGCGGTGTCGGCACTCTGCCGACCATTTCGCTAGTTAACACCGCTCTTGCTGTGTGTGTTTCAAGCTCAAGAGCATCTCCAAGCAAAAAATGGACAACAGCAACATTCAAACGGTTTCGTACTGCTCAATTGCTACATTAAAACGGTATGTTTCTTTTTCAGAACTGGAAAAAAACAAGCGTGACAGCATTCGAACCTGTAATCTTCAGAGCCGAAGTCCGACGCCTTATCCATTAGGCCACACGGTCACTGACGACCAACATTTACATGTATACGACTCATCTCGAAACGCTCACACCCCTGAGGATTTGTGTTTTCGTTCTACACAGCCGCTGCCCCTTGCTCTTTCCCACCCATTCGTTACATTCAACCTCTGACGAGACCGACCAAATATAGACTGAGAAACAAGACCACACAATTTGTGCATTCGGAATCGAAGGCAGGGCGTCCCTCGCCGCATTTGCTACGATGGCCATTTGCTACTTCTGCAGAAGCGGCGGCGGCGACGACGACGACGACGACGACGAAGATCGCTAGAGACTCTGAGATATGTGAGAAATACATCTATAAAATGTAATTCAGACTGCCTCGTCCCACCTTATGCTGTACCGCTTTGGCAAATGCTTTATCTGCGCCATTCGCCTTAATCACATCTGAGAGTAAATCTTAAAAAAACGCCTGTCGCTAATTGTTCGTCATCACAGGTACTGTTTGCTATACGGCCACGACGCGCAACTGATTTCCAAAATTCATCTTTCTCCTGTGAGGATGGAACTTACAACCCCTGGTTTATTAGACCAGTGCTCTACCACTGAGCAAAAGAGGCGCGGCCTAGCGGTACTCTTGGGTACTTCGTCCTTACGGTCGTCTGCACCATCAGACTTTAGCTGACAACACTTCATATTACCGGCTAATATTTGCAGCTATGGCGACAAATTACTGCTTGGCTACACATCTGACACGTAACCGATGTGCTCTCCAAACCACAACACTTGCATTTCAGAACATGTCTTTCACACATGTCTACAAAATCACCTTCACCTTCAAATACAGTTTCCTTGCGACTGACAGAGACGTAGGCAAAGTTTAAAGTTGCTATTTCCATTAAATCTCGTTAATCAGAAAAACGGTAATTTACACCTGCAGCGGAACAAAATTCCGTTCCGCCCAGCGTCTGGCTCGAACCCACGACCCTGTGATTAAGAGCCTGACGCTCTACCGACTGAGATAGCCGGCTACCTCGGTGAATACTTGCCGGGTAGCACGTCACACAGTTCTCGTTTTGGTTGGGTGGTCCCATACAGCATCTCTCCATGCTGCCTAATGTTTTCCTAACGTCACACTCGTCACGTACTTCACTTTTATGTCATAATCATTTCTGAGAGGCAAAGAAATTGCATGACAACAAGCAGAGCTAGTGGCGTCAAAATTAACACACATACTTTATGTGACTCAAAAGCCGAACGAGTTACTTTCCGACGTTGTTTTAGATGTGCAAGTGCCAGTCAAAACTCGCGGTTTCGGCACTCTGCCGACCATTTCGCTAGTTAACACCGGTCTTGCTGTGTGTGTTTCAAGCTCAAGAGCATCTCCAAGCAAAAAATGGTCAACAGCAACATTCAGACGGTTTCGTACTGCTCAATTGCTACATTAAAACGGTATGTTTCTTTTTCAGAACTGGAAAAACACAAGCGTGACAGCATTCGAACCTGTAATCTTCAGAGCCGAAGTCCGACGCCTTATCCATTAGGCCACACGGTCACTGACGACCAACATTTACATGTATACGACTCATCTCGAAACGCTCACACCCCTGAGGATTTGTGTTTTCGTTCTACACAGCCGCTGCCCCTTGCTCTTTCCCACCCATTCGTTACATTCAACCTCTGACGAGACCGACCAAATATAGACTGAGAAACAAGACCACACAATTTGTGCATTCGGAATCGAAGGCAGGGCGTCCCTCGCCGCATTTGCTACGATGGCCATTTGCTACTTCTGCAGAAGCGGCGGCGGCGACGACGACGACGACGACGACGACGAAGATCGCGAGAGACTCTGAGATATGTGAGAAATACATCTATAAAATGTAATTCAGACTGCCTCGTCCCACCTTATGCTGTACCGCTTTGGCAAATGCTTTATCTGCGCCATTCGCCTTAATCACATCTGAGAGTA
This sequence comes from Schistocerca gregaria, assembly GCF_023897955.1. Lineage (NCBI taxonomy): Eukaryota > Metazoa > Arthropoda > Insecta > Orthoptera > Acrididae > Schistocerca > Schistocerca gregaria. Next base: position 3,023,015 of record NW_026061884.1, read on the forward strand.
AATCTTAAAAAAACGCCTGTCGCTAATTGTTCGTCATCACAGGTACTGTTTGCTATACGGCCACGACGCGCAACTGATTTCCAAAATTCATCTTTCTCCTGTGAGGATGGAACTTACAACCCCTGGTTTATTAGACCAGTGCTCTACCACTGAGCTAAAGAGGCGCGGCGTAGCAGTACTCTTGGGTACTTCGTCCTTACGGTCGTCTGCACCATCAGACTTTAGCTGACAACACTTCATATTACCGGCTAATATTTGCAGCTATGGCGACAAATTACTGCTTGGCTACACATCCTACACGTAACCGATGTGCTCTCCAAACCACAACACTTGCATTTCTGAACATGTCTTTCACACATGTCTACAAAATCACCTTCACCTTCAAATACAGTTTCCTTGCGACTGACAGAGACGTAGGCAAAGTTTAAAGTTGCTATTTCCATTAAATCTCGTTAATCAGAAAAACGGTAATTTACACCTGCAGCGGAACAAAATTCCGTTCCGCCCAGCGTCTGGCTCGAACCCACGACCCTGTGATTAAGAGCCTGACGCTCTACCGACTGAGATAGCCGGCTACCTCGGTGAATACTTGCCGGGTAGCACGTCACACAGTTCTCGTTTGGGTTGGGTGGTCCCATACAGAATCTCTCCATGCTGCCTAATGTTTTCCTAACGTCACACTCGTCACGTACTTCACTTTTATGTCATAATCATTTCTGAGAGGCAAAGAAATTGCATGACAACAAGCAGAGCTAGTGGCGTCAAAATTAACACACATACTTTATGTGACTCAAAAGCCGAACGAGTTACTTTCCGACGTTGTTTTAGATGTGCAAGTGCCAGTCAAAACTCGCGGTGTCGGCACTCTGCCGACCATTTCGCTAGTTAACACCGGTCTTGCTGTGTGTGTTTCAAGCTCAAGAGCATCTCCAAGCAAAAAATGGTCAACAGCAACATTCAGACGGTTTCGTACTGCTCAATTGCTACATTAAAACGGTATGTTTCTTTTTCAGAACTGGAAAAACACAAGCGTGACAGCATTCGAACCTGTAATCTTCAGATACGAAGTCCGACGCCTTATCCATTAGGCCACACGGTCACTGACGACCAACATTTACATGTATACGACTCATCTCGAAACGCTCACACCGCTGAGGATTTGTGTTTTCGTTCTACACAGCCGCTGCCCCTTGCTCTTTCCCACCCATTCGTTACATTCAACCTCTGACGAGACCGACCAAATATAGACTGAGAAACAAGACCACACAATTTGTGCATTCGGAATCGAAGGCAGGGCGTCCCTCGCCGCATTTGCTACGATGGCCATTTGCTACTTCTGCAGAAGCGGCGGCGGCGACGACGACGACGACGACGACGACGACGAAGATCGCGAGAGACTCTGAGATATGTGAGAAATACATCTATAAAATGTAATTCAGACTGCCTCGTCCCACCTTATGCTGTACCGCTTTGGCAAATGCTTTATCTGCGCCATTCGCCTTAATCACATCTGAGAGTAAATCTTAAAAAAACGCCTGTCGCTAATTGTTCGTCATCACAGGTACTGTTTGCTATACGGCCACGACGCGCAACTGATTTCCAAAATTCATCTTTCTCCTGTGAGGATGGAACTTACAACCCCTGGTTTATTAGACCAGTGCTCTACCACTGAGCTAAAGAGGCGCGGCCTAGCGGTACTCTTGGGTACTTCGTCCTTACGGTCGTCTGCACCATCAGACTTTAGCTGACAACACTTCATATTACCGGCTAATATTTGCAGCTATGGCGACAAATTACTGCTTGGCTACACATCTGACACGTAACCGTTGTGCTCTCCAAACCACAACACTTGCATTTCAGAACATGTCTTTCACACATGTCTACAAAATCACCTTCACCTTCAAATACAGTTTCCTTGCGACTGACAGAGACGTAGGCAAAGTTTAAAGTTGCTATTTCCATTAAATCTCGTTAATCAGAAAAACGTTAATTTACACCTGCAGCGGAACAAAATTCCGTTCCGCCCAGCGTCTGGCTCGAACCCACGACCCTGTGATTAAGAGCCTGACGCTCTACCGACTGAGATAGCCGGCTACCTCGGTGAATACTTGCCGGGTAGCACGTCACACAGTTCTCGTTTGGGTTGGGTGGTCCCATACAGCATCTCTCCATGCTGCCTAATGTTTTCCTAACGTCACACTCGTCACGTACTTCACTTTTATGTCATAATCATTTCTGAGAGGCAAAGAAATTGCATGACAACAAGCAGAGCTAGTGGCGTCAAAATTAACACACATACTTTATGTGACTCAAAAGCCGAACGAGTTACTTTCCGACGTTGTTTTAGATGTGCAAGTGCCAGTCAAAACTCGCGGTGTCGGCACTCTGCCGACCATTTCGCTAGTTAACACCGGTCTTGCTGTGTGTGTTTCAAGCTCAAAAGCATCTCCAAGCAAAAAATGGTCAACAGCAACATTCAGACGGTTTCGTACTGCTCAATTGCTACATTAAAACGGTATGTTTCTTTTTCAGAACTGGAAAACACAAGCGTGACAGCATTCGAACCTGTAATCTTCAGAGCCGAAGTCCGACGCCTTATCCATTAGGCCACACGGTCACTGACGACCAACATTTACATGTATACGACTCATCTCGAAACGCTCACACCCCTGAGGATTTGTGTTTTCGTTCTACACAGCCGCTGCCCCTTGCTCTTTCCCACCCATTCGTTACATTCAACCTCTGACGTGACCGACCAAATATAGACTGAGAAACAAGACCACACAATTTGTGCATTCGGAATCGAAGGCAGGGCGTCCCTCGCCGCATTTGCTACGATGGCCATTTGCTACTTCTGCAGAAGCGACGACGACGACGACGACGACGACGACGAAGATCGCGAGAGGCTCTGAGATATGTGAGAAATACATCTATAAAATGTAATTCAGACTGCCTCGTCCCACCTTATGCTGTACCGCTTTGGCAAATGCTTTATCTGCGCCATTCGCCTTAATCACATCTGAGAGTAAATCTTAAAAAAACGCCTGTCGCTAATTGTTCGTCATCACAGGTACTGTTTGCTATACGGCCACGACGCGCAACTGATTTCCAAAATTCATCTTTCTCCTGTGAGGATGGAACTTACGACCCCTGGTTTATTAGACCAGTGCTCTACCACTGAGCTAAAGAGGCGCGGCCTAGCGGTACTCTTGGGTACTTCGTCCTTACGGTCGACTGCATCATCAGACTTTAGCTGACAACAATTCATATTATCGGCTAATATTCGCAGCTATGGCGACAAATTACTGCTTGGCTACACATCTGACACGTAACCGATGTGCTCTCCAAACCACAACACTTGCATTTCAGAACATGTCTTTTACACATGTCTACAAAATCACCTTCACCTTCAAATACAGTTTCCTTGCGACTGACAGAGACGTAGGCAAAGTTTAAAGTTGCTATTTCCATTAAATCTCGTTAATCAGAAAAACGGTAATTTACACCTGCAGCGGAACAAAATTCCGTTTCGCCCAGCGTCTGGCTCGAACCCACGCCCCTGGGATTAAGTGTCTGACGCTCTACCGACTGAGATAGCCGGCTACCTCGGTAAATATTTGCCGGGTAGCACGTCACACAGTACTCGTTTGGGTTGGGTGGTCCCATACAGCATCTCTCCATGCTGCCTAATGTTTTCCTAACGTCACACTCGTCACGCACTTCAGTTTTATGTCATAATCATTTCTGAGAGGCAAAGAAATTGCATGACAACAAGCAGAGCTAGTGGCGTCAAAATTACCACACATACTTTATGTGACTCAAAAGCCGAACGAGTTACTTTCCGACGTTGTTTTAGATGTGCAAGTGCCAGTCAAAACTCGAGGTGTCGGCACTCTGCCGACCATTTCGCTAGTTAACACCGGTCTTGCTGTGTGTGTTTCAAGCTCAAGAGCATCTCCAAGCAAAAAATGGTCAACAGCAACATTCAGACGGTTTCGTACTGCTCAATTGCTACATTAAAACGGTATGTTTCTTTTTCAGAACTGGAAAAACACAAGTGTGACAGCATTCGAACCTGTAATCTTCAGAGCCGAAGTCCGACGCCTTATCCATTAGGCCACACGGTCACTGACGACCAACATTTACATGTATACGACTCATCTCGAAACGCTCACACCCCTGAGGATTTGTGTTTTCGTTCTACACAGCCGCTGCCCCTTGCTCTTTCCCACCCATTCGTTACATTCAACCTCTGACGAGACCGACCAAATATAGACTCAGAAACAAGACCACACACTTTGTGCATTCGGAATCGAAGGCAGGGCGTCCCTCGCCGCATTTGCTACGATGGCCATTTGCTACTTCTGCAGAAGCGACGACGACGACGACGACGACGACGACGACGACGACGAAGATCGCGAGAGGCTCTGAGATATGTGAGATATACATCTATAAAACGTAATTCAGACTGCCTCGTCCCACCTTATGCTGTACCGCTTTGGCAAATGCTTTATCTGCGCCATTCGCCTTAATCACATCTGAGAGTAAATCTTAAAAAAACGCCTGTCGCTAATTGTTCGTCATCACAGGTACTGTTTGCTATACGGCCACGACGCGCAACTGATTTCCAAAATTCATCTTTCTCCTGTGAGGATGGAACTTACGACCCCTGGTTTATTAGACCAGTGCTCTACCACTGAGCTAAAGAGGCGCGGCCTAGCGGTACTCTTGGGTACTTCGTCCTTATTGTCGTCTGCATCATCAGACTTTAGCTGACAACAATTCATATTATCGGCTAATATTTGCAGCTATGGCGACAAATTACTGCTTGGCTACACATCTGACACGTAACCGATGTGCTCTCCAAACCACAACACTTGCATTTCAGAACATGTCTTTTACACATGTCTACAAAATCACCTTCACCTTCAAATACAGTTTCCTTGCGACTGACAGAGACGTAGGCAAAGTTTAAAGTTGCTATTTCCATTAAATCTCGTTAATCAGAAAAACAGTAATTCACACCTGCAGCGGAACAAAATTCCGTTTCGCCCAGCGTCTGGCTCGAACCCACGACCCTGGGATTAAGTGTCTGACGCTCTACCGACTGAGATAGCCGGCTACCTCGGTGAATACTTGCCGGGTAGCACGTCACACAGTACTCGTTTGGGTTGGGTGGTCCCATACAGCATCTCTCCATGCTGCCTAATGTTTTCCTAACGTCACACTCGTCACGTACTTCACTTTTATGTCATAATCATTTCTGAGAGGCAAAGAAATTGCATGACAACAAGCAGAGCTAGTGGCGTCAAAATTACCACACATACTTTATGTGACTCAAAAGCCGAACGAGTTACTTTCCGACGTTGTTTTAGATGTGCAAGTGCCAGTCAAAACTCGTGGTGTCGGCACTCTGCCGACCATTTCGCTAGTTAACACCGGTCTTGCTGTGTGTGTTTCAAGCTCAAGAGCATCTCCAAGCAAAAAATGGTCAACAGCAACATTCAGACGGTTTCGTACTGCTCAATTGCTACATTAAAACGGTATGTTTCTTTTTCAGAACTGGAAAAACACAAGCGTGACAGCATTCGAACCTGTAATCTTCAGAGCCGAAGTCCGACGCCTTATCCATTAGGCCACACGGTCACTGACGACCAACATTTACATGTATACGACTCATCTCGAAACGCTCACACCCCTGAGGATTTGTGTTTTCGTTCTACACAGCCGCTGCCCCTTGCTCTTTCCCACCCATTCGTTACATTCAACCTCTGACGAGACCGACCAAATATAGACTGAGAAACAAGACCACACACTTTGTGCATTCGGAATCGAAGGCAGGGCGTCCCTCGCCGCATTTGCTACGATGGCCATTTGCTACTTCTGCAGAAGCGGCGGCGACGACGACGACGACGACGACGACGACGAAGATCGCGAGAGGCTCTGAGATATGTGAGAAATACATCTATAAAATGTAATTCAGACTGCCTCGTCCCACCTTATGCTGTACCGCTTTGGCAAATGCTTTATCTGCGCCATTCGCCTTAATCACATCTGAGAGTAAATCTTAAAAAAACGCCTGTCGCTAATTGTTCGTCATCACAGGTACTGTTTGCTATACGGCCACGACGCGCAACTGATTTCCAAAATTCAACTTTCTCCTGTGAGGATGGAACTTACGACCCCTGGTTTATTAGACCAGTGCTCTACCACTGAGCTAAAGAGGCGCGGCCTAGCGGTACTCTTGAGTACTTCGTCCTTACGGTCGTCTGCATCATCAGACTTTAGCTGACAACAATTCATATTATCGGCTAATATTTGCAGCTATGGCGACAAATTACTGCTTGGCTACACATCTGACACGTAACCGATGTGCTCTCCAAACCACAACACTTGCATTTCAGAACATGTCTTTTACACATGTCTACAAAATCACCTTCACCTTCAAATACAGTTTCCTTGCGACTGACAGAGACGTAGGCAAAGTTTAAAGTTGCTATTTCCATTAAATCTCGTAAATCAGAAAAACGGTAATTCACACCTGCAGCGGAACAAAATTCCGTTTCGCCCAGCGTCTGGCTCGAACCCACGACCCTGTGATTAAGTGTCTGACGCTCTACCGACTGAGATAGCCGGCTACCTCGGTGAATACTTGCCGGGTAGCACGTCACACAGTACTCGTTTGGGTTGGGTGGTCCCATACAGCATCTCTCCATGCTGCCTAATGTTTTCCTAACGTCACACTCGTCACGTACTTCACTTTTATGTCATAATCATTTCTGAGAGGCAAAGAAATTGCATGACAACAAGCAGAGCTAGTGGCGTCAAAATTACCACACATACTTTATGTGACTCAAAAGCCGAACGAGTTACTTTCCGACGTTGTTTTAGATGTGCAAGTGCCAGTCAAAACTCGCGGTGTCGGCACTCTGCCGACCATTTCGCTAGTTAACACCGGTCTTGCTGTGTGTGTTTCAAGCTCAAGAGCATCTCCAAGCAAAAAATGGTCAACAGCAACATTCAGACGGTTTCGTACTGCTCAATTGCTACATTAAAACGGTATGTTTCTTTTTCAGAACTGGAAAAACACAAGCGTGACAGCATTCGAACCTGTAATCTTCAGAGCCGAAGTCCGACGCCTTATACATTAGGCCACACGGTCACTGACGACCAACATTTACATGTATACGACTCATCTCGAAACGCTCACACCCCTGAGGATTTGTGTTTTCGTTCTACACAGCCGCTGCCCCTTGCTCTTTCCCACCCATTCGTTACATTCAACCTCTGACGAGACCGACCAAATATAGACTGAGAAACAAGACCACACACTTTGTGCATTCGGAATCGAAGGCAGGGCGTCCCTCGCCGCATTTGCTACGATGGCCATTTGCTACTTCTGCAGAAGCGGCGGCGACGACGACGACGACGACGACGACGACGAAGATCGCGAGAGGCTCTGAGATATGTGAGAAATACATCTATAAAATGTAATTCAGACTGCCTCGTGCCACCTTATGCTGTACCGCTTTGGCAAATGCTTTATCTGCGCCATTCGCCTTAATCACATCTGAGAGTAAATCTTAAAAAAACGCCTGTCGCTAATTGTTCGTCATCACAGGTACTGTTTGCTATACGGCCACGACGCGCAACTGATTTCCAAAATTCATCTTTCTCCTGTGAGGATGGAACTTACGACCCCTGGTTTATTAGACCAGTGCTCTACCACTGAGCTAAAGAGGCGCGGCCTAGCGGTACTCTTGGGTACTTCGTCCTTACGGTCGTCTGCATCATCAGACTTTAGCTGACAACAATTCATATTATCGGCTAATATTTGCAGCTATGGCGACAAATTACTGCTTGGCTACACATCTGACACGTAACCGATGTGCTCTCCAAACCACAACACTTGCATTTCAGAACATGTCTTTTACACATGTCTACAAAATCACCTTCACCTTCAAATACAGTTTCCTTGCGACTGACAGAGACGTAGGCAAAGTTTAAAGTTGCTATTTCCATTAAATCTCGTTAATCAGAAAAACGGTAATTCACACCTGCAGCGGAACAAAATTCCGTTTCGCCCAGCGTCTGGCTCGAACCCACGACCCTGGGATTAAGTGTCTGACGCTCTACCGACTGAGATAGCCGGCTACCTCGGTGAATACTTGCCGGGTAGCACGTCACACAGTACTTGTTTGGGTTGGGTGGTCCCATACAGCATCTCTCCATGCTGCCTAATGTTTTCCTAACGTCACACTCGTCACGTACTTCACTTTTATGTCATAATCATTTCTGAGAGGCAAAGAAATTGCATGACAACAAGCAGAGCTAGTGGCGTCAAAATTACCACACATACTTTATGTGACTCAAAAGCCGAACGAGTTACTTTCCGACGTTGTTTTAGATGTGCAAGTGCCAGTCAAAACTCGCGGTGTCGGCACTCTGCCGACCATTTCGCTAGTTAACACCGGTCTTGCTGTGTGTGTTTCAAGCTCAAGAGCATCTCCAAGCAAAAAATGGTCAACAGCAACATTCAGACGGTTTCGTACTGCTCAATTGCTACATTAAAACGGTATGTTTCTTTTTCAGAACTGGAAAAACACAAGCGTGACAGCATTCGAACCTGTAATCTTCAGAGCCGAAGTCCGACGCCTTATCCATTAGGCCACACGGTCACTGACGACCAACATTTACATGTATACGACTCATCTCGAAACGCTCACACCCCTGAGGATTTGTGTTTTCGTTCTACACAGCCGCTGCCCCTTGCTCTTTCCCACCCATTCGTTACATTCAACCTCTGACGAGACCGACCAAATATAGACTGAGAAACAAGACCACACACTTTGTGCATTCGGAATCGAAGGCAGGGCGTCCCTCGCCGCATTTGCTACGATGGCCATTTGCTACTTCTGCAGAAGCGGCGGCGGCGGCGACGACGACGACGACGACGACGACGACGACGACGAAGATCGCGAGAGGCTCTGAGATATGTGAGAAATACATCTATAAAATGTAATTCAGACTGCCTCGTCCCACCTTATGCTGTACCGCTTTGGCAAATGCTTTATCTGCGCCATTCGCCTTAATCACATCTGAGAGTAAATCTTAAGAAAACGCCTGTCGCTAATTGTTCGTCATCACAGGTACTGTTTGCTATACGGCCACGACGCGCAACTGATTTCCAAAATTCATCTTTCTCCTGTGAGGATGGAACTTACGACCCCTGGTTTATTAGACCAGTGCTCTACCACTGAGCTAAAGAGGCGCGGCCTAGCGGTACTCTTGGGTACTTCGTCCTTACGGTCGTCTGCATCATCAGACTTTAGCTGACAACAATTCATATTATCGGCTAATATTTGCAGCTATGGCGACAAATTACTGCTTGGCTACACATCTGACACGTAACCGATGTGCTCTCCAAACCACAACACTTGCATTTCAGAACATGTCTTTTACACATGTCTACAAAATCACCTTCACCTTCAAATACAGTTTCCTTGCGACTGACAGAGACGTAGGCAAAGTTTAAAGTTGCTATTTCCATTAAATCTCGTTAATCAGAAAAACGGTAATTCACACCTGCAGCGGAACAAAATTCCGTTTCGCCCAGCGTCTGGCTCGAACCCACGACCCTGGGATTCAGTGTCTGACGCTCTACCGACTGAGATAGCCGGCTACCTCGGTGAATACTTGCCGGGTAGCACGTCACACAGTACTCGTTTGGGTTGGGTGGTCCCATACAGCATCTCTCCATGCTGCCTAATGTTTTCCTAACGTCACACTCGTCACGTACTTCCCTTTTATGTCATAATCATTTCTGAGAGGCAAAGAAATTGCATGACAACAAGCAGAGCTAGTGGCGTCAAAATTACCACACATACTTTATGTGACTCAAAAGCCGAACGAGTTACTTTCCGACGTTGTTTTAGATGTGCAAGTGCCAGTCAAAACTCGCGGTGTCGGCACTCTGCCGACCATTTCGCTAGTTAACACCGGTCTTGCTGTGTGTGTTTCAAGCTCAAGAGCATCTCCAAGCAAAAAATGGTCAACAGCAACATTCAGACGGTTTCGTACTGCTCAATTGCTACATTAAAACGGTATGTTTCTTTTTCAGAACTGGAAAAACACAAGCGTGACAGCATTCGAACCTGTAATCTTCAGAGCCGAAGTCCGACGCCTTATCCATTAGGCCACACGGTCACTGACGACCAACATTTACATGTATACGACTCATCTCGAAACGCTCACACCCCTGAGGATTTGTGTTTTCGTTCTACACAGCCGCTGCCCCTTGCTCTTTCCCACCCATTCGTTACATTCAACCTCTGACGAGACCGACCAAATATAGACTGAGAAACAAGACCACACACTTTGTGCATTCGGAATCGAAGGCAGGGCGTCCCTCGCCGCATTTGCTACGATGGCCATTTGCTACTTCTGCAGAAGCGGCGGCGGCGGCGACGACGACGACGACGACGACGACGACGACGACGAAGATCGCGAGAGGCTCTGAGATATGTGAGAAATACATCTATAAAATGTAATTCAGACTGCCTCGTCCCACCTTATGCTGTACCGCTTTGGCAAATGCTTTATCTGCGCCATTCGCCTTAATCACATCTGAGAGTAAATCTTAAAAAAACGCCTGTCGCTAATTGTTCGTCATCACAGGTACTGTTTGCTATACGGCCACGACGCGCAACTGATTTCCAAAATTCAACTTTCTCCTGTGAGGATGGAACTTACGACCCCTGGTTTATTAGACCAGTGCTCTACCACTGAGCTAAAGAGGCGCGGCCTAGCGGTACTCTTGAGTACTTCGTCCTTACGGTCGTCTGCATCATCAGACTTTAGCTGACAACAATTCATATTATCGGCTAATATTTGCAGCTATGGCGACAAATTACTGCTTGGCTACACATCTGACACGTAACCGATGTGCTCTCCAAACCACAACACTTGCATTTCAGAACATGTCTTTTACACATGTCTACAAAATCACCTTCACCTTCAAATACAGTTTCCTTGCGACTGACAGAGACGTAGGCAAAGTTTAAAGTTGCTATTTCCATTAAATCTCGTAAATCAGAAAAACGGTAATTCACACCTGCAGCGGAACAAAATTCCGTTTCGCCCAGCGTCTGGCTCGAACCCACGACCCTGTGATTAAGTGTCTGACGCTCTACCGACTGAGATAGCCGGCTACCTCGGTGAATACTTGCCGGGTAGCACGTCACACAGTACTCGTTTGGGTTGGGTGGTCCCATACAGCATCTCTCCATGCTGCCTAATGTTTTCCTAACGTCACACTCGTCACGTACTTCACTTTTATGTCATAATCATTTCTGAGAGGCAAAGAAATTGCATGACAACAAGCAGAGCTAGTGGCGTCAAAATTACCACACATACTTTATGTGACTCAAAAGCCGAACGAGTTACTTTCCGACGTTGTTTTAGATGTGCAAGTGCCAGTCAAAACTCGCGGTGTCGGCACTCTGCCGACCATTTCGCTAGTTAACACCGGTCTTGCTGTGTGTGTTTCAAGCTCAAGAGCATCTCCAAGCAAAAAATGGTCAACAGCAACATTCAGACGGTTTCGTACTGCTCAATTGCTACATTAAAACGGTATGTTTCTTTTTCAGAACTGGAAAAACACAAGCGTGACAGCATTCGAACCTGTAATCTTCAGAGCCGAAGTCCGACGCCTTATACATTAGGCCACACGGTCACTGACGACCAACATTTACATGTATACGACTCATCTCGAAACGCTCACACCCCTGAGGATTTGTGTTTTCGTTCTACACAGCCGCTGCCCCTTGCTCTTTCCCACCCATTCGTTACATTCAACCTCTGACGAGACCGACCAAATATAGACTGAGAAACAAGACCACACACTTTGTGCATTCGGAATCGAAGGCAGGGCGTCCCTCGCCGCATTTGCTACGATGGCCATTTGCTACTTCTGCAGAAGCGGCGGCGACGACGACGACGACGACGACGACGACGAAGATCGCGAGAGGCTCTGAGATATGTGAGAAATACATCTATAAAATGTAATTCAGACTGCCTCGTGCCACCTTATGCTGTACCGCTTTGGCAAATGCTTTATCTGCGCCATTCGCCTTAATCACATCTGAGAGTAAATCTTAAAAAAACGCCTGTCGCTAATTGTTCGTCATCACAGGTACTGTTTGCTATACGGCCACGACGCGCAACTGATTTCCAAAATTCATCTTTCTCCTGTGAGGATGGAACTTACGACCCCTGGTTTATTAGACCAGTGCTCTACCACTGAGCTAAAGAGGCGCGGCCTAGCGGTACTCTTGGGTACTTCGTCCTTACGGTCGTCTGCATCATCAGACTTTAGCTGACAACAATTCATATTATCGGCTAATATTTGCAGCTATGGCGACAAATTACTGCTTGGCTACACATCTGACACGTAACCGATGTGCTCTCCAAACCACAACACTTGCATTTCAGAACATGTCTTTTACACATGTCTACAAAATCACCTTCACCTTCAAATACAGTTTCCTTGCGACTGACAGAGACGTAGGCAAAGTTTAAAGTTGCTATTTCCATTAAATCTCGTTAATCAGAAAAACGGTAATTCACACCTGCAGCGGAACAAAATTCCGTTTCGCCCAGCGTCTGGCTCGAACCCACGACCCTGGGATTAAGTGTCTGACGCTCTACCGACTGAGATAGCCGGCTACCTCGGTGAATACTTGCCGGGTAGCACGTCACACAGTACTTGTTTGGGTTGGGTGGTCCCATACAGCATCTCTCCATGCTGCCTAATGTTTTCCTAACGTCACACTCGTCACGTACTTCACTTTTATGTCATAATCATTTCTGAGAGGCAAAGAAATTGCATGACAACAAGCAGAGCTAGTGGCGTCAAAATTACCACACATACTTTATGTGACTCAAAAGCCGAACGAGTTACTTTCCGACGTTGTTTTAGATGTGCAAGTGCCAGTCAAAACTCGCGGTGTCGGCACTCTGCCGACCATTTCGCTAGTTAACACCGGTCTTGCTGTGTGTGTTTCAAGCTCAAGAGCATCTCCAAGCAAAAAATGGTCAACAGCAACATTCAGACGGTTTCGTACTGCTCAATTGCTACATTAAAACGGTATGTTTCTTTTTCAGAACTGGAAAAACACAAGCGTGACAGCATTCGAACCTGTAATCTTCAGAGCCGAAGTCCGACGCCTTATCCATTAGGCCACACGGTCACTGACGACCAACATTTACATGTATACGACTCATCTCGAAACGCTCACACCCCTGAGGATTTGTGTTTTCGTTCTACACAGCCGCTGCCCCTTGCTCTTTCCCACCCATTCGTTACATTCAACCTCTGACGAGACCGACCAAATATAGACTGAGAAACAAGACCACACACTTTGTGCATTCGGAATCGAAGGCAGGGCGTCCCTCGCCGCATTTGCTACGATGGCCATTTGCTACTTCTGCAGAAGCGGCGGCGGCGGCGACGACGACGACGACGACGACGACGACGACGACGAAGATCGCGAGAGGCTCTGAGATATGTGAGAAATACATCTATAAAATGTAATTCAGACTGCCTCGTCCCACCTTATGCTGTACCGCTTTGGCAAATGCTTTATCTGCGCCATTCGCCTTAATCACATCTGAGAGTAAATCTTAAGAAAACGCCTGTCGCTAATTGTTCGTCATCACAGGTACTGTTTGCTATACGGCCACGACGCGCAACTGATTTCCAAAATTCATCTTTCTCCTGTGAGGATGGAACTTACGACCCCTGGTTTATTAGACCAGTGCTCTACCACTGAGCTAAAGAGGCGCGGCCTAGCGGTACTCTTGGGTACTTCGTCCTTACGGTCGTCTGCATCATCAGACTTTAGCTGACAACAATTCATATTATCGGCTAATATTTGCAGCTATGGCGACAAATTACTGCTTGGCTACACATCTGACACGTAACCGATGTGCTCTCCAAACCACAACACTTGCATTTCAGAACATGTCTTTTACACATGTCTACAAAATCACCTTCACCTTCAAATACAGTTTCCTTGCGACTGACAGAGACGTAGGCAAAGTTTAAAGTTGCTATTTCCATTAAATCTCGTTAATCAGAAAAACGGTAATTCACACCTGCAGCGGAACAAAATTCCGTTTCGCCCAGCGTCTGGCTCGAACCCACGACCCTGGGATTCAGTGTCTGACGCTCTACCGACTGAGATAGCCGGCTACCTCGGTGAATACTTGCCGGGTAGCACGTCACACAGTACTCGTTTGGGTTGGGTGGTCCCATACAGCATCTCTCCATGCTGCCTAATGTTTTCCTAACGTCACACTCGTCACGTACTTCCCTTTTATGTCATAATCATTTCTGAGAGGCAAAGAAATTGCATGACAACAAGCAGAGCTAGTGGCGTCAAAATTACCACACATACTTTATGTGACTCAAAAGCCGAACGAGTTACTTTCCGACGTTGTTTTAGATGTGCAAGTGCCAGTCAAAACTCGCGGTGTCGGCACTCTGCCGACCATTTCGCTAGTTAACACCGGTCTTGCTGTGTGTGTTTCAAGCTCAAGAGCATCTCCAAGCAAAAAATGGTCAACAGCAACATTCAGACGGTTTCGTACTGCTCAATTGCTACATTAAAACGGTATGTTTCTTTTTCAGAACTGGAAAAACACAAGCGTGACAGCATTCGAACCTGTAATCTTCAGAGCCGAAGTCCGACGCCTTATCCATTAGGCCACACGGTCACTGACGACCAACATTTACATGTATACGACTCATCTCGAAACGCTCACACCCCTGAGGATTTGTGTTTTCGTTCTACACAGCCGCTGCCCCTTGCTCTTTCCCACCCATTCGTTACATTCAACCTCTGACGAGACCGACCAAATATAGACTGAGAAACAAGACCACACACTTTGTGCATTCGGAATCGAAGGCAGGGCGTCCCTCGCCGCATTTGCTACGATGGCCATTTGCTACTTCTGCAGAAGCGGCGGCGGCGGCGACGACGACGACGACGACGACGACGACGACGACGAAGATCGCGAGAGGCTCTGAGATATGTGAGAAATACATCTATAAAATGTAATTCAGACTGCCTCGTCCCACCTTATGCTGTACCGCTTTGGCAAATGCTTTATCTGCGCCATTCGCCTTAATCACATCTGAGAGTAAATCTTAAAAAAACGCCTGTCGCTAATTGTTGGTCATCACAGGTACTGTTTGCTATACGGCCACGACGCGCAACTGATTTCCAAAATTCATCTTTCTCCTGTGAGGATGGAACTTACGACCCCTGGTTTATTAGACCAGCGCTCTACCACTGAGCTAAAGAGGCGCGGCCTAGCGGTACTCTTGGGTACATCGTCCTTACGGTCGTCTGCATCATCAGACTTTAGCTGACAACAATTCATATTATCGGCTAATATTTGCAGCTATGGCGACAAATTACTGCTTGGCTACACATCTGACACGTAACCGATGTGCTCTCCAAACCACAACACTTGCATTTCAGAACATGTCTTTTACACATGTCTACAAAATCACCTTCACCTTCAAATACAGTTTCCTTGCGACTGACAGAGACGTAGGCAAAGTTTAAAGTTGCTATTTCCATTAAATCTCGTTAATCAGAAAAACGGTAATTCACACCTGCAGCGGAACAAAATTCCGTTTCGCCCAGCGTCTGGCTCGAACCCACGATCCTGGGATTAAGTGTCTGACGCTCTACCGACTGAGATAGCAGGCTACCTCGGTGAATACTTGCCGGGTAGCACGTCACACAGTACTCGTTTGGGTTGGGTGGTCCCATACAGCATCTCTCCATGCTGCCTAATGTTTTCCTAACGTCACACTCGTCACGTACTTCACTTTTATGTCATAATCATTTCTGAGAGGCAAAGAAATTGCATGACAACAAGCAGAGCTAGTGGCGTCAAAATTAACACACATACTTTATGTGACTCAAAAGCCGAACGAGTTACTTTCCGACGTTGTTTTAGATGTGCAAGTGCCAGTCAAAACTCGCGGTGTCGGCACTCTGCCGACCATTTCGCTAGTTAACACCGGTCTTGCTGTGTGTGTTTCAAGCTCAAGAGCATCTCCAAGCAAAAAAAGGTCAACAGCAACATTCAGACGGTTTCGTACTGCTCAATTGCTACATTAAAACGGTATGTTTCTTTTTCAGAACTGGAAAAACACAAGCGTGACAGCATTCGAAACTGTAATCTTCAGAGCCGAAGTCCGACGCCTTATCCATTAGGCCACACGGTCACTGACGACCAACATTTACATGTATACGACTCATCTCGAAACGCTCACACCCCTGAGGATTTGTGTTTTCGTTCTACACAGCCGCTGCCCCTTGCTCTTTCCCACCCATTCGTTACATTCAACCTCTGACGTGACCGACCAAATATAGACTGAGAAACAAGACCACACAATTTGTGCATTCGGAATCGAAGGCAGGCCGTCCCTCGCCGCATTTGCTACGATGGCCATTTGCTACTTCTGCAGAAGCGGCGGCGGCGACGACGACGACGACGACGACGACGACGAGGACGACGACGAAGATCGCGAGAGACTCTGAGATATGTGAGAAATACATCTATAAAATGTAATTCAGACTGCCTCGTCCCACCTTATGCTGTACCGCTTTGGCAAATGCTTTATCTGCGCCATTCGCCTTAATCACATCTGAGAGTAAATCTTAAAAAAACGCCTGTCGCTAATTGTTCGTCATCACAGGTACTGTTTGCTATACGGCCACGACGCGCAACTGATTTCCAAAATTCATCTTTCTCCTGTGAGGATGGAACTTACGACCCCTGGTTTATTAGACCAGTGCTCTACCACTGAGCTAAAGAGGCGCGGCCTAGCGGTACGCTTGGGTACTTCGTCCTTACGGTCGTCTGCACCATCAGACTTTAGCTGACAACACTTCATATTACCGGCTAATATTTGCAGCTATGGCGACAAATTACTGCTTGGCTACACATCTGACACGTAACCGATGTGCTCTCCAAACCACAACACTTGCATTTCAGAACATGTCTTTCACACATGTCTACAAAATCACCTTCACCTTCAAATACAGTTTCCTTGCGACTGACAGAGACGTAGGCAAAGTTTAAAGTTGCTATTTCCATTAAATCTCGTTAATCAGAAAAACGGTAATTTACACCTGCAGCGGAACAAAATTCCGTTCCGCCCAGCGTCTGGCTCGAACCCACGACCCTGGAAATAAGAGTCTGACGCTCTACCGACTGAGATAGCCGGCTACCTCGGTGAATACTTGCCGGGTAGCACGTCACACAGTACTCGTTTGGGTTGGGTGGTCCCATACAGAATCTCTCCATGCTGCCTAATGTTTTCCTAACGTCACACTCGTCACGTACTTCACTTTTATGTCATAATCATTTCTGAGAGGCAAAGAAATTGCATGACAACAAGCAGAGCTAGTGGCGTCAAAATTAACACACATACTTTATGTGACTCAAAAGCCGAACGAGTTACTTTCCGACGTTGTTTTAGATGTGCAAGTGCCAGTCAAAACTCGCGGTGTCGGCACTCTGCCGACCATTTCGTTAGTTAACACCGGTCTTGCTGTGTGTGTTTCAAGCTCAAGAGCATCTCCAAGCAAAAAATGGTCAACAGCAACATTCAGACGGTTTCGTACTGCTCAATTGCTACATTAAAACGGTATGTTTCTTTTTCAGAACTGGAAAAACACAAGCGTGACAGCATTCGAACCTGTAATCTTCAGATACGAAGTCCGACGCCTTATCCATTAGACCACACGGTCACTGACGATCAACATTTACATGTATACGACTCATCTCGAAACGCTCACACCCCTGTGGATTTGTGTTTTCGTTCTACACAGCCGCTGCCCCTTGCTCTTTCCCACCCATTCGTTACATTCAACCTCTGACGTGACCGACCAAATATAGACTGAGAAACAAGACCACACAATTTGTGCATTCGGAATCGAAGGCAGGCCGTCCCTCGCCGCATTTGCTACGATGGCCATTTGCTACTTCTGCAGAAGCGGCGGCGGCGACGACGACGACGACGACGACGACGACGACGACGAGGACGACGACGAAGATCGCGAGAGACTCTGAGATATGTGAGAAATACATCTATAAAATGTAATTCAGACTGCCTCGTCCCACCTTATGCTGTACCGCTTTGGCAAATGCTTTATCTGCGCCATTCGCCTTAATCACATCTGAGAGTAAATCTTAAAAAAACGCCTGTCGCTAATTGTTCGTCATCACAGGTACTGTTTGCTATACGGCCACGACGCGCAACTGATTTCCAAAATTCATCTTTCTCCTGTGAGGATGGAACTTACGACCCCTGGTTTATTAGACCAGTGCTCTACCACTGAGCTAAAGAGGCGCGGCCTAGCGGTACGCTTGGGTACTTCGTCCTTACGGTCGTCTGCACCATCAGACTTTAGCTGACAACACTTCATATTACCGGCTAATATTTGCAGCTATGGCGACAAATTACTGCTCGGCTACACATCTGACACGTAACCGATGTGCTCTCCAAACCACAACACTTGCATTTCAGAACATGTCTTTCACACATGTCTACAAAATCACCTTCACCTTCAAATACAGTTTCCTTGCGACTGACAGAGACGTAGGCAAAGTTTAAAGTTGCTATTTCCATTAAATCTCGTTAATCAGAAAAACGGTAATTTACACCTGCAGCGGAACAAAATTCCGTTCCGCCCAGCGTCTGGCTCGAACCCACGACCCTGGGAATAAGAGTCTGACGCTCTACCGACTGAGATAGCCGGCTACCTCGGTGAATACTTGCCGGGTAGCACGTCACACAGTACTCGTTTGGGTTGGGTGGTCCCATACAGAATCTCTCCATGCTGCCTAATGTTTTCCTAACGTCACACTCGTCACGTACTTCACTTTTATGTCATAATCATTTCTGAGAGGCAAAGAAATTGCATGACAACAAGCAGAGCTAGTGGCGTCAAAATTACCACACATACTTTATGTGACTCAAAAGCCGAACGAGTTACTTTCCGACGTTGTTTTAGATGTGCAAGTGCCAGTCAAAACTCGCGGTGTCGGCACTCTGCCGACCATTTCGTTAGTTAACACCGGTCTTGCTGTGTGTGTTTCAAGCTCAAGAGCATCTCCAAGCAAAAAATGGTCAACAGCAACATTCAGACGGTTTCGTACTGCTCAATTGCTACATTAAAACGGTATGTTTCTTTTTCAGAACTGGAAAAACACAAGCGTGACAGCATTCGAACCTGTAATCTTCAGATACGAAGTCCGACGCCTTATCCATTAGACCACACGGTCACTGACGATCAACATTTACATGTATACGACTCATCTCGAAACGCTCACACCCCTGAGGATTTGTGTTTTCGTTCTACACAGCCGCTGCCCCTTGCTCTTTCCCACCCATTCGTTACATTCAACCTCTGACGTGACTGACCAAATATAGACTGAGAAACAAGACCACACAATTTGTGCATTCGGAATCGAAGGCAGGCCGTCCCTCGCCGCATTTGCTACGATGGCCATTTGCTACTTCTGCAGAAGCGGCGGCGGCGACGACGACGACGACGACGACGACGACGAGGACGACGACGAAGATCGCGAGAGACTCTGAGATATGTGAGAAATACATCTATAAAATGTAATTCAGACTGCCTCGTCCCACCTTATGCTGTACCGCTTTGGCAAATGCTTTATCTGCGCCATTCGCCTTAATCACATCTGAGAGTAAATCTTAAAAAAACGCCTGTCGCTAATTGTTCGTCATCACA
The DNA here is from genome assembly GCF_023897955.1 of Schistocerca gregaria. NCBI lineage: Eukaryota > Metazoa > Arthropoda > Insecta > Orthoptera > Acrididae > Schistocerca > Schistocerca gregaria. The sequence goes on from NW_026061884.1 coordinate 3,042,862, forward strand.
GGTACTGTTTGCTATACGGCCACGACGCGCAACTGATTTCCAAAATTCATCTTTCTCCTGTGAGGATGGAACTTACGACCCCTGGTTTATTAGACCAGTGCTCTACCACTGAGCTAAAGAGGCGCGGCCTAGCGGTACGCTTGGGTACTTCGTCCTTACGGTCGTCTGCACCATCAGACTTTAGCTGACAACACTTCATATTACCGGCTAATATTTGCAGCTATGGCGACAAATTACTGCTTGGCTACACATCTGACACGTAACCGATGTGCTCTCCAAACCACAACACTTGCATTTCAGAACATGTCTTTCACACATGTCTACAAAATCACCTTCACCTTCAAATACAGTTTCCTTGCGACTGACAGAGACGTAGGCAAAGTTTAAAGTTGCTATTTCCATTAAATCTCGTTAATCAGAAAAACGGTAATTTACACCTGCAGCGGAACAAAATTCCGTTCCGCCCAGCGTCTGGCTCGAACCCACGACCCTGGGAATAAGAGTCTGACGCTCTACCGACTGAGATAGCCGGCTACATCGGTGAATACTTGCCGGGTAGCACGTCACACAGTACTCGTTTGGGTTGGGTGGTCCCATACAGAATCTCTCCATGCTGCCTAATGTTTTCCTAACGTCACACTCGTCACGTACTTCACTTTTATGTCATAATCATTTCTGAGAGGCAAAGAAATTGCATGACAACAAGCAGAGCTAGTGGCGTCAAAATTAACACACATACTTTATGTGACTCAAAAGCCGAACGAGTTACTTTCCGACGTTGTTTTAGATGTGCAAGTGCCAGTCAAAACTCGCGGTGTCGGCACTCTGCCGACCATTTCGTTAGTTAACACCGGTCTTGCTGTGTGTGTTTCAAGCTCAAGAGCATCTCCAAGCAAAAAATGGTCAACAGCAACATTCAGACGGTTTCGTACTGCTCAATTGCTACATTAAAACGGTATGTTTCTTTTTCAGAACTGGAAAAACACAAGCGTGACAGCATTCGAACCTGTAATCTTCAGATACGAAGTCCGACGCCTTATCCATTAGACCACACGGTCACTGACGATAATATTTACATGTATACGACTCATCTCGAAACGCTCACACCCCTGAGGATTTGTGTTTTCGTTCTACACAGCCGCTGCCCCTTGCTCTTTCCCACCCATTCGTTACATTCAACCTCTGACGTGACCGACCAAATATAGACTGAGAAACAAGACCACACAATTTGTGCATTCGGAATCGAAGGCAGGCCGTCCCTCGCCGCATTTGCTACGATGGCCATTTGCTACTTCTGCAGAAGCGGCGGCGGCGGCGACGACGACGACGACGACGACGACGAAGATCGCGAGAGACTCTGAGATATGTGAGAAATACATCTATAAAATGTAATTCAGACTGCCTCGTCCCACCTTATGCTGTACCGCTTTGGCAAATGCTTTATCTGCGCCATTCGCCTTAATCACATCTGAGAGTAAATCTTAAAAAAACGCCTGTCGCTAATTGTTCGTCATCACAGGCACTGTTTGCTATACGGCCACGACGCGCAACTGATTTCCAAAATTCATCTTTCTCCTGTGAGGATGGAACTTACGACCCCTGGTTTATTAGACCAGTGCTCTACCACTGAGCTAAAGAGGCGCGGCCTAGCGGTACTCTTGGGTACTTCGTCCTTACGGTCGTCTGCATCATCAGACTTTAGCTGACAACAATTCATATTATCGGCTAATATTTGCAGCTATGGCGACAAATTACTGCTTGGCTACACATCTGACACGTAACCGATGTGCTCTCCAAACCACAACACTTGCATTTCAGAACATGTCTTTTACACATGTCTACAAAATCACCTTCACCTTCAAATACAGTTTCCTTGCGACTGACAGAGACGTAGGCAAAGTTTAAAGTTGCTATTTCCATTAAATCTCGTTAATCAGAAAAACGGTAATTTACACCTGCAGCGGAACAAAATTCCGTTCCGCCCAGCGTCTGGCTCGAACCCACGACCCTGGGAATAATAGTCTGACGCTCTACCGACTGAGATAGCCGGCTACTTCGGTGAATACTTGCCGGGTAGCACGTCACACAGTACTCGTTTGGGTTGGGTGGTCCCATACAGAATCTCTCCATGCTGCCTAATGTTTTCCTAACGTCACACTCGTCACGTACTTCACTTTTATGTCATAATCATTTCTGAGAGGCAAAGAAATTGCATGACAACAAGCAGAGCTAGTGGCGTCAAAATTACCACACATACTTTATGTGACTCAAAAGCCGAACGAGTTACTTTCCGACGTTGTTTTAGATGTGCAAGTGCCAGTCAAAACTCGCGGTGTCGGCACTCTGCCGACCATTTCGTTAGTTAACACCGGTCTTGCTGTGTGTGTTTCAAGCTCAAGAGCATCTCCAAGCAAAAAATGGTCAACAGCAACATTCAGACGGTTTCGTACTGCTCAATTGCTACATTAAAACGGTATGTTTCTTTTTCAGAACTGGAAAAACACCAGCGTGACAGCATTCGAACCTGTAATCTTCAGATACGAAGTCCGACGCCTTATCCATTAGACCACACGGTCACTGACGATTAACATTTACATGTATACGACTCATCTCGAAACGCTCACACCCCTGAGGATTTGTGTTTTCGTTCTACACAGCCGCTGCCCCTTGCTCTTTCCCACCCATTCGTTACATTCAACCTCTGACGTGACCGACCAAATATAGACTGAGAAACAAGACCACACAATTTGTGCATTCGGAATCGAAGGCAGGCCGTCCCTCGCCGCATTTGCTACGATGGCCATTTGCTACTTCTGCAGAAGCGGCGGCGGCGACGACGACGACGACGACGACGACGACGACGAAGATCGCGAGAGACTCTGAGATATGTGAGAAATACATCTATAAAATGTAATTCAGACTGCCTCGTCCCACCTTATGCTGTACCGCTTTGGCAAATGCTTTATCTGCGCCATTCGCCTTAATCACATCTGAGAGTAAATCTTAAAAAAACGCCTGTCGCTAATTGTTCGTCATCACAGGCACTGTTTGCTATACGGCCACGACGCGCAACTGATTTCCAAAATTCATCTTTCTCCTGTGAGGATGGAACTTACGACCCCTGGTTTATTAGACCAGTGCTCTACCACTGAGCTAAAGAGGCGCGGCCTAGCGGTACTCTTGGGTACTTCGTCCTTACGGTCGTCTGCATCATCAGACTTTAGCTGACAACAATTCATATTATCGGCTAATATTTGCAGCTATGGCGACAAATTACTGCTTGGCTACACATCTGACACGTAACCGATGTGCTCTCCAAACCACAACACTTGCATTTCAGAACATGTCTTTTACACATGTCTACAAAATCACCTTCACCTTCAAATACAGTTTCCTTGCGACTGACAGAGACGTAGGCAAAGTTTAAAGTTGCTATTTCCATTAAATCTCGTTAATCAGAAAAACGGTAATTTACACCTGCAGCGGAACAAAATTCCGTTCCGCCCAGCGTCTGGCTCGAACCCACGACCCTGGGAATAATAGTCTGACGCTCTACCGACTGAGATAGCCGGCTACCTCGGTGAATACTTGCCGGGTAGCACGTCACACAGTACTCGTTTGGGTTGGGTGGTCCCATACAGAATCTCTCCATGCTGCCTAATGTTTTCCTAACGTCACACTCGTCACGTACTTCACTTTTATGTCATAATCATTTCTGAGAGGCAAAGAAATTGCATGACAACAAGCAGAGCTAGTGGCGTCAAAATTACCACACATACTTTATGTGACTCAAAAGCCGAACGAGTTACTTTCCGACGTTGTTTTAGATGTGCAAGTGCCAGTCAAAACTCGCGGTGTCGGCACTCTGCCGACCATTTCGTTAGTTAACACCGGTCTTGCTGTGTGTGTTTCAAGCTCAAGAGCATCTCCAAGCAAAAAATGGTCAACAGCAACATTCAGACGGTTTCGTACTGCTCAATTGCTACATTAAAACGGTATGTTTCTTTTTCAGAACTGGAAAAACACAAGCGTGACAGCATTCGAACCTGTAATCTACAGATACGAAGTCCGACGCCTTATCCATTAGACCACACGGTCACTGACGATTAACATTTACATGTATACGACTCATCTCGAAACGCTCACACCCCTGAGGATTTGTGTTTTCGTTCTACACAGCCGCTGCCCCTTGCTCTTTCCCACCCATTCGTTACATTCAACCTCTGACGTGACCGACCAAATATAGACTGAGAAACAAGACCACACAATTTGTGCATTCGGAATCGAAGGCAGGCCGTCCCTCGCCGCATTTGCTACGATGGCCATTTGCTACTTCTGCAGAAGCGGCGGCGGCGACGACGACGACGACGACGACGACGACGACGAGGACGACGACGAAGATCGCGAGAGACTCTGAGATATGTGAGAAATACATCTATAAAATGTAATTCAGACTGCCTCGTCCCACCTTATGCTGTACCGCTTTGGCAAATGCTTTATCTGCGCCATTCGCCTTAATCACATCTGAGAGTAAATCTTAAAAAAACGCCTGTCGCTAATTGTTCGTCATCACAGGTACTGTTTGCTATACGGCCACGACGCGCAACTGATTTCCAAAATTCATCTTTCTCCTGTGAGGATGGAACTTACGACCCCTGGTTTATTAGACCAGTGCTCTACCACTGAGCTAAAGAGGCGCGGCCTAGCGGTACGCTTGGGTACATCGTCCTTACGGTCGTCTGCACCATCAGACTTTAGCTGACAACACTTCATATTACCGGCTAATATTTGCAGCTATGGCGACAAATTACTGCTTGGCTACACATCTGACACGTAACCGATGTGCTCTCCAAACCACAACACTTGCATTTCAGAACATGTCTTTCACACATGTCTACAAAATCACCTTCACCTTCAAATACAGTTTCCTTGCGACTGACAGAGACGTAGGCAAAGTTTAAAGTTGCTATTTCCATTAAATCTCGTTAATCAGAAAAACGGTAATTTACACCTGCAGCGGAACAAAATTCCGTTCCGCCCAGCGTCTGGCTCGAACCCACGACCCTGGGAATAAGAGTCTGACGCTCTACCGACTGAGATAGCCGGCTACCTCGGTGAATACTTGCCGGGGAGCACGTCACACAGTACTCGTTTGGGTTGGGTGGTCCCATACAGAATCTCTCCATGCTGCCTAATGTTTTCCTAACTTCACACTCGTCACGTACTTCACTTTTATGTCATAATCATTTCTGAGAGGCAAAGAAATTGCATGACAACAAGCAGAGCTAGTGGCGTCAAAATTAACACACATACTTTATGTGACTCAAAAGCCGAACGAGTTACTTTCCGACGTTGTTTTAGATGTGCAAGTGCCAGTCAAAACTCGCGGTGTCGGCACTCTGCCGACCATTTCGTTAGTTAACACCGGTCTTGCTGTGTGTGTTTCAAGCTCAAGAGCATCTCCAAGCAAAAAATGGTCAACAGCAACATTCAGACGGTTTCGTACTGCTCAATTGCTACATTAAAACGGTATGTTTCTTTTTCAGAACTGGAAAAACACAAGCGTGACAGCATTCGAACCTGTAATCTTCAGATACGAAGTCCGACGCCTTATCCATTAGACCACACGGTCACTGACGATCAACATTTACATGTATACGACTCATCTCGAAACGCTCACACCCCTGAGGATTTGTGTTTTCGTTCTACACAGCCGCTGCCCCTTGCTCTTTCCCACCCATTCGTTACATTCAACCTCTGACGTGACCGACCAAATATAGACTGAGAAACAAGACCACACAATTTGTGCATTCGGAATCGAAGGCAGGCCGTCCCTCGCCGCATTTGCTACGATGGCCATTTGCTACTTCTGCAGAAGCGGCGGCGGCGACGACGACGACGACGACGACGACGAGGACGACGACGAAGATCGCGAGAGACTCTGAGATATGTGAGAAATACATCTATAAAATGTAATTCAGACTGCCTCGTCCCACCTTATGCTGTACCGCTTTGGCAAATGCTTTATCTGCGCCATTCGCCTTAATCACATCTGAGAGTAAATCTTAAAAAAACGCCTGTCGCTAATTGTTCGTCATCACAGGTACTGTTTGCTATACGGCCACGACGCGCAACTGATTTCCAAAATTCATCTTTCTCCTGTGAGGATGGAACTTACGACCCCTGGTTTATTAGACCAGTGCTCTACCACTGAGCTAAAGAGGCGCGGCCTAGCGGTACGCTTGGGTACTTCGTCCTTACGGTCGTCTGCACCATCAGACTTTAGCTGACAACACTTCATATTACCGGCTAATATTTGCAGCTATGGCGACAAATTACTGCTTGGCTACACATCTGACACGTAACCGATGTGCTCTCCAAACCACAACACTTGCATTTCAGAACATGTCTTTCACACATGTCTACAAAATCACCTTCACCTTCAAATACAGTTTCCTTGCGACTGACAGAGACGTAGGCAAAGTTTAAAGTTGCTATTTCCATTAAATCTCGTTAATCAGAAAAACGGTAATTTACACCTGCAGCGGAACAAAATTCCGTTCCGCCCAGCGTCTGGCTCGAACCCACGACCCTGGGAATAAGAGTCTGACGCTCTACCGACTGAGATAGCCGGCTACCTCGGTGAATACTTGCCGGGTAGCACGTCACACAGTACTCGTTTGGGTTGGGTGGTCCCATACAGAATCTCTCCATGCTGCCTAATGTTTTCCTAACGTCACACTCGTCACGTACTTCACTTTTATGTCATAATCATTTCTGAGAGGCAAAGAAATTGCATGACAACAAGCAGAGCTAGTGGCGTCAAAATTACCACACATACTTTATGTGAATCAAAAGCCGAACGAGTTACTTTCCGACGTTGTTATAGATGTGCAAGTGCCAGTCAAAACTCGCGGTGTCGGCACTCTGCCGACCATTTCGTTAGTTAACACCGGTCTTGCTGTGTGTGTTTCAAGCTCAAGAGCATCTCCAAGCAAAAAATGGTCAACAGCAACATTCAGACGGTTTCGTACTGCTCAATTGCTACATTAAAACGGTATGTTTCTTTTTCAGAACTGGAAAAACACAAGCGTGACAGCATTCGAACCTGTAATCTTCAGATACGAAGTCCGACGCCTTATCCATTAGACCACACGGTCAGTGACGATCAACATTTACATGTATACGACTCATCTCGAAACGCTCACACCCCTGAGGATTTGTGTTTTCGTTCTACACAGCCGCTGCCCCTTGCTCTTTCCCACCCATTCGTTACATTCAACCTCTGACGTGACCGACCAAATATAGACTGAGAAACAAGACCACACAATTTGTGCATTCGGAATCGAAGGCAGGCCGTCCCTCGCCGCATTTGCTACGATGGCCATTTGCTACTTCTGCAGAAGCGGCGGCGGCGGCGACGATGACGACGACGACGACGACGACGACGACGACGATCGCGAGAGACTCTGAGATATGTGAGAAATACATCTATAAAATGTAATTCAGACTGCCTCGTCCCACCTTATGCTGTACCGCTTTGGCAAATGCTTTATCTGCGCCATTCGCCTTAATCACATCTGAGAGTAAATCTTAAAAAAACGCCTGTCGCTAATTGTTCGTCATCACAGGTACTGTTTGCTATACGGCCACGACGCGCAACTGATTTCCAAAATTCATCTTTCTCCTGTGAGGATGGAACTTACGACCCCTGGTTTATTAGACCAGTGCTCTACCACTGAGCTAAAGAGGCGCGGCCTAGCGGTACGCTTGGGTACTTCGTCCTTACGGTCGTCTGCACCATCAGACTTTAGCTGACAACACTTCATATTACCGGCTAATATTTGCAGCTATGGCGACAAATTACTGCTTGGCTACACATCTGACACGTAACCGATGTGCTCTCCAAACCACAACACTTGCATTTCAGAACATGTCTTTCACACATGTCTACAAAATCACCTTCACCTTCAAATACAGTTTCCTTGCGACTGACAGAGACGTAGGCAAAGTTTAAAGTTGCTATTTCCATTAAATCTCGTTAATCAGAAAAACGGTAATTTACACCTGCAGCGGAACAAAATTCCGTTCCGCCCAGCGTCTGGCTCGAACCCACGACCCTGGGAATAAGAGTCTGACGCTCTACCGACTGAGATAGCCGGCTACATCGGTGAATACTTGCCGGGTAGCACGTCACACAGTACTCGTTTGGGTTGGGTGGTCCCATACAGAATCTCTCCATGCTGCCTAATGTTTTCCTAACGTCACACTCGTCACGTACTTCACTTTTATGTCATAATCATTTCTGAGAGGCAAAGAAATTGCATGACAACAAGCAGAGCTAGTGGCGTCAAAATTAACACACATACTTTATGTGACTCAAAAGCCGAACGAGTTACTTTCCGACGTTGTTTTAGATGTGCAAGTGCCAGTCAAAACTCGCGGTGTCGGCACTCTGCCGACCATTTCGTTAGTTAACACCGGTCTTGCTGTGTGTGTTTCAAGCTCAAGAGCATCTCCAAGCAAAAAATGGTCAACAGCAACATTCAGACGGTTTCGTACTGCTCAATTGCTACATTAAAACGGTATGTTTCTTTTTCAGAACTGGAAAAACACAAGCGTGACAGCATTCGAACCTGTAATCTTCAGATACGAAGTCCGACGCCTTATCCATTAGACCACACGGTCACTGACGATAATATTTACATGTATACGACTCATCTCGAAACGCTCACACCCCTGAGGATTTGTGTTTTCGTTCTACACAGCCGCTGCCCCTTGCTCTTTCCCACCCATTCGTTACATTCAACCTCTGACGTGACCGACCAAATATAGACTGAGAAACAAGACCACACAATTTGTGCATTCGGAATCGAAGGCAGGCCGTCCCTCGCCGCATTTGCTACGATGGCCATTTGCTACTTCTGCAGAAGCGGCGGCGGCGACGACGACGACGACGACGACGACGACGAAGATCGCGAGAGACTCTGAGATATGTGAGAAATACATCTATAAAATGTAATTCAGACTGCCTCGTCCCACCTTATGCTGTACCGCTTTGGCAAATGCTTTATCTGCGCCATTCGCCAAAATCACATCTGAGAGTAAATCTTAAAAAAACGCCTGTCGCTAATTGTTCGTCATCACAGGCACTGTTTGCTATACGGCCACGACGCGCAACTGATTTCCAAAATTCATCTTTCTCCTGTGAGGATGGAACTTACGACCCCTGGTTTATTAGACCAGTGCTCTACCACTGAGCTAAAGAGGCGCGGCCTAGCGGTACTCTTGGGTACTTCGTCCTTACGGTCGTCTGCATCATCAGACTTTAGCTGACAACAATTCATATTATCGGCTAATATTTGCAGCTATGGCGACAAATTACTGCTTGGCTACACATCTGACACGTAACCGATGTGCTCTCCAAACCACAACACTTGCATTTCAGAACATGTCTTTTACACATGTCTACAAAATCACCTTCACCTTCAAATACAGTTTCCTTGCGACTGACAGAGACGTAGGCAAAGTTTAAAGTTGCTATTTCCATTAAATCTCGTTAATCAGAAAAACGGTAATTTACACCTGCAGCGGAACAAAATTCCGTTCCGCCCAGCGTCTGGCTCGAACCCACGACCCTGGGAATAATAGTCTGACGCTCTACCGACTGAGATAGCCGGCTACCTCGGTGAATACTTGCCGGGTAGCACGTCACACAGTACTCGTTTGGGTTGGGTGGTCCCATACAGAATCTCTCCATGCTGCCTAATGTTTTCCTAACGTCACACTCGTCACGTACTTCACTTTTATGTCATAATCATTTCTGAGAGGCAAAGAAATTGCATGACAACAAGCAGAGCTAGTGGCGTCAAAATTACCACACATACTTTATGTGACTCAAAAGCCGAACGAGTTACTTTCCGACGTTGTTTTAGATGTGCAAGTGCCAGTCAAAACTCGCGGTGTCGGCACTCTGCCGACCATTTCGTTAGTTAACACCGGTCTTGCTGTGTGTGTTTCAAGCTCAAGAGCATCTCCAAGCAAAAAATGGTCAACAGCAACATTCAGACGGTTTCGTACTGCTCAATTGCTACATTAAAACGGTATGTTTCTTTTTCAGAACTGGAAAAACACAAGCGTGACAGCATTCGAACCTGTAATCTTCAGATACGAAGTCCGACGCCTTATCCATTAGACCACACGGTCACTGACGATTAACATTTACATGTATACGACTCATCTCGAAACGCTCACACCCCTGAGGATTTGTGTTTTCGTTCTACACAGCCGCTGCCCCTTGCTCTTTCCCACCCATTCGTTACATTCAACCTCTGACGTGACCGACCAAATATAGACTGAGAAACAAGACCACACAATTTGTGCATTCGGAATCGAAGGCAGGCCGTCCCTCGCCGCATTTGCTACGATGGCCATTTGCTACTTCTGCAGAAGCGGCGGCGGCGACGACGACGACGACGACGACGACGACGACGACGACGACGAAGATCGCGAGAGACTCTGAGATATGTGAGAAATACATCTATAAAATGTAATTCAGACTGCCTCGTCCCACCTTATGCTGTACCGCTTTGGCAAATGCTTTATCTGCGCCATTCGCCTTAATCACATCTGAGAGTAAATCTTAAAAAAACGCCTGTCGCTAATTGTTCGTCATCACAGGCACTGTTTGCTATACGGCCACGACGCGCAACTGATTTCCAAAATTCATCTTTCTCCTGTGAGGATGGAACTTACGACCCCTGGTTTATTAGACCAGTGCTCTACCACTGAGCTAAAGAGGCGCGGCCTAGCGGTACTCTTGGGTACTTCGTCCTTACGGTCGTCTGCATCATCAGACTTTAGCTGACAACAATTCATATTATCGGCTAATATTTGCAGCTATGGCGACAAATTACTGCTTGGCTACACATCTGACACGTAACCGATGTGCTCTCCAAACCACAACACTTGCATTTCAGAACATGTCTTTTACACATGTCTACAAAATCACCTTCACCTTCAAATACAGTTTCCTTGCGACTGACAGAGACGTAGGCAAAGTTTAAAGTTGCTATTTCCATTAAATCTCGTTAATCAGAAAAACGGTAATTTACACCTGCAGCGGAACAAAATTCCGTTCCGCCCAGCGTCTGGCTCGAACCCACGACCCTGGGAATAATAGTCTGACGCTCTACCGACTGAGATAGCCGGCTACCTCGGTGAATACTTGCCGGGTAGCACGTCACACAGTACTCGTTTGGGTTGGGTGGTCCCATACAGAATCTCTCCATGCTGCCTAATGTTTTCCTAACGTCACACTCGTCACGTACTTCACTTTTATGTCATAATCATTTCTGAGAGGCAAAGAAATTGCATGACAACAAGCAGAGCTAGTGGCGTCAAAATTACCACACATACTTTATGTGACTCAAAAGCCGAACGAGTTACTTTCCGACGTTGTTTTAGATGTGCAAGTGCCAGTCAAAACTCGCGGTGTCGTCACTCTGCCGACCATTTCGTTAGTTAACACCGGTCTTGCTGTGTGTGTTTCAAGCTCAAGAGCATCTCCAAGCAAAAAATGGTCAACAGCAACATTCAGACGGTTTCGTACTGCTCAATTGCTACATTAAAACGGTATGTTTCTTTTTCAGAACTGGAAAAACACAAGCGTGACAGCATTCGAACCTGTAATCTACAGATACGAAGTCCGACGCCTTATCCATTAGACCACACGGTCACTGACGATTAACATTTACATGTATACGACTCATCTCGAAACGCTCACACCCCTGAGGATTTGTGTTTTCGTTCTACACAGCCGCTGCCCCTTGCTCTTTCCCACCCATTCGTTACATTCAACCTCTGACGTGACCGACCAAATATAGACTGAGAAACAAGACCACACAATTTGTGCATTCGGAATCGAAGGCAGGCCGTCCCTCGCCGCATTTGCTACGATGGCCATTTGCTACTTCTGCAGAAGCGGCGGCGGCGACGACGACGACGACGACGACGACGACGACGAGGACGACGACGAAGATCGCGAGAGACTCTGAGATATGTGAGAAATACATCTATAAAATGTAATTCAGACTGCCTCGTCCCACCTTATGCTGTACCGCTTTGGCAAATGCTTTATCTGCGCCATTCGCCTTAATCACATCTGAGAGTAAATCTTAAAAAAACGCCTGTCGCTAATTGTTCGTCATCACAGGTACTGTTTGCTATACGGCCACGACGCGCAACTGATTTCCAAAATTCATCTTTCTCCTGTGAGGATGGAACTTACGACCCCTGGTTTATTAGACCAGTGCTCTACCACTGAGCTAAAGAGGCGCGGCCTAGCGGTACGCTTGGGTACATCGTCCTTACGGTCGTCTGCACCATCAGACTTTAGCTGACAACACTTCATATTACCGGCTAATATTTGCAGCTATGGCGACAAATTACTGCTTGGCTACACATCTGACACGTAACCGATGTGCTCTCCAAACCACAACACTTGCATTTCAGAACATGTCTTTCACACATGTCTACAAAATCACCTTCACCTTCAAATACAGTTTCCTTGCGACTGACAGAGACGTAGGCAAAGTTTAAAGTTGCTATTTCCATTAAATCTCGTTAATCAGAAAAACGGTAATTTACACCTGCAGCGGAACAAAATTCCGTTCCGCCCAGCGTCTGGCTCGAACCCACGACCCTGGGAATAAGAGTCTGACGCTCTACCGACTGAGATAGCCGGCTACCTCGGTGAATACTTGCCGGGGAGCACGTCACACAGTACTCGTTTGGGTTGGGTGGTCCCATACAGAATCTCTCCATGCTGCCTAATGTTTTCCTAACTTCACACTCGTCACGTACTTCACTTTTATGTCATAATCATTTCTGAGAGGCAAAGAAATTGCATGACAACAAGCAGAGCTAGTGGCGTCAAAATTAACACACATACTTTATGTGACTCAAAAGCCGAACGAGTTACTTTCCGACGTTGTTTTAGATGTGCAAGTGCCAGTCAAAACTCGCGGTGTCGGCACTCTGCCGACCATTTCGTTAGTTAACACCGGTCTTGCTGTGTGTGTTTCAAGCTCAAGAGCATCTCCAAGCAAAAAATGGTCAACAGCAACATTCAGACGGTTTCGTACTGCTCAATTGCTACATTAAAACGGTATGTTTCTTTTTCAGAACTGGAAAAACACAAGCGTGACAGCATTCGAACCTGTAATCTTCAGATACGAAGTCCGACGCCTTATCCATTAGACCACACGGTCACTGACGATCAACATTTACATGTATACGACTCATCTCGAAACGCTCACACCCCTGAGGATTTGTGTTTTCGTTCTACACAGCCGCTGCCCCTTGCTCTTTCCCACCCATTCGTTACATTCAACCTCTGACGTGACCGACCAAATATAGACTGAGAAACAAGACCACACAATTTGTGCATTCGGAATCGAAGGCAGGCCGTCCCTCGCCGCATTTGCTACGATGGCCATTTGCTACTTCTGCAGAAGCGGCGGCGGCGACGACGACGACGACGACGACGACGACGACGACGAAGATCGCGAGAGACTCTGAGATATGTGAGAAATACATCTATAAAATGTAATTCAGACTGCCTCGTCCCACCTTATGCTGTACCGCTTTGGCAAATGCTTTATCTGCGCCATTCGCCTTAATCACATCTGAGAGTAAATCTTAAAAAAACGCCTGTCGCTAATTGTTCGTCATCACAGGCACTGTTTGCTATACGGCCACGACGCGCAACTGATTTCCAAAATTCATCTTTCTCCTGTGAGGATGGAACTTACGACCCCTGGTTTATTAGACCAGTGCTCTACCACTGAGCTAAAGAGGCGCGGCCTAGCGGTACTCTTGGGTACTTCGTCCTTACGGTCGTCTGCATCATCAGACTTTAGCTGACAACAATTCATATTATCGGCTAATATTTGCAGCTATGGCGACAAATTACTGCTTGGCTACACATCTGACACGTAACCGATGTGCTCTCCAAACCACAACACTTGCATTTCAGAACATGTCTTTTACACATGTCTACAAAATCACCTTCACCTTCAAATACAGTTTCCTTGCGACTGACAGAGACGTAGGCAAAGTTTAAAGTTGCTATTTCCATTAAATCTCGTTAATCAGAAAAACGGTAATTTACACCTGCAGCGGAACAAAATTCCGTTCCGCCCAGCGTCTGGCTCGAACCCACGACCCTGGGAATAATAGTCTGACGCTCTACCGACTGAGATAGCCGGCTACCTCGGTGAATACTTGCCGGGTAGCACGTCACACAGTACTCGTTTGGGTTGGGTGGTCCCATACAGAATCTCTCCATGCTGCCTAATGTTTTCCTAACGTCACACTCGTCACGTACTTCACTTTTATGTCATAATCATTTCTGAGAGGCAAAGAAATTGCATGACAACAAGCAGAGCTAGTGGCGTCAAAATTAACACACATACTTTATGTGACTCAAAAGCCGAACGAGTTACTTTCCGACGTTGTTTTAGATGTGCAAGTGCCAGTCAAAACTCGCGGTGTCGGCACTCTGCCGACCATTTCGTTAGTTAACACCGGTCTTGCTGTGTGTGTTTCAAGCTCAAGAGCATCTCCAAGCAAAAAATGGTCAACAGCAACATTCAGACGGTTTCGTACTGCTCAATTGCTACATTAAAACGGTATGTTTCTTTTTCAGAACTGGAAAAACACAAGCGTGACAGCATTCGAACCTGTAATCTTCAGATACGAAGTCCGACGCCTTATCCATTAGACCACACGGTCACTGACGATCAACATTTACATGTATACGACTCATCTCGAAACGCTCACACCCCTGAGGATTTGTGTTTTCGTTCTACACAGCCGCTGCCCCTTGCTCTTTCCCACCCATTCGTTACATTCAACCTCTGACGTGACCGACCAAATATAGACTGAGAAACAAGACCACACAATTTGTGCATTCGGAATCGAAGGCAGGCCGTCCCTCGCCGCATTTGCTACGATGGCCATTTGCTACTTCTGCAGAAGCGGCGGCGGCGACGACGACGACGACGACGACGACGAGGACGACGACGAAGATCGCGAGAGACTCTGAGATATGTGAGAAATACATCTATAAAATGTAATTCAGACTGCCTCGTCCCACCTTATGCTGTACCGCTTTGGCAAATGCTTTATCTGCGCCATTCGCCTTAATCACATCTGAGAGTAAATCTTAAAAAAACGCCTGTCGCTAATTGTTCGTCATCACAGGTACTGTTTGCTATACGGCCACGACGCGCAACTGATTTCCAAAATTCATCTTTCTCCTGTGAGGATGGAACTTACGACCCCTGGTTTATTAGACCAGTGCTCTACCACTGAGCTAAAGAGGCGCGGCCTAGCGGTACGCTTGGGTACTTCGTCCTTACGGTCGTCTGCACCATCAGACTTTAGCTGACAACACTTCATATTACCGGCTAATATTTGCAGCTATGGCGACAAATTACTGCTTGGCTACACATCTGACACGTAACCGATGTGCTCTCCAAACCACAACACTTGCATTTCAGAACATGTCTTTCACACATGTCTACAAAATCACCTTCACCTTCAAATACAGTTTCCTTGCGACTGACAGAGACGTAGGCAAAGTTTAAAGTTGCTATTTCCATTAAATCTCGTTAATCAGAAAAACGGTAATTTACACCTGCAGCGGAACAAAATTCCGTTCCGCCCAGCGTCTGGCTCGAACCCACGACCCTGGGAATAAGAGTCTGACGCTCTACCGACTGAGATAGCCGGCTACCTCGGTGAATACTTGCCGGGTAGCACGTCACACAGTACTCGTTTGGGTTGGGTGGTCCCATACAGAATCTCTCCATGCTGCCTAATGTTTTCCTAACGTCACACTCGTCACGTACTTCACTTTTATGTCATAATCATTTCTGAGAGGCAAAGAAATTGCATGACAACAAGCAGAGCTAGTGGCGTCAAAATTAACACACATACTTTATGTGACTCAAAAGCCGAACGAGTTACTTTCCGACGTTGTTTTAGATGTGCAAGTGCCAGTCAAAACTCGCGGTGTCGGCACTCTGCCGACCATTTCGTTAGTTAACACCGGTCTTGCTGTGTGTGTTTCAAGCTCAAGAGCATCTCCAAGCAAAAAATGGTCAACAGCAACATTCAGACGGTTTCGTACTGCTCAATTGCTACATTAAAACGGTATGTTTCTTTTTCAGAACTGGAAAAACACAAGCGTGACAGCATTCGAACCTGTAATCTTCAGATACGAAGTCCGACGCCTTATCCATTAGACCACACGGTCACTGACGATCAATATTTACATGTATACGACTCATCTCGAAACGCTCACACCCCTGAGGATTTGTGTTTTCGTTCTACACAGCCGCTGCCCCTTGCTCTTTCCCACCCATTCGTTACATTCAACCTCTGACGTGACCGACCAAATATAGACTGAGAAACAAGACCACACAATTTGTGCATTCGGAATCGAAGGCAGGCCGTCCCTCGCCGCATTTGCTACGATGGCCATTTGCTACTTCTGCAGAAGCGGCGACGGCGACGACGACGACGACGACGACGACGAGGACGACGACGAAGATCGCGAGAGACTCTGAGATATGTGAGAAATACATCTATAAAATGTAATTCAGACTGCCTCGTCCCACCTTATGCTGTACCGCTTTGGCAAATGCTTTATCTGCGCCATTCGCCTTAATCACATCTGAGAGTAAATCTTAAAAAAACGCCTGTCGCTAATTGTTCGTCATCACAGGTACTGTTTGCTATACGGCCACGACGCGCAACTGATTTCCAAAATTCATCTTTCTCCTGTGAGGATGGAACTTACGACCCCTGGTTTATTAGACCAGTGCTCTACCACTGAGCTAAAGAGGCGCGGCCTAGCGGTACGCTTGGGTACTTCGTCCTTACGGTCGTCTGCACCATCAGACTTTAGCTGACAACACTTCATATTACCGGCTAATATTTGCCGCTATGGCGACAAATTACTGCTTGGCTACACATCTGACACGTAACCGATGTGCTCTCCAAACCACAACACTTGCATTTCAGAACATGTCTTTCACACATGTCTACAAAATCACCTTCACCTTCAAATACAGTTTCCTTGCGACTGACAGAGACGTAGGCAAAGTTTAAAGTTGCTATTTCCATTAAATCTCGTTAATCAGAAAAACGGTAATTTACACCTGCAGCGGAACAAAATTCCGTTCCGCCCAGCGTCTGGCTCGAACCCACGACCCTGGGAATAAGAGTCTGACGCTCTACCGAGTGAGATAGCCGGCTACCTCGGTGAATACTTGCCGGGTAGCACGTCACACAGTACTCGTTTGGGTTGGGTGGTCCCATACAGAATCTCTCCATGCTGCCTAATGTTTTCCTAACGTCACACTCGTCACGTACTTCACTTTTATGTCATAATCATTTCTGAGAGGCAAAGAAATTGCATGACAACAAGCAGAGCTAGTGGCGTCAAAATTAACACACATACTTTATGTGACTCAAAAGCCGAACGAGTTACTTTCCGCCGTTGTTTTAGATGTGCAAGTGCCAGTCAAAACTCGCGGTGTCGGCACTCTGCCGACCATTTCGTTAGTTAACACCGGTCTTGCTGTGTGTGTTTCAAGCTCAAGAGCATCTCCAAGCAAAAAATGGTCAACAGCAACATTCAGACGGTTTCGTACTGCTCAATTGCTACATTAAAACGGTATGTTTCTTTTTCAGAACTGGAAAAACACAAGCGTGACAGCATTCGAACCTGTAATCTTCAGATACGAAGTCCGACGCCTTATCCATTAGACCACACGGTCACTGACGATCAACATTTACATGTATACGACTCATCTCGAAACGCTCACACCCCTGAGGATTTGTGTTTTCGTTCTACACAGCCGCTGCCCCTTGCTCTTTCCCACCCATTCGTTACATTCAACCTCTGACGTGACCGACCAAATATAGACTGAGAAACAAGACCACACAATTTGTGCATTCGGAATCGAAGGCAGGCCGTCCCTCGCCGCATTTGCTACGATGGCCATTTGCTACTTCTGCAGAAGCGGCGGCGGCGACGACGACGACGACGACGACGACGACGACGACGAGGACGAGGACGACGACGAAGATCGCGAGAGACTCTGAGATATGTGAGAAATACATCTATAAAATGTAATTCAGACTGCCTCGTCCCACCTTATGCTGTACCGCTTTGGCAAATGCTTTATCTGCGCCATTCGCCTTAATCACATCTGAGAGTAAATCTTAAAAAAACGCCTGTCGCTAATTGTTCGTCATCACAGGTACTGTTTGCTATACGGCCACGACGCGCAACTGATTTCCAAAATTCATCTTTCTCCTGTGAGGATGGAACTTACGACCCCTGGTTTATTAGACCAGTGCTCTACCACTTTTTTTTTTTTTTTTTTTTTTTTTTTTTTTTTTTTTTTTTTTTAGGGCCTCCTTCCTCCCCTTCAGCCCCGCCTTGCGCTCGCCATAAATCGCCTTCGTCGGCGTCGGCTTCATCTGCCATGATTTCTGAAGTACTTATTCTTCTGAACTATTCCGATTTCCAAACCAAAGATACTTCTAAACCTATTGCATAGTCCCGCAATGGTGACAAAGTAGAATATATATATTTTTTTTTTTTTTTTTTTTTTAAATAGAAAATGAAAAAGGAACTCTGGTCCGCTAGAAAAACAGAAGAAAATAAAATAGTCCTTGTCGTAACACTGTTCAATATACGTCACTGTGACATTTGAAGAAGAAAAGAGAAAAAACAAAGCAATGTAGAATGAAGGAAAGAAAAAAATACTTCTTTCATCGAAGAACGACTTCTAAAAAATTCGCATATCGTTTCCTGTAATGTCTCGTCTGTGAAAGTATGTGAAACTGTAATGCCAGGTAAAGACAGAACGCCGCCTCACTCTTGGGTTCTTGCGTCTGTAAATAATGAACATAATGACCCTTCAACCAATTGACAGAGTTCCGTTTGGTGTTCGGGTACGGCACTGAATCCGGATACAGGAAATCTTCAGGTTTAATACAAAGCTGGGAAGTCCTCATAATCGTAGCCAGTTTTCGGCGAATGCATGGCCAAACTGCTTGGACAGTGGTGCACAGAAAACGATGTTCATCAGTATCAGGCAAGTTGCACGTTAGGCACAAAGGTGAGTCAGCCAAATGTAGAGCATGAAGTCGTGAATTGGTACTTATTTTACGGTTCACGACCCTGTACCAAGAGGCTTTCACTGACGTTGGTAAATCACGGCTATGTATGTTTTTCCATATCACTGGCCAGCGATGATTGGGGTATTTGTGTTCGATGTTGTTCCTGTTCTTGGTTGCCAGTAGTTTATTATAAACTAACTTCACCACGGAAAGCTCATTTTCTGGGAGAGTTGACCGTACGTAACTGAACTCAATGAAAAAGCTCTTAAAGTGAGTCAGCGCAGGCGGAATATGTTGAACAGAGACAGGAGGCTGCAGGCAGGCCGGCGCTATTTCGGTTAACAAGTGAGCCGTTAGACTGTTCGGTAACGACCTCCACCGTTTGTAGGTGGTGCATACGTACAAAGCTCGTGACTTGGAACGAACATCTGTTAAATTTAAGCCTCCATCGGTCGTGGAGAGAGTGAGCGTATCGTACTTGACTTTAAAAATGTGTCCACGTGTGACAAAATGGCCTAGAGCGGACATCATACGCTTCGCTGTCTCCTGTGGCATGGGCAGTACTTGTGCAACGTAGTTAATCTTTGAGGTGAGGTAGACATTAGCGAAGGTGACTTTCTGCAGTTCATCAAGGCTTCTTAGGTAGTGGGTCTGCATGCAAGCACGCATACTTGCCAGGAGATTCCTATAGTTCGTCGCAATTGTGTGCTGTATGTTGCTCCTGTACTCAATACCAAGGCATTTCATTTTAGAAATTAGTTGCAACTGACCGTGATGGTGCAGCGAGATGCCGCGTCCTATGTTCATAATGCCAGATTTCCTGGCATTCAACTTCGCACCCGCAACAAGTTCGTAGTTTTTGACGATCTGAAGGGCTTCCTCGACTTCACCTTCGTCCATGACCAAAAATCCGACGTCATCCGCATATGCAGTACAAACAATCTTAATGCCGTGGATGGTTAATCCTTGTAGACGCTGTGTCAAGGTGACAAGCAAAGGCTCAATGGCAATGGCAAACAAGGCCATCGACATAGGGCATCCCTGTCGCACTGAATTAGTAATATTAATTGATGCGCTCAGCTGGCCATTCACCATGAGTCGAGTTACTCCTTTACGAAGGAGCTCATGTATAAGATTGATAAAACGTAGTGGAAATCCCATGGCATGCATCGTCCGGATGAGAAACTGATGGTTTACTCTGTCGAATGCCTTTGAAAAGTCAAGGGAAACTAGCGCACACCGTATCTTACACGCATCTGCAATGGCTATAACGTCCCTGTATTGAGACAAATTTTGGAAGATCGTCCTACCGACACCTACACTGGTCTGGTACTGACCAATGACAGTATTCATCAACATTTTCAATCTATTAGAAATAATACGTGCTAAAATTTTGTAGTCACTGTTCAGTAAAGTAAGCGGCCGAAAATCGTCAACAGAACTGCACATTGGGCGTTTAGGGATTAAAACCACGATGCCTTCCACGAGAGCCTGAGGAACATTAAAATCTGGCCGTAAAATTTCATTAAACATACTCAACAACTTGGGCTTTAATTTGTCGCAGAAAGTAAGATAAAATTCGGCAGTGAGACCGTCGGGTCCCGGCGATTTATTTTTCGGACTTCGTGATAGCGCAGAATCCAATTCGTCTTCATCAATTTCTCGCATGAGAGTTTCGACTTCAGCAGCACCCAAAGTCCTTTGCAAGTTATTGAGTAATTCATCGTGAGTTCCATCGTCGGTATGTGTCGTTGTCAGGAGACCTGCCAAGTGATTGTGAAGTGCGTTCCGTATGTCTTGTTGCCGCGTGAGCGCAACGCCTTCACTCAACTGAAGACGAGTTATTAATCTCCGCCGCCCCCTCTTATTTTCACGAATGACGTGAAACATGGATGTCATTTCGTCGTCTATCACATTCTGGGGCCTGGACCTTATTTGAAAGCCTTCTGCCTGCTGCCGCTGAAGTTTTAATAATTTTGCCTTAATTTTTTTAATCTGCATAAAATTTTCAGGTACAGACACATCGGACTGGTAAAGCTCCCTGAGACAAGTAAAATAAAACTCAGACGTTTGCCGTTGCCACCAGGATTTGTCCCGAGCGTAGCGTTTAAACATTTTTGATAAAGTTGGTTTGGCATGTGTTATCCACCATTCAGTAACGGAGGCATACTGTGCAACCCGTCGTTCACATGCCTCCCATGTTTCGTTAAAGACACGGTGACAGTCAACATCGTTAAGGAGAGCATTGTTAAGTTTCCAGAAACCTCTGCCGCGAAATGTGCCTTGCTTGACCATGTTAACAGTACAAATATATGCGGCATGATCGGAAAAAATTGTGGGCCAAACTTCGGATTGGAGGACTTGAGTCTTCATACACGCCGATACATAGATTCTGTCTAGCCGGCTTGCAGAGTGGTTCGTGACATGAGTGAACCCAGGTGCCGCTCCGTGCGTATGCTCCCATGTGTCAATGAGGTTCATTTCTTGGACGATACGTTCTAGTTCTCCAGATTTGTTAAAATTAGGCGTCTGGTCTTTTGGACTTAAGACACAATTGAAGTCACCCGCAAAAATTATACGATCGTAGGTTCCCCTAAAAAGTGGGACTATGGCGCTTGTGAAGAACTCAGCCCTAGCACGCCTATTGCTACTGCCGGACGGGGCGTAAACATTGATTATGCGTGTCCGATGGAAAGTGACAGCGATCCCTCTATGATCAGGCAGTTTTTCTACGTCGGTCGCTACAATCCCTTCTTTTAACAGAATCGCCGTCCCTAAATTCGCACCGCTCCCGGAATTGGAGAGAGTAGTATAACCAGTTATTCGGTCAAGTTCAATCGCAGCGACTTCTTGAAGTAACAGAATATCGATATCCGCTGCGTATACAAAATCTTGTAAATTACGGAGCCGCCAGTACGACTGTATCTTATTGATGTTTAACGTGGCAATTTTATAGGCTTGGGGCTCGTTCATGGGAGAAGGCACATACTATTAATTAAACAGTCTTAGAAGGATGGCTAACGAAATTGAGGCCAAGCGCGTCAGTCGGAGTTCCTGTAGTTCCCGGTACGGTTGGTGTATGCTGCTCTGTGGGGGGTGCCGAAGATTCCGTCTCAATGGTCCGCATGACAGCCGCATCATTGCTCGCATCCAATACTTCCATTTCCCGTGCCCAATTCCCAGTGAGAGTGGCCTCTGACAAAAGCGATCCTGCGTTTCCTTGAGCGTGGGTATCCGGCAAAACGACTCTACTCGAGGTATCACTATCTTCCACCCGTCGTGGATTCACAGGGGGAGACACTACAGGATCAATGTCCATTCGACCAGACGCAGGGAGACCAACTTCAGAGGGTTCAGAAGTGTTCTGACACATTTGGCTGCTTATTCGTTTCGCTTTGTCGCGGAGCTGTGGGGCGAGCTGATTGGCTCCTTGATGTGCAAGTCTCCGCTTCTTTTTGGAAGGCTTCCTGTTAGGGTTCGCAGTATCATCAACATCCGAAGTGGACTGTTGACTCTGGGGTTGATCCGCCGGGAACACAGCGTCTGCTTCATCCTCAGTACCAGTGGCATCAACCACTGGGGAGTCATCCGTCGTTACCTCCATCTCTGAGTGTGGTAGCGGCGGTGCCGCGTCAGCACTCGGTTCTTTGACGTTATCGGCCAAAACATCGTTCAAACGAGGGGCATCTACAGGCGGGGTCGCGGGTGGAAGACCAGAAGCCGCGACAGCGTATGTCAGTGGCAGTGCCGTCGTCACAGGGGGGCTAGCGGATTCACCGACAGGTATCTGCGTCACCCGTCTTTGTATACATTCAGAGCGCACGTGGCCGGGCGCACCACAGCCGGCACACGTTTTTGGCTGCCCATCATATATGACAATTCCGCGATGTCCACCTACGTAAATATATGAAGGTATGTGCTTCTGTATATCGATCTTAACCTGCCTGACGCCGTTAAGCACCGGAAATTTGTGGGCTTTGGACCAACGCTCCGCAAAATTGTTAATGACCCTCCCGTAAGGTGTCAATGCAGAATTTATTTGCGCGGCTGTTATTTCAAACGGGAGTTCGAAAATACGTGCCGTCCGGATGCCCAGTCCAGCATGCGTAATGCTGACGTCACTGACGGTACCATCGCTATGTTTAAACTTCAGTACACCTCCACTGGACTCTACAATTCTATCACACAGTTCAGAGGACGTTAATTTCACATAAACAACACTAGTCACGATAGAGAAATTTATCCCCACAATGTCATCAAAAGTAATCTTAGCTGTTTCCTCTAACCATGCTTCAACTTCAAACGAATTTGGTTTCGAAAAGTTCCTATCAAAGGTAAACTTCAAGGTATCTTTCCTGTTAGTCGGATTCATAATTCCATATCAGATCCTACAGAACGGAACGAATACTAATAAGCAGACGCTGTAAGCACGCGACTCACCGCCTGACGTAAACACTTCCTGCCGCAGCGCGCTGGCCCTGGAGGTCCGCTCACCACCGCTGCCGCAGGCAGACTGACACTGAGCTAAAGAGGCGCGGCCTAGCGGTACGCTTGGGTACTTCGTCCTTACGGTCGTCTGCACCATCAGACTTTAGCTGACAACACTTCATATTACCGGCTAATATTTGCAGCTATGGCGACAAATTACTGCTTGGCTACACATCTGACACGTAACCGATGTGCTCTCCAAACCACAACACTTGCATTTCAGAACATGTCTTTCACACATGTCTACAAAATCACCTTCACCTTCAAATACAGTTTCCTTGCGACTGACAGAGACGTAGGCAAAGTTTAAAGTTGCTATTTCCATTAAATCTCGTTAATCAGAAAAACGGTAATTTACACCTGCAGCGGAACAAAATTCCGTTCCGCCCAGCGTCTGGCTCGAACCCACGACCCTGGGAATAAGAGTCTGACGCTCTACCGACTGAGATAGCCGGCTACCTCGGTGAATACTTGCCGGGTAGCACGTCACACAGTACTCGTTTGGGTTGGGTGGTCCCATACAGAATCTCTCCATGCTGCCTAATGTTTTCCTAACGTCACACTCGTCACGTACTTCACTTTTATGTCATAATCATTTCTGAGAGGCAAAGAAATTGCATGACAACAAGCAGAGCTAGTGGCGTCAAAATTAACACACATACTTTATGTGACTCAAAAGCCGAACGAGTTACTTTCCGACGTTGTTTTAGATGTGCAAGTGCCAGTCAAAACTCGCGGTGTCGGCACTCTGCCGACCATTTCGTTAGTTAACACCGGTCTTGCTGTGTGTGTTTCAAGCTCAAGAGCATCTCCAAGCAAAAAATGGTCAACAGCAACATTCAGACGGTTTCGTACTGCTCAATTGCTACATTAAAACGGTATGTTTCTTTTTCAGAACTGGAAAAACACAAGCGTGACAGCATTCGAACCTGTAATCTTCAGATACGAAGTCCGACGCCTTATCCATTAGACCACACGGTCACTGACGATCAACATTTACATGTATACGACTCATCTCGAAACGCTCACACCCCTGAGGATTTGTGTTTTCGTTCTACACAGCCGCTGCCCCTTGCTCTTTCCCACCCATTCGTTACATTCAACCTCTGACGTGACTGACCAAATATAGACTGAGAAACAAGACCACACAATTTGTGCATTCGGAATCGAAGGCAGGCCGTCCCTCGCCGCATTTGCTACGATGGCCATTTGCTACTTCTGCAGAAGCGGCGGCGGCGACGACGACGACGACGACGACGACGACGAAGATCGCGAGAGACTCTGAGATATGTGAGAAATACATCTATAAAATGTAATTCAGACTGCCTCGTCCCACCTTATGCTGTACCGCTTTGGCAAATGCTTTATCTGCGCCATTCGCCTTAATCACATCTGAGAGTAAATCTTAAAAAAACGCCTGTCGCTAATTGTTCGTCATCACAGGCACTGTTTGCTATACGGCCACGACGCGCAACTGATTTCCAAAATTCATCTTTCTCCTGTGAGGATGGAACTTACGACCCCTGGTTTATTAGACCAGTGCTCTACCACTGAGCTAAAGAGGCGCGGCCTAGCGGTACTCTTGGGTACTTCGTCCTTACGGTCGTCTGCATCATCAGGCTTTAGCTGACAACAATTCATATTATCGGCTAATATTTGCAGCTATGGCGACAAATTACTGCTTGGCTACACATCTGACACGTAACCGATGTGCTCTCCAAACCACAACACTTGCATTTCAGAACATGTCTTTTACACATGTCTACAAAATCACCTTCACCTTCAAATACAGTTTCCTTGCGACTGACAGAGACGTAGGCAAAGTTTAAAGTTGCTATTTCCATTAAATCTCGTTAATCAGAAAAACGGTAATTTACACCTGCAGCGGAACAAAATTCCGTTCCGCCCAGCGTCTGTCTCGAACCCACGACCCTGGGAATAAGAGTCTGACGCTCTACCGACTGAGATAGCCGGCTACCTCGGTGAATACTTGCCGGGTAGCACGTCACACAGTACTCGTTTGGGTTGGGTGGTCCCATACAGAATCTCTCCATGCTGCCTAATGTTTTCCTAACGTCACACTCGTCACGTACTTCACTTTTATGTCATAATCATTTCTGAGAGGCAAAGAAATTGCATGACAACAAGCAGAGCTAGTGGCGTCAAAATTACCACACATACTTTATGTGACTCAAAAGCCGAACGAGTTACTTTCCGACGTTGTTTTAGATGTGCAAGTGCCAGTCAAAACTCGCGGTGTCGGCACTCTGCCGACCATTTCGTTAGTTAACACCGGTCTTGCTGTGTGTGTTTCAAGCTCAAGAGCATCTCCAAGCAAAAAATGGTCAACAGCAACATTCAGACGGTTTCGTACTGCTCAATTGCTACATTAAAACGGTATGTTTCTTTTTCAGAACTGGAAAAACACAAGCGTGACAGCATTCGAACCTGTAATCTTCAGATACGAAGTCCGACGCCTTATCCATTAGACCACACGGTCACTGACGATTAACATTTACATGTATACGACTCATCTCGAAACGCTCACACCCCTGAGGATTTGTGTTTTCGTTCTACACAGCCGCTGCCCCTTGCTCTTTCCCACCCATTCGTTACATTCAACCTCTGACGTGACCGACCAAATATAGACTGAGAAACAAGACCACACAATTTGTGCATTCGGAATCGAAGGCAGGCCGTCCCTCGCCGCATTTGCTACGATGGCCATTTGCTACTTCTGCAGAAGCGGCGGCGGCGACGACGACGACGACGACGACGACGACGAAGATCGCGAGAGACTCTGAGATATGTGAGAAATACATCTATAAAATGTAATTCAGACTGCCTCGTCCCACCTTATGCTGTACCGCTTTGGCAAATGCTTTATCTGCGCCATTCGCCTTAATCACATCTGAGAGTAAATCTTAAAAAAACGCCTGTCGCTAATTGTTCGTCATCACAGGTACTGTTTGCTATACGGCCACGACGCGCAACTGATTTCCAAAATTCATCTTTCTCCTGTGAGGATGGAACTTACGACCCCTGGTTTATTAGACCAGTGCTCTACCACTGAGCTAAAGAGGCGCGGCCTAGCGGTACGCTTGGGTACTTCGTCCTTACGGTCGTCTGCACCATCAGACTTTAGCTGACAACACTTCATATTACCGGCTAATATTTGCAGCTATGGCGACAAATTACTGCTTGGCTACACATCTGACACGTAACCGATGTGCTCTCCAAACCACAACACTTGCATTTCAGAACATGTCTTTCACACATGTCTACAAAATCACCTTCACCTTCAAATACAGTTTCCTTGCGACTGACAGAGACGTAGGCAAAGTTTAAAGTTGCTATTTCCATTAAATCTCGTTAATCAGAAAAACGGTAATTTACACCTGCAGCGGAACAAAATTCCGTTCCGCCCAGCGTCTGGCTCGAACCCACGACCCTGGGAATAAGAGTCTGACGCTCTACCGACTGAGATAGCCGGCTACCTCGGTGAATACTTGCCGGGTAGCACGTCACACAGTACTCGTTTGGGTTGGGTGGTCCCATACAGAATCTCTCCATGCTGCCTAATGTTTTCCTAACGTCACACTCGTCACGTACTTCACTTTTATGTCATAATCATTTCTGAGAGGCAAAGAAATTGCATGACAACAAGCAGAGCTAGTGGCGTGAAAATTAACACACATACTTTATGTGACTCAAAAGCCGAACGAGTTACTTTCCGACGTTGTTTTAGATGTGCAAGTGCCAGTCAAAACTCGCGGTGTCGGCACTCTGCCGACCATTTCGTTAGTTAACACCGGTCTTGCTGTGTGTGTTTCAAGCTCAAGAGCATCTCCAAGCAAAAAATGGTCAACAGCAACATTCAGACGGTTTCGTAATGCTCAATTGCTACATTAAAACGGTATGTTTCTTTTTCAGAACTGGAAAAACACAAGCGTGACAGCATTCGAACCTGTAATCTTCAGATACGAAGTCCGACGCCTTATCCATTAGACCACACGGTCACTGACGATCAACATTTACATGTATACGACTCATCTCGAAACGCTCACACCCCTGAGGATTTGTGTTTTCGTTCTACACAGCCGCTGCCCCTTGCTCTTTCCCACCCATTCGTTACATTCAACCTCTGACGTGACCGACCAAATATAGACTGAGAAACAAGACCACACAATTTGTGCATTCGGAATCGAAGGCAGGCCGTCCCTCGCCGCATTTGCTACGATGGCCATTTGCTACTTCTGCAGAAGCGGCGGCGGCGACGACGACGACGACGACGACGACGACGACGACGACGACGAGGACGACGACGAAGATCGCGAGAGACTCTGAGATATGTGAGAAATACATCTATAAAATGTAATTCAGACTGCCTCGTCCCACCTTATGCTGTACCGCTTTGGCAAATGCTTTATCTGCGCCATTCGCCTTAATCACATCTGAGAGTTAATCTTAAAAAAACGCCTGTCGCTAATTGTTCGTCATCACAGGTACTGTTTGCTATACGGCCACGACGCGCAACTGATTTCCAAAATTCATCTTTCTCCTGTGAGGATGGAACTTACGACCCCTGGTTTATTAGACCAGTGCTCTACCACTGAGCTAAAGAGGCGCGGCCTAGCGGTACGCTTGGGTACTTCGTCCTTACGGTCGTCTGCACCATCAGACTTTAGCTGACAACACTTCATATTACCGGCTAATATTTGCAGCTATGGCGACAAATTACTGCTTGGCTACACATCTGACACGTAACCGATGTGCTCTCCAAACCACAACACTTGCATTTCAGAACATGTCTTTCACACATGTCTACAAAATCACCTTCACCTTCAAATACAGTTTCCTTGCGACTGACAGAGACGTAGGCAAAGTTTAAAGTTGCTATTTCCATTAAATCTCGTTAATCAGAAAAACGGTAATTTACACCTGCAGCGGAACAAAATTCCGTTCCGCCCAGCGTCTGGCTCGAACCCACGACCCTGGGAATAAGAGCCTGACGCTCTACCGACTGAGATAGCCGGCTACCTCGGTGAATACTTGCCGGGTAGCACGTCACACAGTACTCGTTTGGGTTGGGTGGTCCCATACAGAATCTCTCCATGCTGCCTAATGTTTTCCTAACGTCACACTCGTCACGTACTTCACTTTTATGTCATAATCATTTCTGAGAGGCAAAGAAATTGCATGACAACAAGCAGAGCTAGTGGCGTCAAAATTACCACACATACTTTATGTGACTCAAAAGCCGAACGAGTTACTTTCCGACGTTGTTATAGATGTGCAAGTGCCAGTCAAAACTCGCGGTGTCGGCACTCTGCCGACCATTTCGTTAGTTAACACCGGTCTTGCTGTGTGTGTTTCAAGCTCAAGAGCATCTCCAAGCAAAAAATGGTCAACAGCAACATTCAGACGGTTTCGTACTGCTCAATTGCTACATTAAAACGGTATGTTTCTTTTTCAGAACTGGAAAAACACAAGCGTGACAGCATTCGAACCTGTAATCTTCAGATACGAAGTCCGACGCCTTATCCATTAGACCACACGGTCACTGACGATCAACATTTACATGTATACGACTCATCTCGAAACGCTCACACCCCTGAGGATTTGTGTTTTCGTTCTACACAGCCGCTGCCCCTTGCTCTTTCCCACCCATTCGTTACATTCAACCTCTGACGTGACCGACCAAATATAGACTGAGAAACAAGACCACACAATTTGTGCATTCGGAATCGAAGGCAGGCCGTCCCTCGCCGCATTTGCTACGATGGCCATTTGCTACTTCTGCAGAAGCGGCGGCGGCGACGACGACGACGACGACGACGACGAGGACGACGACGAAGATCGCGAGAGACTCTGAGATATGTGAGAAATACATCTATAAAATGTAATTCAGACTGCCTCGTCCCACCTTATGCTGTACCGCTTTGGCAAATGCTTTATCTGCGCCATTCGCCTTAATCACATCTGAGAGTAAATCTTAAAAAAACGCCTGTCGCTAATTGTTCGTCATCACAGGTACTGTTTGCTATACGGCCACGACGCGCAACTGATTTCCAAAATTCATCTTTCACCTGTGAGGATGGAACTTACGACCCCTGGTTTATTAGACCAGTGCTCTACCACTGAGCTAAAGAGGCGCGGCCTAGCGGTACGCTTGGGTACTTCGTCCTTACGGTCGTCTGCACCATCAGACTTTAGCTGACAACACTTCATATTACCGGCTAATATTTGCAGCTATGGCGACAAATTACTGCTTGGCTACACATCTGACACGTAACCGATGTGCTCTCCAAACCACAACACTTGCATTTCAGAACATGTCTTTCACACATGTCTACAAAATCACCTTCACCTTCAAATACAGTTTCCTTGCGACTGACAGAGACGTAGGCAAAGTTTAAAGTTGCTATTTCCATTAAATCTCGTTAATCAGAAAAACGGTAATTTACACCTGCAGCGGAACAAAATTCCGTTCCGCCCAGCGTCTGTCTCGAACCCACGACCCTGGGAATAAGAGTCTGACGCTCTACCGACTGAGATAGCCGGCTACCTCGGTGAATACTTGCCGGGTAGCACGTCACACAGTACTCGTTTGGGTTGGGTGGTCCCATACAGAATCTCTCCATGCTGCCTAATGTTTTCCTAACGTCACACTCGTCACGTACTTCACTTTTATGTCATAATCATTTCTGAGAGGCAAAGAAATTGCATGACAACAAGCAGAGCTAGTGGCGTCAAAATTAACACACATACTTTATGTGACTCAAAAGCCGAACGAGTTACTTTCCGACGTTGTTTTAGATGTGCAAGTGCCAGTCAAAACTCGCGGTGTCGGCACTCTGCCGACCATTTCGTTAGTTAACACCGGTCTTGCTGTGTGTGTTTCAAGCTCAAGAGCATCTCCAAGCAAAAAATGGTCAACAGCAACATTCAGACGGTTTCGTACTGCTCAATTGCTACATTAAAACGGTATGTTTCTTTTTCAGAACTGGAAAAACACAAGCGTGACAGCATTCGAACCTGTAATCTTCAGATACGAAGTCCGACGCCTTATCCATTAGACCACACGGTCACTGACGATCAACATTTACATGTATACGACTCATCTCGAAACGCTCACACCCCTGAGGATTTGTGTTTTCGTTCTACACAGCCGCTGCCCCTTGCTCTTTCCCACCCATTCGTTACATTCAACCTCTGACGTGACCGACCAAATATAGACTGAGAAACAAGACCACACAATTTGTGCATTCGGAATCGAAGGCAGGCCGTCCCTCGCCGCATTTGCTACGATGGCCATTTGCTACTTCTGCAGAAGCGGCGGCGGCGACGACGACGACGACGACGACGACGACGAAGATCGCGAGAGACTCTGAGATATGTGAGAAATACATCTATAAAATGTAATTCAGACTGCCTCGTCCCACCTTATGCTGTACCGCTTTGGCAAATGCTTTATCTGCGCCATTCGCCTTAATCACATCTGAGAGTAAATCTTAAAAAAACGCCTGTCGCTAATTGTTCGTCATCACAGGCACTGTTTGCTATACGGCCACGACGCGCAACTGATTTCCAAAATTCATCTTTCTCCTGTGAGGATGGAACTTACGACCCCTGGTTTATTAGACCAGTGCTCTACCACTGAGCTAAAGAGGCGCGGCCTAGCGGTACTCTTGGGTACTTCGTCCTTACGGTCGTCTGCATCATCAGACTTTAGCTGACAACAATTCATATTATCGGCTAATATTTGCAGCTATGGCGACAAATTACTGCTTGGCTACACATCTGACACGTAACCGATGTGCTCTCCAAACCACAACACTTGCATTTCAGAACATGTCTTTTACACATGTCTACAAAATCACCTTCACCTTCAAATACAGTTTCCTTGCGACTGACAGAGACGTAGGCAAAGTTTAAAGTTGCTATTTCCATTAAATCTCGTTAATCAGAAAAACGGTAATTTACACCTGCAGCGGAACAAAATTCCGTTCCGCCCAGCGTCTGGCTCGAACCCACGACCCTGGGAATAATAGTCTGACGCTCTACCGACTGAGATAGCCGGCTACCTCGGTGAATACTTGCCGGGTAGCACGTCACACAGTACTCGTTTGGGTTGGGTGGTCCCATACAGAATCTCTCCATGCTGCCTAATGTTTTCCTAACGTCACACTCGTCACGTACTTCACTTTTATGTCATAATCATTTCTGAGAGGCAAAGAAATTGCATGACAACAAGCAGAGCTAGTGGCGTCAAAATTAACACACATACTTTATGTGACTCAAAAGCCGAACGAGTTACTTTCCGACGTTGTTTTAGATGTGCAAGTGCCAGTCAAAACTCGCGGTGTCGGCACTCTGCCGACCATTTCGTTAGTTAACACCGGTCTTGCTGTGTGTGTTTCAAGCTCAAGAGCATCTCCAAGCAAAAAATGGTCAACAGCAACATTCAGACGGTTTCGTACTGCTCAATTGCTACATTAAAACGGTATGTTTCTTTTTCAGAACTGGAAAAACACAAGCGTGACAGCATTCGAACCTGTAATCTTCAGATACGAAGTCCGACGCCTTATCCATTAGACCACACGGTCACTGACGATCAACATTTACATGTATACGACTCATCTCGAAACGCTCACACCCCTGAGGATTTGTGTTTTCGTTCTACACAGCCGCTGCCCCTTGCTCTTTCCCACCCATTCGTTACATTCAACCTCTGACGTGACCGACCAAATATAGACTGAGAAACAAGACCACACAATTTGTGCATTCGGAATCGAAGGCAGGCCGTCCCTCGCCGCATTTGCTACGATGGCCATTTGCTACTTCTGCAGAAGCGGCGGCGGCGAAGACGACGACGACGACGACGACGAGGACGACGACGAAGATCGCGAGAGACTCTGAGATATGTGAGAAATACATCTATAAAATGTAATTCAGACTGCCTCGTCCCACCTTATGCTGTACCGCTTTGGCAAATGCTTTATCTGCGCCATTCGCCTTAATCACATCTGAGAGTAAATCTTAAAAAAACGCCTGTCGCTAATTGTTCGTCATCACAGGTACTGTTTGCTATACGGCCACGACGCGCAACTGATTTCCAAAATTCATCTTTCTCCTGTGAGGATGGAACTTACGACCCCTGGTTTATTAGACCAGTGCTCTACCACTGAGCTAAAGAGGCGCGGCCTAGCGGTACGCTTGGGTACTTCGTCCTTACGGTCGTCTGCACCATCAGACTTTAGCTGACAACACTTCATATTACCGGCTAATATTTGCAGCTATGGCGACAAATTACTGCTTGGCTACACATCTGACACGTAACCGATGTGCTCTCCAAACCACAACACTTGCATTTCAGAACATGTCTTTCACACATGTCTACAAAATCACCTTCACCTTCAAATACAGTTTCCTTGCGACTGACAGAGACGTAGGCAAAGTTTAAAGTTGCTATTTCCATTAAATCTCGTTAATCAGAAAAACGGTAAATTACACCTGCAGCGGAACAAAATTCCGTTCCGCCCAGCGTCTGGCTCGAACCCACGACCCTGGGAATAAGAGTCTGACGCTCTACCGACTGAGATAGCCGGCTACCTCGGTGAATACTTGCCGGGTAGCACGTCACACAGTACTCGTTTGGGTTGGGTGGTCCCATACAGAATCTCTCCATGCTGCCTAATGTTTTCCTAACGTCACACTCGTCACGTACTTCACTTTTATGTCATAATCATTTCTGAGAGGCAAAGAAATTGCATGACAACAAGCAGAGCTAGTGGCGTCAAAATTAACACACATACTTTATGTGACTCAAAAGCCGAACGAGTTACTTTCCGACGTTGTTTTAGATGTGCAAGTGCCAGTCAAAACTCGCGGTGTCGGCACTCTGCCGACCATTTCGTTAGTTAACACCGGTCTTGCTGTGTGTGTTTCAAGCTCAAGAGCATCTCCAAGCAAAAAATGGTCAACAGCAACATTCAGACGGTTTCGTACTGCTCAATTGCTACATTAAAACGGTATGTTTCTTTTTCAGAACTGGAAAAACACAAGCGTGACAGCATTCGAACCTGTAATCTTCAGATACGAAGTCCGACGCCTTATCCATTAGACCACACGGTCACTGACGATCAACATTTACATGTATACGACTCATCTCGAAACGCTCACACCCCTGAGGATTTGTGTTTTCGTTCTACACAGCCGCTGCCCCTTGCTCTTTCCCACCCATTCGTTACATTCAACCTCTGACGTGACCGACCAAATATAGACTGAGAAACAAGACCACACAATTTGTGCATTCGGAATCGAAGGCAGGCCGTCCCTCGCCGCATTTGCTACGATGGCCATTTGCTACTTCTGCAGAAGCGGCGGCGGCGACGACGACGACGACGACGACGACGACGACGACGAGGACGACGACGAAGATCGCGAGAGACTCTGAGATATGTGAGAAATACATCTATAAAATGTAATTCAGACTGCCTCGTCCCACCTTATGCTGTACCGCTTTGGCAAATGCTTTATCTGCGCCATTCGCCTTAATCACATCTGAGAGTAAATCTTAAAAAAACGCCTGTCGCTAATTGTTCGTCATCACAGGTACTGTTTGCTATACGGCCACGACGCGCAACTGATTTCCAAAATTCATCTTTCTCCTGTGAGGATGGAACTTACGACCCCTGGTTTATTAGACCAGTGCTCTACCACTGAGCTAAAGAGGCGCGGCCTAGCGGTACGCTTGGGTACTTCGTCCTTACGGTCGTCTGCACCATCAGACTTTAGCTGACAACACTTCATATTACCGGCTAATATTTGCAGCTATGGCGACAAATTACTGCTTGGCTACACATCTGACACGTAACCGATGTGCTCTCCAAACCACAACACTTGCATTTCAGAACATGTCTTTCACACATGTCTACAAAATCACCTTCACCTTCAAATACAGTTTCCTTGCGACTGACAGAGACGTAGGCAAAGTTTAAAGTTGCTATTTCCATTAAATCTCGTTAATCAGAAAAACGGTAATTTACACCTGCAGCGGAACAAAATTCCGTTCCGCCTAGCGTCTGGCTCGAACCCACGACCCTGGGAATAAGAGTCTGACGCTCTACCGACTGAGATAGCCGGCTACCTCGGTGAATACTTGCCGGGTAGCACGTCACACAGTACTCGTTTGGGTTGGGTGGTCCCATACAGAATCTCTCCATGCTGCCTAATGTTTTCCTAACGTCACACTCGTCACGTACTTCACTTTTATGTCATAATTATTTCTGAGAGGCAAAGAAATTGCATGACAACAAGCAGAGCTAGTGGCGTCAAAATTACCACACATACTTTATGTGACTCAAAAGCCGAACGAGTTACTTTCCGACGTTGTTTTAGATGTGCAAGTGCCAGTCAAAACTCGCGGTGTCGGCACTCTGCCGACCATTTCGTTAGTTAACACCGGTCTTGCTGTGTGTGTTTCAAGCTCAAGAGCATCTCCAAGCAAAAAATGGTCAACAGCAACATTCAGACGGTTTCGTACTGCTCAATTGCTACATTAAAACGGTATGTTTCTTTTTCAGAACTGGAAAAACACAAGCGTGACAGCATTCGAACCTGTAATCTTCAGATACGAAGTCCGACGCCTTATCCATTAGACCACACGGTCACTGACGATCAACATTTACATGTATACGACTCATCTCGAAACGCTCACACCCCTGAGGATTTGTGTTTTCGTTCTACACAGCCGCTGCCCCTTGCTCTTTCCCACCCATTCGTTACATTCAACCTCTGACGTGACCGACCAAATATAGACTGAGAAACAAGACCACACAATTTGTGCATTCGGAATCGAAGGCAGGCCGTCCCTCGCCGCATTTGCTACGATGGCCATTTGCTACTTCTGCAGAAGCGGCGGCGGCGACGACGACGACGACGACGACGACGACGACGACGAGGACGACGACGAAGATCGCGAGAGACTCTGAGATATGTGAGAAATACATCTATAAAATGTAATTCAGACTGCCTCGTCCCACCTTATGCTGTACCGCTTTGGCAAATGCTTTATCTGCGCCATTCGCCTTAATCACATCTGAGAGTAAATCTTAAAAAAACGCCTGTCGCTAATTGTTCGTCATCACAGGTACTGTTTGCTATACGGCCACGACGCGCAACTGATTTCCAAAATTCATCTTTCTCCTGTGAGGATGGAACTTACGACCCCTGGTTTATTAGACCAGTGCTCTACCACTGAGCTAAAGAGGCGCGGCCTAGCGGTACGCTTGGGTACTTCGTCCTGACGGTCGTCTGCACCATCAGACTTTAGCTGACAACACTTCATATTACCGGCTAATATTTGCCGCTATGGCGACAAATTACTGCTTGGCTACACATCTGACACGTAACCGATGTGCTCTCCAAACCACAACACTTGCATTTCAGAACATGTCTTTCACACATGTCTACAAAATCACCTTCACCTTCAAATACAGTTTCCTTGCGACTGACAGAGACGTAGGCAAAGTTTAAAGTTGCTATTTCCATTAAATCTCGTTAATCAGAAAAACGGTAATTTACACCTGCAGCGGAACAAAATTCCGCTCCGCCCAGCGTCTGGCTCGAACCCACGACCCTGGGAATAAGAGTCTGACGCTCTACCGACTGAGATAGCCGGCTACCTCGGTGAATACTTGCCGGGTAGCACGTCACACAGTACTCGTTTGGGTTGGGTGGTCCCATACAGAATCTCTCCATGCTGCCTAATGTTTTCCTAACGTCACACTCGTCACGTACTTCACTTTTATGTCATAATCATTTCTGAGAGGCAAAGAAATTGCATGACAACAAGCAGAGCTAGTGGCGTCAAAATTAACACACATACTTTATGTGACTCAAAAGCCGAACGAGTTACTTTCCGACGTTGTTTTAGATGTGCAAGTGCCAGTCAAAACTCGCGGTGTCGGCACTCTGCCGACCATTTCGTTAGTTAACACCGGTCTTGCTGTGTGTGTTTCAAGCTCAAGAGCATCTCCAAGCAAAAAATGGTCAACAGCAACATTCAGACGGTTTCGTACTGCTCAATTGCTACATTAAAACGGTATGTTTCTTTTTCAGAACTGGAAAAACACAAGCGTGACAGCATTCGAACCTGTAATCTTCAGATACGAAGTCCGACGCCTTATCCATTAGACCACACGGTCACTGACGATCAACATTTACATGTATACGACTCATCTCGAAACGCTCACACCCCTGAGGATTTGTGTTTTCGTTCTACACAGCCGCTGCCCCTTGCTCTTTCCCACCCATTCGTTACATTCAACCTCTGACGTGACCGACCAAATATAGACTGAGAAACAAGACCACACAATTTGTGCATTCGGAATCGAAGGCAGGCCGTCCCTCGCCGCATTTGCTACGATGGCCATTTGCTACTTCTGCAGAAGCGGCGGCGGCGACGACGACGACGACGACGACGACGAGGACGACGACGAAGATCGCGAGAGACTCTGAGATATGTGAGAAATACATCTATAAAATGTAATTCAGACTGCCTCGTCCCACCTTATGCTGTACCGCTTTGGCAAATGCTTTATCTGCGCCATTCGCCTTAATCACATCTGAGAGTAAATCTTAAAAAAACGCCTGTCGCTAATTGTTCGTCATCACAGGTACTGTTTGCTATACGGCCACGACGCGCAACTGATTTCCAAAATTCATCTTTCTCCTGTGAGGATGGAACTTACGACCCCTGGTTTATTAGACCAGTGCTCTACCACTGAGCTAAAGAGGCGCGGCCTAGCGGTACGCTTGGGTACTTCGTCCTTACGGTCGTCTGCACCATCAGACTTTAGCTGACAACACTTCATATTACCGGCTAATATTTGCCGCTATGGCGACAAATTACTGCTTGGCTACACATCTGACACGTAACCGATGTGCTCTCCAAACCACAACACTTGCATTTCAGAACATGTCTTTCACACATGTCTACAAAATCACCTTCACCTTCAAATACAGTTTCCTTGCGACTGACAGAGACGTAGGCAAAGTTTAAAGTTGCTATTTCCATTAAATCTCGTTAATCAGAAAAACGGTAATTTACACCTGCAGCGGAACAAAATTCCGCTCCGCCCAGCGTCTGGCTCGAACCCACGACCCTGGGAATAAGAGTCTGACGCTCTACCGACTGAGATAGCCGGCTACCTCGGTGAATACTTGCCGGGTAGCACGTCACACAGTACTCGTTTGGGTTGGGTGGTCCCATACAGAATCTCTCCATGCTGCCTAATGTTTTCCTAACGTCACACTCGTCACGTACTTCACTTTTATGTCATAATCATTTCTGAGAGGCAAAGAAATTGCATGACAACAAGCAGAGCTAGTGGCGTCAAAATTAACACACATACTTTATGTGACTCAAAAGCCGAACGAGTTACTTTCCGACGTTGTTTTAGATGTGCAAGTGCCAGTCAAAACTCGCGGTGTCGGCACTCTGCCGACCATTTCGTTAGTTAACACCGGTCTTGCTGTGTGTGTTTCAAGCTCAAGAGCATCTCCAAGCAAAAAATGGTCAACAGCAACATTCAGACGGTTTCGTACTGCTCAATTGCTACATTAAAACGGTATGTTTCTTTTTCAGAACTGGAAAAACACAAGCGTGACAGCATTCGAACCTGTAATCTTCAGATACGAAGTCCGACGCCTTATCCATTAGACCACACGGTCACTGACGATCAACATTTACATGTATACGACTCATCTCGAAACGCTCACACCCCTGAGGATTTGTGTTTTCGTTCTACACAGCCGCTGCCCCTTGCTCTTTCCCACCCATTCGTTACATTCAACCTCTGACGTGACCGACCAAATATAGACTGAGAAACAAGACCACACAATTTGTGCATTCGGAATCGAAGGCAGGCCGTCCCTCGCCGCATTTGCTACGATGGCCATTTGCTACTTCTGCAGAAGCGGCGGCGGCGACGACGACGACGACGACGACGACGAGGACGACGACGAAGATCGCGAGAGACTCTGAGATATGTGAGAAATACATCTATAAAATGTAATTCAGACTGCCTCGTCCCACCTTATGCTGTACCGCTTTGGCAAATGCTTTATCTGCGCCATTCGCCTTAATCACATCTGAGAGTAAATCTTAAAAAAACGCCTGTCGCTAATTGTTCGTCATCACAGGTACTGTTTGCTATACGGCCACGACGCGCAACTGATTTCCAAAATTCATCTTTCTCCTGTGAGGATGGAACTTACGACCCCTGGTTTATTAGACCAGTGCTCTACCACTGAGCTAAAGAGGCGCGGCCTAGCGGTACGCTTGGGTACTTCGTCCTTACGGTCGTCTGCACCATCAGACTTTAGCTGACAACACTTCATATTACCGGCTAATATTTGCCGCTATGGCGACAAATTACTGCTTGGCTACACATCTGACACGTAACCGATGTGCTCTCCAAACCACAACACTTGCATTTCAGAACATGTCTTTCACACATGTCTACAAAATCACCTTCACCTTCAAATACAGTTTCCTTGCGACTGACAGAGACGTAGGCAAAGTTTAAAGTTGCTATTTCCATTAAATCTCGTTAATCAGAAAAACGGTAATTTACACCTGCAGCGGAACAAAATTCCGCTCCGCCCAGCGTCTGGCTCGAACCCACGACCCTGGGAATAAGAGTCTGACGCTCTACCGACTGAGATAGCCGGCTACCTCGGTGAATACTTGCCGGGTAGCACGTCACACAGTACTCGTTTGGGTTGGGTGGTCCCATACAGAATCTCTCCATGCTGCCTAATGTTTTCCTAACGTCACACTCGTCACGTACTTCACTTTTATGTCATAATCATTTCTGAGAGGCAAAGAAATTGCATGACAACAAGCAGAGCTAGTGGCGTCAAAATTAACACACATACTTTATGTGACTCAAAAGCCGAACGAGTTACTTTCCGACGTTGTTTTAGATGTGCAAGTGCCAGTCAAAACTCGCGGTGTCGGCACTCTGCCGACCATTTCGTTAGTTAACACCGGTCTTGCTGTGTGTGTTTCAAGCTCAAGAGCATCTCCAAGCAAAAAATGGTCAACAGCAACATTCAGACGGTTTCGTACTGCTCAATTGCTACATTAAAACGGTATGTTTCTTTTTCAGAACTGGAAAAACACAAGCGTGACAGCATTCGAACCTGTAATCTTCAGATACGAAGTCCGACGCCTTATCCATTAGACCACACGGTCACTGACGATCAACATTTACATGTATACGACTCATCTCGAAACGCTCACACCCCTGAGGATTTGTGTTTTCGTTCTACACAGCCGCTGCCCCTTGCTCTTTCCCACCCATTCGTTACATTCAACCTCTGACGTGACCGACCAAATATAGACTGAGAAACAAGACCACACAATTTGTGCATTCGGAATCGAAGGCAGGCCGTCCCTCGCCGCATTTGCTACGATGGCCATTTGCTACTTCTGCAGAAGCGGCGGCGGCGACGACGACGACGACGACGACGACGACGAAGATCGCGAGAGACTCTGAGATATGTGAGAAATACATCTATAAAATGTAATTCAGACTGCCTCGTCCCACCTTATGCTGTACCGCTTTGGCAAATGCTTTATCTGCGCCATTCGCCTTAATCACATCTGAGAGTAAATCTTAAAAAAACGCCTGTCGCTAATTGTTCGTCATCACAGGCACTGTTTGCTATACGGCCACGACGCGCAACTGATTTCCAAAATTCATCTTTCTCCTGTGAGGATGGAACTTACGACCCCTGGTTTATTAGACCAGTGCTCTACCACTGAGCTAAAGAGGCGCGGCCTAGCGGTACGCTTGGGTACTTCGTCCTTACGGTCGTCTGCACCATCAGACTTTAGCTGACAACAATTCATATTATCGGCTAATATTTGCAGCTATGGCGACAAATTACTGCTTGGCTACACATCTGACACGTAACCGATGTGCTCTCCAAACCACAACACTTGCATTTCAGAACATGTCTTTTACACATGTCTACAAAATCACCTTCACCTTCAAATACAGTTTCCTTGCGACTGACAGAGACGTAGGCAAAGTTTAAGGTTGCTATTTCCATTAAATCTCGTTAATCAGAAAAACGGTAATTTACACCTGCAGCGGAACAAAATTCCGTTCCGCCCAGCGTCTGGCTCGAACCCACGACCCTGGGAATAATAGTCTGACGCTCTACCGACTGAGATAGCCGGCTACCTCGGTGAATACTTGCCGGGTAGCACGTCACACAGTACTCGTTTGGGTTGGGTGGTCCCATACAGAATCTCTCCATGCTGCCTAATGTTTTCCTAACGTCACACTCGTCACGTACTTCACTTTTATGTCATAATCATTTCTGAGAGGCAAAGAAATTGCATGACAACAAGCAGAGCTAGTGGCGTCAAAATTAACACACATACTTTATGTGACTCAAAAGCCGAACGAGTTACTTTCCGACGTTGTTTTAGATGTGCAAGTGCCAGTCAAAACTCGCGGTGTCGGCACTCTGCCGACCATTTCGCTAGTTAACACCGGTCTTGCTGTGTGTG
Organism: Schistocerca gregaria; assembly: GCF_023897955.1. Taxonomy (NCBI): domain Eukaryota; kingdom Metazoa; phylum Arthropoda; class Insecta; order Orthoptera; family Acrididae; genus Schistocerca; species Schistocerca gregaria. Next base: position 3,084,152 of record NW_026061884.1, read on the forward strand.
TTTCAAGCTCAAGAGCATCTCCAAGCAAAAAATGGTCAACAGCAACATTCAGACGGTTTCGTACTGCTCAATTGCTACATTAAAACGGTATGTTTCTTTTTCAGAACTGGAAAAACACAAGCGTGACAGTATTCGAACCTGTAATCTTCAGATACGAAGTCCGACGCCTTATCCATTAGACCGCACGGTCACTGACGATCAACATTTACATGTACACGACTCATCTCGAAACGCTCACACCCCTGAGGATTTGTGTTTTCGTTCTACACAGCCGCTGCCCCTTGCTCTTTCCCACCCATTCGTTACATTCAACCTCTGACGTGACCGACCAAATATAGACTGAGAAACAAGACCACACAATTTGTGCATTCGGAATCGAAGGCAGGCCGTCCCTCGCCGCATTTGCTACGATGGCCATTTGCTACTTCTGCAGAAGCGGCGGCGGCGACGACGACGACGACGACGACGACGACGACGAAGATCGCGAGAGACTCTGAGATATGTGAGAAATACATCTATAAAATGTAATTCAGACTGCCTCGTCCCACCTTATGCTGTACCGCTTTGGCAAATGCTTTATCTGCGCCATTCGCCTTAATCACATCTGAGAGTAAATCTTAAAAAAACGCCTGTCGCTAATTGTTCGTCATCACAGGTACTGTTTGCTATACGGCCACGACGCGCAACTGATTTCCAAAATTCATCTTTCTCCTGTGAGGATGGAACTTACGACCCCTGGTTTATTAGACCAGTGCTCTACCACTGAGCTAAAGAGGCGCGGCCTAGCGGTACTCTTGGGTACTTCGTCCTTACGGTCGTCTGCATCATCAGACTTTAGCTGACAACAATTCATATTATCGGCTAATATTTGCAGCTATGGCGACAAATTACTGCTTGGCTACACATCTGACACGTAACCGATGTGCTCTCCAAACCACAACACTTGCATTTCAGAACATGTCTTTTACACATGTCTACAAAATCACCTTCACCTTCAAATACAGTTTCCTTGCGACTGACAGAGACGTAGGCAAAGTTTAAAGTTGTTATTTCCATTAAATCTCGTTAATCAGAAAAACGGTAATTTACACCTGCAGCGGAACAAAATTCCGTTTCGCCCAGCGTCTGGCTCGAACCCACGACCATGGGATTAAGTGTCTGACGCTCTACCGACTGAGATAGCCGGCTACCTCGGTGAATATTTGCCGGGTAGCACGTCACACAGTACTCGTTTGGGTTGGGTGGTCCCATACAGCATCTCTCCATGCTGCCTAATGTTTTCCTAACGTCACACGCGTCACGCACTTCACTTTTATGTCATAATC